>NC_134853.1:42172551-43372551 GCF_049852395.1 Peromyscus maniculatus bairdii
GTGTGGTGCACCAGGTCATATAAGTAAAAACTGTACATGGGGTACTCCTAGAAGCAATACTCCTTCTAGGAATAGCCTAAACAGGAGACCCCAACCACCTCCTGGATTATGTAGAAGATGTGGCAAAGGCCGACATTGGACCAGTGAGTGCAGATCAAAAATAGATATACAAGGCAACCCTTTACTGGCGGGAAACGCCTCAGGGGGCCTCTTGCAGGCCCCCAAACCAAACGTAGTACGAACATTCCCAGCCACTGTGGAAGAAATTCCTCACCAGGACAACTGAATAAACCAATGCTTAATGTAAAAACCGATACTGCAATGGATGATAAAACAGCTTTGATAGATGGATCACAGTTTACAAAGAACACTATAAAACAAATATTTTGGCAGACTTCCATAAATGAACAAAGACCAAAGCTTAGAATTCGAATTAATGGCCTGGTTCTGGAGGGCCTGGTAGACACAGGTGCAGATGTGACTATAATTACACCAAAATCATGGCATCCGAATTGGCCTCTTCAAGAGGTAGATGTCCAACTGTTAGGGATTAGCACCCTATCTCAGATAAAACAGAGTTCGAGATGGGTTGAATGCATAGGGCCAGAAGGACAGAGAGGAAGGCTGAAGCCATATGTAGCAAATGTAGCAGTAAATCTTTGGGGCTGAGATCTGTTACAACAGTGGAATACCCAGATTAAAATTCCTACACTTTCAGAAAAGGAATACCGACCAATGCATGTTTCTAGGAATAATATCCTAACATGCTATAAAAATCAGTCACCAACCATTCAGGCTGTTCACAAACAGAGCACGACTGTTGTTGAACTCTCAGAAGTACCAACTGCCTTACTTTTAAAATGGCTAACTAATAAACCTGTCTGGGTTGGACAATGGCCTTTGACAAAAGAGAAGCTACAAGCTTTAGAACAGCTGGTTCAAGAGCAGTTAAATGCTCAACACATTGAAGAATCTACCAGCCCTTGGAATTCTCCTGTATTTGTTATTAAAAAAAAATCTGGTAATTGGAGAATGCTGACAGATCTGAGAGCTATTAATAAAGTAATTCAGCCAATGGGCTCCCTACAGACTGGGATGCCCTTGCCCTCTATGCTACCAAAAGAATGGCCTATAATAGTTGTTGACTTAAAAGACTGTTTCTTTACCATACCCTTACAGGAAAATGATAGAGAAAAATTTGCCTTCACAGTACCTAATTATAATAATTCTCAGCCAGTCAAGAGATATCAATGGAAGGTCCTCCCACAGGGAATGTTAAACAGCCCTACTTTGTGTCAATACTTTGTGCAGAAACCATTAGAGATAATTCGTGTAAAGTTTCCACAATCCATAATTTATCACTATATGGATGATATCCTATTAGCTGATCCAAAGTTAGATACATTAGAAAGCATGTTTGAAGAAGTAAAAAAATGTTTTGCCTCGCTGGGGACTGCAAATTGCTCCTGAAAAAATACAAAGAGGAGATTCTATTAATTACTTAGGATATAAGATAGAGCTACAAAAAATTAGACCCCAAAAGGTACAACTAAGAAGAGATAGATTGAAGACTCTTAATGATTTTCAAAAGTTATTAGGAAGCATTTCCAACTTACTGGGTATCATGGGAATACCCAAAGATGGACTACAAAATTTGGCTAATACTCTAGAAGGGGACAAAGAATTAAATAGTCCAAGAGAATTATCAGCCGAAGCTGAGAAGGAATTGGCTCTAGTAGAAAAGACAATTCGAGAAGCACATGTGGATCGTGTGGATCCAGAACTTAAATGCATTCTTGTCATATTCCCCTCCAGACATTCCCCAACAGGTATTTTGATGCAGAGGGAAGTTATTATATTGGAATGGATATTCCTACCACGTAAACCAAATAAGAAATTAAAGACTTCTATAGAAAAGATCTCTGATTTGATTCAAAAGGGTAAATTAAGACTTCGCCAGTTGACAGGAATGGACCCAGCAGAAATTGTAGTACCATTAACTAATGAGGAAATTTCATCACTATGGAAAGATAATGAATACTGGCAGAGAGCCTGCAGTAACTTTTTGGGAGAGATTAACAACCACTATCCCAAAAGCAAGAGAATAGAATTCATAAAGAAGACTGAATGGGTCCTTCCTCACATTGTACGACAAAAGCCAATTTCTGGAGACTTAACATTCTATACTGATGCAAATAAATCAGGGAAAGCAGGATATAAATCAGGAGACTTAAGTAAAGTGGTGCAAAGTCCATATAGCTCTGTACAAAAGGCAGAACTGTATGCCATTCTTATGGTACTGATGGACTTCACAGAACCCCTCAATATAGTCACTGATTCTCAATTATGCAGAGAGAGTTGTTTTACATATTGAAACTGCTGAATTTATTCCTGATAATACAGAATTAACTTCATTATTCATACAATTGCAGGAAATCATCAGAAAAAGGGAACATCATATATATATATATATGATATATATATATATATATATATATATATATATATATATATATATATATATCACATATCACATATCAGATCCCATACAGGTCTGCCAGGACCTTTAGCACAAGGTAATGATGAGATTGATCAGTTACTAATAGATGATGTACTAGAGGCTTCAGAATGTCATAAGAAACACCATATAAATAGCAAAGGTTTGAAGAAGGATTTCTCCATCACTTGGCAACAGGCTAAGGATATTGTGAAAAAATGTCCTACTTGTTCCATCTATAACCAAACTCCATTACATGCAGGGAGTAATCCAAAATGTATACAAAGAAATGAAATTTGGCAAATGGATGTGTTTCATTTTGCAGAATTTGGAAGATTAAAGTATGTACATCATACCATTGACACCTATTCAGGATTTCAATGGGCAACTCCTATGAGTTCTGAAAAGGCTGATTCTGTGATTACACACCTATTAGAAGTTATGGTCATCATGGGAATACCTGTACAAATTAAGACAGACAATGCCCCAGCATATGTCTCCAATAAAATGAGACAGTTCTTTGCTTATTACAATATAAAGCATGTTACAGGTATACCACACAATCCCACAGGCCAAGCAGTCATAGAGAGATCCAATCGAACTTTAAAGGATATGCTAAATAAACAGCAACAGGTTACAATGACTCCTAGAAATAGACTGCATAGTGCTTTATTAACCTTGAATTTTCTCAATGCTAACGAGAAAGGAACAATAGCTGCAGAGAGACATTGGATGACAGACAAAACTCCTGAGCTAAACCAACCAGTTTATTTCAAGGATATGCTGACCTCAGAATGGAAACCTGGATATGTTCTACGTTGGGGAAGGGGTTTTGCCTTTGTTTCTGCAGGAGAAGAAAAGCTATGGATACCAACAAAATTAATAAAAATTCGATTCGAACAGGAAAAACCCCTTGATGAAGAGAAGTAAAAGATCATCCACCAATGTGACATCTCTACAAGTTGTAAGAAAAATTTAACAATCAAAGGGTGGGGTAGGGTTCTGTTTTTGTCTTTCCAGGATAATGGAAATACCTATCTTCCAAAACTCATAAGGCCTTGGATATCCGGATGTTTACAGCAGAAAGGAAGAATCTATTGGTACCAATCTACACATGGTAAAATCTCACTATCTAACATCTTTCTCTCTATCAATCTAGAAAAGTTGTTGTTTCAATTCAATTATAGCCAAGCTGGCTTTGGAGATGGAATTGGTTCACTCCTTCTCTAAACCCAAGCATATTGCTAAAAGAAAAGTTTGAGAGATTCTTTAGTCCCGTATCAGAAGAGCCCTCTGGTGTGAGACAGAAGGAAACCAATGAAAAGGGACCATTGTCTTCTAAATTCTAATTCTCTCCATGCTTACTCTTGATTTCTCAGAATCCTTTCTTACATGCTATGTCCTCTTTAAATCCAAACCTCCCATTTTTGATAACAAATAAGTTTTTCCAATAGCAATCTCAGAAGTCTCCAGAAGGAAGATGGGGCCCCAACAACAACAACTCTACCCAATCCAGAATGATGCCATGGAAATCATCATCATACTACACTTCTTGCCAGAATTTCAGACAATCTTACCCATTACTCTAAAACTTGCTGCAGAACCTACAGTTAGTCTAACTGAGATTTAACTATCTGAGCTTTCTCACAGTACCCAACAGAGATAACATCACCCCCTAAACGGCAGGAAGCAATTCTAAGAAAACGACGCCCCTCCTCCCTTAGGTTTCATAATTCTCAGGGTTATGGATGACGGTTATAGGGTTAGGGGTGGAAGAAAATATTAACTCAGTATTGTAAAAAAAAAAGTGTGGGAGGGAGAAGAAATGGAACGGATAGGTATAAGATATGATGGTAAATCATTGTATATACTAGTAAACAAACTTAGTAAAATAGCAACCTTAGATAATTTGCACTGTAATTTGTACTGTTATAGATTCTTATATGTTGATACAAATGTAAACTATTTTTATACTCCTGTTTAAGATAATTTGTATATTGATACAAATACACAACTATAATTGTTATAATGTACATATATTTCTACTCTTATTTGAAACATTTTTATATTGATACAAATGTAAATTTATATCTGTCATACTTTATATATGTTCTCCTTCTGTTTAGGATATTTGGTATATTGATATATATTTAAGATTATTGTCATATTGCATATCGCACTATATATTCCTGTCTCTCTTATAAATATCTTGTGTATTGTCACAATTTTGAAGTCATTGTTCTTCACCATACATTTGCTTATAGACTGTTTACCTTATTTACATAAAGTCTTAGTCCTTAGGTTATTTTGGTAGATAAGATTTATAGATTTATAGCCGCCTATGCCTGTCATCTCTATAGTTACGTTAGTTAGGTTATCCAGATTTACAGATACATAGGTCAGATGGGCAGGTAATCTTCAAACACTTCATAGACCTAGAGAATATGGCATTTAAATAACTTAGAATTCTGTTGATGTGAGATACAATTGCTCCTGGCTGCACCAATTTGATCCCGAGAGAATGTTGGGCTTCTAAGACATTTCCATTTGGAAGTTTGTCTTTTTGGCACAAAATGGCCTACTGGGCAAAGAACTGCCCTTGCCTTGATGGCTGACAGTACAAATGCAATGCTGTCCTTTCTGGACAAGCGGGACACAAGGAAAGCGACCACTGTACTCTGCCAAGACAGGGTAAGATGGTCTTTCAGAAATCCTGCTTCTGAAAATGGTCTGTCAGATACTCTAGGCCTGTAGCCAATTTGAATGCACCAACAATGCTGAGAAACATTAGGTGACTGTCCAGGCTGCCAGCTGTCTTGGTCTACTCTTGCAAGATTCCCGAAAGTTGCTTGCATCCGTCTACCATTTCTCAGGTACCATTATGTTCCTTCTCAGGTCTTTGATGGGATTGAAGACTAGCAGTTATAGTTACAACTTAGTATATATAATAACTTAGATAGAACATATTAAGTATTAGATTCAGGTTCTTTAGGATAGGACACCTTTGAATGATCTTTATTACATGCCGTTTACCTATGCTCTATACTTCTCTGGATTTTAGTATGTGTTTCTTGCTTGATATTGTTTGCATTGGTTGTAGTTACATCTTATCTAGGTCATTATCCTTCATTATTTCTGGACAATATTTGATAACCATTTCTTTGTATATAGTCTTGTATTAGTTTAGAATCTTCTTATTTAGACAAAAAGGGGGAGATGTAGTGGGTAGCCATTCCAGCTTGGATCTGGAAGTTCCAACCCCCATTGAGACTCTGGAAACTGTCACACCTACGAGGCGGGGCGAGGGGAGGCGCCTGGGGACCCAAGAGCTGGATGGGCCAGCACTTGCTCAGTGCGCTCTCTCGGTGCCGGGACGCGGAACGGTGAAAGGTGGATTGTTCAGAGCTCCGGAGAACACCTCTGGATTGCAATACACCTTCCCCAGACCCTGCGACCTACCCATTACTTAATTTGTGAGTTACGCCATTAAATAAATATCCTTTTAACTACGTGGAGTGGCCAAAATAATTTCACCAATAGCTATCATCCAGAACACAATGAGGGCTGGAGAGATCACTTGGTAGTTAAGAGCACTTGCTGTTCTTCCAGAAGACCACGGTTCAATTCCCTCATAACTGTAACTCCAGTCCAAGCGGATATATGATGCCCTCTTCTGGTTTCCTCAGGAATTTCATGCACAGGTGCACACATACATGAAAAAAAAAAAAACACTTGTACACATGAAATAATTAATTTTAAAATACACATAAAAATTATAACAAAAACTGTCCAGAAACTGAGTAAAGAAGAATGCTTAAACATTGATGCTAGGAGGGAAGAACAGTGTAGTCATAATGGAAACTAGTAAATTACCATATAATCGAGCATATCTCAAAGGACATAAGCCATCACAGATAAGTTTGCACATGAGTGTATATTGATGCTCTATTAACAATAAATAGGTAGGAATGGAATCAGTCCATTGACTGATAAGTGGACAATGGAAATGTAGTACATAAACAGAATAGAATTTTATTGAACTGTTAAAAAAAAGAAAAGAGTTATAAAATTTGTATGAAATGGATGGAACTGGAAAATAGCATACTCTGTGAGGTAACCCAGAAAATCAAATGTCTTATGTTCTCACTCATATGTGGATCCTAGCTGTGGATTTATAGATTTCTGTATTTAAATTGCAGTATGTGTGGAGGCTAGGAAGAAAGGAATCATGAACAGGGGAGAGACACTAAGGATATAGTGTGTGTGTGTGTGTGTGTGTGTGTGTGTGTGTGTGTGTGTGTGTGTGTATGATTGAGCAGTAGACAGGAAAAGATTTAAACTGGGGCAAGACAAGATAATTCAGAAATTGTTATGATGATGGGGAGGAGGGGTCAACAAAACCAATGATACACGAAAAAGCAACATAAAAATCTACTGCTTTATTAACTAAAAAATACAATTTAAAATTTAGGGCTGGAAAGATGGCTCATTGTTTCAGAGTACTATCTGTTCTTCCAGAGGGCTGGGTTTTGGTTCCCAGCACCCATGTCAGATGGCTCACAAACTCCGGTAACCCTAGCACCCTCCTGTGGCTTCCTCAAGAACCTGCACACATACAGCATACAATCTCATAGACACAAACATATACAAAGAAATAATTTTTCTAAAAAACTCTTTTTAAATTTAATAATAATAATAATAATAATAATAATAATAATAATAATATCATCTTAAAACAAGTGGATTATTCAAAGGTAAATAATACTGTTTCCAGAAATGATAGGCTTTTAAATGAAAAGCAGTTGGTTGCCCCCAATATACTCATCAAGCATAGGGCATATCCTGCCTATCAGGTAGGTACTGTAGTTTACAGTATACAGTATAGTCTACAGCTGAGTAAGACTGTTCATGAGATTTTCCCCCAGCAATGTACTAGCATGCTCTGGCTAGTAGGGAGGGAGCTCTCAGATCAGTTCCAAATTCAGTACTCTGTGTCCTGTTTCAAAGGATGTGTCTGTCTCCAGCAACAGGGTTGTGATATATAGTTCTGGACAACCAAGAGATACAGATATCCAATATTCTTTTTGAGGCCTCTGGGATGTTGCTGACCAACAATTCATTAAGAAGTATCCTGTGCTGGATAAGGGGCTTCACCCAGCATTTGATGGAAACAGCCAAACATTAGATGGACTTCAGAGAATCCTGTAAAAGCAGGGAGGAAAGATTATGGGAGCCAGAGGGACCAAGGAAACCACAAGAAAAAACACAGAATCAACTAACATGGACTCATACGGGCTCACAGAGGCTGAACCAACAACCAGAAAGTTTACATGGAACTGACCCAGGCCCTCTGCACATCTGTTATGTTTGTGTAGCCTGGTCTTTTTGTGGGACTCCTAACAGTGGGAGCAGGGGCTGGCTCTGACTCTGTTACCTGCTTTGGGGACCCTTTCCTCATAGAAGAGGAATTGTCTAGTCTTACTACAACTTTCCCTTTTCTGAAGAGAAAGGAGGAGTGGATGGGAGCAGTTGGGGGAAGGGACTGGGAGGAGAGGAGGAAGGGAGGGGAAAGTGTGATCAGGCAGGGAAAAAAATTGTTTTGTTTTTTTTAAGTTTAGCCTCTTTAAAATATCCAATCTTTTTAAAAATCAAAAAATATCTTTTTAAAATGGACTCCTGTAAAAAAAAAATTAAGTTAAATACTTTCTCAAAAGGGAAGAACCAGGGCATAGTCGCAATCTGAACAAAGCAAAATCAAACTCCAACAATATAAATAACTCAATGTCCAATTGTTGGAAACTCACTAACAATCTTCTGGGCTCTTCCAAGGGGTTTGGGTTATTTCTCCATCTCTGCCCTCTGCAGCATACACAGTGAGAGAACTGAGATTCTCTAACCTTTAATTTCTATTTAAAGAAAACTTTCCTTACTTTCTCAAAGGGTTGTGTGCCTTACATTCAGGTGCCAGATGTTGGAGGTCCCTGAAGGAATCAGTCAGCAGGAAAACAAACTGTGAAGAGATGAGAACAAAAACTCAGTACAGCTGGACAGTTAGACTAGATCAAAACTTCTAGAGAGCCTGATCCTGTGGTTTAATTTTTTTACATATTTAAACACAGTAAAACTTTGGGGGAGATGTCTCTACACAACAATTCTCCTAACAAAACTTTGGAGACGGCTACATTGAAATTCCCTCACAGAATACATGACTATAGCAAACTAGCTGAGATCTTTATCATAAGAATGAGTTCTGTTAACTGGGAAACAGTGCCCAAGGAAGGCCAGGGGCTAGAAAAGAAGACTTTGTAATAAGCATAAGGATTGATTCTATGGTGGGGGCTGCATTGTACATGGGATCTCCTTCATCAGGATGAGTTTTATTCACTGAGAGAAAAAGCTCAGTATTAGGGCCTAAACAATTATCAGGATTTGGGACAAATTCAGATGGAGGCTGGCCACTAATAAAATAGCAAATGATCACCAAGTTGTCTGACAACTTTCACTCTAGCATTTCAGGTGACCAGGGGTCATTCTTCCTTCTATTGAAGAAAGTTTGCCTGTGTGCTTAACAGTTCTTGTTTCTCCAATGCTTACTCTAGGCTGTGCTTTCTACAGAGGCAGAGCATCCAAATGGGAGCTGCAAAATTTGAATGGACTCTGGATTTTAAAAACTAAAAAGAATTGCAAAGCACTTTTTAATATGGGCTATATTGTGAATTATTGAACTAACTGATAAAAATTAATTTTAACTTTTTTTATTCTTTTGATTTTTGGTATGTAGTCCTGAGGGAAGAGGGACTCATGAGGCCATATACCTTCTTGAGGAGCAGTGGGTGGTTAATGAGTACCTGGAGCTGGAGTAGCTACAGATAAGCAACCCATGCTGTAAGTAGCTTTTCATCAGGCTTCTGTGGGTAGCTCCAATAACTCACTGGGTCACAAAAACGAACCCATGAAAGTAGGAGGCAATCAAAAGGGGTCAGCAGAAGAAGAGAAAAGACAAGAGCAGGTAGTAGGGGTAAAAGGAGTGAACATGATCAAAATAATTACATGCATAAAAATAACATGAAGAAATCGATTGTTACACGTAATTAATATATAATTACTAAAACCAGAAATGCTTGGCATGCAAAAATTACAATGCAAAAAAGCAGAGATATACTGGAGTATTTAGGAAAATGAATTATAATATCTGAAAATTGTTTTGAAATAGTTTAGAAAATAAAATCAAAATGTGAGTATCACATTATATAGGTACAGATAGAATAATTCTTTATAATATAGTCTATTTAATAACTTGTCTGGTTTGGGCTTCTAATTTGGTTCTAAAAAACATACAGGAATTTGTTCTGTAAGTGAGTCCAGCATGTATCCCTACAAAATAGTTTTCTATGAAACTGTGTGTAGCTCAGTGGTGGAAGCTTACCTTGCAGGCACAAGGCTCAGGGTTTTCCTAGGACTGAAAAGACAGGAAGAAGGAGGATTGCTATCTGTGACCTTAGGTCTAAATGCAATGCTGAATTCCTTTCAGCAGAAACTAACCATACCAGACATTGGAGCTTCAAAATTACTATTGGAAACTCCTCTATGCCCTGTCACAATAACGTGTCTACAGAACCATGTGGCTGTTGCTACTGGTATCATGCTGGGGTAGATTTTACTGGCACCGTGATCAGCAATTACTTCTTGTAAGTGCCCTGGAGTGCTCACAGGTATTAAAAGTTTTGGTTGGCTAAAGCCATGGTCATAGCATCAGAAGACTTCTATAACCATTTCTCTAAAAGGTTCTCAGTTCTAGCTCCATGGTTGCAGTACTGAAACCTGTTCTCAACACTTCTTATGTAAGTTAGGGTCATAGCTTCACTGGCTCCCTGGAATGAAGACTTAGCAGTGATTGAAAGGAATAGAGTCTGAAGCATTCAAGTCTCATTGCTTTACTAGTGAAAGCAACCCACCCCACCCATCAGAGCAATCTAACCTACCATTATCTGAAGATTCAAAGTTAGAACATGCATAAGAAAAGCCTGGAACAAAAGCAAATTCTGATTCTGGATTAAATGGTTCATACACCCAAAGTAATTGCAAGAATTTGCTAATTTATAGTTCATAAGGCTTGAGAATCTATATGGGAATGAATTTTCATAAAATCAGATCAAGGAGAAGATATCACTACACTATATGGAGTTAAATGTCTACACTTGCTGAAGAGTCCATATTTAAATGTGCTTGCTTATGCTGTTTTAAGTAGCTCTGAGAGTGTCTTTGGTCAGTTTATTGAAACATGGATTCCATTATGGCTTATGAACTATCAAAATGAATGCATGCCTCATTTCATGACCTGTTTACTTGCCCTGCTTCTCTTCCTGAGGGGATCAAAGAACATTTCCTCTATTGAGATGTAGAAATACATGCTAGCAAGGGGACCACTGCCAAAGGCACATCCTTGAAAGAAAGAGCTACACATTTTTTTTTTCTTTGAGATGGGGTCTTACTATGTACCTATCCTGGAAATTGTTAGATAAACCAGATTGGCTTCAAACCCATAGACATCTGCTTGCCTCTGTTGCCGAAATGCTGGGACTAGAAGTGTGTGCTACTACATACTGCAATGAAGCCTTTAAAAATGTTACTTGAGGATTACCACTGGGCAAGAATAAGACCACTACCACAACTGAGCCAAATTTGAAGCACTTTTGATTTTTGTTGGGATTCACCCAAGAGCTGTCCAGCAACTGCCTCCTAAGTTGATTTAAAGAGAGCAGCTCTGAACCCATTTTAAGGAGTAAGATCATAAAGTAGTTGCAAAGCATGTTTACAGAAGAGAAACAATGGAACAATAAGAAGTAATAGGTTTTCTGTCCCCATAATAGGTTTCTCTACCAATGAAGTAAGGCAGATCAAGCCGGATTGGAAAAGTATAACAACAGGTTTATTTGAGCAAAGCAACTCCCACAAGAGTTCTCCAGTCCCAGAGACCCAGGCTAGAGAAGCCACACCCCTGAATTAAAGAACTAAAGCAGGGAGACTTTATAGGTTGTAAGTGAGGGGTGATGATATGTCCCCCACAAACTGGGTTTGTGCCCAAGTAAGGTCAAAAGCTGAGCACTTTAGGTGGAGACTTGGGCCGCTGCCAGCTTCAGCGTAGGAAGCTGCAGTAGAGGCCAAAAATGCGGAACTAGGCTTTTTGGCACCTTTCCTTTAATGAGAGACTCTTTGAACAGGCAGGGCTCAGAGAGAATAGAGAGACAGGAATGGGGCTTTCTGAATTGTGTAGGGGCAAGCTAGAGGTTGCTACTGAACAAGAGGTATAGAAAAAAAAAATCTCAAAAAACACTTTGCAGTCAGTCCACAAGTGATTAGGAGGGAAATTAGGAAGGGTTAGGGTGTTCTCAAAAATAAGTCAAGGCTGTGGGTTGGAACATGCCAGACTCCAGGAAATGGACTTTAAAAAATGAAACTCAGCTCTTACAGTAAATATTATTCTTAACAATACAGCATAATGGTTCCTACCTTCAAAATGAAGTCAGACAGATTACTCAGTATATATGAATCCACTATATCTGTGGGCAAAATGGTGTTTTCCCTCAACTTTTAATGGTTTTGAGAATTTAATAGAATTAACTTGATCATATTTACTGTTATTAATTTGCATGAGTAGGGAACCCCAGCTGGCCAGGCCAGGGTATCCCACACGTGAGGGAAAACATGCTGGGCAGAAACAGTGGAGGCGGTGGTGTATGGAAAGTCCTTCACACAGGCACTGCATCCACCTGGAGAGTTTATTATAATAGAGAGATGAAAAGAAAGATAGGAAAGAGGGAGATAAGGAAGAAAGAGAAGGGAGGGAAAGCAGAAGTATATACACCTCGTGGGAATGGAGAGAGAGAGAGAGAGAGAGAGAGAGAGAGAGAGAGAGAGAGAGAGAGAGAGAGCAGAAGAGAGAGACGAAGGGAAGGTTTTCCTTAAAATTAGGCTTTTACTTAAGGATGCAGGGTGGCCCCAAAGGGTGGGATTTCAAGAGGTGGGTCAGAATATTGACATTTACCCCTTCTGCTACATCCTCCCTGATCCACTCCTTTTTTTTTTTTTTCAGTTTATTCTGCCCATATATTCTTGAATGCATGGCTTTCCATTGAAGTGTGATAGACTTGCCAGGGAACTACATTATTAGAGAAAACTAATTCCCTATTCCAGCAACTATTAATTGCCAAAAGCTCATCAGCTAGACATAGAACTTTGTGTCTATTTCCCCTCTCAGTGCTGGTATTTAGTCTAGCTTGAGTTTATGTAGGTGTTACACAAATCTTAAATCACCAAAAAGAAAACAAATTGACTCTTTTCTCAGCTCCATATTTCAACTGTTTACACACCTTGAATGCCCTGTAGCCCTTTGATAAAGACCCCTGCAAAACACACACACACACACACACACACACACACACACACACACACACACACATATGATAAATCCACTCCTACAGGTCCTAAAGCAATCTGTGGTCTGTGGTGATATTTTATTTGTACTGAAATGTTATTTTAATTTTATGTTAATAAATAAAGTTGCCCTGGGGTCAGAGCTATTAGAGCCATAGTAAGAGCGTGGTGGTTAGAAGAGCTAGGTAGATTTCTGTGTGTTCAGGGATACAGCCAGTATTGGAGACATACGCCTTTAAGACCTGGAGGGCGGTACTTACAGGCAGTGATGAGGCAGTCATGTGGTTGGGTTTACAACCAATGAGAAGGCAGAACAGAAAGATTATTTAAACAGGGACACAGGAAGTACCTCCCTCTCTCGGGGAAGCTAGGAGCACTGCAGGAGGTAAGATTTTATCTCTGAGCTCTGACCTCTCGGCTTTCTCTTTTACATTGGCTCTGTGTTTCTTATTTTAATAATACGATTGGTTACATCTACATCTGGCGCCCAACGTGACAAGAATCCATTAAAAACTGCTTGGGGCCGGCTCCCTAGCCGGAGCAGCCGGCTCCCTAGCCCCGGCCCAGGTCTGGGCTCAGGCTGGACTGTGAGCTGCTTGCTTAAAGCCAGTGCTACAAACAGCTCAGGCCTGCCCTGCTAAACAGGGCCCCTGGCTGTAAAGCCAAGCCTTGACTCGGCTCAAGAGGGAACAAGTGGCTGGCTTTAAGCTTTAGCCGGCTACCCCTTCGCTTTCAATTTCACTTTCACTTTCACTTTCGCTTTCGCTTTTGCTTTCTCTCTTGCTTTCTCTCTGTCTCTCTGTTTCTGTCTCTCTCTCTCTCTCTCTCTCTCTCTCTCTCTCTCTCTCTGGATTTACACCTAGGACTCTAGGTGGCTGTTTGGAAATTCGCTCGGATTTCTACTGTTCTACGCAGATTTGGTAAGTCATAAAGGAAACTATTTAAAAGACAAATTTTTTCCACATTTAAAAAAATGGGTTTCCTGTGTACATTGGAAGAAAATTGGGTTTTGTTTGAAATTTTAGGCAGTCTGACAATGGAACAACTATATGAAAAGATTAGTATTATGGGAATTATGCAGTTAATCACCATGCTTATTCTCATTTTACTATTTAAAAAGATAGTCGATTTAAGTGCCAGGATAACAGCTTTAGAAAAACCTGTTAATTTTAACAGTGAAGTTGGTTCAAGTTTGGATCATAAGGTTACAGAAAGAAAGCCTGTTTTCACACAGTCATCCTTAATTTATCCTGTAACCGTATAGCAGATGCCTGATCAAATGGCTACACAAAATATCTGGGCTCCAATTGAACTGATGGATTTTAAAAGGTTTAAGGAGGCAATAGTATCTTATGGCATGCATTCCCCATATGTAAAGCAAATGTTAAACTCTTGGTCAACATATAATAGGATTATACCACAGGACTGGCGGGACCTTGCACAAGCTGTTCTGGAACCCAGCCAGAGAATTCAATTTCTAACGTGGTTTAAGGAGGAAGCTAGAAACGTAGAAAAACAATGGACGGATAAAGGAATACAAGTTTGTCAGGATCAGCTTATTGGAGAAGGCCAATATGCTTCAATACAAACACAATGTTTATATGATGTTCAAACCGTAATTTTATGTCGAATGGCAGCCTTGAATGCATGGGACAGAGTTGAGGAACCAGGAAAAAAACCTGAGTCATTCACAAAGGTTATGCAAGGCCCAAAAGAATCTTTCACAGATTTTTTAGAAAGACTGGCTTCAGCAGTAAACACAGTGGTCTCAGGATCAGAAGCTAGTAAGGCAATAATTGAAGCTTTGGCATTTGAGAATGCGAATGCAGCATGCAAAAGAATAATCAGGCCGTTAAGGGCAAGATCTGCACCTTTGGAAGATTGGATTAGAGAAACAATTAATGTTGAGGTTGATGAGCATGATACGTGGGTAGGAGAAGTAATTTCAAAAGGTTTGAGGAGTGTTAGATGTTTAGGGTGTGGAAAGCAAGGACATTTTAAAAGGGACTGTAAACAGGTCATTCCTAGAAGCAATGTTTCTTCAAGGAACAATGGCAACAGAAGGCCCCTTCCTTCTGGAGTATGCAGAAGGTGTGGTAAGGGAAAACACTGGACCAACGAATGTAGATCAACAAAGGACAGACAGGGTAATCCTTTGCCTCAGTTTTCGGGAAACTCCCGGAGGGGCCTCATGCAGGCCCCCATAGCAAAACCAGTTCAAACCTTTCCTGCAGCTGTAGAGGAAATCCCTGCTCTGAGCGATTAAATAACCAAATGACTATTGGAATAAATCATGCTGGTCAGGATGATGAAACAGAGAGAATAGAAAATTCAGGAGAAAACATAAAGAAAATTTTTTGGCAAACTTCTATTAATGAACAGAGACCAAAATTAACAATAAAAATAAATGGTGTTTTGTTGTCTGGTCTGGTAGACACAGGTGCGGACATTACCATAATTGCACCAGAATTTTGGCATCCAGCTTGGCCTCTTCAAGAGGTAAACGTTCAACTGTTAGGAATTGGGACATTATCTGGAGTGAAACAGAGTGCAAGATGGCTGGAATGTATAGGTCCAGAAGGACAGAGAGGAAAATTAAAACCATATGTCGCTAACATAGCTATGAACCTGTGGGGTCGAGACTTGTTGCAACAATGGAATACTCAGATTAAAATCCCTCCAGTCTCAGAAACAAATCATAAACTAGCACATGTTTCTGAGAGAAATATTAGAAGGCATTATTTTGAGTGGTCACCAGCCATCCATATTATACAAGAACAGGGCACAACAACTGATAATCTTCCAAAAATACCAACAGCTCTACCTTTAAAATGGTTAACAGACAAGCCTGTATGGGTTCAGCAATGGCCTTTAACAACAGAGAAACTCCAGGCTTTAGAAGAGCTGGTAGAAGAACAGTTAAATGCTCAGCATATTGAACAGTCAACCAGCCCTTGGAATTCTCCTGTATTTGTTATTAAAAAGAAATCTGGTAAATGGAGAATGGTAACAGACCTTAGAGCAATTAACAAAGTAATTCAGCCGATGGGCTCTCTACAATCTGGAATTCCTTTGCCTACTCTGTTACCAAAAGGATGGCCTCTCATAGTTATTGATTTAAAAGACTGTTTCTTTTCAATACCCTTACAAGAAAAAGACAGAGAAAGATTTGCTTTCACAGTGCCTACTTATAATAATTCTCAACCGGTTAAAAGATTTCAATGGAGGGTCCTCCCACAGGGAATGTTAAATAGCCCAACTCTGTGCCAATATTTTGTACAACAGACATTGGAAGTGATACGTAAAAAATTTCCTAAATCTATAATTTATCATTATATGGATGATATTTTACTAGCTGACTCAAATGCAGATACTTTAGAAAGAATGTTTGAAGAAGTAAAGAAAATTTTGCCTTGCTGGGGATTACAAATTGCTCCTGAAAAGATACAAAGAGGAGATTCTATTAATTATTTAGGATATAAAATAGAGCTACAAAAAATTAGACCCCAAAAGGTGCAAATTCGGAGAGATAGACTACAGACTCTTAATGACTTTCAAAGATTATTTGGAGATATTTCTCATCTACGAACTATTGTTGGGGTAAAAAATGATGAACTGACTAATTTGTTCAAAACCTTAGAAGGTGACAAGGACTTAAATAGTCCAAGAGAATTATCACCTGAAGCTGAGAAAGAATTGGCCTTGGTAGAAAAGAAAGTACATGAAGGGCACGTGGATCGTATTGATCCAAAGCTGGATTGCATTTTGGTTATTTTACCTTCTAGGCATTCTCCTACTGGAATATTAATGCAAAGGGAAGATATTATATTGGAATGGATATTTTTACCAAATAAACCAAATAAAAAATTAAAAACTTATGGGGAAAAAATCTCTGACTTGATTTGGAAAGGAAAATTGAGACTTCGTCAGTTAGCAGGAATAGACCCAGCAGAAATTGTCGTACCTTTAACTAAGGAGGACATTGAAAAATTATGGACAGAAAGTGAACCTTGGCAAAGAGCTTGCAGTAATTTTTTGGGAGAAATTAACAGCAAATATCCCAAAAGCAACAGAATTGATTTTATAAAGAGAGCTGATTGGATCTTGCCTCGAATTGTACGGCAAAAACCCATATCTGGAGTTCGTACATTTTATACAGATGCCAATAAACAAGGAAAGGCAGGTTACAAATCAGAAAATTTAAGTAAAGTGGTACAAAGTCCTTATAATTCAGTGCAAAAATCAGAATTGTATGCTATTCTGTTGGTATTAATGGATTTTTCAGAACCTCTCAACATAGTAACTGACTCTCAGTATGCTGAAAGTGCTGTGGATATTGCTCTATATATAAATAAAACACTGGTTGGCAAGTGGCCAGGCAGGAAGTAGGTGGGACAAGGAGAGAGGAGAATTCTGGGAAGCGGAAGGCTGAGGGGAGAGACACTGCAGCCACCGGCAGGATAAGCAGCATGTGAAGACGCTGGGAAGCCACCAGCCACGTGGCAAGGTATAGATTTATAAAAATGGGTTAATTTAAGATAAAAGAACAGTTAGCAAGAAGCCTGCCACGGCCATACAGTTTATAAGTGATACAAGCGTCTGAGTGATTATTTTATAAGTGGATTGTGGGACTGCGGGGCTTGGGGAACCTGGAGAGAAGCCCTCCAGCAACATGAAAGAGTGGTGTTACATATTGAGACTGCAGAATTTATCCCTGATGCTTCAGAATTAACTTCACTATTTATTCAATTACAAGATACAATCAGGAAAAGGAGTCATCCTTTATATATAACTCACATCCGATCTCATACTGGTCTGCCAGGCCCTCTAGCACAAGGCAATGATGAGATTGATAAATTATTGATAGGAAATGTGCTGGAGGCCTCAGACTTTCATAAAAAACATCACGTCAATAGTAAAGGTTTAAAAAAGGATTTTTCCATAACCTGGCAACAAGCCAAAGAAATAGTAAAGAAATGTCCTACTTGTTCTTTCTATAATCAAACACCATTACCAGCAGGATGTAACCCAAAGGGTACTCAGAGGAATGAAATCTGGCAGATGGACGTGTTTCACTTTGCAGAATTTGGAAAATTGAAATATGTACACCACACCATTGATACTTATTCAGGATTTCAATGGGCAACTGCTTTGAGTTCTGAAAAAGCTGATTCTGTAATCACTCATTTGCTAGAAGTTATGGCCATCATGGGTATACCTTCACAAATCAAAACTGACAATGCTCCATCATATGTCTCTGTTAAAATGAAACAGTTTTTTGCTTATTAAAATATAAAGCATATTACAGGCATACCACATAATCCTACAGGTCAAGCAGTTATAGAAAGGTCAAACAGAACTCTAAAGGATATGCTAAATAAACAGAAAGGGGTAACAAAAACCCCCAGAAATAGACTGCATAATGCTCTATTAACTTTGAATTTTCTGAATGCCAATGAGAAAGGAACAACAGCTGCAGAGAGACATTGGGTAATAGAAAAAACTACAGAATTAAATCAGCCTATATACTTTAAGGATGTGCTGACCTCAGAATGGAAACCAGGGTATGTATTACGTTGGGGACGAGGTTTTGCTTTTGTTTCTACAGGAGAAGATAAGCTGTGGATACCATCAAAATTGATAAAGGTTCGATTTGAACAAGAAAAACCTCTTAATTAGAGGAGGTGATAGTTCATCAATCAGCATGAACATCCAATTTAAACTAACTTGTACCTATAACACATGTCTTTTCATTTAATCAGATAATAACTTGCCAAAAAGGAACATCCCCAAAATTAGTCTTGGGGGAAGGTTTTTGTTTTTGTCTTTTAGGAGAATGAAGGTTAAGGAATCTGAAGGACACAAGACAAATGAGACAACTGAAGAAAAGGGACAAATCATCTATCCCAGGAAACAGAGTATATGGGAGTATATGGCATATGGGTATATATTATCTAAAAAATTTTATGTCTTCTTAAATGTTTGTTTCTGCTTTTCTCTAAAGATTTAACACTATTGGTTTTCTAATAGTCCCAGTTCAATTAAAATTTAAAGCTGACTTTGGAGTTGGAGAATGGCTCTCTCCTTCTTCAAACTCAAGCATGTTGTTAAAAGGAAAATGCAAACTCCCTGTATCATGCCAGAAAGAGCCATTTTCTGCTATGGGACAGGACAAAAGCCAAATTAATTAAGGGACTATTCTATTACTAATCTCAACTCTTTGATTCTATTCTGATTCTTTAAACTTTTCTTAAAGTATAAATTTTATATCAAAATTTACAAGATTAATATATATATACATTTTAAACTTTGTTAAGATATGAATGGTCATATAGAGTACTATCTAATTCTAGAAAAAAGGCTTCAATTAGCTGCATATATATGTCTTTGTGTTCGAGTCTCTTATCAGTTTTCTGCAGGAAATCATGGCCAGGCCTAACATCAACTGAAATCTCCAGGAAGAAGATGGGGCCCCACAACAACAACAACAACAACAACAATTCCACGTGGACAATAATAATATCACTAAACTGACAAACATCATCTACAGATCAGCTTTGAACTATAAGGTGCTCAGAGCAATTTTGAGATGACTAGCTGAGATGATCCAGTCTCAAAGACTACTTGAATAAGGACTTGAGATAAACCCTGAACTTTGGCTTTATACACAGACCGGATAATAATGAAGGATATAGTTACCTTTCCTAGAATTTGACAATTAACCTAAATTTTTCTTTCAGGATAAAGATAACTTCGCCCATACCCAGCAGGAAGCAATTTTAAGAATATGACACCCACATTGCCAAAGAAGTGGTGTGGGGCGGGTGGTTTTTTGGTTCTTTTAATGGGTTTTGGGTCTGGGATAATTTTCATTGTTTAGGGGGGTTGGTTACAAGTTGTTGTCAAGGGTTAGGAAAAAGGCTAAGCAAAGGAGATTAGATTTAAGGTTCTTGTTTAAAAAAAAAAGAAAGAAAGAAAGAAAAGAAAAGAAAAAGATAGTTACTAGTTTTAAATACTTTACATTATTACCAACTATTAGGATATAAAGAAATGAAAGTTAGTAATTAGACATTACAATAGAAATTGTAGTCATATTAGATATGTTTTAAAAATTGAGCAGATATATTTTAGACAGGTCATCTTCAAACCCTTCAGAAATCTACCGAATATGGCATTTAAAATGTTTTAATAACTTAGAAATGTTTCTTTTTTGAGACATGTCGGCTCCTGGCAGTACCAATCTACTTCAGAGAAAATATGGGCATTGAAGAAACTGCATATGGAGTTAACTTTCATTGTGGCAAAAGTTAGCCACTGGACAACAAAGTATCCTCGTATCAACAGGACAAAATGGACAGACAGAACACGAAACAAAGGACTACCGATTCCTGCCAAAACAAGTGTGGTTATGGCTTTATCAGACGGCATCTTCTGAGGCCAGGACAATATGGCACCATCCCTGAAGTGGCCTTCACAATCTGGAAAAGGTACAGTGCCCTTTTCTTTGCAGGCAGCTGAACAGGCAGTGGGCCGATGGCTTCTGTTGTGCAATGGAACAGCAACTGAAAGCTCACGCCTCTCAATAGTAGACTGGCATTTAATAGAGGGATGTGGAGAAGAAGGGGATGCTGAGATGAAGCCATATATACACAGCCAAGAAGAATGGACAGCTGAATTCAAAAACCATCAACAATTTCCAGAATTTAAAATCCTGAATCATGACATGACACTAGTGGAATTCAGGTGTTTCTGGTACATGGACTGCTCTCACCCAATGTGAGGTTGAACTGTTGACCTTGTGTACAACCTACTTCACAAATGAGTCTGTCAGATACCATAAGCCTATAGGCTGAAGATGATGCCCCAACACTGTGGAGAAACCTCAGGTGACTGTCCAGGCAGCTGGCTGTTTCTGTCAACTCACAAAATTTTTGGAAGTTGCTTTTGTGCACTTCCTGTTTTTATTTTTGTTAGCTAATATTATTTCCTTCTTGGGTCTCTGAGGGAGTTGAAGATTAGTTAGTTATAGTTGAAGATTAATTAGGATAGAAAGTGAATTAGATACATTTTGGACTTACTAAAATAGGATAGATAAGGGAATTATTTTCTCTGATTTGTCAAATACAAATGGACTAGACATCGTTTAGGTATTTGTTACTTGTATATATTGTATATAGTTATTGTACTTTTGTATATAGTTTTTCTTTTGTTAGTTATAACCTTTTGCCTTTTTTCTTTTTATTAAAATAGAAAAGGGGAAATGTGGTGATATTTTATTTGTACTGAAATGTTATTTTAATTTTATGTTAATAAATAAAGTTGCCCTGGGGTCAGAGCTATTAGAGCCATAGTAAGAGCGTGGTGGTTAGAAGAGCTAGGTAGATTTCTGTGTGTTCAGGGATACAGCCAGTATTGGAGACATACGCCTTTAAGACCTGGAGGGCGGTACTTACAGGCAGTGATGAGGCAGTCATGTGGTTGGGTTTACAACCAATGAGAAGGCAGAACAGAAAGATTATTTAAACAGGGACACAGGAAGTACCTCCCTCTCTCGGGGAAGCTAGGAGCACTGCAGGAGGTAAGATTTTATCTCTGAGCTCTGACCTCTCGGCTTTCTCTTTTACATTGGCTCTGTGTTTCTTATTTTAATAATACGATTGGTTACATCTACAGTGGTCATTTAATGAAGTTATCATGAGCTGATAGTCTGAACCTCAGAAAAAAAATACTTGATTTGGGTAAGAATGGCCAAATGGAAAATTTCTCTATTGTGGTGGTTTGAAAGAAAATGGCCCCCAAAGGTAGTGTCACTATTAGGAGGTATGGCATTGTTGGAGGAAGTGTGTCACTGTAGGGGCAGGCTTTGAGGTCTCTTTTCTCAAATTTTATTCAGCATAACAGTTAGTTGACTTATTGCCTGTAAGATATAGCACTCTCAGTTCCAGCACCACTTCTGCCTTCAAGCCTCCATGTTTGCCACCATGATGATAATGGACTCAACCTCTGAAACTATGTGTGCCATCTTAATTAAATGTTTTTATTTGTAAGAGTTGCCATGGCTGCGGTGTCTCTTCACAGCAATAAAAACCATAAGACAGCTATCAAGATAGAAAATCAGTGGTAATAGAGATGATAGATGCTGTGGTTGAGTTATTTGGCACTTGAAAGATGAAAAGCAGATGATACATATAAAATTTAGTCATCTAATTTTTCTATGTGGTCTATGCAGACTATGAACAGATCTTTGGGATTATTGTCAATATAATCATGAGGGCTATAATTATATATAATTAGTGCTTATCATGTTCTATCCTTACTGGACTATGCCCCTGACATACAACTGTTGAAATGAAAAATACCCTCTGTACTAATCAGTAAGAACCCCAGAAGCAGATCACCTTTACTCAAACAGGAAAAAGATATTTTGTCACAAATGTATTTCAGGAGCTAACCAACTTTTTTACTCTCTGATATAATATGGTTCAAAGAGATTTTGATTATTTTGATATTCCACAAAGTATCACATTGGCCCACTGAACTGATGACTTTTGTGGCCTGAATATGTTCCCCAAAATTTATTTCTAAAAAATTCATTTCCTGACAACAAGTGTTAGGAGATGGGACATGAGAAGGGCAATTAGAAGCTGGGAATAGTGATGCAAACCTATAATCCTAGCACTTGGGAAGCTAAAGCAGGAGGATTGCCTTGAGCTCAAGACCACCTTGAGCTACCAAGCCACTCCAGGGCTACATACTAGTCTCAAAACAAGTATAAAACAAAGAAGTTTATAAGAAGAACTGATGTGGTCATGATTGCAGATGTTCAAAAATGGGTTATTGCCACAATCACAGCAATGCAATCATTGTAATGATAGTTATAAGAATAATCAGAATTACAGGCCATAATGCTGTATGCCTGTAATCCTAGCTTATAGGAAACAAAGACAAAAGAAACATCAATTCAAAACCAGCCTGAGCCACACAGTGAGTTACAGTTAGCCCAGGCTATATGAGACCTTAACATAAAACAAAATATTAAAGGCTTTATATTTCCCTACACCCTCCTCCCCTCTTTCATCCTTCTCTTGCTTTCTTTGCCTCCCTTCATCTATTCTTCTTTCTGCCACAGGATAATACAGCAAGAAGGCACTTGCCAGAGGTAGACTTTCAGTCTAGTAATTCTCAATCTTCAGAACTATAAGAAATTAATATTTCAATTATAAAGTATCCAGTGTCTAATATTCTATTTTAACAGCATGAAGCAATTCTGGTAGAACAAAACCTAGGAGGACCACTTGCTAGTTGTATAACTTTGAGCCTTGGATTGCTTCATTTACCTAGCTTTGTCATCTATGAAAATGAAAACACTGCTTATATCTTTGAGAACTAAGTGATAAAATTCAATTTAAATTTATGTATTAATGAAATCACAGCTCAGATAGAAAGAAATGTTTCCTATTTCATAAGTCAATTTACCTCTGAAAAAAACTATTCCTGCTGATAGTGGAAAAAACTTAATCTTGATAGCCAAAGACAGTACTTCTAGTATAACCCATACCTATCAGGTTAACTCCAAAACATTATTTTTCAATTAACAGAAAATAAAATAAAACAATTTCCCCAAAGGAAAAATTAATTGGAAGCAATTCCTCAACTGAGGAACTAACAACCAAGATTAGACATCAGAAGTCTACCCCTTATTAATTTGACACACAAACACATCCCTGTTAAACCACAGCATTTCCTTTCTTGTTTGTCTCCAAGATTTAACTTTAATATCACAAGATAGATAATAGTACAACTTTTAAAGTTACACTGTCTTTAAAAGTTCCTTCTTTTCCTCTGCCTTCCTTCTTGGTCTACTTGGATCCCAGATTCATGAACCCAGACAACCTGTGGCACCTTCCTGTGCTCATGTCTTTTCTGAGATCTTTCATCCATACTTCTCCAGGTATGTAACTGTTCTTGATCTCTATTATAAGGATTTGACAAAATGAGTCCATTCTGATGACTGTCAGCAGATTAAGCCAACAGTCTTAGAGCTACATACCATGCAGGCACACCACCCAACATCTGAATCAGAATTTACTTCAATCTCATTCAGCTCCCTGGAGCCATGTCCATCCCCCAGTCGAGACCCCCAGTGGGAGAGTCACAGGGCTTTAGCCATTGTTCCAGGTTGTTAACATGTCAATCAATGGCTTCCACTCTTTGTCCCCATAGGAAAGGAATAAGAAAAACTGTTAGAGGAACCTAAAGACATGGTAGCTTTGTAGAAAGAGTGAAGTGGGAATGAATGGGAAGGATTTTCCCTCCTCTTCAAGTCACTCTGTATTGTTGAAAAATGTCTACTGTTTGTATATGGCTTATATTTTATTTTAAAATACACAGATTGTCTGAGCAATAGAATTTGGAGGTTTTGTTTGGTTTTGGTTTGGTTTTTTGCTAGCTTTATAAAACCGTTTTTTAAGTTAAAAAGTAGTAAATTGGTTAAAGGTAGGCACTTTAAATCTTGCAACTTTGTGTGCAGACCTTAAAGGGTTTTGTGAAGAGGCCCTCTGTGTCCTAGTGTGCAAAGCCCATCTAAATGCAGACCCATGTGAAGTCTGACAGCTTAAGTACTCTGAAAATAAAGCATGCAATTTAGGAGCAATGAGGCAAATCTGTGTTCCAGTAAATGTGAATTTCAGTCACACAAATAATATTGCAGGTTCCTGCTTTGGACTTACTTCCAATCTATTTTATATTATTTTGTGAATTTTCTTTATTGTTCCTCCTGTTTGTGAAGGATGGTGTCTTTAGTAGGTAAGAAGCAGAATGTGGCTAGGGAGTTTACAAAAAACAATTGATTTAAAACTATGCTTACTGATGATTTTCCTTATTGGAGCAGAGACAGAAAAGGAACTGATTCTATATTAGCAAAAATAAAACTGTGATTTAAAGGTATTAATCTGCTTAGCCAAATGTACACATGTGATTAAAATACAATACTGCTGTGATTATAACACAATCAGCAAATTATTAAACTGCAATCAAAATGTAAACAAGTCCTATGTGTTTGCAGAAGTCTCTTCATCTCACTGTTTTACCTCGAGCTATAAATAGTTTTTAATAGACAAATAGTTTCATATTTCTCAGTTGTCACATCTCTTTTTTTCCTTTTCAATTGGTTAAATGAAAGAAAATATCAACAATACATTATTATGGAATGTTTTCTCAATGCAATTTTAAAAGGTGTACAAATCTGGAGTTATCTATGACTATATAAAGTTTGATTAACTAAAAGAGGAAAAAAGTTAAGCATCTTTTCAAAAAATATTTTATACATATGTTTACTTGCACATATTTTTGAGTGCCACATGCATGTCTGGTAGCCAAGGAGGGCTGGAACTGGAGTTTCATATAATTATGAGCCCCCATGTAGGTGACTGGGTCTGCTTGCAAGAGCAGCCAGTGTTCTTAACTGCCAAACCATCTCTCCAGCTCACAAATCACTAATGGAGCAGGGTATAATGGTGCAGGTTGGTGCAGTCCTGTAATCCCAGCACTCAGGAGGTGGAGACAGGAGGATCAAGAATTCAAAGTCCTCAGTTTAAACATAAGCCAGCATAAGCTATATGAAGCTTTAAAAAACACAGCAGTATGTAATTGTGCTTTCCTCCTTAACATTAGTTATGATCACTTTAAAGAAAAAATAGTGCAGATGCTCAGATGTTGAAATTACAAAAATATATAAATATGTGGGGGTTTGAAAGAAAATAACCCCCAAAGGGGGTAGCAATATTAGGTGTGGCTTTGTTAGTATAGGCGTGGGCTTGTTGGAAAAAGTGTATCACTGTGGAAGTGGGCTTTGAGGATTCATATATGTTTAAGCCACTCCCAGTGAAACAGTCCACGTCCTATTACCTGTAAGATATAGAACTCTCAGCTACCTCTCCAGCACCATGTCTGCCTGCACACCTCCATGTCCCACCATGATGATAATGGACTGAGCCTCTGAAACTGTAAGCTGTCATCTTAATTAAATGTTTTCCTTTATAAGAGTTGCCATAGTCATGGTGTCTCTTCACAGCAACAGAAAGACAGTAACTATCAAAGTCATTTGTTAAAATCATATAATTGAACCAAATTCTTAGCTCTCTTAGTTGTGTCACATTTTAAAATTTTTGCTTCTTCCTATGCCTAAATTATATACACCCACAAAAGAAAAGAAAATCTCTTCAAAATAGTTCAACTGTCCTTTCCAAATACATGGAGGGAAAGAAGACCTAAACTGTTTCAGCACCCAGAGCTCCATTTGGGTCCTTACTTCACACTTCAATGTCTTGTTTACTGTGACATCTGCTTCAGGCTTCTTCAGAGGCCTATGGCCTGAGTGTCAGTAAGGCTTTGTTCTTCACAGGGAAAGTCTTGTCAGTCATTCCAAATAACTGCCATAGTATAGCTAGCCTGGGCTGCCTTCACAGAGCTCAGACGCTATTTCTTCTCAACAAAATGGAGTGTTGTGCAATTCTTTCTCTTGAACAAGGTAAGAGGTCTGCTGTCAATTGCAGCATGTGAGAGTGACATCCAGACTGCAGACTTGGAGTAGGCAATATTTGTCCCAGTCATTCTGGAAGCTCACAGATGCCTTAAAACTGACCTTTTTTTTTTTTTTTTTTTTCTTTTAAAAGAAATAGTAAAAAGTTACTTTGAAACTTGTTTGGTGAGTTCATCTTTTTTCAGAGTCTAGTAGAAGCAGCTAGGTAAACTGTGCCTTTCTAGGCTGAAGACTTAATCATAGCTCTAGGAAGGTGAGGCCTAAGGCCTGATTTTTACATACTAAGAGAATTGTGGAAGAAGCTGAAGCCTTGTGGGAGGAGTTGGTATGCTTGCTGTCATTAAACTGATAAAGCTATCATTAGCCTAGTTATCAACACCATCAGAGATCTGAGAAAGATTAGTTTCACCATAGTAAGAAGGAGGTATAGGCTAATCTATTAAAAATTATAGAAACTTACTGGATACCTGGACAATCACCCTAGATCCTTTTGTAGTAATCTTGATTTCATTAGAGACAGAGGTCCCAGGGCAGTGTCAGTCTTTGGGCACCAAGTCCAGAAGATCAGGCAGACTTTGCTATGGAGTAGAAACTTGAGGGACCAGCTGACCTTATCAAGGCAAAGCAGAACAATCAACTCCCCAGTATCCTGCTTGTCCACAGTTAGGATGGAGTCCTGGTGACAAAGTGAAGAGCAGTTTTTCACCCAGTGGCTGGCTTTACCAGATTTAAAGCCAGCTCCAGGTGGAGTTTTGTGCCATCATCTTTGGAGGAGACCTTAGGGCTACTTCCAAGAGCTAGCCCTTCTCTCTATCACAGAAAGCTTTTTTCTGTCTTTTCCTGCTCCTCCCGTTAAATGCCATATTCAACAGATTTCTGAAAAGTTTTGAAGACCATTATCAGTTAAGTATATCTAAGCTAAACAAACTTGGCTTGTTTTTAGTTACTTGCTTTAGGCTTAATTTTAAAAACATGCACAGAAGCTAAAAAGCATATTCCTGTAATTAATTCATTCTTAGCATGACTACAAGTATAGTTCTATACACATTAAAGAATTTGAACTGGGCGGTAGTGGTGCACACCTTTAATCTCTGCACTTGGGAGGAAGAAGCAAGTGGATCTCAGTGAGTTTGAGGCCATCCTGGTCTACAAAGTGAGTTCCAGGATAGCCAGGAATGTTATACAGAGAAATCCTGTCTCAAAAAAGAATCTGATCATTTATAAGGTGACTTACATATATCTTTAACAGTTTATAATGTTAGTAGTTTTTATAGATTAAGACTTTATATTTTATCCCTGTTAGTTTTAGCCTTAAAAAATAATAATTTTGAATTGAAGCCCTTTTAGTATCAAAATAAAACTTTTAATGATAAATATAGTCCATAGGGAAACTGGCAACTTTACTGATCCTTTTATTGTACGTCATCATAGACTATCCCTGGTTTTTCGGTTGATTTTTTTATATGACTTAGTTTATCCAAATAGCTAAAGCTTAACAAAGTAAGCAAAAACAAAGAAGCTAAACAAATATTACTGTGAACCTGAGTAGATCTTAGGCATTTATAAATCTTATTTATCAAATATACCTTATTTATCAAACATATATTGTTACTTATCTCAATTTTTTAGAAGTCTTGTATTGAACAGTTAAAAAAGACATAAGTAGTAATGTGTAAGTGTCTAAGTCAGCTTTTGTTCATCTGAGTAGACCTTTATAACCTTAAAAATTTTGTCATTATGTAGCTCATCATAATATATATATATGTATATATATAGTCTAAACCAGAATTGAATCACATATATAGTATGTTACAGAAAATATGACCTAATTTTTATCATCATACAAAAATCCATACTTATCCAAAAATATTTTTAAGACTCATTGCTTTCTTAGTCTAAAATCAAAATACAATGTTAGTAGAGAACTCATTAGGAATAAGAAGTTTAACAGTTGTTATTCTATGCTGCTTGGTCATCTGATGATGATGGTTATGTCACATGGCCTATATTCTTTAATGTTAGTAAAAATGGCTGCCAGTCACCTGGCTACTTCCATCTTGATGAGGTTATCAGCCAAGATGGAAAAGAACGACCTGGTTGCAATTTCAAACTCTTGTTTTCCTAGTATGTCTATTTTTTTAATGAGAGTTGAATCCAAGTTACACACACACACACACACACACACACACACACACACACACACACACACACATTCTCTTAGAGAGTCCAGAAAAAGCATGACCCTGAGCTAGGCCATGTGAGGAGAAGAGAAAGGAGAGAGGGGCCAGCCAGGAGAATAAAGAAAGTAAATAGTAGACAAAAAGGGGCCAGGTACCCCAACTGGCTGGATTACATAGGAAACTGGCATCTGGGGGAACAGGAAGAGCAGAGAGAAGACTTAGAGGAAATTTTGAGCCCTGGCTATAGACAGAGGATGCTGCAGGAAGAAGCAAAAAGATGCACCAGTGTGTGTTGGCCTACTCCTTTGCTTTCTCCCCCTCCTGCTAGGTCCCACTCCAGCTCTCACTTTGCAACAAACTGACAGATCCATCAATGTAACTTGAAGAAAATACATTTACACAGTTTGGGGGTGGGGGGTAGAGTAGCAATTAACAAAACAATTCCACATAGTTTTTCTGGTAGTTAAAAGAGGTTTATTTTGTGGTGACTTACAACCAATAAAGTGGTCGGTTATAGGATCCAGGAGAGGTGCAGTCCAACGTGCTTCTCTAGAGAACTCTGACTTGGTCTGCAATCCAGCATCCAGGATCATGAGGAGCCAAGACAGGCCAGCGCATATGCATCACAAGTCTTAGAGGCCCCAAAAAGCCATGCCCCAGGGGCAGGTCATAGTCAGGTATAGCAGTTACCTGCTACCTCACTAGGGGCAGTGCTTCAAGGTTAAATCTGGAACAGCTACCCACTATATCTCCCCCTTCTGTCTAAATAAGAAAGTTCTATCCTAATGCAAAACTATATACAGTAGAAATGATTATCAAGTATTGTCCAGGAGAAATAAAGGGTAATGACCTAAACAAGACGGAACTACAACCAACAAGAATAACATCAAACAAGAGACACATACTAAAAATCCAGAGATATCCAGAACACAGGTAAATGGCATGTGATAGAGATTTTTCCAAAAGGTGTCCTATCCTAAAGAACCTGAATCTAATACTTAATATGTTCTAGCTAAGATACAAGAAGATTGTAACTCTAACTGTTAGTCTTCAGCCCAATCAAAGACCTGAGAAGGAATATAATAATAACTGGGAAATGGGAGAAGGATGCAAGCAACTCTTGGGAGTCTTGCAAGAGTAGACAGAGATAACTGGAAGCCTTGGACAGTCACCTAAAGTTTCTCATTATTGTTGGTGCATTCAAACTGGCTACAGGCCTAGAGTATCTGACAGACCATTTTCAGAAGCAGGTATTTTGAAAAACTATCTTACCCTGTCTTGGCAGAGTTCAGTAGTCACTTTTTCTTGTGTCCTACCCATTCAGAAAGAACAGTATTCATACTGTCAGCAGTTGAGGCAAGGACAGTTCTTTGCCCAGTAGGAGGCCATTTTGTGCCAAGAAAACGACAAACTTCCAAACTGAAATGTCTCAAAAGTCAAACATTCTCTTGGGATCAAATAGGTGCTGTCAGGAGCAATTGTCTCTCACGTCAGCAGAATTCTAAGTTATCAAAACATTTAAATGCCTATTCTCTAGGTCTATGAAGTGTTTGAAGATTACCTATCCATCTGATATATATATTTCTCTAAGTCTGGAGAACGTAACTAAAATAACTATAGAGATGACAAGCATAGGTGACTATAAATCTGTAAGTCTTACCTACCTAAACCTAAGGAGTAAGGCTTCACATAAACAAGGTAAACAGTCTGTAAGCAGATGTACCATATAAGGACAGTGACCTCAAAAATTGTGACAATACACAAAATAGCTAAAGCAGAGGTAGGAATGTAGTATAATATGCAATATGACAATAATCCTAAATATGTATCAATATACCAAATATACTAAACAGAGGTAAAACATATATACAATATGACAAATATGATTTTACATCTGTATCAATATATAAGCATTTCAAATAATAGTAGAAATATATGTATATTACAACAAATATAGTTCGGTATAAATTACATAACAGCACAATTTATATAAGGCTGATATTTTACTAAATTAGTTTACTAGTATATACAATAATTTACCTTAATATTTTATACCTATCCATTCCCTTTTTTTTCTCTTCTTAAGGGGAATACCAAGTCCAATGTTTTCTTCCACCTCCAACCCTATAACTATTATTCATAACCCTCAGAAACATGAAACCTTTGGGAAAAGGGGGTGTTGTTTTCTTAGAATTTCTTCCTGTTGTTCAGGGGGCGATGATATCTCTGTGGGGTTCTGTAAAAAAGCTCAAATAGTTAAGTCTCAGTTGGACTAACTGTACATTCTACAGCCAGTCTCAAAGTAGTGGATAAGGTTGTCTGAGATTCTGGCTACATGTGTAGTATGATGAACCATCATAATGGAATTAACTTAGAGAGTTTTCAGTCAAAGGTTGATCATTGAGTAATGTTTGTGAATACCATGGCATCATTCTGGACTGGGTAGAGTTGTTGTTGTGGGGCCCCATCTTCCTTCTGGAGACTTGAGAAATTGCTATTGGAAAAGGCTTATTCTTTATAGTGAAAAACTTGAACATTATTAATATCAAAATGGAAAGTTTGGATTTAAAGATGATGTGACCTGTAAAACAGGATTCTGAGAAATTAAGAATAAGCATGGAGAGAAATAGAATCTTGATGACAATGGTCCCTTTTTTATGAGTTTTTTTGGGGAGGGGGATTTTATAAAATCTTTATTGACAAATAATTCACATAGTTTACAATTTCCCTGTTTGTACAGTTTGATATACTTTAGTCCAGCATTCTCATAGGCCCATGACACCATCACCACTTTCTATTTTAGAACATTGCTATCTTCAATTTCATACAAACATATAATGTATGGTGATTACATTCCACCTTAATTTTTAAATGAACATAATATTTGCAATTGTAACCATTTTTAAGTTCACAATTCAGTGGCATGAATTATATTCAAGATATTAATTACACTCATTATATTCATTAATTACACCCACGATAATAATTTCATTTGTGATATTCATTGATTACATTTGCAGTATTCATTTAATAACTATATTTATGATATTCATTAATTGCATTAATTGTATTGATTTATTACATTCATGATATTATGTCCTGGTACTACTGTCCATTTGTGGGGCTTTTCCATCACACAAAACAGAAACTCTGTACTTAGGAAATGATTGCTCTATATTCCTTTCTTCTCCATCTTGAGATAACATCTAATCTTTCTGTCTCTATGAATTTGTATATTCTATATATTTCATGTAATACAATTCTAGAGTATTTGTCCTTTTTTTATTGAATGTAAAACCATTTTATGTACAACTACAGGAGAAATAACACACAGATAGCTTGTAAAACAGGATTATGGGAAATTAAGAATAAGCATGGAGAGAACTAGAATCTTAATGACAATAGTCCCTTTTTATTTTATTTATTTATTTGTTTATTTGTTTGTTTGTTGTTTTTTGTCCCACATTAGTGGCTCTTCTTATATCAGACAGAATCTCTTAATTTTTTTTTTAGCAATATGTTTTGGTTTAGAGGAGGGAGCCAAATTCCAACTCCAAAGCCAGCCTGATACATAATTGAATCAGAACCATAATTTTTTTAGAGTTAAAGAGATACAGATGTTAATTAATGATCAAACAACCTAATGTTAGGTATCTTGTATATATTGGTACCAATAGATTTTTTTCTTTCTGGTGTAGACTTCTAGATATTCAAGGCCTTACGATTTCTGAAGATGGCTATTTTTATTATCCTCTAAAAACAAAATACAGAACCCTGCTCCAACCTTTGTTTGTTAAATTAGTTTTACTACTTGTAGAGACGTCACATTTGTGGATGAGCTTTTACTTCTCCTCATCAAGGCATTTCTCCTGTTTGAATCAAACTTTTATTAATTTTGATAGTATTCATAGCTTTTTTTCTCCTGTGGAAACAAAAACAAAAGCCCTTCCCCAATGTAGGGAAGATCCTGGTTTTTATTTTGAGGTCAACACAACTTTCAAATAAACTGGTTGGTTTAGCTCCAAAGTTTTTTCTGTTGTCCAATGTCTCTCTGTAGCTGTTTTTTGTTTGTTTGTTTGTTTGTTTTTGGTTTTTTTATCAGCATTGAGAAAACTCAAGGTTAGTAAAGCATTATGCAATTTATTTTTAGGAGTCATTGTTATCTGTTGTTGTTTATTTAGCATATCTTTTAAGGTTCAATTGGATCTTGTAGCAGGAATCTTAAAAGTTCTTATTAATAAAATCAAACCTGAGGCGAGTTATTGGGGTCCATGCTGGTAGATCAGAGAGACAGAATAAGCCACAGCTATCTCACCTCCGCCGGATCCTCAGCTGGTCTTGTCTCCTCAGACTGGAGGCTTCTGTGTCCTCATCCCAAATGGGTCTCAGCTGAACTGCTGCTCCAAAGCCTGAAGCTTAACCAGCCACATGCTTAACCAGCCAAAAGCCTCTAGTTTCTGGTCCTCACGCCTTATATATCTTTCTACTTTCTACCACCACTCCTTGGGATTAAAGGCTGGCTTTCTGGGATTAAAGGCATGTCACCATGCTTGGCTGTTTCCAATGTGGCCTTGAACTCACAGAGATCCAGAGGGATTTCTATCTCTGGAATGCTAGGATTAAAGGTGTGAGTGCCACCATTTTCTAGCCTTTGTATCTAGTGGCTGTCTGTTCTCTGACCCCAGATAAATTTATTAAGGTACACAATATTTTGGTGAACACAATACCACCACAGGATCTTTTTATGACTATTTGGCCTATGGGATTGTGTGGTATACCTGTAACATGTTTTATATTGTAATAAGCAAAAATTGTCTCATTTTATTTGAGATATATGTTGGGGTATTATCAGTCTTAATTTGTACAGACATTCCCATGATGGCCTGGTGATGTATTGTGTACCCCAACATGCTGTGTCTCCCAATAAAATTTATCTGAGGATCAGAGGAAAAAGCCAGCCACTATATGGAAGTCAGGTAATGGTAGCACACACCTTTAATCCTATCACTTGGCAGGTAGGGATCCTCTGGATCTCTGTAAGTTCAAAACCACACTGAGAACAGAGCCAGGTATGGTGGCACATGCCTTAAATTCCAATACTACCTAACTATGGAGGTCTGGAGGTCTGTACAGACAGAGAGGATGTGACAGAGCTGGGTAGGAAGAGGAAGTGATGTAGTTGGACAGAGACAGCAAATTAGATGGCAGAATAGCAAGGCATATGGGTGTTGGTAAACAGGAAGCAGCTTGCCCTTGTAAGCTGCAGAATTGGTGAGGTAAGATCTCCATATTCCTCTGATCTCTCAGGTTTTCACCCCTATATCTGGCTCCGTGTTTTTTATTTAATAAGTCTGTTTAACAATTCATCCACAATTGGCACCCAATTGTAGGAAGAATTCATTAAAAAGCCACTTGTGGACTTACAGGCCCCCTGGTTCAGGCCCAAGCTGTAAGGCTCAGGCCGGAGCTGCACATGGCCAGAGTCCCCTTGGCTTTTTTTCTCTTGGTGGGTGGTGGACTCTCTCTGGATTCCTATCTTGGACTGCCACCACACTAGGTAGCTGCTTTGAAATTCCATTGGACTTCTACTGTTCTATGCAGTCAACAGACTTGGTAAGTCAATTAAGATATCATAAAAGAAGAAATTAGTTAAAAGAGATTCTTTTTCCCCATGTTAAAAAAATGGGAAACATTTTTACTTTTTTTCTTTTTCTTTTCTTTTCTTTTTTTGTTTGTTTGGTTTGGTTTTTTTGAGACAGGGTTTCTCTGTGTAGCTTTGGAGACTTTCCTGGAATTCATTCTGTAGCCCAAGCTGGTCTCAAACTCACAGAGATTCACCTGCCTCTGCCTCTGCCTCTCGAGTGCTGGGATTAAAGGCATGTGCCAACACCGCCCAGCCAGGAAACATTTTTACAATGGAAGGAATTTGGTTTTTGTTTGATAATACATTAGGCAGTTTGAAACTAGAACAGTTAAATGAGAGGATAATTAACGTTGATGGATTGTACGTAACATCAATTATAAATATTATTTGCTTGATCATTTTTATTTTAGCATTAAAAAGGTTGGTCAATATGAGTGCTAAGATAAAAGCTTTAGAAAAATCTGTTAAAATGAATTATAGAGAAGTTCAGACCCAGACAGGAGAATTTAAAGGTGAACCTATTTCAGGATTGAATTATACGCTTACAGAGAACAGTCTCAGGATATCAGACAGCAAACTTGAATCTACCCAGTAACCTTACAAGAACTGCCAAGTGCTCAAGGATGTGTACAAGTAAACTGGACTCCAGTGAAAATGTTAGATTTAAGGAGATTTAAAGAAGCTATAGTATCATATGGCATGCATTCTCCATTTGTAAAACAGATGTTAAACTTTGTGGTCAACTTGTAATAGAACTATCTCTCAGGACTAGAAAGAATTAGTTACAGCCATCCTATAGGCCAGACTACAATTACAGTGGAGAACATGGTGGTAATAGGAGGCTAAACCAATAGAACAATGATGTAGGGCTACAGGTGTGGAAATTTTCCAGGAAAAGCTTCTTGGAGAAGGTGATTACACTGATATACAAAGACAATGTTTATATGAAAACCAAAACCCTAATTCTATGCTGCATGGTAGTCACAAATGCATGGGACAGAATTGAGGAAGGAAGGAAGAAAATTAAATCATTTATAAAAGTTATACAGGGCCCCAAAGAATCCTTTCATACAAAGGCTGTCTTCAGTAGTAAACAGAATGAAACCAAATTTGGAAGCTAGACAGATAATAATTGAATCTTTGGCTTTTGAGAACATGATTGCAGCAAGCAAAAGAATAGTCAGGCCATTAAAGCCAAGATTAGCACCCTTGGAAAATTGGATTAGAGACATGTTGAGGATTACAAATTGCTCCTAAAAAGACACAAAGAGGAGATTCTTTTAATTGTTTAGGATATAAAATAGGTCTACAAAAAAATTATACCCCAAAATGTCCAAATTAGGAGAGATCGATTATGGACTCTTAATGACTTTCAAAGATTATTCAGAGACATTTCCCATCTACGAACTATTGTTGGGGTAAAAAATGATGAATTGAGTATTTTTTTTTTCTAAACATTAGAAGGTGATAAAGAAAAAGGGTACCTAACTTTGGATCAGAAAATAAGATATCATCCATATAATGATAAATTATGGATTGTGGAAATTTCATATAAATTATATCCAATGGTTTTTGCACAAAATATTGGCACAAGGTAGGGCTGTTTACCATTCCCTGTGGGAGGACCTTCCATTGATATCTCTTGACTGGCTGCAAATTGTTATAATTAGGTAATGTGAAGGCAAATTTTTCTCTATCATTTTCTTGTAAAAGCATGGTAAAGAAACAGACTTTTAGGTCATTAATTATTCTAGCCCATTCTTTGGGTAGCAGAGAGGGCAAGGACATTCCAGCCTGTAGGGATCCCATAGGCTGAATTACTTTATTAATAGTGCTCAGATCTCTCAGCATTCTCCAATTACTGGACCTTTTTTAATAACAAATACTGGAGAAATCCAAGGGCTGGTAGATTCTTCAATGTGTTGAGCATTTAACTGCTCTTGAATCAGCTGTTCTAAAACTTCCAACTTTTTCTCTGTCAAAGGCCATTGTCCAACCCAGACAGTTTTTATCAATTTTAAAGGTAGAGATGTTGGTACTTTTGAGAGTTTAACAACAGTTTTGTTATGTTTATGTCCAGCCTGACTGTTTTTTATAGCATGTAATAATATTCCTAGAAACATTCATTGGTCTGTATTCCCTTTCTGAGACTGTAGGAATTTTAATCTGTGTGTTTCATTGCTGTAACAGATCTCAGCCCCAAAGATTTACTGTTTCATTTGCCACATATGGCTTCGGCATTCCTCTCTGTCCTTATGGACCTATATATTCAACCCATCTCAAACTCTGAGATAGGGTTCAAATCCCTAGAAATTGGACATCTACCTCTTAAAGAGGCCAATTTGGATGCCATGATTTTGGTGTGATTATAGTCACATCCACACCTGTATCTATTAGGCCCTCCAGAACAATGTCATTAATTTGAATTCTAAGCTTTAGTCTTTGTTCATTTATGGAAGTCTGCCAAAATACTTGTCTTATTGTGTTCTTTGGAACTTTTGTTTCATCTATCAGAGCTGTTCTATCATCCATAGCAGTATTGTTCTTTACATTAGACATTGGGTTATTTAATTTTCCTGGAGAGGAATTTCCTCCACAGTGCTTGGAAATGTTTGTACTACATTCAATCTGGGGCCTTCAAGAGGCCTCTTGAGGCATTTCCCACCAGTAAAGGGTTGCCTCATATATCTATTGTTGATCTACATTCACTGGTCCAATGTCAGCCTTTGCTGCATCTTCTACATAATCCAGAAGGTTGGGGAACTCACAGTTGGGTTATTTCTAGAGGCAGTATTACTTCTAGGAGCATCCTGTGTACAGTTTTTACTTATATGACCTGGTGTACCACAGTTAAAACATTTGTTACCCTGAAGCCTTCTTCCACCTCTAGAAATTGCCTCATTACTCAACACCATTAGTATACTGACTCCATTCTTCCAAAGCAGCTGATCTGACCTTAAATATCATAAGTATTCTTTTGCATTCTGTATTAGTATTGTCAAATGCCAAGGACTCAGTTAATACTTATCTAAATTCTTTATCTGACATACCTTTTATTATAGCTGTGGTCAGCCTTTATTAAAAAAAAAATCAGTGTAATGTTCTTGTGGTTCTTAGCATATCTTTGTATATACCTCAGTTGGTTTTCCTGGTTCTGGATTTTTTCCCAAGCATTTAGAGTTGCTGTATGGCATATGGATATTGTATGCTTGTCATAAGTGGCTTGTATAATCCTATCAGTGGAATATGCCTCACCAACAATTTGGTCTTGGGAGATCTCAAACCCCCTGATATTATCCTGTTGTTCCAGGTTCTTAGCCTCCTCTCTCAACCAGCTTTTCCATCGCAACTGCTGGCTATATTCTAAAATAGCTGAAATTATCTGATTCCAGTCATCTGGTATGATTCTATTTGAGGTAGACCACAAATTTAAAATCTGTCTTACAAACATTGAATGTATGCCATACATAACTATGGCTTTCTTCATGTTTTTAAAACTCTCTTGTAGGACTAGGTTGTAATATATTTCAACATATGATTCAGGGTGTCTATCATCTCTTTGCTTCTCATGGATGATGACAGGATAAGCCATTGTATGAGAGTCATCTGGAGATGTTATGACCTGTATGGTCTTGCCCTTCTGCTTATTAGGTCTCTTGTCATCCTGAGAGTTTTTTCCAGGGCTTACAAATGAACACCTAGGGTCTGTCCCAGTGAGTGAACCTTCTCTTTTGCAAGGGATTCCAGATTTCTCATGGAATCATGCAACCTTTTATGTTCTTCTGATACACATGATTCCATAGACCTTGTTTTATCAGTTAATGATAATCTTTCTTCCTTATAAAGTGTCTGAGCAGCAACAATTTCACCATGAAGAGTTATTGTTCTATCCACTAAGTATTCATATTTATTATCAATAAAATCAAATCTGGCTATAGATTTATTATTAATGGACTGAAGTTCTTCTAGTAAGTTAGCAGATTCCAAACTAAGGAGCCTGTCATGTAAGTCTTTATTACTACCTTGTAAATCCTAGTTAGCAGATTTCAGAGAAAGAATCTTTTTATGTAAGTCTTCATTGCTACCTTGTAAAGCCTGGTTAGCAGATTTCAGAGAAAGAATCTGTTTATTTAAGTCTTTATTGCTACCTTGTAAACCTGGGTAGCAGATTCCAGAGAAAGAATCTTTTTATGTAAGTTGTCGTTGCTACCTTCTAAAAGCCTGTATCAGTCCCAATAATGACTCATCTTTGTTATTATTATTAAACCAGTTTTTCATTGCTATGTGAAATATTATGGTAAATGCCAAAATGATTCATGCCAGATACATCCCAGGAAGGAAGTACATTTCTTGTGAAATGTCACTCATCATACAGGCAAAAAAGTTTTTAAATCCTTGTGAAGTAATATTTTCTACCATGTTATGAGAAATATTCAAAAATTTTAAAGGAAATTTCATTAATTTGTTTGTTTATTTATCAGTTTTAAGGTATAAAATTATCAAGTACTCTTATCTGGAATGAAAAACTGGCTTGTTTTTATTACCATCCTTGTGATGGTTTTAGGTGTAGTGGTGTTATTTGGATAGTGGGTGTCACTGGTGTAGCACTAAAGCAGGTCCCACTGAAGACTTTGGCATGTTTTTGCTTAAATAGGCTGCAGAGCAATCTTGATAATGGCACCCATGGTAAAGCAGGGAAGATTGCGTGCTGTGGCTAAGGATTGAGCTCAGTGACTCACTCACACAGGTATAACCTCTGGTCTGGAAGCTAAGCTTGCCCTGGGATTGGACACAGCTGTTCCCTAGCACAGTGAATGGAACTGGACTGCCTATGGAGGGGCTCTTTGGCACCAGTGCCATGCAGCTCCTGCAGTGAAGCCAGTAGCTTAGTGAGGCCTGAGGCACGGCTTGGGTTGGGTGCAGGTTTAGCGACACACAGTGAGTCAGGGTAGTGAAAGTATCTGCAGTGGGCAAGTGGGCAGTAAGTAGCCAGGGGTGGTCATGGGGCTGGTCCAGGGCCAACAGGCCTGGGGCGGAGGCAGGTGGACCTCCTGTGGCTGGCCAGGGGCAGAGGGCTTGAGATGGGGCAAGTCTTCTCATGCTAGCATTCAGTAGCAGACCCACCAACAGTATTGTAACTGGTGCCTGTGAGTTGGCGGGGGGGGGGGGGGTGAGGAAGTACCTGTGCATTTGTGAAGTGCTGGATCCCCAGGAGTGGCAGGAATTTGGAGCTTACCTCACATGGACACCAGATAAAGCAGCAATTAATAAGGCAATTCCACATAGTTTATCTGGTTGTTAAAAGGTTTATTTTGGGGTGACTTATAACCAGTAAAGTGGTCAGTTATAGAATCTGGGAGAGGTTAGTTGTAGTCCAATGTGGTTCTATGGAGAACTCTGACTTGGTCTGCAATCCAGCATCCAAGATCACAAGGAACTAAAAGAGGCCAGCTCGTATGAATCCCAGGTCTTAAAGGCCCAAAAAGGCCATGCCCCAGGGACAGGTCATAGACAGATGTAGCAGTTACCTGCTGCCTCACTAGGGGCAGTGCTTCAAGGTCAAAGCTGGAACAGCTACCCACTACAGGGGATAGGACAGGGAACAAGGGCAGGGTGGGGGAGACCATACTAAAGCAAACCAGACTTGGGATGGAGAAAAGAGAAATAGGGAGTGGGGAAACTCTTTCTACCTCCCCTCATCACTTGCAGTATTTGTAAGAGTCCAGAATAATACTGGGATCTAGGATGCCCTTAGGCAGGCACATTTGGATTGATTATCTATGGGATATTGAGGCCAGATTTGAATGCAAAAGTGAAAGTTTGGGACTTTTCAGGTTGGATGCCAGAAGGAGAGGCCAGGAGGTTTTCTAAGAGGCATCCTAAGGGGGATCCAGAAGGTATAGACAACATCAGTCCTATGTTGATAGAGAGAGGAAGATTCTAACCCTGTAGAGGGGGAATCACCAAGATTCAAAGAGGATGGAACAGGGAAGACACAAGTCTTTAATGGGTTATCACAGCACTCAATGGGGAGGCCAAAGGTACTGCTAGAGGAGACAGGGTGCCTGGTACCAGGGCTTTCAAGTGAATCCAGAAGGCAAAAAGCTAAACTCAGGAATGAAGCCTCACCCTAGGGAAAGGGCCCAGATTGGGTTTAGTGAAGGGGGTCAACATGGCCTTAAATACCATGGCTGAGGTTCCTCTACCTCTAGAGTACCAGAGAGGTAACAGATGCTCAACAGTCACTTCCTTGGACTCAGGAAAATGTTGCCACTGCCCAAGCAATTTGTGGTCCAGGAGGTGAATCTGATTGGGGTGGAATAGAGAGGTAGGGTCTCTGGGTGGTTCAGACCTCAGAAGGAGCACAAACATTGGAAGAGCCTATCCAAGTCATGATAACTATGAAAGAGTTTTTCAGTGAAATAGTACCTTGGCAGTCAAGGCCAAGGAATGCCATACACACACACACACACACACACACACACACACACACACACACACACACAATCACACTATACAACAGTCATCACTTAAAAGATTTACTGGGGATGGGGGATGGTGTGGGGGATGCAAAAGATTGCCACATGAGAGAGAGACAGAGACAGAGACAGAGTGGGCTGTGATGGCACAGGATGTATAGGGGGTGTGGAGCATGTGCATAGGAAAAATTCAATGGTGGTGACAATAGGAACATGTTGCATTGGCCTTTAGTGATGACAGGGCCATTGGTACTGTGTTACTGAAGATGGGCTGGGGGATGGGGGAATCACCTGGTTCTGGAATATGGGCAATTCTTAGTTGACTAACAGTAAACAAAGTAAGAAATAATTTGTCTGCTTCTCATATTTTACTTATTTACACATAGGGGCAATCAAGCATGTGCATGTACAACATACATAGAGTTAACATGGGCAGCAGTGGACACAGGCCTCAGCTCTATGCTGCAGATCTGCTCCCTCAAGAAAGAGCCCCATCCAGCTGCCCCAGGAAGGCAGCTGATGGGGAGCAGCATCCGAGGAAGGGCACGGACATCTCACAGTCTGCAGGCTCTTCCGGAGCAGAGATAGAGGAAAACAAAGAGAGCAGTTGACCCAGAACTGGAGCTCAGGAACAGAGATGGAGGAAAACAAAGAAAGCAGTTGACCCAGTACTGGAGCTCAGGAGCAGAGATGGAGGAAAACAAAGAGAGCAGTTGACCCAGAACTGGAGCTCGGGACTAGGAAGCAATAGCTTCCCTCTGCTGGTTAGCAGCCTCAGCATGCCTGGTCTGGATATAAGTAGACATAGCATGCTTGCCTGCACACACCACCCTTATAGGGGACATGTATCTGACAGAGATGACAGGCTACATTGATCTGAGATAATTATGCATGTAAAAAGGGTAGTTTCTCTTGACTGCTTGCATTTCTGTGTAGAGGTCTTATAATTTCATGAGATCACACTTGTCAAATGCTGGCCCTATTTGCTGAGCAACCTAGATATTTACTTCCATCAGTTTTAAGGTTTCATGTCTTACATTAAAATCTTTGATCTATTTGGAGTTCATTTTTGTGCAGGAAAAGAAATGAGGATATAATTTAATCTTTCGTACTTGTAGATAAATAAATTTTTATTTTATTTTATTTTTGAGACAAGGTTTCTCTGAGTAGCCTCTGCTTTCCTAGAACTCATTCTGCAGAGCAGGCGGGCTTCAAATTTAGAAATCTACCTGCCTCTTCCTCCCAAGTGCTAGAATTAAAGATGTGCACCTCTGTTGCCTGGCTAAAAATAAGTTATTTTTTTTAAGAGTTCCTTTCACTCCCATTGCTGATAAACACCTTCAGTAATGTGGCAGGATACACAACATTAACTCAAAAAAATATGAGTAGCCCTCCTATATACAGCCCATGACAAATGGGCTGAGAAAGAAATCAGAGAAACAGCACCCTTTACAATAGCCACAAATAATATAAAATACCTTGGGGTAACTCTAAATAAGCAAGTGAAGAATAAGAACTTTAAGTCTCTGAAGAAAGAAATTGAAGAAGATATCAGAAAATGGAAAGATCTTCCATGCTCATGGATAGGTAGGATTAACATAGTAAAAATGACAGTCTTACCAAAAGCAATCTACAGATTCAATGCAATACCCACAAAATCCCAACACAATTCTTCACAGACCTGGGAAGCATAATACTTAACTTCATATGGGAAAACAAAAAATCCAGGACAGCCAAAACAATCCTTTACAATAAAACAACCTCTGGAGGCATCACAATCCCTGACTTCAAGCTCTACTATAGAGCAACAGTAATAAAAACAGCTTGGTGCTGGAATAAAAACTGACATGTGGACCAATGGAACCAAATTGAAGACCCTGACATTAATCTGCACCCATATGAACACCTGATTTTTGACAAGCCAAAACTTTACAATGGAAAAAAGGAAGCATCTTCAACAAATGGTGCTGGCATAACTGGATATCAACATGTAGAAGATTGCAAATAGATCCATATCTGTCATAGTGCACAAAACTTAAGTCCAAGTGGATCAAAGACTTCAACATAGATTCAGTTACTATGAACCTGATAGAAGAGAAAGTAGGAAGTAGTCTTGTATGCATTGGTACCGATGATCACTTCCTAAATATAACACCAGTAGCACAGACACTGAGAACAATTAATAAATTAATAAACAATATTAAATAACAATTAATAAATGGGACCTTTTGAAATTGAGAAGCTTTTGTAGGGCAAAGGACATGGTCAATAAGACAAAACATCAGCCTATAGAATGGAAAAAGATCTTCACCAACCCCACATCTGACAGAGGTCTGATATTCAGAATACATAAAGAACTCAAGAAACTAGACATCAAAATACCTAAGAGTCCAATTAGAAAATGGGCTATAGAGCTAAACAGAGAATTCTCAACAGAAGAATCTGTAATGGATGAAAGACATTTAAGGAATTGCTCAACATCCTTAGTCATCAGGGAAATACAAATCAAAATGACTCTGAGATACCATCTTAGACCTGTCAGAATGGCTAAAATAAAAAACACTGAAGACAGCTTATGTTGGAGAGGATGTGGAGCAAGGTGAATACTCCTCCACTGTTGGTAGGAATGCAAACTTATACAGCCACTTTGGAAATCGGTATGACGGTTTCTCAGAAAATTGGGAATCAATCTTCCTCAAGACCCAGCTATATCACTCTTGGGCACATACCCAAGGAATGCTCAATCATACCACAAGGACACATGCTCAGCTATGTTCATAGCAGCATTATTTGTAATAGCCAGAACCTGGAAACAACCTAGATGCCCCTCAACCAAAGAATGGATAAAGAAAATGTGGCAGCAGAGAAAAACAATGACATCATGAGGTTTGCAGGCAAATGGATGAAACTAGAAAATATCATCCTGAGTGAGGTAACCCAGACTCAGAAGGACAAACATGGTATGTGCTCACTCAAAAGTAGATAGTAGATGTAAGGCAAAGGATAACCAGACTGCAACCCATGGCTCCAGGGAGGCTAGCTAGTAAGGAGGACCCTTGGAAAAACATAGGGATCGCCTAGTGATGGAGACATGGATGAGATCTACATGAGCAAACTGGAGGGGGCGCCGGGTAATGGAGGGCAAGGGACAGGGGAATGAGAGCTTAGGGGAATGGGAAGTTCAAGCTGGATCAGGAACAGAGTGGGAGAACAAGGAAAGAGATACCATGATAAATGAAGGCACCATGGGATTGGGAGAAGCAGAGTGCTAGGGAGGTCCCCAGGAATCCACAAAGATGATCAAGAGGGTGCCTGAGCTGACCTACTCTGGTGATCAGATGGCTGAATACCATAACTGTCATCATAGAACCCTCATTCAGTGACTGATGGAAGCAGATGCAGAGATCCTCATCCGGAACCCAGGCAGAGCTCCAGGAGTCCAGTCGACAAGAGAGAGGAAGGATTCTATGAGCAAGAGATATCAAGACCATGATTGGAAAAAGTACAGAGGCATCTAGCCAAACTAGTGAAAACACGTGAACTATGAACCAATAGCTGAGGAGCCCCCATGGTACTGGACTAGGCCCTCTGGATAAGCAAGACAGCTGATTAGCTTGAACTGTCTGGGGGGCCCCAAGACAGTGGGACTGGGACCTGTCCCTAGTGCATGAGCTGTTTTTTTTGGAACTTGGTGCCTATGGTGAGACACTTTGTGCAGCCTTGGTGCGGAGGAGGGGCGGGTAGGGGCTTGGATTTGCCTCAACTGAATGTACCAGCCTCTGCTGGTTCCCCATGGGAAACCTTGTTTTGGAGGAGGTAGGAATGGGGGGTGGGTTGTGGAGAAAGGCTGGGGAGTTGGAGGAGGGAGGACAGGGTAATCTGCGGTTGATATGTAAAATGAATAGGAAATCTCTTAATAAAAAAAAAAAGAAAAAAAATCAAATCACTAAATCCTAAGGAATGCCAAGTGGATTAAAAGTAAAAATAGCTGGGCAGTAGTGACACACACCTTTAATCCCAGCACTTGGGAGGCAGAGGCAGGCAGATCTCTGTGAGTTCGAGGCCAGCCTGGGCTACAGAGTGAGTTCCAGGACAGGCTCCAAAGCTATACAAAGCTACACAGAGAAACCTTGTCTCAAAAAAAAAAAAAAGAGTTCCTTTACTGACATATTACTGCTAAGTAGTGAAAACACCTTTAAATATGGTTTGAGGGAAAAAAAAAAAAACTTTCCTGAGACGTGATTGTGACAATATTCATTGAGCTTCATTCACTCCCCAAGGTTGAACATATCAGAGTGAGCCAAAACTTGGCTGAGACAAAAACTAACACCAAACAGACAAAAATAAACAGCAGGGAATCTGTTTACTGACCAGTTTTTTGTAAGCAAGGGTGCTAGTGTGCTGCCACTCATATATTGTGGATATTATGTGTCTCATGTGGGATAAATTTTGTTAATTGATACTTGTCATTTTATCTTTTTGAAACAGGGTCTCATTAAACTCACTATGTAAGATAATTTTGAATTCTGAATTCTCCTGTCTCCACCTCCTAAGACAATGGTTCTCAACCTTCCTAATGCTGCAACCCTTTAATACAGTTCTTCATGTTGTGCTGACCCCAACCAGAAAATTATTTTTGTTGCTACTTTATCAAGTTTGCTACTGTTATGAATTGCAATGTAAATACCTGATATTCAGGATATCTGAAATGCAACACCGCCCCACACACCATGAAAGGGTCATTGAACACTCCACACCACCAATGGGTCTCAATCTGCATGTTGAGAACTGCTGTCCTAAGAGCTGGAATTATAGTCATATTACCACCACATTTGACCTGTCAAGAGTTGGATAAGTCAGACCAGGCATTTACCACAGTATAGCAGATAAGAGTGAATGTTCAGAAGTGCTGGTGTAGGGGAGTCCAAAACAGCTTGACCACACAGCTGCCATGACAGGCTTACAGGACCAGACATAGCTTCTGTGACAGGCTTACTAGCAGGCAACACCCAGATCCAGAAGCCATGACCTGACCCTGCCCAGGGGGCACTTGCATCTCAGGGTAAATACCTGACATTCCAAACATTCCCTATACACCTAGACAAATGTCAGTCAGTCAGGGTCCTGTACCCTGGAAATCCCCTCACCCCAACCTCTGCTATGATAGAAACCCTACCCTGCCTGGGCTCTGGGCTCTCTGCTCTCACCACTGTATCAGACAGACAGAAACCTAGCCCAGAACTTGAAGATAGCAAAGACTCTTCATTTTTACATACGGGATTAAGTCTCCATGGTGGTCTTTTGGGGTCCCTGTGATCTGGGCATAACAGTGCCATGGGGTTCTAAGATACTTTATTCAACTGCAGGTGAACTCTAATGTTCTGCCTGTGTTCACTTGGTTTGGGGAAGTAGGTTATAAGACCTTTGCCAAGTATGCAAGACCCCAAGTTTGGTTTCAGCTGTTAGTGCTATTTCTTCCACTTCTAGTTTAGAAGATGAAAGAATGGAAATTTTTAAATGATTCATTTTGTAGTTAATTAATCACTCAGTAGGCACAATGGCAGAGATTTAGTGAATAAGCCACAGGAGGAAAACAGGGCTGCCTATGCAGGGCAGTTGAGGAGGCTTTGGAAGAGAGCCTACATAGGGTAGGAAGTCTGCAGGGTGCAGGGCAAGAATTGTCTCAGGAGAAGGAAGGACACATGGAACCAGGTGCCCTAGGAAGAGGACACCATCCTTCCTGCCAGAAGCATAGGTCACCTGGGTTGCTGGAAAGGAGGCCTCAGGACAACCTTCGTGCTGGGGACAGGAAGTACAGCTACCAGGAAACCAACTTTTGCTGCAAACTTTCTGGAAATACTGCTTCCTAAGTCAGAGCCACAAATGTAAAGTGGAAAGAAATGAAGCTAAAGGCAGGTAACAGAAGAATCTTCATTTTTTCACAATTAGAAGGTAAAACAATAAATAAACTAAGCCTGCTAGCATACACTGTAATTCCAGTATCAGAAAGCAGAGATAGGATTGTGGATTCCAAGACAGCCTGGACAACATGATAAGATACTGTTGAAAGGATAAACGGCGCTGATTGTTCGGCAGAAGAGCCACGAGTCATGGCTACCAGAGTTAGAAAGGGCTTTATTAGAAAGAAGAGGGGATAGGATGGAGAAGCAAGGCCTGGCAGAGAGGAAACAGAAAGAAAGGCTCAGAGAGAGAGTGTGGAGGTGCATGTCCGGCTTTAAGGCTGGGACGCAGTCTTCTGTTGATGATGTAATTAGGCGCCAGACAAGACCCGGAGTTGCACATGTACAGAATCCTAACAACTGTTTCAAATAAAAGAAAAAGAAAAAAATAAGGGAAGAAGTCATGATTAAAAAAATAAGTGAAGAACTTGTGAGTAACAGCTGACTTTTTAAAGGGCAGCAAAGAGCTGGGATGGAGTGCAGGCATGGAGCACTTGTTTGATGTAATCAAGGCCCTAAATCTTAATCTCCAGTACCATAGTAGAAACATGATTATGTAGAGACAAGATCACTAAACACTGTTAACTAAGCTAACAGTGCTATAGACAGGAATGGAATTTGGGATGAGGCTATTGTTGGTTAAACGGCGCACTGCTCGTGGCTGGGTGCCAACGGAAGAGAGTGCTGGAGGAGAGTCACAAGCCATGGTTACCTTTTTAGAGCTTTATTGGGGGGGAGGAGAGGGGGAGAGGGAGACAGAGACAGAAAGAGAGAGGAAAGGGAAGGGAAGAGGGGAGAGAGAGAGGGAGAGAAGAAGACAGACATAAGGAAGGAGCGCAAAGGAAAGAGAGGGAAGAGGAAGGGCACACAGAGGGCCCACCTGTTTTTTAGGCTGGGACACCATCGAAGGCTGATGATGTAATTAAGGACCAAATCCTTACATCCCAGACTTTCCCTTATTATAAAAAAGCAAGTAGCTGAGATATGGTTTAAGATTAAGGGTTCAGGAATCTAGAATTGACCTTGACAATAGGTACCAGTCATATGTTAATGGAAGAGCCTTAAATTCTTCTTGCTAGAGATGAGAATGACGGCTTTATCAAGCAGGAACTTTCCTCAAGCCCTTAAGGAAATGAAGACCCTTGTGCAAATGCCTGACTTTGAGGAAAGGACTTCTGGAGAACAGACACTATATTACAATTTTCTTAATCTTACCATATAGACCTGTTCCCCTCATAATGCTCCCAAAAGGGAAGGTCCTGATGCCTTATTCTTTCCCCCATTATATTGTACATTTCTGATTCCTCTGTATTTATTACAGAGAATGAACTCTTGCCCTTAATAGCCCAGGCTCTGAATCTGAATTGTAGGCATTTCATCCTTGGGATCAAGTGTGTCTTGTAAATCTCTAATTTTCCTGTTCTTGGTATAATTAGAAGGGTACATTGGAAGTTCTGGTTCTGAGGGGGCAGGGATTTTTTTCCAAAGGATATTTTGTTTAGAGAGGCTATTGCTTTACACATTTTTTTAAATCCTTTTCCAAAGCGCACACAAATTTTCCCAAAGGGAAAGGCATTAACATTGAGAATCAATAAAAATAAAAACAAAAAGGTTCTGGAGAAATGAGGTCTTGAATGTTGAAATGATGGAACTTTGTCAAGCTCAATGATCACTCCATGCGGTCCATTCCAGATTGGTAAAACAGAAACATATCTTTGCTTCTTAAAAATGATCAAAATTGCCGGGCGGTGGTGGCGCACGCCTTTAATCCCAGCACTCGGGAGGCAGAGCCAGGCGGATCTCTGTGAGTTCGAGGCCAGCCTGGGCTACCAAGTGAGTTCCAGGAAAGGCGCAAAGCTACACAGAGAAACCCTGTCTCGAAAACTCAAAAAAAAAAAAAATGATCAAAATTATAGTCACTAATGATTCTCAGCTGTTTAGCATGTTAAAAATTTGTTCTGTGATGACTCAGTGGTTAAGAGCACTTCCTGCTCCTGAAATTCACCTCAGTTCAATTCCCAGCAAAAACATAGTAGCTCACAATCACCTATAGTCCAGTTCATCTAGAACATCTGATGCTTTATTCTAGGCATACATGTAGTACACATACATACATATATGCAAGTAAACACTTGAACACATTTGAAAAACAGGTTGTCTCCATTGAATCTGCTTGAGTAACTTTCTATAAACATGGCCACTTTGGAACCCATTAAAGTATCTCAGTCAGTAAAGTGTTTATGTTGAAAGCACAAAGACTTGAGTTTGAGTATCAGAATCCATATTTAAAAACATTCAGATGTGCTAATAATAATAAAAGCCAGGTGCAGGTGTGGCATCCAGTGCTAACCACCCCAGTGCTAAAGAAGCACAGACAGGCAGATCCCCAGACTCACCAACGAGCCAGCCTAGCCCACTTGGTGAGTTCTAGATCAGTGAGAGACCCTGTATCAAAAAAGGTGAACGGCGCCAGACGAATGAAACCTGAGGTTGTTCCCGGGGCTCCACATGTATACCTGCAAACACACACAAAAGTAAATAAAAGATGTAAAAATTATTAAATAAAATAAAAGCATTAAGCAACCACCATTGTGTAAAATTAAATTTTTAACTTACTTTTTAGAGTTAGCATACATCAAGAATTAAAAGAATATTACTCATAAACTAAACACACATACAGGAAAAACAATCCACCCAGGAGGTGTAAACAGGAGGATCAGGAGTTCAAGGTCATCCTCAGCTGCCCTGCCTCACACTTTCCACAAACAAAAAGACTTCATTTCCTTCTGTCCTATCCCTGAATTTGCAGTGTGTGCCACAAGGTGGCAGTGGATCTCTTGCATCACATAATGAGGACATGAAAGCTTCAAGGTATGGTTGAGGAGAAGGTTTTTGTTGTAGATATGAGGAAGAATACAGCTGACAGGGGAGTGGGTGTGAGAAAAGAGGAGGAGAGAGAGGAGAGAGGGTCAAGATGAGAGACCAATACCTCAGAGCTGAGGACCAAGAGAACAAAGAGTGAACCAACAGAACAATAAGAGGAGCCAAGAGAGAAGGAACCTCGAGAGCATGGCCAAAATGACAGATTTTTCTAGGAGCCAGAAGCTGGGAGAAGGGAAGAGAAACCCCTGGACTGGAGAGGTTTGGGGTTGGGGTGAGAAGAGCAGAGAGGAGCCACAGATACTGAGTGAGCCTAGAGGCCAGCATCTCTTTGGTGTGCTAATACTTACCTCAGTTAGCCATTTGTCCCAAGTTTCTTTTGGGACCCGACAGCCATCATTTCCAAATCCTTAGGAAGGCTCAACAAGCATACGTAGTCTAGATAAAGATGGAATTGAAGGTTTCTTAAACCGGGAGCCTATAAACCCAGCTCTTGGAAGACTGGGAGAAAAGCAGAAATTCCAGGTCACCTTTAGGTTATTTACACATTCTCGGCTAGCCTGGGCCCCATGAGCCACTGTCTCAAAAAAAAGAAAAACATGTTATTACAGCAGGGGTTGGTGTAGAAATGAGATTAATTTGGTCCCAATTAGTTCTAAGCAATATACTACTACTGTATTCTGTTTGTGTGCCTTCTGCCCTGGAGCCACATTCATTAACTCTCCATTTGGTCTCCTGTATTTCAGATTCCACTGGAGAAATTTTGCTGTTATTCCAGCCATGGAATCCAAGGCTTTACACATATTAAGAAACTCTTCTCCAGGACTGTACTTCCAACCCTAAAGCTTTATTTATATTGTTTTAATGTTTCCTTTGGTGATGCATGCTGTACATTGAACCCAGGACCTCATACACGCTAAGCAAGCACTCTCCAGATGATGGACAAGGCCATAACTCTTTCTAAGGACATTTAATCAACTACATTTGGCATATTTAATATGTTCAATAGTATCCATATGGATTAAAATTTAAACGTTGGGCTGAAGAAATGACTCAGAGGTTGCAAGCACTGGGTGCTCTTATAGAAGACTCTGGTTTAGTTCCCAACCCCCAGTTCACAATTGTCCTTAAATCCAGCTCCAGGGGATTCAACTCTCTCTTCTGGTTCCTTGGGCACCAGACACACCACAGTGCATACACGTACATGAAGGCAAAGCATGCAGATACATAAGATAAAAATAAATACTTTTAAAATTTGATTTATGTTGGGTAGTGGTGGTGTGACCTTTAATCCCAGCACTCGTGAGGTAAAAGCAGATTGATCTCTGAGTTCAAGGCTAGCATGGTTTAGGTCTATAAAATGAGTTCCAGGATAGCCAGGGCTACATTGAAAGACCCTGTTCTTAAAAACAAAATCAAAAACAAAAACAAATTAAAATGTTAAGTTGGGTTTCTAGCAATTTTCAACACAATGGGAACAGAGTAGGTAGGAATGATGTGTGGCACTAACCATGTAACTAAGCATGAAACAAGTGGCTTCACTTGCCTTATGCCAGAGCACATGTAAACCAATTACTGTGATTCCCAGGCTACCCTGCTATCTAGGTTTCAACTTTCTTACCTGCAAAAATGGGTATGTTACCTGTCTCCTAAGGTTGTTATATGGATAAGATTATGCCTGTAAATTGTTTATGTTGCACTCACCAGCACTTAGCCAGCTTTAGCAAATATTCTAGACTTGCAGCTTCCCAATGAACTTTGGGCTGTCTTAGTCCCCCAGGGTTGCATTAAGCACTATCTTAGCCTGAGAACTGGTAAGCAAGAGTGTTGTGGGTTATTTGTACACTGTGTGGAGATGTATTTGCTGTGATTGCTATAATAAAAAGTCAAATGTCCAATAGCTAGATAGGAGGTATAGGCAGCATTTCCCAGAAGAGAATGGAAGAGGAGGAGGAATCTAGGCACACAGGATGCCAGGAGACATGGAGAAGAAACAGTAGGTACAAGATGGAAGAGAAATAAAATCATGTGATAGAATGTAGACTAATATAAATGGGTTAATTTAAGTTATCAGAGCTAGTTAAGAACAACCCTAAGCTATAGGCCAAGCTCTCAAAATTAATAAGTCTCCCTGTCATTATTTGTGAGCTGGAGGCCCAAAGAAAAGCACTGAAGCATGTTACATATGGCACCCAATGAGGGAGACATATTTCCACATAGGACCTAAGAAAGCTTTTTTAAAAGTTTCAGACACACAAACAAGAAGCCAGACTTGGCTTCCTAGTGATACAGTTTCTCAAGTGGGTCACTGTGCATAGAGACAAGGCTCCCAGCCATTGTGTAGCTGTTGAACTAGCCAGTGCACATGGATGGAGCCACATGGCAGGTTTAAGGCTTGACTTATACAATCAGAGAAGGCTGCAGGCATTCAATAAGCAGTCCAGACAGAGAAAACTGTAAAATAAATACAGTAGAAAATGAGTATAGACAGTCATAGAAAAAAAAATTTAAAAATATTTAAAGAAAGAATAAAGTAATATAAAAAGAATAAGCCACGCCGGGCTTTGGTGGCGCACGCCTTTAATCCCAGCACTCGGGAGGCAGAGCCAGGCGGATCTCTGTGAGTTCGAGGCCAGCCTGGGCTACCAAGTGAGTTCCAGGAAAGGAGCAAAGCTACACAGAGAAACCCTGTCTCAAAAAACCAAAAAAAAAAAAAAAAAAAAAAAAAAAAGAATAAGCCACATAAAGATGGGAAACACACAGGGTGTCTGGATCCTATAAGGTGCTTTGTTGGCTTTGAGTTTTTTAAATGCTAATGTGCAAAAAACAATAGCTGCTGAGAGACATTAGATTACAAAAACTGCTAAATCAAACCAGCCTACATATTTTAAGAGTCTTAACTTCAAAATGGAAGTCAGAAAATATGTTGTGTTAGGGCACAAGTTATGCCTTTATTTCCATAGGAAACAAAAAAATTATAGTTCTTTTCAAAATTAATAAAGATCAGCTTTGGCTGTGAGAGGCCTCCTGAAGATCTTGACTATAGGCAGACATGAGAGAAAAAGCCAAGAAAGACTACAGGACAGGTGATGTATAAGCTGATCCCTTGACATGGGAACGGTTCTGAGACTGGATGAGATATGATAAATCTTGTTGGCTAGAGTCTTCATGACTTATTATTACATGCTGTCCTTTCATATGGCATGGATAAAGGTTTGGTTATACAGTCCAAATAGACTTATAAAATTAACAGATGCCTTTTACCTGCTCAAGCATTGAACAAAAAAATCATCTTTAATTGCACATTCCATACTTCTATTAATACAGATATATGTGGTGTGTGTGTGTCTCTGTGTGTGTGTGTTACCTTTAAAAGTTTATATGTTTTCAAAAAGAAAAAGAGGACCTAACATCAATAAAGACAAGGATCCCAGATGATCTAGCCTCTCAGAATGCCTCTGTTGCAATTTCCTCAAAAGTCTACATCTAGAACAACTTCAAAGCTACCAGCTGAGATGATCCAGCCTTACAGACTACCCAGCCAAGACTTCAGATAAGCTCTACACTTTCCTATCACACAGAAACTGTACAACAAATGATACAGTTAGCTTTCCCAGAACTTGATCATTATCCCTATTTTCTCAGGTTCCTCTAAAGAGGTCATTGCCCCCAAACAACAGGAAGCAGTCTAGAGAATGTGACACACACATTCCCAAGAGGTGAGGTAGGAGGTTTTTGATTGTTCAATGGATTATGGATGTTTATCATTGTTTGGCGGTTGGTTACAAGTTATTACTGGTTATGGTCAGGAAAAAAGCTGAACAAAGAAGGTTAGATTCAGGGATATCTTTTTGAAGGGACAAAAAGGGGATATACTACAGAAATGATAGGATAAAAGTGTGAATTGTTGAGTCTACTTGTGAATAACCACTAATCTCAAATATTTTACATTGGTATGGATTTTTGTATATTGATACAAATTTAAGGTTATTTTTGTTATACTGTATATATCTTTTTACTTATTTAAGGTATTGTACCTATGCAGCTCATTTAAAAATGTAATGTAAAGTTTTAGTGCTTGAAAACTATTTAGGATAATAAAGAAAGATAGGTTAGTAATTAGTCATCTATAACAATCAAACTTATAGTCATAATCGGTATGTTTTCAAGGTCAAACAGATATATTTTAAATAGCTGGATGGTCTTCAAACACTTCAAAGACCTACAGAATATGACATTTTAAATGTTTTAACAACATAAGGCTTTTCATGACAGTGATACATGTCTGCTCCTGGAAGCACCAATTTAATTCAGAAAAGGATGTTGGGCATCAAAGAACCTCCATGTGGAGTTTGCTTCTGATGTAACAAAACCAGTCATTCAGGCAAGAAACTGCCCTTGCCTTGACTGTTGACAGTATACTCTACAAACTGGACAAACAGGACACAAAGAAAAAAAGACTGCTGAACTTTGCCAAAACAAGATGGGACAGTCCTTCAGAATTCCTTCTTCACAAAAAAGTCAAATATTCTAGGTCTGTAGGCCAAAGACAAATGCCCCAATGGTGCAGAGGAAATTTGGGTGACTATCCAGGTAATCAGCTGCTTCTGTAATTTCAACAGGTTTGGAAGTTGCTTGCTCTGTACTTCCTGTTTGCTCCAGTAATATTATATCCTACTTGGTCTCTGATGAAGATGAAGACTAGATAGTTATAGTTTTCCTTGTTACCAAATTTAGAAAAGAAACTCACAAAAGAGGTATAAAATGTATACACCTTATAAGGTGGAGAGATAAAAATTTAAATTGTTCTAAGAAAATATTTTGAGGTCTAAGAAGTTAGTTTTGGGTTGGTAATGCAAGTTAGGATAGGAAGTGAATTAAGTACAAAATTTTGTACTCACTAAGATAGGATATATAATAGTGTCGTCAGTAATTTCTCCAGTCTCATCTGAATTGCCCAGAAGAATTCCTCCCACCTGTGGTCCTGTGGACATTTATAAAATAATCACTCAGAGGTTTATATTAACCACAAACTGTATGGCCTATGGCTTAAGCTTCAGGATAGCTAACTCTTTCATCTTAAGCTAACCCATTCATATTAATCTATATGTTGCCACATGGTCATGACATTACTGATCTGCTGGCATCTTGTTGCTCCTTTGGCAAATCTTGACTCTGCTGGATTGTTGTGTCTCCTGACTCTGCCCTTCTTCTCTCTGTATCTCTGCTTGGATTTCATGCCTGGCTATAAGCTTTCTTTCTTTTTTTTTTTCTTTTAAGATTTATTTACTATGTATACAGTGTTCTGTCTGCATATATGGCTGCAGGCCAGAAGAGGGCACCAGATCTCATTACAGATGGTTGTGAGCCACCATGTGGTTACTGGGTATTGAACTCAGGACCTTTGGAAGAGTAGTCAGTACTTGTAAGCGCTGAGCCATCTCTCCAGCTCAAGCTTTCTTACTATAGACCAAAACAGCTTTATTTATTATCCAATGGGAGCCACACATATTCACAGCATACAGAAAGACATTCCACAATATTTGGTATAAAGTATATAAGGTTGAAAGACATAAAAACTTAAATTGTTTTTCTGAGAAAATGTTTTGAGGTCTAAGAAGAGAGTTTTGGGTTGGTAATGCAAATTAGGATAGAAAGGCCAGCCTGGGCTACCAAGTGAGCTCCAGGAAAGGCACAAAGCTATGCAGAGAAACCCTGTCTCGAAAAAACCAAAAAGAAAAAGAAAAAAAAAAAAAAAAAGAAAGTGAATTAGGTACAAAATTTTGCACTCATCAAGAGAGGATATGTAATAAAGTGGTTACTCTAAATTTGCAAAATACAGATAGACTGAACAGTGTGAGTGTAATCTTTACTTGATAATTATTCTTATTGTATATAGTTTTATTGTATTAAAGTTAAAATCTTTCCTTTTTATTTAGAAAATACCTGATTATAATGTCTTGATCACAGTTCTGCAGGCAGGAAGTTCCAGGTCAGGGCTCTGGCTGTGACTCTTGTCCCACTCTCAAGGATCTGCCCTCAAAGCTCAGTGTCTCTCCAGCAGGTCTCTTGAGACCTGCTGACTACAGTGGGAATTGTTCTTCTTGTATATAGTTTTATTGTGCTAGAGTTAAAACCTTTCATTTCTTTTAAGACAAAAGGGGAGAAATGTTGGGGGATATTAGATCACACTGAGTTTGCATTTGTGTTAATTAAACAAAATTAACCTTGAGTCAGGAGGCTGAGTTAGCAACTAGTTGACAGAAAGTAATCATAGAGCCTCAGGGGGCAACCAGGAGAGATAGAGAGATGCAGGAGGTAGTAGGGTGGGGTTTGGAGTGGTTCAGGTTTTTCTGGTTTGGCAGAGCAGATGCAAGGGTCTTCCATGATTGCCAGCAATGAGAGAGGGTTAGCTAGTTGCTACTCAGCCTCTCTGAGCTAGCAGGTTTTTACTCCAACCTTTTGAGTCTTGAGTCTCACTCATAATCAGAATGATAGATTTAGTTAAAGCTACTTTTAGCAGCAGCAACAGGGCTAGTACTTGTGGGAGCAAAATTCCCACCATGCTACAGTCTAAGTGGCCAGGCCACTGCTAGGCCAGTTGTATTTGCTGGCTAAAATAGCAGTAGATTAAGGTGCAGCCACTGTGACAAAGTTAAAACAACATTTTAATGTCTTGATCACAGTTCTGCAGGCAGGAAGTTCCAGGTCAGGGCTCTGGCTGTGACTCTTGTCCCACTCTCAAGGATCTGCCCTCAAAGCTCAGTGTCTCTCCAGCAGGTCTCTTGAGATCTGCTGACTACAGTGGGGATTAAAACTTGAATTAAGAATTTTCAGACTAAGACAAGGATGCTTAAAAACTGTTGACTCCACAATTCTATTTAGTATTAAGCATGGACTTTGAACCCAGGGACCACAGTCTATCTTCGATCAAACCTTAAAAACTGAGAAGCAGTTAAGGACCACAATGTTTGATTATCATGACACTGGTCTGTTTTGTATTGAGAAAATCCTTTATGACTTATCTTCCCATCAAAATATTACCCCTTAGCTGGCAATATGGTTCAGTGGGTACATGGTAGGTATGGGTACCCTCACCCAAGTTCTGTCCTCAGGACACACATAGTAGGAGAGAACTGACTTTTGCAAATTGTCCTCTGACCTCCTTATGTTCCTACACACAAATACATGTAAACAAATGAATGACTGGGTATAATTAAAATACAAATTAAACTTGAAAACTATACTTGTCTGTCTTGAAGTGTTTACAGGTCCATCCCTGTGTCCCTCTTCTCTGTTTTCTCTAGTTTAAGTGTGTCTGTGGGTGTTTTAAGTTCACAGGTCTTTGAACATCCTGTTTAATTCCTGCACTGTGTCCATTCTCAAAACAAATACCTAAACCAGGTGTAGAGGCACATGACTGATAGCTAGCATTTGAGAGGCAGGGGCAAGAGGCCTGCTACAAATTTAAGGCTATCCTGATCTATATAGAAAGTGCCAGGCCAACCAGGGCTACATAGTCTCAAAATTGAGAGAGAGAGAGAGAGAGAGAGAGAGAGAGAGAGAGAGAGAGAGAGAGAGAGAGAGAGATGCCTGTATAAATCTGCTCTACTTCCAAGAAGTTTCCACATTTCTAAAATTCTTGCATGTGATGAAGGTTCTAAAAATGTTTTGTCTGAACCTGATATCTCTAGACATCTAAGGTATCTTGTTCAAAGATGAGGAAGCTCAAGCAAAGCAGTAAAGAAGCAAGAACTTGGATCAAAGGCAAAACACAGGCCAGACTAGTGCAAGACATGCTAGAATGCCCAGATTTCCCGTCATGCATCCAGGATGATGTTACCAAGGGAAGTAGTATGGGTAATTCTGTCTTTGTTGATGGGCTTGGGTTATATGTAAGCCTTCATTCACTGCACATATGCTTTCCCATGATGGATCTGATTTTAATCATAAGCACACTTAATCAAACATAGGCACAAGGTAATAAATAAAAGATTTTCCCTAAATGTTCACTCAGAAGACAGTTTGTTTGGCTTTGCAAACTAGACCCACTCCCCCAGATATGTTCCAAGAAGTGATTGAATGGTAACTGTGGTAATATATTGTGTACCCCAGTAAAGCTTACCTGGGGAGGACAGAGCCAGCCACTAAATTAGACATAGAGAACAGGCAGTGGTGGCACACATTTTTAATCCTATCACTTGGGAGGCAAAGATCCACCTGAATCTCTGTGAGTTCAAGACCACACCAGGCTACATGAGAGAAACAGGAGTCAACAACACAGACACTGGGAGTCCATCGAAGGCAAATAACTAACTCATTTATTCAATAACATGGAAGGCCTGGTCTTTGTCATTTGGTTCCATATTGACTGGGAAGGCTTCTATGGGCCTACAGACTGACAGTGGTGCAGACTGTGATGGTTGTAAGACATCTGGCACCACAGAAGAGGAGCCACCACCTGAGGCAGGCTAGTATTGGAGTAGATTGCACCAAGAATACTGTGGCAGAGGGGTAGCTGCCAGCGGTGGTGGTGGAGCAGAGGGGATAGCAGCACATGACTTAATGACAGTTGCCTTCTCTTTGAAAGATTTGGTGGGATCCAAGCTGACAGCTACATTCTCTTTGACAGATTTGACAGGATCCCAACTTATAGTTACGTTCTCCTTGACAGATTTCCCAGGGCCCAAACTGGGAAATCTGTCAATGAGAATGTAACTGTCAGTTTGGGCCCTGGGAAATCTGTCAAAGAGTTCATTATTTGCTTTCAACAGACTCCCAGTGTCTGTGTCATTAACGCCATGCCCTCTTATTCCCTCCCCCAAGGAAACTGTTAGAATCCAAGCAACATTGAGCATTGTCCAGGCCCTAATCCTGAAGTGAACAAAATACATCCCCATGAAAGACGACCATATACTTTGCATCTTCTACCAATAGAATATATCCTTATTCTTATACCAGATCTTTCCTCTAGGTCCTAACCTTGAGCTCTGTTTACCAGCCAGTAGCCTTCATTCTAATTGTCAAGGTCACAAGTCACAATTTCTACTATATTTAAATGTGTGAGAAAAGCATACCACAAGTTCAGTCTCTGGAGGGCTACAACTCAGTGCCCAGAGATGGTACTCTCTTGAATTTCATTCTTGACTCTCAATATACTGCATCCCCCAGCACAGGCCATGAAGCTTCTGGGGGGTGTGTCCCAACACCAGTTTAGGTTATTGTCTATTTTTGAAATAAATTGTTGACTATATTTGATGTTTCTCTTTGAAAGAGTCACAGTATGATAATATTTTTTGTCAGTTTTTTTTATATACAATCAACTAATTATGTCCCTGAGGCAATAGAAAAAGATAGGGAAACCTATGGGGACTAGAGGGAGTAAAGGAGCCTCTCCTTTAGGGATCTTACTGGGAACCCTGACTAAAAGCAGTGAAGGAATGAAGAAAGAACATTTTGTGTGACTTAGAAGAATATAATATTTGCCAGGTAAGGAGTCAGCCTTGAGGCAGCTCCAATCTGAACTAACTCAAAGTGGTTCTGATATGATAATAAATCAACTATTAGCTGTTTGCACAGATAGATCAATTAAAAAACAATCCAACAAACAAAACCCTTGAACTTTGGAGGTGGCCCAAGATCACACTGCTTTGCTGTCACAAGACACAGTACCTCAAGCCTTTTTGAGGATCCCCACCAGCAAAGGGACTCTGAGACTGGCCACAGTGTGTCTCTGGCTCCTGTGACTGTATGTTACTATGTTCACATATTCTCCGCACTGGCCTGTGTTCTCAAGGACCTTCTGGAACTCCCAGCAGTGCCATCCTCCTGGCCTGCCACAGCTGAAAGACCCCACAACAGATGCTTTAGAAGCACCCTCATCAGAGAGGATTCCCCAGCAAAAAGCCTGCAGCATTTCCTGCCTGACTATCTCCCTACTCCTGACTGGTGGTCTATCAGGGGTATTGCAAGCTACACAGAAATTCTCTCTCAAGGCCTGGATACCAGCTACTTCTGAAGTTACAATGTCTTCTGCCTCTGAAGGCTGCAATGGACAGTGCTGCCCACTGATAGGATGTCCCTGATGGTGCACAGAGGGCTGGGGACAGAGGTTCCCAGGAAGCTTCTGTGAAGCTTAGAAATAAAGACAGGGTTCATGGTTAGATGTAGTTGTACAAACCTTTAATCCCAGCACTTGGGAGGCAAAGGCAGACATATCTCTGTCAATTCAAGGTTAGCCTGCTCTACATAGCAACTTTCAAGGTAGTCAGTGCTGCAAAATGAGGCTGTTTTATCACAAATGAAGAAAAACAGCCCAGCAGTGGTGGTGCAAGCCCTTAATCCTACCACTTAGAAAGCTGAGGTGGTGGATCTCTGAGTCTGAGGCCAGCCTGGTCAACAGAAAGAGTTCCAGGACAGCCAGAGCTACACAGAAAAACCCTGTCTTAAAAAAAAAATTAGAAAATTAAGAAGGAAAGACAGACAGGGTCCCTGAAATAAGGGCCAAAATATATACTGTTTATCAATATAAAATACATCTCTCACTCAAGGGAAAGAGGTTGAATCAAACATGAGTATCCCTGACCCATGAAACACATGCTCTACTATGGAAATGAATATGAACAACATCATAAATAATGGCATTTACTGAATGGAATGAAGACATGACTGCTCCAAGATATGGTTGAAGAGAAGGAATTTATTGTAGATATTAGGGCAGCCAGAGGCATCTGAAATAATTCAGACTGAATTGGGCCATGGGTGTTCGGGAAGTGAGACAGAGAAGGATAAGAGCAAGGACAGGAGGCCAAGAGGAGGGACCAAGTATCAGCATTGGAAGACCAAGAGAACCAAGAGGGTAAAGAGAACCAAGAAAGAAGAACTAAGTGCATGGCCGAAATGACTTCATTATGTAGGAATCAGAAGCTGGGGTAAGGAAGCAAAGCTTCCAAGCTGGAGAGGTTTAGGTGAGAGGAAGGGATCAGAAGAGATGAGAGGAGGCACAGGTCTTGAGTGAGCCTTGTGGCCAACTCATGCTTTAGTATGCACCACAGTTACCCATTTGTTTGGGACCTGACACTGTAGGCATTGATGGTGACTGGAAGTAAGCAGGTCACAGCAAAGTAGTAAAACTGTTATATCTCAATAGCTAGCCAATGACATTCTTACTTCTTAGAGTGGTAGAAACTAGTGGTCTGCCAAGAATTCGTTTTAAATTTCTGATAGTCATAAAGATGTTAGTTAGACAAAGGGATAAGCTAAATATAGACTGAGATAATTTCTCTCTGTTTTGTAACTTTTCCCTCTCTATTTAGAATCATGAAGTTCCATTAGTTGCCCTTGTAGAATCTTTAACACAGTTGCAGCTTTTATTTGGGGTAATTTGATTGACATAATCCTAGCTATTGGTAGCCTAAAGCAAGAGGATTCTTAAATTCAAGATCAGCCTGGCCTACTGACTGAGACCCTGTCTCAAATAATAATAAAGAAATAAAATAATAAAAATAACAAATTAACGGATGAACATATTTTGTACTATTTTGAATATGGTTCTCACATCCTTTGCAACATGAAAAGGCTCAGTTCTGAGAAGGTGGCATTGTGGGAGGGAGGGAAGGATGAGGGAAGAAAGCTTTTGAAGGGACATATGACTCATACCTGTCACCTTCTGGTGAGCTAAGGGTGGAAGAAGGAAAGTCCAGACCAGTTGGAGCCACTGCATGTCTCCATTTGAACTTCTTGAATTTGGCACTGATAAAGTATATTAAAGCAGGATTTTTGGCACCAGATGTGTATAAAATGAGGACTCCAAGGTATGGTTGGGGGGAAGACTTCTATTGTAGATATGAGGAGAGTACAACCAGAAGCATCTGATAGAGTCCAGAGCAGGGGCGGGAAGTAGTAGAATGAACATGGCCAGCAGAATGAACCAGGCCATGGCTAGGGACAGGGGACCAAGAGAGAGAGAGAGGACCAAGAGCCAAGAGAGCATATGGACAAGTGGCAGGGTTATACAGGCATAAGAAGTTGGGGGAAGGGAAGCCTGGGAAATGGAGAAGTTTGGGGTACTGGGCTGGGGTTAGAAAAGCTGAGAGGAGCCAGGATGACAGGTAGACTCTGTAACAGGTACCTGTGGTGCCTGGAGGCCAGCGTGTGCTTTCATGTGCTAAAAGACACCACAGTTAGACATTTGTCCAAAGTTCCTTTTGGACCTGATATAAAGCTTTTGTGTCTATCTACCTAATTATTTAATAAAGAACATCTTCACTACTTTCACTTCAATTTTACTTTTTCTTTTCTTTTTTGCTTTTCAATACTGTGAAGAAACCCAGGGTCTAAATATGTACCTTCAGTTTCATTCTAAGGCCCTCCATTTTCTCTAAGGTTATCCAGTGTTCATCCTCTGCTGGTTAGGAGGTGGTTTTCATACATAAGAGGTGTGTTTGTTTTTAAGTACATGAGCTTCAACCAAACTTCTTTCAAAGTAAGATTGAAATGCACTTTCTTGCCGGGCGGTGGTAGCACACGCCTTTAATCCCAACACTCGGGAGACAGAGGCAGGCGGATCTCTGTGAGTTCGAGGCCAGCCTGGGCTACCAAGTGAGTTCCAGGAAAGACGCAAAGCTACACAAGAGAAACCCTGTCTCGAAAAACCAAAAAAAAAAAAAAGAAAAGAAAAGAAAAGAAAGAAAGAAAAGAAATGCACTTTCTTTGAATGTCATTGATAGATACTGGTGTTACAGAAAGTCAGTGGTTTATTTGTACACTCATTCAGCAACTATTGATGGTTTTCTTACAGTTATCTAGAACGCCATGAGCTGTGCCTGCTTTGTGTGTGGCTTATTTTCATGTGGGGGAGATGGTCAACTGAAAAATAATTTATCTGTTCTAACACACACATACACACATACATGCATGCATACACCAACGTACACACACACATGTGAAGTGGATGTTTAAGACTAAGTCAGTGACTTCTATTCCTCTACCTATTTAATTTTGTGTAATCATCCTAGGTTCAATCTTCCTCTATAAGTTAGGAAGGACATATATCTAAAATCTTGTAATTATGAAATCGCTACAGACTTCAATCTGGAGTTAGCCCATGCCGCAGCCTGTATGCAAGTATCCAAGTACTAATGAGAAATATTTCACGCATGGCTGTGAGAGCCCAGCCTAGCACCTGACTTTCTCAGGTATCTATCCTGGCCATGCCAACTGTGCCATCACTTCTCTGGCACTGATTTCTGTGTCTGCTGTTGGTTTTGGTTTGGTTTGCTACTAATAACTTTGGAGCCAGCTCTCACTTTAGAAGTGGTTAGACATGGGAGTTCTGTACCTTTGTTGAACTAGAATAAAATCAACCTAGTTTAGAACAAAGAAAATTGCATTAACTTGGGGCTAGTTAAGATTGCAGTCTGGATAAATACAGATCCAAGCAATCTTAAAAATATGCCCCAAGGTTCAGGAACATGCTAAATTTGTTTTACATCTTTAAGGAGATTTTTAGTGGCTCACCGATGAGCTGGGAATTACAATCTGTCCTGGCAAATGCTGAAGTGTTTTATAAGAAAGGAACTGGGTGTGGTGTAGTCACTGGCTAGTTTGAGAAAAGCATTTGTTATACTGAAAGTCAGTAAACCAGCAAACTTCAGTAATATTTCAAAAGATAACTTATCTTTTTTTTTGTCTTTTTTTTCTTTTTTTCTGACAGAGTCTCTACCTGTAGCCCTGCCCAGCCTAGAACTCACTATGTAGAGCTAGCTGGCTTAGAACTCAAAAAATCTGCCTGCCTCTGCCTCCCATGTGCTGAGATTAAAGGCTTGTGCCATCAGGCTCCACTTCAAAGGACAACCTGTAACAAGAAGTGTCAGCAACCCTGTTCAGAGGTACTTCTGCCAATGCATCAAATCTGATTAGTAGTGTCATCCTAGGTTTTTTATTTTTAGATTTATTTATTTACTCTATTAATTTATGTATATAAGTATTCTGCCTGCATATATGTACATCATGTATATGCCTAATGCCTACAGAAATCAGAAATCAGGGCCTACAGACCCTGGTTCTCTGGAAGAGCAAGTGCTCTTAACTGCTTAGTCAACTCCACAGCTCTTATTCTCTTTTAAGTGTCTAGAACAATGTTACTCCACTTTTACTCATTTTCTTGACTGTAGCTAGAATTTTCCTGCCTTGCCCACAGTCAGGACAAATCTTTGTCACCCACCAGTCCCACAGCCGCTCAGACCCAACCAAGTAAACACAGAGACTTATATTGCTTACAAACTGTACGGCCATGGCAGGCTTCTTGCTAATTGTTCTTATAGCATAAATTAATCCATTTCCATAAATCTATACCTTGCCACGTGGCTCGTGGCTTACCAGCATCTTCACATGCTGCTTGTCCTGGTGGCAGCTGGCAGTGACTCCTTCTGCCTTCCTGTTCTTTCTTTTCTCCTCTGTTAGTCCCACCTATACTTCCTGCCTAGCCACTGGCCAATCAGTATTTTATTTATTGACCAATCAGAGCAATTTGACATGCAGAGCATCCCATAGCACTTGACATACTATTCTGTATCTTGTGTGGCTTGGATCCTGGAACAGTTCCAAGAGAATGAAGAAAAGGGACAGACTTACAAACACACATGCAATGAAGCCAAAGTTGGTAGTCTTTGCATACATTGATCAATCAATACTCAGACTCAGACTCCTAAGGAAAGGTTTGTCATTCCTTCTGAGATGTAGTAGCTTTGGCAATTTCCCATGGGTCAGAGGCCTTAGAATCCTGGACATTGCTGTACACATGTCAACAATGCACATTTACTTAGGACTCCACATACTCAAGGGTTCTTCTGCTATGTACAGTGCTGTATCATGTGGCGTGGAGTCCCAGGGAAATGTGTTTTAACATCCTTTGGGCCTACCAGGAGGCAGAACTCAGATACTTGTCTCTTCAACTACATTCTGAACCTATATCTTGAAGCAAGCAGCTCTAGGCCACTGGTATACTGATCTCTCTGTTATTGGTTGGTATTTGGGGACATCTCCAGAGGGGTTCCAGTTTCTTGTGTGCCCAAACAAGGAATTAAGCAAAGACACATAGTTGCTGTAGAAGCAGAGAGCTTTTTTTCTCATCCATACCTTTTAATTCAAAATATGATACACTGATTAGACTATAGGAGTTAATAAAATACATTATTTAAGTTAACTTTACCTATTTATATTTATATAAGGGCTACAGGATAATTGATTTTTAGCAGAGAGTTTTTAAAGACAGTGCACTTCTATGGGAGGAAAAGGGCCAAAGCATAGAGGGCACGTTTAGCAGCTCAACAGTCCTTATGCACAGATTTGGAGCTTTCATGTTACCGTAGCACAAACTTTTCAGCCCACTTTCCAGGAACTAATCATTCCTTCCATGATCTGGTACATATACTTTTATATGCAACTTCATGCGTCACATGTTCTCCACATAGAAATAAGTGCCTGAGTATTATATTACTAGATACAGAGTTACTCAGCATACTCTGCAGTGCCTCTCACTCTGTGTCAATGGGACCAGCCTGAATTAGTGTAGCTAGCTGGTCTCAGTAGGTCTGGATGAAGTAGGGAAGTTCCAGCTTTCTTCTTTGCCCATTTGGCTTTTTTTTTTTTTAATGCTATTTATGTATTTGTTTGCTTATTGCCCAATTCTCTATCCCAGACTTACCTCAAATTTGCTGTGTAGTCTAGAATGACCTTGAACTTCTGATCTTCCTGCCTCCACCACCTGAGTGCTAGAATAACAGGTGTGTGTGTGGCCATACTACCACATCCAGTTTTATGCAGTGCTGGGTTGGAATACAGGGCTTCATCCACATTAGGCAAGCACTCTACCTACTGAGTTAAATACCCAGGGCCCTCATTGTTAATTTTTTGCATTTTTTTGATGTGTGTGTGTGTATGTGTGTGTGTGTGCGGGGGGGGGGGGGGGGGGGCGCGTATGCATGTGTATATGCATATTCATATGTGTTCATGAGTGTATGGAGGCCTGAAGTTAGCATCAGTTGTCTTCCTTGATCGCTTTCTACCTTATTCATACATGCATGGTCTTTCAGCTGAACCCAGAGCTTGCTTATACACCTTGTTCAGCTAGACAGCTTACCCTAGAGATCCTTGTCTCTGCCCTCCCAGCTTGGATTACAGGCAGTCTACCATGCCCCACCGAGCATTTACCTACATTATGGGGACCTATACTCTGAGCCTCAATCTTACAAGGCAAGTAGTTTACATACCATACTGCTGCATTCCTGCAGAGCTCCTGGCATGGCTCCAGAGAGCAGCACCTAGCCCTAATCCTTCTTTTGTTTAACCACACCTTTTCTTTCTCTTACCTTTTGTTTCTTTTATCAACCTATGTGAATCTTGTCTGAGAGTCAAGGATCAGAGAGTCCCCCAAGGATCAAAGGCCTATGCAAAATTTGGTTCAGGAAACCCAGAAAACTGAGGTACCCGAGAAATCAAGTAATTTGCACTTGGCATTTTATCTCTGGGAGCTCCTTTCAGGTTGCTTCAAAGGTATGGAAATTAGCTGACTAAACCATAATTAGAGAGAAATAAAAATGTCCTAGGCAGAGGAAAAGTGCTTCAGTCCTTTGAGGCTGGACACCCCTGCAGCCATGAAAGGCTAGATTCATTCTTTTTTAAAAAAATATTATTATCATTATTATTATTATTATTATTAAGAAATTTTCTATTTACTTTACATACCAACCACAGATTCCCTCTCTTTTCTCTTCCCACCCCCCAGCATTTCCCCTCAATCCACCCCTCATTCAAGTCAAGGCCTCCCCTGGGCAGTCAGTAAAGCCTGGCACACTCAGCTGAGGCAGGTCTTAAGTCCCCCTCCCACCCCTGTACCAAAGCTGTGCAAGGTGTCACACCTTAGGCACTGGGCTTCAAAACACCTGTCCATGCACCAGGAATAGATCCCAATCCCCCTGACTGGCTGACTGGGGGCCCCCCAAACAGTTTAAGCTAAACAACTGCCTCACACATCCAGAGGGCCTAGTCCAATCCTATGGGGGCTCCACAGCTATTAGCCTACAGTTCATGGGTTTCCATTAGTGTGTCTGGTCATCTATGCATGTTTTCTCATCATGATCTCAACATCCCCTGCCCACAGAATCCCTCTGTTCTCTCATCAGTTGGATTCCTGGAGCTCAGCCTGGTGAAAAAAAAAAAAAAAAAAAAAAAAAGATAGATTCATTCTTAAGATGTCTCTGAGTCTTCTTTCCACAGATCTGGGTGAACCCACACACCCGTGTCTCAACAAAGAGTGACATTTGGCCCCCAATGAGTGGCTTGAAAAAGCACAAAGGATCTCAGGAAGGGAAGAGGAGTGGGTCATCTTAAGAACTGGAGGGAAGCACTCTCAGGATAAGACTACAGGATCAGTAGGGTCATGGGGAATTTAAAGTCCCCATATCAGGAGCAACAAACAACATGTACAGTTGCTAAAATGCTTGTCAAAATAAAAAGTGGTAACTGCACAATTTTTAAAGACAGAAATACAATAAAAAAGGAAATCTTCCCAAAAGAGAAGAGGGAAGGAAAGGAAATTTCCCTATAGAAAAGGAAAAATTTTTTAATCAAGAAAAAAAGGATTTTCCCTGTAAAAGGAGGAAAAATATTAAAACTAGGCATAAAAACTAAAAGGCCCCATAAATGGAAAGAAAAAAAAAGCCTCTTCCCAGTAGTAATAGAGGAAGAAAAGCCTCTTTCTGACATAAAAATTTCAGGATAGCTAAAATCTGAGCTCTTCCTGCCTGCCAGCACAGAGCATTGGCATCTGAATTACAAAGAATCAACAGGTGGGCCTCACTGCTGCAGCCTGAACAGCAGCCCAGAGCTTAGAATTTTATTGTCTGTTTGCTTAACTTTGGTTTAAATGGGTTTTTTTTTTTTTTTATTTTTTATTTTCCCTCAGAGCAGGAATAACTCAATATTAAAGACCCCCTTCATGGGAAATGTTTTCTGTTTTTCCCTCATGGTGGGAATAACTCATTATTAGTAGTCTCTTCATGGGAGAAAGAGGAAGTTTAAATGGTCTCAATTTCTGGTGAAGAGTGGTTGCAGTCAGGACACAGAATGCTAAGTCGATGCTGTTTGAATTTCCAGAGATATTAATCATTCATTGTATAGAGGATGTTCTTTTCTTTTGATTGTCTAATAAATGTTTGGATGAATATTTGGTTTTCATGGTAGATAAACTAAAGAAACAGAATTCATAATTTTAAATTATATATTAGGCTCCAGGCTGGGCCAATAAAAGTCATGGTTTAGACTTTCCAGTCCCTGATGCCCTCATAGCTGGTGAGTCCAGAACTTGGCAGGATTCACTAGCAGCTATCGTCTTCAGTGAGTAATAGAATATTTTACAATTTGATTCTTGTATCTCCTACATTTTTCAGATTCTTTATCATCTCTGGCTCATAGAGAGCATTACTTTTCCTTCACTGGACTGTTTTAGATTTTCACAATGGCTCTTATGTTGCCTCTATCATATGATATCATGAACATCGCCTTGTGATTATCTATTTACTTATGTGTCTCTGGACTTGACTCTTTACAGACAATTACTGTCTGCCTGGCATTTGGTAGTCACAATAATGTTTATTGCATAACTAACTAAAAAACTGGACTTACATTCACTTCCTCTAAAAAAATTATATATTAGGTATGCTTGTTAGTTATTTAGCTGCGTTGTGTTCTTACCCTGCAAGGAAACGTCACGAAACACGACAGAATCCGCTTATAAGAGTTTATTAGAGATAAGGGGATAGAGTTCGCAGGCCTGTGGGAGAGACATGTGTGTGGAGAAGAAGAACTGGGAAGCAAGGCGCTCCACTTTAAAACCGGCTGGGGGCGTGGCCAGGTCACGTCACTACTCCACATGTGTGCGTAGATCACATGGTCACGTTGCGCGCTTACGTAGCCATGTAATGTCACGGATTCTGGTCATGCGAGATGCCTTGGCCGGAACTTGCTAGGCGGAGGTGTCTGGGTATCCTAGTTACGAGACGCTTTGACCTGGAAATGGCTATCCTGACCGGAATTGGCTAGGCGGAAGTGTCTGCCTGGTAAATGCGTGTTGTGAACCTTTCAATGCTCTTGTCTGTTGATCATTACTGAAAATTTGGCTGTGCTCTTTATGCTGCTTTCTAGAAATTCTTGGTTAAATTATATAGAAATGTAACACCTGAAACAGATTGGGTTGTTAGCTTAAATAATGTGAATAGTAGGATAAAAACCCTTAGAAAATAATCTCTTCCTGATAAAGATGTTACAAAATTATTTTTCCACTAAATAAAATACAGGTAAAATGTTTGATCCACATTGTTAATAATTGATGAGTTGCATTAATCTGTTACTTGGGATCTATTAAAAAAAAAAAAAGGATCCTCTTTTAAAATTTTATGAAAATACTCCAGAGTATTGCCTAAAGTTACCTCTTAAAATCCTATAGAGATTGTATTTAATGCTTTTATAGATGGCATATGTAAAGAGAGCCATGGAACTAAAAGCTGATGATAGAAATGCTCAATTATTGCTTCCATATCTTAAATGCAAAGTGGCTCTCATATGTAGAACTGGAGGCTTTGGAAATACAGGAGAAAAGATGTTTTGGCAAACAGTTATCAAGGATGAAGAGCCTAAATTTAAAGTAAAATTAAATGGGATTGAGATTGAAGGATTATTGGATTCTGATGCTGGGTGTATCTACAATTTTACAAGAACCCTGGGATCCTAATTGGCCTTTACAAGAAGTCTCTACTCAATTTGTAGGCACTGGAACCTTATCTCAAGTAAAACAGAGTGTAGAATGGATTAAATGTATGTGGCTGATACAGCCATGAATTTATGGGGGAGAGATTTGTTACAACAATGGAGACCTCAAATTAATATTCCTACCATTTCAGAAATAGCTTGTAAATTGATGTTTAAATTAGGATGTTTAAATTGATGTTTAACTGGAAAGAGCATCAGAAAAAATTATAAGAGAAGGTCACGTGCTATTCATGTTGTACCAAAGGCAAGATAGGACAAGATTTGGCTTTCTAAATTTAGAGTAGGGGCCACTGTCAGTAGCCCATCTTTATGTCAATATTTTGTAAATCAACCACTGAAAATGACTTGTAAACAATTTCTTTAGTCTGTTATTTATCATTATATGGATGATATTTTATTGGCTGCTTCTGATACAGATACCTTAAAAAAACTATTTTAATGTAGTGCAGAAAAATTTGCCTTGTTGAGGATTACAAATTTCTCCTAAAAAAATACAAAGAGGAGATTCTCTTAGCTATTTAGGCTATAAATTAAGTAAACTGAGAATTTAGCCACAGAAGGTACACATTAGGAGAGATCGACTGCATACTCTTAATGATTTTCAAAAACTATTGGGTGATATTAACTGGTTGCAGACTACAATTGGATTTTCTACTCAAGACTTAACTAATTTGTTTCAAAGTTTGCAAGGTGACTCAGATTTAAACAGTCCAAGACACTTAACAGCTGAGGTTAAAAAAAAAATTAGCCCTAGAAGAACAAAAATTACAAAATGCTTATATGGATAGATTAGACATTACAAAGAGGTGTATTTTAGTAATTTCACCTTCAATCATTCCCCTACTGGACTCATTATGCAGAGAGAGGATTATATTTTGGAATGGATTTTCTTAGCTCATAAACAGAGTAAACAATTAAAAACCTAGATTTCTAAACTAATCATAAAGGAAAGATTAAGACTTCGTCAATTGTCAGGTATGGATCCAGCTGAGATTTTGGTACCCTTTACCAATGCTAAAATTAAGCAATTGTTCAGAGATCTAACCTCACCCTAAAAGAGATGTTCGTTAAACAGAAGGGGGATATAAGGACCCCCAGAGATAAACTACATAATAACTTACTAGCTTTAATTTTTTTAATGCTAATAAAACAAGAACAATATTGAGTTATGGAAATTAAATTCAGTTAAAGAATTGCTGAATTGAGTCAGCCCATGTATTATAAATATTTTATCAAAGTAGTCCAGGGAAAGTGTTAAGTTAAGGACAAGGTTATGTTTATGTTTCCACAGGTAATTAAATTGTGGATTTCATTGAAATTGATAAAAATCTACCACGAGCAAAAGACATCTCCAAGATGCTACCGATGCAGGAATGCCTCTGCTGAAGTCAAGACACAGGAGACCTTTGCAACAGACAACAGCTTAAGAGTTTGTGATTCTTCACATGACTCAGAAGCCTTTGAATGCTACACCATGCTTTCCATGGTAAAGGTGCAGGTAAAAGGGATGGATCATAATTATTGGGTTTATATCCCCAGTCCTCCAATTAACATAGCAGTAGGTTGGGAGGATAAGAATATTCCTGTAGTGGTTAATGAATCTTCTTGGCTACTTGGTCCTTAGGACAACCGAGGTCCTGCTCAGCCAATGGAGGAGGGTAAAGTGATTGACAATTACACTGTGGGAGTATAAGGAATTCCTATTTGCATAGGAAATGGAATTCAATGCCTAAAAATAACGTCTCAAGTATGGCTATTCATAGTCCATACTACCCAAGATTATCCTAATAAGTTTTATATGCTTCATGCATCTGGTTTTAAAGGACAAGAGATTAATGCTACTAATTCCATAAATATATCATTCTGTGAGATGAGGATTACCAACAAAGAATCTGACTAGGTACATTGGTAACAGTGTAAGATTGAGAAACCTCGAATGGTAATTAATATCTCCAAAGGAGACATCATTGATTGGAGCCCTTAACTCCAAGTGAGACTATTTCCCTTGAGGGGAGCCGTAAGGTAGATTTATGGAATTAGTATTATTATTTTTTTATTAAAAATTTCTCCCTTTTCAAATGAGAATTTTCCTTTTATTTCCTTTCCTTCCTTCTTCCTCTTCTCTATTGAGAAAGGCCTTTTTCCTTTATTTACTTCCTGTCCCAGAAGCCATTTTATTTCTATCTTTAAAAATTATGCAGTTACCACTTTTTATTTTGACAAGCATTTAGCAACTGTACATTTTGTTGCTTCTGAGATGGGGAGTTAAAATTCCCCACGACCCTGCTGATCCTGGAGTCTTCTTACCCTGAGAGCACTTCCTCCATTTCTTAAGAAGACCTGCTCCTCTGTCCTTCTTTAGATCCTTTTCCTTCTTTGAGCCACATGTTGGGCACCAACTGTAACTGTCACAGCACAGGTGTGTGGGTTCATGCAACTCCATGGAAGGAAGACTCAGAGACATCTTAAGAATGAATATAGCCTTTCATGGCTACAGGGGTGTCCAGCCTCGAAGACTGAAGCATTATCCCTTTGCCTAGGGCATTTTTATTTCTCTCTAATTACAGTTTAGCCAGTTAATTTCCATACCTTTAAAGCAACCTGATAGAAGCCCCCAGAGATACAATTATTTGATTTATCGGGTACCACAGTGCAAATTATTTGATTTGTCAGGTACCACAGTTTTCAGGGGTTTCCTAAACCAAGTTTTGCATAGGCGTTTGATCCTTGGGGGCTCTCTGATCCTTGACTCTCAGACAAGATTCACATAGGTTGATAAAAGAAACAAAAGGTAAAAAAACAAAAGGTGTGGCTAAACAAAGGAAGGATTAGGGCTAGGTGCTACTCTTTGAAGCCAGACCAGGAGCTCAGCAGGAATGCACTATGCAGGTAGATCTCTAAATTTCAGGCTGATCAGGGCCATATAGTGGGACCTTGTATGATGATATATTGTATACCCCAATAAAGCTCTGATCCCCAGATCAGAGGACAGAGCCAGCCACTAAATTAGACATAGAGGTCAGGCAGTGGTGGCACACACCTTTAATCCTATCACTCTGTAGGCAAAGATTCATCTGGATTTCTGTGAGCTCAAGGCTACACCAGGCTACATGAAAGAAACAGAGCCAGGCAGTGGTGACACATGCCTTTAATCCCAGGAAGTAATATGGCAGGATACCGAAAGGTATATAAGGGGTGAGGAAACAGGAACTCGCTCTCTTTGGACTGAAGATTTCATAGAGGTAAGAACTTGTGGCTGGCTTGCTCTGCTTCTCTGATCTTTCAGCTTTCACCCCAATATCTGGCTCTGGGTTTTCTATTAATAAGACCATTTAGCAATTTGTGATATACCTTGTGTCAAAAAGAGTAGCAGCAAGGAGTGGAAGTTGTGGGGCTGAAGAGGTGTCTCAGTGGTTAAGAGCACTGGTTACTCTTCCAGAGGGCCCAGGCCCAATTCCCAGTATAGACATCTCTGTTAACAATGATCTTTTAGTCTGATACCCTCTTCTAGCCTCTGCACGTACCCCATTCACATGGTACACAGTCACACATGAAGATAAAACACTTGTATACATAAAATAAAGTTAAAACAACACACAGACATTTATATACATCTTAGAAAGAGAACAGGCAAATTGGAACTGCTCTCAGGCCAACTAGATCCTAGGGGGTGATTTGACACCCTTCAAAGCATTCTACAGATCCTACAGATATAACTTAGTTGATAGAATGCTGATCTAGCATACCAGGGACCCTGGTTTGGTCTTCAGCACCTAACCTGAAGTGGTAGCTACAGTCTTGGAATCCTAGCCACTCCAGAGGCAGGAGTATCAGAAACTCAAAGTCATGTTCATCCTCAACAAGCACCCGGTCCTTCTGGGCTTCAGAAGACCTCTCAAAAAACAAAAACATTCTGCAACTCAAGTGAGTCTTCTGTTTTCTTGATCAAGAGGCTATGGAGGTCCAGTATACATTCTGAAAAGGAGGATGAACATGGTGGGGGATGTGTACATATATATCCTCTGTACTTCCAGGGAGTCACATGTCAGCAAGACCTTGAGCCATCCTAGCAGATGGTATAACTGGCAAGGGAAAACTACAGGAGCCCCAGGGGCTCCTGCTCTGTCCCCAAGAGTAGCTCCTGAGGAAACTTGGCTGATTTTAACAATTGAAAAATAAATAAATAAAGGTCATTTGTGGGGGCAAAATGTATGATCTTAAATACCCAGCAGAAAAGTATAGCCAAAAAGTAAAAGAACTAGTGAAGACGTGTAACAGTCAACAAAGGTATACTAGATTCTCTAAAGGGACAAATAAACTTTTAAGCTCTTCCATTCAACCCTGAATGTGGACTAGGGACAGGCCAGATAAGAAAATCACAGCCGACTGAAAGATGGCATAAGTTGGGACCAAGTCAGTGTTGTTTGTGTGTCTTGGTAACATTTGCCGGTCACCCATTACAGGAGCAGTTTTCAGAAAATTGGTAACTGATGAAAATGTTCCAGATAAATGGAGGATAGACAGTGCGGCTATATCCACCTATGAAGTGGGGAAGCCCCCTGACTATCATGGGCAGAGCTGCATGAGAAAACATGGCATCCCCATGAATCACATTGCACGGCAGATTACAAAAGAAGACTTTGCCACATTCAATTATATACTGTGTATGGATGAAAGCAATCTGAGAGATTTGAATAGAAGAAGTAATCAAGTTAAAAACTGCAAAGCTAAAATTGAGTTACTTGGGAGCTATGGTCCACAGAAACAACTCATTATTGAAGATCCCTATTATGGCAATGATTCTGACTTCGAAGTGGTGTACCAGCAATGGCTCGGGTGCTGCAAGGCCTTCCTGGAGAAGACTCACTAGATGGTCCTGCCCACCACCATTGGTCAACTCACTCACCAGAGCCATGCCCAAGGGTGGTGGCAGTCCTTAGCCCCATTCCCCACCTGTCTTTTCAGCTGATTTACTGTATATCTTTAAAATAACTGTAGGTGGAAATTAGGAATATGTTTAGAAGGATAAAAATATTTGAGTAAGACAATTTGAGGTGTGGCTAAGCATTCTTAGACTAATTGAACCTCTCATCTTGTCCTAATTACAAAATAGTGGACCAAGCAAATATGGAACAAAATAGAACCCAATAAAGTAAGAATGAACTACAAGGTCCAGGCCAGCCTCTGAGCCCAGCCAGCCTGGGTATTTTGGTCTAACTAGAGTGCGTGCATGGGTAGCAAACAGTGGTACCATTTGCTTGCCTTATACCTCTGTTCTAGACTCTTGTGACAATAACTCCATCCATATCAACCTTCCATTTAACATTGGAAGAGTTTAAACGTAGACACTGAAGGCATTTAAATATTTGAAAGAGGAGAAGCTGACTGTGATAATGCAGGCCTGCAATTCCAGCAGGCCACTATGGGCTATACAGTGGAGATGGGAGCAACAGAGTGATAAAATGAGCATTTTTACTCTTACTTCGTTTTTGTCTGGTGTTTTTGAGCTTTGTTTCTATTTTGCCTCAATAGTGGTATGTTTGTAGTGTTCTTTCATCAGCATTTAAAAAAGTTAACAGGCAAGCATAAGTAATTTTAGTGCATTTTCAGAAAAGTGACCTGAAATTCATATGAGTATATGTCAGAAAAGAATGTGAGTTAAACTGGGAAGTTAACAAATACAACTGAAATAGAAATCTGGTGTCTGCCTGCTTTCTTATTGACAGATGAAAAAAAAAAATAGCTAAAACGTTGCCTCCATGTGCCTTTTTATTTGGTCTGATTTTAAGTTTGTGTACTTATTCTTAATGTTAGAAAGTAAAATGATGAAAAATATAAGCACATTGCTGTGAAAAAAAAAAGAAAGAAAGAAAATCATAGCCACTGAAGCACTTTCCTTGGAAATGTCTCCTTTCTTATTCTCTGCTTGCCACTATCCACTGTCCATTCCTCATTTTGGACCACACTAACCTAGAAATGCCCACAGAAGCCGGGTATCAGCTAATATCAGTAGTCATACGATGTTAGATCAGACTTAGAGATGAGAAGCAATTGGCCATAAAGGGACAAAGAAAGCCTAGAATAATCTGCAACATTCCTACTCTCCCAAACCAGAAGGTTGTAACCTTTCAGCTCCGTAGATTCTTTAACACAGGTGTGGCTGCCCCCTCACCCACAACTTTAGTTCACACTCATGAGCCACTTAGAAAAACAAGACTAGTAAATAAATCTTTATGACATGGAACTCAGACTACCCCTGAGAAATGGATAAATATGCAGAGCAGACTACACCCAAGTGAAGACAATTACCCATAATTGGGAAGCCACATCCTATAGCAAAAACAACCATTTCAGAATCAGCTTGCATCTCAACTGTGAGATAACAGCAAACCTTTGCAGCATGACCTTGCAGGACCAGAATGAAGGCAATGATCAAGCACACTACTATCTTTCCAGTTACTCTTTAATTACAAGTAACTTTCGATTTCCTGACTGTAATTCCTATTTAGGCCAACTTGTCTGGACCTTCCTGCCTCTGCCTCTTGAGTACTGGGGTTACAGGCTTGCACCATCATGGCCAGCTCCTCCTACCCAGTTCTTATTCTGTATAAACCTAAAGCTCATATCAGTATCCCAAAGATGAACTCAGAGTCACAGAATCCCTTTATTGCTTCCTCTTATCAAATGTGATAACACACTGATTAAACCTCTGTTTTTTAAATCAGGCCTAACCTCCTTACTGGGGATATTAGTGACAGGAATTTGAGCCTAGAGGCTGCTGAAGCCCAGACTCTGCCTTAAAAACTTCAATTACATGAGTGTACCCCTAAACAGTAAAATGGGAGTAAATGTGGTAATAATCCACCAACAGCAACCAGACTGTTCTCAAAGTACACTGACTCTACAAATGAATCCAAACAAGACTTTTCCTAAATCTTTCATCACTTTTTATTATTAATATGAACATTCTTGTAGTTTAAGATAGGTATTGGGAGAACCTCGTGGCCAGAGAGAGAAGAGGAAGACAGAGGTTCTGTAGAGGGTAAAGCAGATCTTGAGGAGAGTTTTCTGAGAGCCAGGATTAAGAAGCCAGGAAGGCGAGATGGAGGACCAAGGGACAAAGGACGAAGATGAGGTCAAAAGCATAGGCGCTTACTAAAACTATGAGGACAGGAAAAGTGGGCACAGAGAGGAGCTGAATGTGAGGATGGAGTTGAAGCTGTATAGACAGAGTTTTGTCATAAAGGAATAAAATAAACGGTCAAAAGAAAAAAAAGATAGGTATTGGTAAGCACTGAAAAGTATTTTAAGTAAGGAGAAATTACAACTTAAATATGGGCATCATAATGTTCAATAATAAATGCTTATTAATTAAAACTGTCCTTAAAAATTACTAGTAATGAAATTTTAATAACTTGTACAATATTAACATTGAATACAATTAATTTGCTAATAAATTTAGTATAGTAAATGACCTTACATCAAGTTACATCAAGTAATTTAGTTATTCCTATTTCTCTGTGCAGTTTTGGTGCCTATCCTGGGTCTTATTCTGTAGATCAGGCTGGCCTTGAACTCACAGAGATCTGCCTGACTCTGCCTCCTGAGTGCTAGGATTAAAGACATGTGCTACCACTGCACGGCTGAGATAATATTTTAAGACTAAGAATTAGAGTAGGGTTGGAGAGAGGAGAGAAAGTGTCTAATTAATTTCTGGGAATTAAACTCAGTCTGAAAGTAACATGTGAGCTCTGGAAATCATGGTAGTGTCCAGGGCATTGATACTGGATTCTGGAATCAAGAGACTTCATTCTACAATCTATTATAAAAGAAAGTCAGAATTAAATGAAACTTCATTTACAGGAGGGAAAAAAGAGTCCCAGAGAATATAAATGACTTTTGTAAGGCCGTAAAGGGAACCAGAGAAGCTGGGACTGGGGAAAAAAAATCTTCACACAGGTGTCCATTAACCTTCAGTGGTGCCGGGCTGCCTGCAATGAATCAGTCCACTTTCCTCCCATTTGGAGGAGGTCTGCTTTACAGACATCAGGAACTTGTTAAGACAGTCTATGGTTTTAATAACCCTCTCTGCCTCCATTTGCTTATCTATTGTAGGGCCTCTTATTTGAATGGCAACTTCAATGATTCATACAATACAGGACCATGATTCTGCCTTGACTCAGGAAAGTTTTTGCTTTCTTTTTATTTCACATTGGAGATGGAGCTCTGTGCATATTTGTCTTCTAAATTATACTCCCAGGCTATTTTTTTTTTAAAAATTGTTATTCAACAGAGCATGGTGGCTCACAACTGCAATTCCAATGCTGGGAGGCTGTTGCAAAATAAAATCAAGAGTTCAAAGCCCACCTGGCTACACAGTGATATCAAGACATAAAACATCCAGGCTCGGTGATACGTACCTATACTCCAGCACCCCAGAGGTTGAGGTAAGACTGCTATAAGTTCAAGCCTAGCCTGGGCTACATATTGAATACCAAGCCAGGTATGGCAATAGGCCAGCTATGAATATATCATGGGATCCTATATCAAAAAACTATAACTAAATAAATAAAAGTAATATTTTTTAAAAGACTAGTGGTATAATTCAGTTGTTAGAATGATTGCCAAGTAAGCACAAACCTTAGGTTTGATGTCCAGTATCACACAAACCTAGCCTGATGCTTCACCCAGAAGTTCAAGGTCATCCTTAGCTACATACCACATTTGAGCCTAGCTGGGCAACATGAGATCTTGTCTCAAAATAAATAAAAGACTGGGGATCTAGCTTAGTAGATAAACCAAGTACTGTAGAAGTGTGAGAACCAGACTTCAGATCCTCAGTACCCACATCAAAGGAGAGTGACCTGTAATCTTCCTGCTCAGGAGGTACAGACAGGAAATTCTCAGGCAAGACTGGTTATCTTAGTGTTTCTATTGCTCTAAAGAGACACTATGACCATAGCAACTCTTTTTAAGGAAAACATTTAGTTGGGGGTTGGCTTACAGTTCATTTTCATGAACTTTAGTTTAGTCCATTTTCATGGCAGGAAGCATAGCAGCATGCAGGCAGACGTGGTGCTGGGAAAGTAACTGAGAGTTCTACATCCAGATCTGAAGGCAGCAGAAAAAGAGTGATACTGGCCTGGCTTGAGCATCTGAAACCTCAAAGCAAGTTGCTAGTGACACACTTCCTCCGACAAGGCCACACCTACTCCAACAAGGCCACACCTCCTAATAGTATCCCTCCCTAAGTGTCTATGGGGGCCATTTTTATTCAAACCGCCAACTGGCCTACTTGGTAAGCTCCTGGTTCAACAAGAGATTCTGCCACACTAAATAAAGTGGCCCTTCTGCCTCAGCCTCCAGGAGTGCTGGGATTACAGGAGAGCACACCATGCTCAACTTTGATGTTCTGAGTCTAGATCCTATCTTAACGATCTGGGTTTGGATTTTTTCAGGGTTTGGCATTATGTTAAGACGTTTCTTTTCCTATGGCAGATATCAACTGGCAAACGACAACAATAGCATTCATTTTACTTCAAACTATGTGGATCACCATGAGTATATGAAAGGAAAGACTCCTTAAATTCATACATTGGCACACTTTAAAAGAATGAAAATAGAGCTGTCAAGAAGATTCAGCCAGTAGAAACACTTACCACAAAGCCTGATGACCAGAGCTCAATCCCTGGAACCCACAGAGTAGAATGAAAGAAATAACACCCACTAGTTGACCTCTGACCTCCATTCACTGTGGCAAGGGTGCAACACCACCTTCATACACAATAAATGGATATAATAAAAAAATTTAAAAGAATGAAAGTAGTTTTCCAGCAAACTTCCAGCCTGTTGTCATTGTAAACTGTCTGAGAGGAGTGCATTCCTGTAGTCCCAGTATTTAGAATGTGGAAGCAGGAGGACCAGGTATTCAAGGTCATCTGTGGCTATAGAGTTCAAAACCAGCCTTACATACATGAGGTTCTGACTCAAAAAAAAAAAAGTAAAAAAGTAGATAGGTAGGTAGATAGATAGATAGATAGATAGATAGATAGATAGATAGATAGATAGACAGATAGATAGTTTGGACTGAAGGTGTAGCTTAGTATCAGACACTGGAATCTAACCTCATAATGTGAGATTTTACTGCCCACATGCCTGGCTTTCGTTATAGAAAATAACTGTCTTTCTCTTGGGCATCTTACCTTGTGATAATTCTGACAATATTTTGATACTTTTTTAAATTTGGTTTTGCTCTGTGCTATCTCAGTGGGTATAACTTACTAACAATCACACAGACTGCAGCTTACACACAAATACTCTTTAGAGGATCCGGAACCTTTAAAATGGAGGTGAATAACGTAATTGAAGTAATAAGTGAAATGAAGCACATCCCACAGAGATCACAGATGTCAACATCAAATAATCATATCTATGTTAGTCATCACACCTACTCTGTAAATGTTAAAGGACTAAACAATTCAACTACAGACTGCTTTGTTGTTGTTGTTGACAGGTCCTTGCTTGATATCCCAGGTCAGTCGTGAACTCATGTGTATTCTAGGCTGGCCTCCAATTTGCAGTAGTTCTTCCTGTTTCTTGAGTGCTTGCTGGGACTACAGGTAACACCATTAGACTGGAAGCTAAAGATTGTACTAAGTTTTATATTTGGTCTAGAGTCACTCAATACTACATTCTATAAAAGAGAATAGTCTTTCTGTTGGATTGAACAAAAGGACTGAAGGAATAGATAGAAGAAGGTTGAGGGTACAGAATCAAACAACGAAGGAGAGCTGGTTTCAAAGTTACTTCCATACCTGGTGAGGACAGTGAGAGGAACAGTGGGAGATACCTGAGTAAGAGCAGGCCACTTCAGGTCACTGTTCTCATAAGCAGGCCTAGTCATTCAACTGATAATTGAAATTGGCCTGTTGGGAATTTTGGCTTTCTCCTTCTCTCCTGATTTCTTGGAATGTTGGGTAACATCTTAATTTTAATTTTATTTTTAGTAGAAGTAACATCATTTTGATTTTCATTTGAGTCTAATGGAGCCTGCATCATAGTGCAGTGGTTTAGTTCTTTAAAAATTGCCTCACCAAGCATGGTAGCTCACACCTGTAGTCCTACTCCTTGGGAACTGAGGCAGGAAGACTGCCACATGTTCAAGGCCAGCCTTGGCTACAGAGTAAGAGCCTGCTTCAAAAATAAATAAATAAACAAATATTAAATTATAAATTATTTATTCAGGGGCTCAGAAACCACTACTCTTAGTTAAGAGCTACTGACAGGTTGTGACTTGCGGGAGGCAGGGTCACTTTTTCTTAGCAGCATGACCTGTGTTAGGTTGTTCATGCTGCAATAGACAGCTACAACCATGCACACAGCAAAGCACTAATTAGATTTAGTGTGTTATAGAAAACAAAAAGAGAGGGCAGGAATTGGGGAAAGAACTCGAGGGAGTGGAGGTAGATACAAGAAGCTTGGGAGGAGGAAGAGGAGGAAAAGACGTGAACAAAATATATTAATATATGAAATTCTCATAGAATTAATAAAATATATAAAATAATTAGTAAAACAATGGCTTAATAATTTTAAATTAATAATAAATAAAAGGCTTTGGGGATATAGCTCAGAGATAGAACATTTGTCAAATATGTCCTGGGTCAATTCCCAGTATCCTTTCCCTTTGGTAGTTAATCTTGATTATATTAGTTACTTTTTTTTGTTGTTATGACAAAATACCTGACAAAAACAGCTTACAAAAAAAATAGGTAATTCATTCCCACCCCCCAAAATAATGTTAATGAAGATCCAGTGCATTTATAGATGCTTGTAATTCTAGCACTTGGGAGGTCTGAGCAAGAGGATTAGAAATTGAATTCCGGCCTAGGTCACAAAACAAAACAAAAGTCAGTCAAGTACATATTGATAGGAATTCCAACCATGGTCGCACATGCCCCGGCAGGACACATAGTCATTTCTGCCTAGTCATTTTCCGGTCATACGTTCTGAGTAACCCATGCCCTATGTGCTGTGTGGTCAGATAATCACAAGGCATGATCACATGATCCATGTGCATGCGTGGAGTAGCCACATGGGCCCATGGGTGCAGGTGCAAGCTGGCCCTTAAAAAGGCAGGCCTCATGTACCCCCATCCCCTTCTCCCACATGTGTCCTTCAGCAGGCCTGATCACATCTATCCCTTTCTCCTTGTCTTAATAAAACTCTTGTTAGTGGATTCTGTTGTGTTTCATGACTTTTCCTCACAGGGTAAGAACGCCGCTGAAAACCATCATATCTTACTATTTATAAATACATATGATTCTGTGTATGTATATTAGGGTGTAAATATTGATATATAGTATATACTAGGTAAATTATCTATGTGTTGTTACATGTAGCTCTGAGTCACTTATCAAGGGGGATACATTCTGAAGAATGAATTGCTGATAATAAGATCATTGTGTAGTACACTTACCTGGGCCTCATACCATAGTTGCTCATTCAATTTGGTTTTTGGTATTTCTGCCTGTGTTACTGGAGACTAAACCCAGGGTCTTGAACTCACTAGACAAATTCTCTATCACTGAACTACCTCTACAGTACTTTTTATTTGGAGAAAAGTTTTCAATAAGTTGCCTAGGATAGCATAGAAAATACAATTCCTCTGCTTCCACCTCCCAGTAAGTGAGAATGCAGGCATGAAACATCAAGGTTTCCTGTGGTCTTTTAAAACAATCTGTACTCAATCTTAACCAAAAAGCTACAATCCACACAGTAAGCATGTTGCTCTGCAGTTAGTTTTTCTATAAGTATATTCTAAATTGATAATAAACTGGGACTAATGGCTTATATTTATAATCCCATGACTGGTGAGGCTGAAGCAGGAGAATAGCTGCAAATTCCAGGCCAGCCTTTGCAGCAGAGAAAACCCTGCTAAAAAAAAATTAATGATAAGCAGCATAATATAATGAAAGAGGAATAAACCTATCCCAGACTGAAAATGAAGAAATGGGACTGTATGGTACTTAGTCTAAGCAGAAGAAAGACCTTTGTGAGAGAAAGAGGTCAGATGCAGCAAACTAGTCACCGAATGATTCTAAGAAGTATTTCCTGGGCTTGGGCATGTGTTTGCTTACCATATAGGAGGCCCTAGGATTTCTGCCCATTTACACATGTGTACATACACTCATACTCACACCTCACTTTACATCTGTGATAATACAGCACACAACTTTGCTTTGAAATGGCTCAGGTGTCTGGGGTTTGTTTTGCTTCTGCAGAGGGGGTATGAGGCCCAGATCCAGTGTATGCCAGGCAAGCACTCTGCCACTTAACTAAAACTCCACTCCACTCCACTGCTACCATAGTATAGAGGGTGGAGAATAACTGTTCTTTGAGAAATAAGCAGTCTTCTATTTGTTGCAGAATATTCCTTCATATTGTGTGAAGATGTGTCACTATGATTGGTTCAATAAAAAGCTGAATGGTCAGTACATAGACAGCATGAGGTTAGGCAGGACTTCTGAGGACAGAGAGGTCTCAGAGAAGAAAAAAGGCAGAGTCCCCAGCCAGATGCAAAGGGAGCAAGATTACAGGAGGAGAGGTAAAAGCCACGAACCACATTGCTGCACATAGATGAATAGAAATGGGTTAATTTAAATTATAAGAGCTAGTTAAAAACAAGCTTATGTGGGACGGAGTCCTGTGTTCATTTGCATGAGTTGGCTGTTTGAAACCTAGAGCTTATGCAGGGACGCTTGGCTCAGTCTGGGAGGAGGGGACTGGACCTGCCTGGACTGAGTCTACCAGATTGATAGTAGTCCTGGGGGGGGCTTTGCCCTGGAGGAGATGGGAATGGGAGGTGGGCTGGGGACAAGGGGAGGGGGTGGGAGGGGAGAGAACAGGGGAACCCGTGGCTGATATGTAGAACTGAATGCTATTGTAAAATAAAATAAAAGGGCCGGGCGGTGGTGGCGCACGCCTTTAATCCCAGCACTCGGGAGGCAGAGGCAGGCAGATCTCTGTGAGTTTGAGGCCAGCCTGGTCTCCAAAGCGAGTTCCAGGAAAAGCGCAAAGCTACACAAAGAAACCCTGTCTTGAAAAACCAAAAAATAAAATAAAAGGAAAAAATAAATAAAATAAATAAATAAACAAGCCTATGCTATAGGCAGAGCTTTCATAACTAGTAAGTCTCCGTGTCATTTTTGTGAGCTGGTGGCCCAAAGTAAAATCTGGCTACAAATGGCTCTGAGGTCCAGCCACATATATCCACATAAGGCCTGAGAAAGCTTTAGAAAAAAAGTTCAGAACATGGAGTCAAATGTGGCTTTCTGGTGACCGTGGTCTCATGTAGGCTTGGTGGCACACAGAGACACAGATAATGGCCACTGCTGTGGGCAGAGTCAGCCAGCAGTGCTGTGTGCTAAGCTGACCTCCTTGGCCGCTGACATGGCAGGTTAAGATTTGTCTCGTGACCAGAGAACGCTGCAGATGCTCAATAGAGACAGCTCTAGATTAGAAAAAAACAAACAAACAACACCTCTAACAGGTTACAATGTGTAAGTTAAAAAAGAAAAAAAATGAATATAGACAGTCATAGAAAAAATAAGTACTTTGTAAATAATAAGATAAAATGTTTAAATAGAGAATAAAATAATATAAAAAGGATAAGCCATGTACAAATGCAAAATACATAGAGTCTGGATCCTAGATGGTGTCTTGTTAACTTTTTTGATTGCTAGTGAGTGAACAATAACTGCTGAGAGATACTGGATGTGGAAACTGCTAAATTAAACCAACCTGTATATTTTTAAAATGTTTTAACTTCAAAATGAAAATTACAAAAAATGTTTCCTTGGAGGAAGAGGTCATGCTTTTGGTTCCACAGAAAACAAACAGCTGTGGATTCATTCCAGGTTGATAGAGATCAGATTTGATCAGGGGGAAACCCCTGGAAGTCCTAGCTATAGATATAAAGAAATAAACCTAAAAATAAACTACAAGACAGGGGATGTATATTTTACCTGTTCAAACATAAAATAAAAAAATCATCTTTGGCTGGTTTGTGTATAAAGCACAGTTTATACTTGTGTTAATACATACGTTACCTTTGAAAGTTTGTGTGTTTTTAGAGCAAGGGGACCAGATACCAATGAAAACATGTGACCCAGATGATCCAGCCTCTCAGAGAGCCTCTGTTGCTGTTTCCTCAGAGTTCTGCATCCAGAACAGCTTCAAGGCTGTTGGCTGAGATGGTTCAACCTCACAGACTGTTCTACTCAGGACTGCAGATAAGCCTTGCATTTTCCCACGGCACAAAGACTGTAAAACAAATATTAGAACTAACTCTCCCAGGACTTGACTATCATCCTAATTTTCTCAGGGACCCCAAAGATGCCATTGCCCCCAGACAGCAGGAAGCAGTCTAGAGAACATGATGCCCATTCACAAAAGGTCACTCAATGGATTATGGATGTTTGTCATCATTTAGAGGGTTGGTTACAAACTGTTATTGGTCATGGTCAAGGAGAAAGCTAAACAAATGAGATTAGATTCATCAATCTCTTTCTGAAGGGAAAAGGGGGGTTATACTATAAAAATAATGGGATGAAAAGGTGGATTTGAGTCTACTTTTGAACAACCACTGGTCTCAAATATTTTACATTGGTATGGAGTTTTGTATTTTGATACATATTATTTAGGTTACTTTTGTTTCATTGTATACATGTTTCTACTCTTATTTAAGGTATTGTACCTATGCAGCCCAATTGAAAATGTAATGTAAAGTTTTAGTCCTCAAAAACTCTTTAGGATAATAAAGAAATACAGGTTAATAGTTAGTGATCTATAACAATCAAACTTATAGTCAGGTATGTTTTCAGGGTATACAGAGATATATTTTAAATAGATTGGTGATCTTCAAATACTTCAAAGACCTACAGAATATAACATTTAAAATATTATAATAACATAAGGCTTTTCATAACATTGAGACATATCTGCTTCTGACAGCACCAATTTACTTCAAAAAAGGATGATAGTCATCAAAGAACCTCTATATGGAGTTCACTTTCTTTGTGGCAAAAGCTAACCTTTCAGTCAAGAAAGTGTACTTGCCTTGACTGCTGACAGTATGCTGTCCAAACTGGACAAACAGGACAAAAAGAAAGTGACTGCTGAAATTTGCCAAGACAGGGTAGTACAGTCCTTCAAAAATTCTTGCTTCACAGAAAGGTGTCTCAGATATTGTAGACCTATAGACCAAAGATAGATGCCCCAATGTTACAGAGGGACTTTATGTGATTGTCCAGGCAGCCAGATGTCTTTGTCATTTCTTAGTTTTGGAAGATGTTTGTTCTGCACCTCCTCTTTACTCAGGTAATACTATAGCCTTCTCAGGTCTCTGATGGGGTTGAATATTAGATAGCTATAGTTACAGCTTCTCTTAGTCATGATAAAAGGTAAGGTACAAAATTTTGGACTCATCAAGAGAGGATAGATAATGGAGAATTTTCTCTAAATTTGCCAAATACAAATGAACTGGACATTGTGAATGTACTTCTTACCTGATAATTGTTCTTATTGTTTATAGTTTTATTATGTTAGAGTTAAAAACTTTCCATTTTATTTAGATAAAAAGGAGGAAATGTTGTGGAATATTCCTTTACACTCTGTGAAGATGTATCATTATGATGGATTTAATAAAGAGCAGAATGGTCAATAGCTAGACAGGAAGAGGTTAGGCAGGACTTATGAGGACAGACAGGTCTCAGGGAAGAGAAAAGCACAGGGAGCAAGACTTGCAGGAGGAGAGATGAAAGCATGAAGGAGTAATAGCTAATTTTAAAAGACCATTTAAATACACTAATATATGTTATGCATAATTTGCTGCAAAATTTATGCATGCTTGTATTACAAACTACAAACTACAGGATTCACATTCTAAAATAAGACTTCTCATTAAATCTTTATTGTCAATATAAAGTCTCAGATTGAAGAACAATCTAATTTAATTATAATCTTATCATAAATAATAAAGTAACATTGACATTAAGAACTGCAGAGACTGGAAGGTGGGAAGAAAGACCAAGAGGAGGTGGGAAAATGAATGCTGTCAACTTACAGAGTGGGAGGCAAGAGAGGTGATGCTCCATAGAGCAGGAAAGTTTGCGTGTGTAGATATTTATAAAGATAATACTGGTAAGTCAGGCATCATGCTCAAATCTATAATCCCAGCACTTGGGAGGTTAAGGCAGGGTTGCCATGAGCTCAAGGTCAGTCTGAGATATTTAGTGAGTCCTAGGCCAGCCATAGCTGCAGAATGAGAACAACTGAATAAATAAAGAAGGATATGAAAGAAGCAGGAAATACAAAAGAATAAAAATTAGAGAGCAGCAATATGAACTAAATGAACAGCCTCTACATCAATTGTGGATGAAAATGCTAAATTTTGAAGATGATAACCAATACATGGCCTTTGTTTGTTTTCTGTTGCTGTATCAGAACACTTGGGTAACTTATATATGAAAGAGGATTATTTAGCATTGAGAGTAAGCTATGTCAGGAAACAGACAGACACATTTGTGACTTTCTATAATGCCAGAATTAATTCAGTAACAACAAATTCCAAAACTATTTCTATTTTGATTTTGATTTGATTTTATTTGAAACAGTGTCTCATTGTGTAGTTTCTTCTAGCCCAGAAGTCAGATATCTGCCTGCTTCTGCATCTCAAGTGCTAGGATTAAAGTATGTGCCATCATACCTGGATATTTTGTTTTCTTTTAATTCACCAAAGTTCCCAATTTCACTTTATGTCCATAGCTAAAGGCAAGCACAAATGTTTTTATTCCAATTTTAAATACAAATATTAACTCTCCAACATGCTATAATTTCAACACTCTATAACACAATGATAACTATGTGGTGGTATTCTAATTGTACTGAAATGCGATTTTGATTGTATGTTAATAAATAAAGTTGCCCGGGGGTCAGAGCTACTACTAGAGCCATAGACAGAGTGTGGCGGTGGTGGCACACGCCTTTAATCCCATAGATCTCTGTGTGTTCAGGGATACAGCCAGCATTGGAGACATATGCCTTTAAGACCTAGGGGGCTGTACATTCAGACAGTGACGAGGCAGTCACGTGTTTGGGTTTACAACCAATGAGAAGGCAGAACAATAATACTATAAAAAAGACGTACAGACAGGATCTAGCTCTCTTTCAGGAAGCTGGGACACCGCAGGCGGAAGGGTGAGATTTTAGCTCTGAGCTCTGACCTCTCGGCTTCCTCTTTTACATTGTTTCTGTGTTTCTTATTTAATAAGATGGTTGGTTACATCTACATCTGGCACCCAACGTGACAAGAATCCATTAAAAACTGCTTGGCTTGGCGGCAGGCAGCGGCAGGTGGCGGCAGGCGGTGGCCGGCTTAATAGTCCGAGCGGCGGCCCCCTAGTCTTTGGCCTCAGGCCGACTAACTGAGCTGCTTGCTTAAAGCCTGCTAGCTTAAAGCCGGTGCTACAAACAACTCAGACCTGCCCTGCCGAACAGGGCCCTGCCTGTAAAGCCAATGCACGTGGTCGGAGCTTAAGGAAGCCAGACTCAAGCCTTGACTCAGCACAAGAGGGAACATGTGGCTGGATTTAAGCTTTAGCCGGCTATGCTTTCTTGTGCGTTCTCTCTCTCTCTCTCTCTCTCTCTCTCTCTCTCTCTCTTTCCTCTCTCTCTCTCTCTCTCTCTCTCTCTCTCTCTCTCTCTCTCTCTCTGGATTTACACCTGGGACAATAGGTGGCTGTTTTGAAAATTCCCTCGGATTTCTACTGTTCTATGCAGATTTGGTAAGTCATAACATATCAGATATTTTAAAGGAAACTATCTAAAAAAGAATTTTTTTCCACATTAAAAAAAAATGGGTTTTATGTGTACATTGGAAGAAAATTCGTTTTTGTTCGAAATTTTAGTCAGTCTGACAATGGAACAACTACATAATATTAGTATTGGTGGAATTATGCAGCTTATCACTATGCTAATCCTCATTTTAATATTTAAAAAGATAGTCAATTTAAGTGCCAGGATAACAGCTTTAGAAGAACTTGTTAAACCTGTAAAAATTCAGACAGAAGAAATTAACAGTGAAGTTGTTTCAAGTGTGGATCATAAGGGTATAGAAAGAAAGCCTGTTTTCACACAGTCACCCTTAATTTATCCTGTAACCGTACAGCAGATGCCTGATCAAATGGCTACACAAAATATTTGGGCTCCAATTGAAATGTTGGATTTAAAAAGGTTTAAGGAGGCAATAGTATCTTATGGCATGCATTCCCCATATGTAAAGCAAATGTTAAACTCTTGGTCAACATATAATAGGATTGTACCACAGGACTGGCGGGACCTTGCACAAGGTGTTCTGGAACCAAGCCAGAGACTTCAATTTCTGACCTGGTTTAAGGAGGAGGCTAAAAACATAGAAAAACAATGGAGGGATAAAGGAATACAAGTTTGCCAGGATCAGCTTATTGGAGAAGGCCAATATGCTTCAGTACAAACACAATGTTTATATGATGTCCAAACCCTAATTTTATGTCGAACGGCAGCCTTGAATGCATGGGACAGAGTTGAGGAATGAGGAAAAAAATCTGAGTCATATACAAAGGTGAGGCAAGGCCCAAAAGAGTCTTTTACAGATTTTTTTACAAAGACTGGCTTCAGCAGTAAAGAGAATGGTCTTGGATTCAGAAGCTGGTAAGGCAATAATTGAATCTTTGAACTTTGAGAATGTGAATGCAGCATGCAAAAGAATAATCAAGCCATTAAGGGCAAGATCTACACCTATGGAAGATTGGATTAGAGAAACAATTAATGTTGAGGCTGATGAGCATGATGATACGTGGGTAGGAGAAGTAATTTTAAAAGGTTTGAGGAATGTTAGATGTTTTGGATGTGGAAAGCAAGGACATTTTAAAAGGGACTGTAGACAGGTCATTCCAAGAAACAATGTTTCTTCAAGGAACAATGGCAACAGAATGCCCCTTCCTTCTGGAGTATGCAGAAGGTGTGGTAAGGGAAAACACTGGACCAACGAATGTAGATCAGCAAAGGACAGACAGGGTAATCCTTTGCCTCAGTCTTCGGGAAACTCCCAGAGGGGCCTTGCGCAGGTCGCCAGTGCAAATCCAGTTCAAACCTTTCCTGCAGCCATAGAGGAAATCCCTGCTCTGAGCGATTAAATAACCAAATGCCTATTGGAATAAATCATGCTGGTCAGGATGATGAAACAGAAAGAATAGAAAATTCAGGAGAGCCGGGTGGTGGCGGTGGTGGCGGCGCACGCCTTTAATCCCAGCACTTGGGAGGCAGAGGCAGGCGGATCTCTGTGAGTTCGAGGCCAGCCTGGGCTACCAAGTGAGTTCCAGGAAAGGCGCAAAGCTACATAGAGAAACCCTGTCTCAAAAAACCAAAAAAAAAAAAAAAAAAAAAAAAAAAGAAAAAAGAAAATTCAGGAGAAAACATAAAGAAAATTTTTTGGCAAACTTCTATTAATGAACAAAGACCAAAATTAACGATAAAAATAAATGGTGTTTTGTTGTCTGGTCTGGTACACACAGGTGTGGACGTTACCATAATTGCACCAGAATTTTGGCATCCAACTTGGCCTCTTCAGGAGGTAAACGTTCAACTGTTAGGAATTGGGACATTATCTCAGGTGAAACAGAGTGCAAGATGGCTCGAATGTATAGGTCCAGAAGGACAGAGAGGAAAATTAAAACCATATGTGGCTAACATAACTATGAACCTGTGGGGTCGAGACTTGTTGCAACAATGGAATACTCAGATTAACATCCCTCCAATCTCAGAAACAAATCATAAACTAGCACATGTTTCTGAGAGAAATATTAGAAGATATTGTTCTAATGAGTGGTCACCAGCCATCCATATTATACAAGAACAGGGAACAACAACTGATGATCTTCCCAAAATACCAACAGCTCTACCTTTAAAATGGTTAACAGACAAGCCTGTGTGGGTCCAACAATGGCCTTTAACAACAGAGAAACTCCAGGCTTTAAAAGAGCTGGTAGAAGAACAGTTAAATGCTCAGCATATTGAAGAATCAACCAGCCCTTGGAATTCTCCTGTATTTGTTATTAAAAAGATATCTGGTAAATGGAGAATGGTAACAGACCTTAGAGCAATTAACAAAGTAATTCAGCCAATGGGCTCTCTACAATCTGGGATGCCTTTGCCTATTCTATTACCAAAAGGATGGCCTCTCATAGTTATTGATTTAAAAGACTGTTTCTTTTCAATACCCTTACAAGAAAAAGACAGAGAAAGATTTGCTTTTACAGTGCCTACTTATAATAATTCTCAACCGGTTAAAAGATTTCAATGGAGAGTCCTCCAACAGGGAATGTTAAATAGCCCAACTCTGTGTCAATACTTTGTACAACAGCCATTGTAAGTGATACGTAAAAAATTTCCTAAATCTATAATTTATCATTATATGGACAATATTTTACTAGCTGACTCAAATGCAGATTCTTTAGAAATAATGTTTGAAGAAGTAAAGAAAATTTTGCCATGCTGGGGATTACAAATTGTTCCTGAAAAGATACAAAGAGGAGATTCCATTAATTATTTAGGATATAAAATAGAGCTACAAAAAATTAGACCCCAAAAGGTGCAAATTCGGAGAGATAGACTACAGACTCTTAATGACTTTCAAAGATTATTTGGAGATATTTCTCATCTATGAACTATTGTTGGGGTAAAAAATGATGAACTGACTAATTTGTTCAAAACCTTAGAAGGTGACAAGGACTAAAATAGTCCAAGAGAATTATCACCTGAAGCTGAGAAAGAATTAGCCTTGGTAGAAAAGAAAGTGCATGAAGGACACGTGGATCGTATTGAACCAAAGCTGGATTGCATTTTGGATATTTTACCTTCTAGGCATTCTCCTACTGGAATATTAATGCAGAGGGAAGATATTATATTGGAATGGATATTTTTTACCAAATAAACCAAATAAAAAATTAAAAACTTATGTGGAAAAAAATCTCTGACTTGATTTACAAAGGAAAATTGAGACTTCGTCAATTAGCAGGCATAGACCCAGCAGAAATTGTCGTACCATTAACTAAGGAGGACATTGAAAAATTATGGACAGAAAGTGAACCTTGGCAAAGAGCTTGCAGTAATTTTTTGGGAGAAATTAACAGCAAATATCCCAAAAGCAATAGAATTGATCTTATAAAGAGAGCTGATTGGATCTTGCCTCGAAATGTACGGCAAAAACCCATATCTGGAGTTCGTACATTTTATACAGATGCCAACAAAGAAGGAAAGGCAGGTTACAAATCAGAAAATTTAAGTAAAGTGGTTCAAAGTCCTTATAATTCAGTTCAAAAATCAGAATTGTATGCTATTCTGTTGGTATTAATGGATTTTTCAGAACCTCTCAACATAGTAACTGACTCTCAATATGCTGAAAGAGTGGTGTTACATATTGAGACTGCAGAATTTATCCCTGATGCTTCAGAATTAACTTCACTATTTATTCAATTACAAGATACAATCAGGAAAAGGAATCATCCTTTATATATAACTCACATTCGATCCCATACTGGTCTGCCAGGCCCTCTATCACAAGGCAATGATGAGATTGATAAATTATTGATAGGAAATGTGCTGGAGGTCTCAGAATTTCTTAAAAAACATCACATCAATAGTAAAGGTTTAAAAAGGATTTTTCCATAACCTGGCAACAAGCCAAAGAAATAGTAAAGAAATGTCCTACTTGTTCCTTCTATAATCAAACACCATTACCAGCAGGATGTAACTCAAAGGGTACTCAGAGAAATGAAATCTGGCAGATGGACGTGTTTCACTTTGCAGAATTTGGAAAATTGAAATATGTACACCACACCATCGATACTTATTCAGGATTTCAATGGGCAACTGCTTTGAGTTCTGACAAAAGCTGATTCTGTAATCACTCATTTGCTAGAAGTTATGGCCATCATGGGTATACCTGCACAAATCAAAACTGACAATGCTCCATCATATGTCTCTGTTAAAATAAACAGTTTTTTGCTTATTACAATATAAAGCATATTACAGGCATACCACATAATCCTACAGGTCAAGCAGTTATAGAAAGATCAAACAGAACTCTAAAGGATATGCTAAATAAACAGAAATGGGTAACAAAAACTCCCAGAAATAGACTGCATAATGCTCTTCTAACTTTGAATTTTCTGAATGCCAATGAGAAAGGAACAACAGCTGTAGAGAGACATTGGATAATAGAAAAAACTACAGAATTAAATCAGCCTATATACTTTAAGGACGTGCTGACCTCAGAATGTAAACCAGGGTATGTATTACATTGGGGACGAGGTTTTCCTTTTGTTTCTACAGGAGAAGATAAGCTGTGGGTACCATCAAAATTGATAAAGGTTCGATTTGAACAAGAGAGACCTCTTAATTAGAGGAGATGATAGTTCATCAACCAGCATGAACATCCAATTTAAGCTAACTTGTACCAGTAACACATGCCTTTTCATTTAATCAGATAATAATTTACAAAAAGGAACATCCCCAAAATTAGTCTTGGGGAAAGGTTTTTGTTTTTGTCTTTTAGGAGAATGAAGGTTAAGGAATCTGAAGAACACTGGACAAATGAGACATCTGAAGAAAAGGGACAAATCATCTATCCCAAGAAACAGAATGAAACGGTGTATGGGTATATATTGTCTAAAAAATTTTATGTCTTCCTAAATGTTTGTTTCTGCTTTTCTCTAAAGATTTAACACTATTGGTCTTCTAATAGTCCCAGTTCAATTAAAATTTAAAGCTGACTTTGGAGTTGGAGAATGGCTCTCTCTTTCTTTAAAATCAAGCATGTTGTTAAAAGGAAAATGCAAACTCCCTGTATCATGCCAGAATAAAAGAGCCATCTTCTGCTATGGTACAGGACAAAAGCAAAATTAATTAAGGGACTATTCTATTACTAATCTCAACTCTTTGATTCTATTCTGATTCTTTAAACTCTTCTTAAAGTATGAATTTTATATCAAAATTTACAAGATTAATATATATATAGATATTTATACATTTTAAACTTTGTTAAGATATGAATGGTCATATAGAGTACTAACTAATTCTAGAAAAAAAAGGCTTCAATTACCTACATATATATGTCTTTGTGTTCGAGCCTCTTATCAGTTTTCTGCAGGAAATCACGGCCAGGCCTAACATCAACTGAAGTCTTCAGAAAGAAGATGGGGCCCCACAACAACAACAATTCCACGTGGACAATAATAATATCATTAAGCTGACAAACATCATCCACAGATCAGCTTTGAACTACAAGGTGCTCAGAGCAATTTTGAGATGACTAGCTGAGATGATCCAGTCACAAAGACTACTTGAATAAGGACTTGAGATAAACCCTGAACTTTGGCATTATACACAGACTGGATAATGAAGGATATAGTTGCCTTTCCTAGAATTTGACAATTAACCTAAAATTTTTCTTTCAGGATAAAGAAAACTTTGCCCATACCCAGCAGGAAGCAATATTAAGAATACGATGCCCACATTCCCAAAGAGGTGGTGTGCGGCGGGTGTTTTTTTGGTCTTTTTAATGGGTTTTGGGTCTGGGATAATTTTCAGTATTTAGGGAGGTTGGTTACAAGTTATTGTCAAGGGTTAGGAAAAAGGCTAAGCAAAGGAGATTAGATTTAAGGTTCTTGTTTAAAAAACAAAAAAAAAAGAAAGAAAAGAAAAAGACAATTACTAGTTTTAAATACTTTACATTGGATTGGATTGTTTTATATTGTATTCAAATTTGAAATTGATATTGTTAGAAAATGCTATATGTATATTTCTAATTGTATTTATACCATTCATTTAACAATGTAATGCAAATTTCTGATCCTTGAATGTTATTATTACCAACTATTAGGATATAAAGAAATGAAAGTTAGTAGTTAGACATTACAATAGAACTTGTAGTCATATTAGATATGTTTTAAAAATTAAGCAGATGTTTTAGACCAGTCATCTTCAAACCCTTCAGAGATCTACAGAATATGGCATTTAAAATGTTTTAATAACTTAGAAAAAATTTTTTGAGACATGTCAGCTCCTGGCAGTACCAATCTACTTCAGAGAAAATATGGGCATTGAAGAAACTACATATGGAGTCAACTTTCATTGTGGCAAAAGTTAGCCACAAAGTATCCTCAAATCAACAAGACAAAATGGACAGACAGAACACGAAACAAGGGACTACTGATTCTTGCCAAAAGAAGTGTGGTTATGGCTTTATCAAAAGGCATCTTCTGAGGCCAGGACAATATGGCCCCATCCCTGAAGTGGCCTTCGCATCTGGAAAAGGTACGGTGCCCTTTTCTTCGAAGGCAACTTAACAGGCAGAGGGCTGATGGCTTCTGTTGTGCAATGGAACAGCAGCTGAAAGCTCACACCTCTCGATAGTAGACTGGCTTTTAATAGAGGGATGTGGAGAAGTAGGGGATGCTGAGATGAAGCCATATATACACAGCCAAGAAGAATGAACAGCTGAATTAAAAAACTGTCAACAATTTCCAGAATTTAAAATCCTGAATCATGACAGGACAGTAGTGGAATTCAGGAGTTTCTGGTACATGGACTGCTCTCACCCAATGTGAGGTTGAACTGTTGACCTTGTGTACATGCTACTTCACAAATGAGTTTGTCAGATACACTAAGCCTATAGGCTAAAGATGATGCCCCAACACTGCGGAGAAACCTCAGGTGATTGCCCAGGCAGCTGGCTGTTTCTGTCAACTCACAAAATTTTTGGAAGTTGCTTGCATGCACTTCCTGTTTTTATTTTTGTTAGCTAATATTATTCCCTCTTGGGTCTCTGAGGGAGTTGAAGATTAGTTAGTTATGGTTGAAGATTAGTTAGTTATAGTTGAAAATTAATTAGGATAGAAAGTACATTAGATACATCTTGGATTTACCAAAATAGGATAGATAAGGGAATTATTTTCTCTGATTTGTCAAATACCTGTTTAGGTATTTATTTTTTGTATATATTGTATATAGTTATTGTACTTTTGTATACAGTTTTTCTTTTGTTAGTTATAATCTTTTGCTTTCTTTTTCTTTTTATTAAAATAGAAAAGGGGAAATGTGGTGGTATTCTAATTGTACTGAAATGTGATTTTGATTGTATGTTAATAAATAAAGTTGCCCGGGGGTCAGAGCTATTAGAGCCATAGACAGAATGTGGCGTTGGTGGCATACGCCTTTAATCCCATAGATCTCTGTGTGTTCAGCGATACAGCCAGCATTGGAGACATATGCCTTTAAGACCTAGGGGGCTGTACATTCAGTGACGAGGCAGTCACGTGTTTGGGTTTACAACCAATGAGAAGGCAGAACAATAATACTATAAAAAAGACGTACAGACAGGATCTAGCTCTCTTTCGGGAAGCTGGGACACCGCAGGCGGAAGGGTAAGAGTTTAGCTCTGAGCTCTGACCTCTCGGCTTTCTCTTTTACATTGTTTCTGTGTTTCTTATTTAATAAGACGGTGGGTTACATCTATATAACTATGTTACAGTATGGGTAAGAAAGGATTAAAGAAGCTTTGAGATTCAAAGGGGTCTTACCGGAGTTAGGAGGTAAGTACATGTTTTGGATATTTGTACACTGTGTGAAAAAATATTCCTTTGATTGGTGTAATAAAAAGCTGAACAGCCAATAGCTAGGCAGGAAGTATAGGTGGGACTTCCAGGTAGAGAGAGGAAATAGCAGGAGATAATACAGATGTAGAGAGACACCAATGAGACCTGGAGGGAGTTGGACATACAAAAGCAAAGAAAGGTAAAAAGCCACAAGGCAAAATGTGGATTAAAATAAATGGGTTAATTTAAATTGTAAGAGCTAGTGGAACAAGCCTAAGTTAAGGACAAGCTTTCATAATAAGAAGTCACTATGTCATTATTTGGGAGCTGGCAGCCCAAAGAAAAATCAGACTACAAGGACTGAAATAAATGTGAAGATATTCTGCTCTATATGTTTATTTTTGAGATAGGGGGTTTATGATATAACTCTGGCTGACCTGAAACTCACTATGTAGACCAGCCTGACCTTAAACACATAAAGGCCTGCCTCTGCCTCTGCCTCCTGAGTGTTTGAACACATGCACCACCACAACTGGCCTGTTTTTAAGTCTTGCACCATATATTTGTTAGTATGATTATAAAAGATGGGTACTCACAATTGCTTTGTACAGTTCTGTATCTATTTTTAATTGCTGCAAACAAAATGTGTCCATGTTTGATGGCCATTAAAGGGAGGAGCATTGTAACACACTGTTCAGAGATGGATGTACAGGCAGCTCAATGCAGGTTGGGATTCTAGGTTGCTAACATGTTGCTAGATGCATTATTTAGAGGGGTATATGTGTGCATAGGACATGTAGGTAAGGCTCTCAAGATAGTAAGTGCAATGTTAGAAAGGAATATGCGTAGCTGGAGCTACCTCCAGTCCCACCTGGGCCAGCAGCCCGTCAGACTCAAAGACACAGATGCTTATATTAGTTAAACTGTTTGGCCTATTGGTTCAGGCTTCTTGCTATCTAGTTCTTATATCTTAAATTAACCCATTTCTATTAATCTATACATTGTCACATGGCTCATGGCTTACCGGCACTTTACATCTCACTTCTCATGGCGGCAGCTGGCAGTGTCTCCTCACTCAGCTTTCCACTTCCCACATTCTCCTCTCTCCTTATCCTGCCTACACTATACTAAGCTGGCTTTGGAGATGGAATTGGCTCACTCCTTCTCTAAACACAAGCATATTGCTTAAAAAAAATGTTAAGAGATTTTTCTGTCCCATATCAGAAGAGCCCTCTGGTGTGGGACAGAGCAAAACCAATATATTTTTTTTTTAAACAAGTTGATTATAAATGTGATTTTTTCTAAAGAAGAAAAGGGGATAGTATAGATATAGACAGGATGAAATGGTAGATTATTGAACCTACTTTTAAAGAGTAACAACTTGTTTAAAAATGTTTTCCATTGCAATGGATTTTAGTTTATTGATACAAGTTTAAACTTAATTTTGTTATACTGTATATATATTTCTACTCTTGTTTGAGGCATTATGTTTATGTAGCTCATTTAAAATTGTAATGAATAATTAAGAAATACAGATTAATAATTAGTCTTCTATGATAGTCAAACTTGTAGTCATGTTAGTTAAGTTTCCTAGGTATACATAGATATATTCCAGATCAATAGATAATCTTCAAACTCTTCAAAGACCTACAGAATATGGCATTTAAAGTATTTTAAAAACTTAGACTTTCTGGACAGGGAGACACATCTGCTTCTGGCAGCACTGATTTACTTCAGAGAGGAGGATGGGCATTGAAAATACTCTATATAGCCGGGCGATGGTGGCACACGCCTGTAATCCCAGCACTTGGGAGGCAGAGGCAGGCGGATCTCTGTGAGTTCGACGCCAGCCTGGGCTACAGAGTGAGTTCCAGGAAAGGCACAAAGCTACACAGAGAAACCCTGTCTCGAAAAACCAAAAAAAAAAAAAAAAAAAGAAAATACTCTATATGGAGTTTATATTCTTGGCAAAAATAGCCATTTGGGCAAGAAACTGTTCTTGCCTGGACTGCTTGATCGACTGTGCATGCAGGACCCATGGAAAGGTGACCACTGAACTTTTCTTGGCAAAATGGTCCTTAGGGTTCCTGCTTTGTAAAAGAAACTGCCAGACATTCTACAGGACACAGAGAAAAGTGACTGAGAGACTCTAGGGCTGTGGACTGAAGACAGATGCCCTAACTTTACAGAGGAATTTGGATGACTGTAATTCTTGCTTGATAACTGTTTTGTTATATGTAATTTACTATGTGAAAGTTAAAACCTTCCCTTTTGAAAAACAAAAGGAAAGGGAAAGGGCTGTGGGATGTTCTCTATGTTATGAATATGTTGCTCTGATTGGTTAATAAATAAAGTGCTGATTGGCCAGTAGCCAGGCAGGAAGAATAGGCAGGACAAAGAGAGAGGAGAATCCTGGGAAGTGGAAGGCTGAGTGAGGAGACACTGCCAGCCACCGCCATGAGAAGCAACATGTAAGATACCGGTAAGCCGAGTTCAGCTGAGATTCATTCTGGATGAGGACTCAGAGGCTTCCAGTCTGAGGAAACAGGACCAGCTGAGGAACTGGTGAGGCCTGGTGGCAGAGACAAGCAGACGCAGGTAGGCCTGCGGCGGCGGCCCGCGGAGGTAGACGGGCCCAGCAGCAGCCCACTGAGGTAGACGTGCCCAGCAGCAGCAGCCGACAGGGATATTCAGGCCCGGCGGCAGCCGGCAGAGACATTCAGGCCCAGCAGCAGCGGCCAACAGGGACATTCAGTCCCGGCTGCAGCCGGCAGAGACATTCAGGCCCGGTGGCAGCCCCCAGAGGCAGACAGACCCAGCGGCAGCTGACAGGGACATACAGGCCTGGCGGCGGACTGCAGAGGTAGACAGGCCCAGGGACGGAGACAAGCAGACGCAGCTTGGAACAGGGACGCCCCTAACCCCAACATCTGGGGAAGAAGCTATCTCCGTGGGTCAGAACCAGAACGAATCTGAACACTCCGTCTGAGGACAACCCAGGGCCCAGCTGCTGATCCTGTGAAACCCAACAACTTGGAGGTGTTGGTGAGACTACCCTGCTCAGCTGAAACCCATCTGGGAGAGGATTCAGATGCCTACAGTTTAAAGTCTGAAGAAACAAGATCAGCTGAGGAGTTGACAAATGAACAAAAACGTGACCTGGGAACACAAAAGAAGGCGCTACCCAAACACCAAACCAGATCACCAGAATCATAAGTATATAATTCACTGATCGAAATCAGCTGCCCCTGAAGAAATAGCCCAATAGCACCAATTTAACCAAGAACCCCTACTAAACCAAGACTAAAAATTAGAACAAGAGAGGCACTCTCAGACACAGACACCACCTGCACCGCACAGAGGAAGAGATGAGTAGACGCCAGTACAAAAATACAGGCAACAACATAAAGACCTATATGGCAACATCAGAACCTAGTGATTCTACACCTGCAAGACCTAAACATACCATGACAGAAGAAACAGAAGAAATCAACCCTAAAAATGACTTTAAGAAGATGATAGAGGCCCTTAAAGAAGAAATAAAACATTCCCTCAATGAGGAAATAAAAACTTTCCTTAAAGAGGAAATGAAAAACTCCCTTAAAGAGGAAATAAAAACTTTCCTTAAAGAGGAAATAAAAAACTCCCTTAAAGAGGAAATAAAAACTTCCCTTAAAGAGGAAATGAAAAACTCCATTAAAGAGGAAATAAAAAACTCCCTTAAAGAAATGGAAGAAAAAACGAACAAAAAATGGGAAGAAATCAAATCAAGCCAAGAAAAAGCAGTTAAACAGATGAAAGAAACATTCCAAGATCTGAAAAATGAATTTGAGACAATAAAGAAAACACATGCTGAGGGAATGCTGGAAATAGAAATCCTGACTAAACGAACAGGAACTACAGAAACAAGCACAACCAACCGATTGCAAGAGATGGAACAGAGAATCTCTGACACTGAAGACACGATAGAGAAAATAGATTTGTCAGTCAAAGAAAACAATAAAGACAAAAAAGTCCTAACACAAAATGTCCAGGAAATTTGGGACACCATGAAAAGACCAAACCTAAGAATAATAGGGATAGAAGAAGGAGAAGAATACCAACTCAGAGGAACAGAAAATATATTCAACAAAATCATAGAAGAAAACTTTCCTAACCTAAAGAAAGAAATACCTATGAAGATACAAGAGGCTTACAGAACACCGAATAGGCTGGATCCAAAAAAAAAGTCCCCTCGCCACATAATAATCAAAACACTAAACACACAGAATAAAGAAAAAATATTAAGAGCTGCAAAGGAAAAGGACCAAGTAACATATAAAGGCAAACCCATCAGAATAACACCAGACTACTCAATAGAGACTATGAAAGCTAGAAGATCATGGACAAACTTCATGCAGACACTAAGAGACCACGGATGCCAACCCAGACTATTATACCCAGCAAAACTCTCAATCACCATAGGCGGAGTAAACAAAATATTCCAGGATAAAACCAGATTTAATCAATACCTGTCCACAAACCCAGCCCTACAGAAAGCACTAGAAGGGAAAATTCAACCCAAAGAAGTTAAACACATCCATGAAAAATCAAGCAATAGATAATCCTACACCAACATACACCACAGAAGGACAACACAACACAATCAAAAAAAAATAACAGGAATTAACAATCACTGGTCATTAATATCCATCAATATCAATGGTCTCAACTCACCTATAAAAAGACACAGGCTAACAGAATGGATAAGAAAACAGGACCCATCCATATGCTGCATACAAGAAACACACCTTAACTCCAAAGACAGACACTACCTCCGAGTAAAGGGCTGGGAAAAGGTTTTCCAAGCAAATGGACCTAAGAAACAAGCTGGTGTAGCTATCCTAATATCTAATAAAATAGACTTCAAACTAAAATCAATCAAAAGAGACCAGGATGGACATTACATATTCATCACAGGAAAAATCCACCAAGATGAAGTCTCGATTCTAAACATTTATGCTCCAAATACAAAAGCACCCACATTCATAAAAGAAACACTACTAAAGTTTAAAACGCACATCAAACCCCACACATTAGTAGTGGGAGATTTTAACACACCACTCTCTCCAAAAGATAGATTTACCAGACTGAAACTTAACAAAGAAATAAAGGACCTAACAGATGTTATGACTCAAATGGACCTAATAGATATCTACAGAATATTCCATCCTAACACAAAAGAATATACCTTCTTCTCAGCACCCCATGGAACCTTCTCAAAAACTGACCACATGCTTGGACACAAAACAAATCTCAACAGATACAAAAAAATTGGAATAACCTTATGTATCTTATCAGACCACCATGCCTTAAAGTTAGAACTCAATAACAACAAAAATTATAGAAAACCCACAAACTCATGGAAACTGAATAATGCCCACCTGAAACATCAATGGGTCAAGGAAGAAATAAAGACAGAAATTAAAGAGTTCCTAGAATTCAATGAAAATGAAAGTACAAAATACCCAAACTAATGGGACACTATGAAAGCACTGCTAAGAGGAAAATTCATAGCTCTAAATGTACACATAAAGAAGATGGAGCAATCCCATTCCAATGAATTAACAGCACAACTGAAAGCTCTAGAACAAAAAGAAACAAACTCACCCAGGAGAAATAGACGCCAGGAAATAATCAAATTGGGGCTGAAATCAACGAAATAGAAAACAAGAGAACAATACAAAAAATCAATGAAACAACGAGTTGGTTCTTTGAAAAAATCAACAAGATAGACAAACCACTAGCCAAATTAACCAAAAGGCAAAGAGAGAGCACCCAAATTCACAAAATCAGAAATGAAAAGGGAGACATAACAACAGACAATGAGGAAATCCAGAGAATCATCAGATCATACTTCAAAAACCTGTACTCCACAAAAATGGAAAACCAGGAAGAAATGGACAATTTTCTGGATAAATACCACATACCAAAATTAAATCAAGACCAGATAAACCATTTAAATAGACCAATAACCCCTAAAGAAATAGAAACAGTCATCAAAAGTCTCCCAACCAAAAAAAGCCCAGGACCAGATGGTTTCAGTGCAGAATTCTACCAGACTTTCAAAGAAGAACTAATACCAATCCTCTTCAAAGTGTTCCACACAATAGAAACAGAAGGAACACTACCAAACTCTTTTTATGAGGCTACAATTACCCTGATACCCAAACCACACAAAGATGCAACAAAGAAAGAGAACTACAGACCAATCTCCCTCATGAACATTGATGCAAAAATACTCAACAAAATATTGGCAAACCGAATCCAAGAATACATCAAAACAATCATCCATCACGACCAAGTAGGATTCATCCCAGGGATGCAAGGATGGTTCAACATATGGAAATCAGTCAATGTAATACACCATATAAACAAACTGAAAGAAAAAAACAACATGATCATCTCCTTAGATGCTGAAAAAGCCTTTGACAAAATCCAACACCCCTTCATGATAAAGGTCTTAGAAAGATCAGAAATACAAGGAACATTTCTAAACATAATAAAAGCAATTTATAGCAAGCCAACAGCAAACATCAAATTAAATGGAGAGAAACTCAAAGCGATACCACTAAATTCAGGAACAAGACAAGGCTGTCCACTCTCCCCATATTTATTCAATATAGTACTAGAAGTTCTAGCTAGAGCAATAAGACAACAAAAGGAGATTAAAGGGATACAAATTGGCAAGGAAGAAGTCAAACTTTCACTATTTGCAGATGTTATGATAGTATACATAAGTGACCCCAAAAACTCTACCAGGGAACTCCTACAGCTGATAAACTCCTTCAGTAAAGTGGCAGGATACAAGATCAACTCAAAAAAATCAGTAGCCCTCCTATACACAAATGATAAAAGGGCTGAGAAAGAAGTCAGAGAAACATCACCCTTTACAATAGCCACAAATAATATAAAATACCTTGGGATAACACTAACTAAACAAGTGAAAGACCTTTTTGATAAGAACTTTAAATCTCTAAAGAAAGAAATTGAAGAAGATATCAGAAAATGGAAGGATCTCCCATGCTCATGGATAGGTAGGATTAACATAGTAAAAATGGCAATCTTACCAAAAGCAATCTACAGATTCAATGCAATCCCCATCAAAATCCCAACACAATTCTTCACAGACTTGGGGAGAAAAATACTCAACTTTATATGGAAAAACAAAAGACCCAGGATAGCTAAAAGAATCCTATACGATAAAGCAACCCTTGGAGGCATCACCATCCCGGACCTCAAACTCTACTATAGAGCTATAGTAATAAAAACAGCTTGGTACTGGTATAAAAACCGACATACGGACCAATGGAATCGAATTGAAGACCCTGACATTAATCCATGCACATATGAACACCTGGTTTTTGACAAAGGAGCCAAAACTATACAATGGAACAAAGAAAGTATCTTCAACAAATGGTGCTGGCATAACTGGATGTCAATATGTAAAAGATTACAAATAGATCCATATCTGTCACCATGCACAAAACTCAAGTCCAAGTGGATCAAAGACCTAAACATAAATCCAGTTACACTAAACTTAATAGAAAAGAAAATAGGAAGCACTCTTGAACGCATTGGCACCGGAGACCATTTCCTAAATAAAACACCAACAGCACAGACCCTGAGCACAACCATTAATAAATGGGACCTCTTGAAACTGAGAAGCTTTTGCAGGGCAAAAGACACAGTCAATAAGACAAAAAGACAGCCAACAGATTGGGAAAAGATCTTCACCAACCCCACATCTGACAGAGGATTGATCTCCACAATATATAAAGTACTCAAGAAACTAGACATCAAAGCACTGAACAGTCCAATTAAAAAATGGGCTAAAGAGCTAAACAGAGAATTCACAAAACAAGAACTACAAATGGCTGAAAGACATTTAAAGAAATGCTCAACATCCTTAATCATCAGAGAATTGCAAATCAAAATGACTCTGAGATACCACCTTACACCTGTTAGAATGGCTACGATCAAAAACACCAATGACAACCAATGTTGGAGAGGATGTGGAGCAAAGGGAACACTCCTCCACTGTTGGTGGGAATGTAAACTTGTACAACCACTGTGGAAATCAGTATGGCGATTTCTCAGAAAATTAGGAATCGAACTACCTCAAGACCCAGCCATCCCACTCTTGGGCACATACCCAAGGAATGCTGATTCATACCATAAAGATACATGCTCAGCTATGTTCATAGCAGCACTATTTGTAATAGCCAGAACCTGGAAACAACCTAGATGCCCATCAACGGAAGAATGGATGAAAAAAATGTGGTACATATACACAATGGAGTACTACTCAGCATAGAAAAACAATGAAAGCATGAAATTTGCAGGCAAATGGATGGAACTAGAAAAAATCATCCTGAGTGAGGTAACCCAAACCCAGAAAGACAGTTATGGTATGTACTCACTCATTGGTGGATTCTAGATATAAAATAAAGAACAATCAGACCACAACCCATAGAACCATAGAGGCTATACATATAGCATGGAGGTCCCTAGGACGACTGTGGCATATAATAAATTTCAGTTTTACTCAATTATTAAAAAAAAATAGCCAAATGAATGGAAACACATGAACTATGAACCAAAGGCTGAGGGGCTCCTAGCTGGATCAGGCCCTCTGAATAGGTGAGACAGTTGATTGGCTTGATCAGTTTGGGAGGCACCTAGGCAGTGGGACCAAGTCCTGTGCTCATTGCATGAGTTGGCTGTTTGAAACCTGGAACTTATGCAGGGACACTTGGCTTAGTCTGGGAGGAAGGGACTGGACCTCCCTGGTCTGAGTCTACCAGGTTGATCACAGTCCTCGGGGGAGGACTTGTCCTGGAGGAGGTGGGAATGGAGGGTGGGCTGGGGGTAAGGGGAGGGCGTGGGAGTGGGGAGAATAGGGGAACCCATGGCTGATATGTAGAACTGAATGGTATTGTAAAATAAAAAATATATATCACAAAAAAAAATAAATAAAAATAAATAAAAAAAAAAAGATACCGGTAAGCCACAAGCCATGTGGCAAGGTATAGATTTATAGAAATGGGTTAATTTAAAATGTAGGATCTAGCTAGCAAGAAGCCTGAGCCATTAGGCCAAACAGTTTAAGTAATATAAGTCTCTGTGTGTTTACTTGGCTGTGGGACTGGCAGGTAAGAGAGATTTGTTCTGACCATGGGCCAAGCAGGACTAAGAAAACTTCAGTTACAAGTATGTGCATGAGTCCAAACCAAGTGAAGTCCCAGGTTGTAAAATACTCTCCATGCTTGCCTGCCTCAAGTATGCAAGCAAATCTGATGAGGTTTTAGTCATTCCAAAGGGACTTAATGGCACCTGCTGTAATCTCATCCATCAGCAAGTAGAGGTAAGAGGATCAAACAACCAAATGAAAGTATAGAATTTTATGGCTGGGCATGTAGAATATGCCTGTAATCTCAGAATGTGGGGAAATGGAGGCAAGATGATTAGGAGCTCAAGGAAATCTTCAGCTACATAGCAAATTCAAAGTCAGTTTGAGCCATGAGTTCACGTCTCAAAAAACAAACAACAACAAAAAAGAAAAGTAAAATAATTAGAATAGTGGTTGTTAATGGGTTCCTGAGAATTAGGGGATAAGGGTCAGTGATTTTATTTAGGTTTTGTTTTTATTAAGTGGCATGTTCATTAAAAATGCAGATCAATGGCCCTATACTTAACATCACTGAACTTGTGTGCTTACTTCCACAGAACATGACTAATTATAAGAGATTCTTTAAAAATACTCTCTAGATAGATGTAAAAATAGAAACTTAAATGACTGATAAGACAGTATCATTTCCCACCTAATCTCTTTGTAATTAACACTATCTAAAAAGTAGAGTTCAGAATTATTTTACAATTGTACAGCGCTTATACAGACAGAAGTGCTCTCAATGACTCCATGCTACCTTCTTTTATTCTCCTAGATACATTTATATTTTGAATGCCCATAATCACAACCCAACTTGTTAACAAGTCAATTGTTTAGTTTTTATATTTTTGGCTTTATTGAGACAGGGTCTCATTATATAGCCATGACTAGCCTGGAACTTGATCTGTAGACTAGAGTAGCCTCAAACTCACAGAGATACACCTGCCTCTGCCTCTGCCTCCCACTTGCTGGAATAAAAGGAGTGGGCCACCAAGTCTTGTCTTATTTTTTAAACCATCATTCACCTAGCAAAATTTGGACTTTAAACGTGACACTCATGAGGCACAGGCAATCCACAACCATAGCATGTGTACTAATAGACTGTTAATACATGTATACAGTATATTTTTGTGGTGATTAGTTTTGAACCAAATAAATCATGAATACTGCAAGTGCTCTGTCCTTAAGCTGCAAATTTGGTTCTTGATTTATTTATTTATTTTTGAGATAATCTTGACGTATAGTTTAGTCTAGTCTCAGATTCTTGAGTGCTGAGATAATGTACCACCAAACTGAGATTTCATTTTATTATTATTGTGTGTGGTATGCATTCAATAGTATATATGTGTGGAAATCAGAGGAAATCTCCATAGAGTTCTTCCCTTCTATTTTTACTTGGTTCCAGAGAGTGAACTCAAGTGGCTAACTGTGTGAGACCAAAATGAGCCATCTTAGAAATAAGACCAAAATGCTTTCACCCTAAAATTAAGGCCTAAGAGTTCTCCTTTTGGGAATAGGCCATTAGTTACTGAAACCAGTCAGTTCAGATTCTAGAAACCAGGAAGTGTAGAAGTTCACAGTCACAAGATAGTCACAAGGTAATGCCTGCCAGACTATGGAATGTCCTCTCCCTGGTTTCCAGGGTAACTGACCACAGAAATGCCCCTACCTGAGGGCAGCCAATGAGAAATGGTGGCGGGCAACCACTCCCTTAGAAGTAATTTCTAGAAGTCCCTAGAAGCCAGCCAATCAGAATTGTACCCATACTAGCACCCCTAAATGATGTAACCTTGTGATTTTTCCCTTTAAAAACTGAGCTTGCAGATAGATGGGCACTTCCTCCAGCCTCTACTGTGTTGGGTATATTGGACGAAGTCCCTGCCTAGGCTTGTATTGCTTTTGGATATCCAGAATTAAACCTTGCTTTTGCATTCCGGCATGCTCATCTTTGGTGGTCTCTCTGGGGGTCACGATCTGGGCACAACAAACTAAATATGAAAGTAATGACAAAAAAATGAAAATGTCTGTCCACTGGAAAGTTTGTTTGTTCTTTAGCAGAGGGATTATAATTTTAAGGATGAAGTAAGGAAGATTCCTGAGAATGAGAGGAATCCTGAATACTCAAATATTCAAGAGCACTTAAAAATTCTTTTGGTGTATTTGTACGTGTGTGACTGTAGGTGCATGCATGCTATGTACAGTGATCTTGTGGAGGTCAGAGGGCAGCCTCAGGTATCTATCCTTACACCTTGTTTAAAAAATGAGATGGTTCAGGCTGTGGGTGTAGCACAGCTGAGCTTCTTTGCCTACTCTGAAAGAGTCCCTGGGTTCCATCCTTAAAAAGAATAATCTAGGTGTAGCAGTGCATGTTTGTAATTCCAGCATTTAAATGGCAGCAGCAGGAGGATCAGAAGTTCAAGGTCATCTTTGGCTTCACAGGTAGCTAGCAGCCATCCTGGGATACAGAGGCACTGAGTCAAAATCAAACAAACAAACAAATACCAACAACAACAAAAAAGAAAACGTGATCACCCCAGTAATAGATATTCTGTGGCCCAATAATAGTACAGTAAGTAATGTACTAATGGTGCAGTAAGCCAGATCAAGCCAAACTGAACAAGTAGAACAGGTTTATTTGAGGAAAGCAGCTCCCAGATTGGTTCTGCAGTACTAGATAGACATCAAGACTGGAGAAGCCACAAGCTGGAACTAAGGCAGGGGAGATTATATAGCTTGTAGGAGAGGAGTGATGTGTGACACAAGCTGGAGTTGTGCCCAAGTATGGTCAAAAGCTGAATGTTTTAGGTGGGGACTTGGGCTCCTGGCAACTTCAGGGGATAATTCAGACTTCAACTTCAGACAGCCAAGAATGTGGAACTGGCTTCCTTGGTATCTTCCCTTTGTTAGGAGATTCTCTCAGTGGGCGGGGTTTGGAGAGACAGGACTGGGGCTTCTCAGGCCATGCAGGAGTTGCAGGTCCCAACCAAACACCTAGAATGTCTTATTTATTTCTAGTTAATCATGACTCTAGTCTTAACATTCTATGGAGAATTTAACTTGTTTTATAGTGTCAGATGACATCTTATCAATGTTCTATAACTGTGAAGAGACACCATGACCATGGTAACTCTATAAAGGAAAGCATTTAATTGGGGCTTGTTTACAATTCAGAGGTTGAGTTCATTGTCAGAATGGCTACAAGCATGGTGGCATTCAGGCAGACATGGTGCTGGAAGGGCTGAGAGTTCTGCATCTGGATCTTTCAGGCAGCAGAAAAAGAGACACTGGGCCTGGCTTGAACATTTGAAACCCCAAAGCCCACTGCCAGTGACTCACTTCCTCCAATAAGGCCACACCTCCTAACAGTGCCACGCCCTAATGCCAAGCCACACCCTAATGCCAAGCATTCAAATATATGAGCCTATGGGGGCCATTCCTATTCAAACCACCACAGATGACCCATCTCCAGTATGATTAAAATATTCTGGGCTTTTATATATGGCCAATGTACTAAAGGCTGTAGGATGCCCAGTGTCCTGGGTGAATGGGCCTTCACTTCTAAACCTTCTGTGATTCACTCTAAACTTGGGGCATGAACAAATGTGGTAAGCTGGGAAACCAAATCTAAAACTCCTGTCTCACTGCACTCACCATGCATTCAAACTCCCACCTTCCTAGACCAGTCATGCCCTCAAACTCCTGCCTATCCACGCCACCATTTCCCAGAGGCCGTACTGCCTGCTCGGGAACAGTGCTTAGAGACAGACAGGGTTGGCTGCTTGTGTTGGGATCCTTCCTTCTATTCTTTGAATGTGTTAGGGTGGAAGGGTTACTATATAAAGTTTCCTTTCTTCCTTGATGAAAGTTTCATCACTTCACTAAGGCAAGGAAACAGACACCTAAAATACAGCTAAAATAAATAGATTAAGGAAATAGTATGGAATGAAAATATAGGCTAACGTTTCAGAGATACACCTTGTTATTCAGCCTTTAACTAGATATCAAAAGGCAGCCAAGAAAAAAACTCCTGCCTAGGTGTCTTAGTTGGGGTTTCTATTGCTGTGACAAAACACCATGACAAAAAGCCAGTTGGAGAAGAAAGGGTTTATTCAGCTTATACTTCCACATCACTGTTCATCACTGAAGGAAGTCAGGACAGGAATTCAAACAGGGCAGGATCCTGGAGGCAGGAGCTGATGCGGACCATGGAGGGGTGCTGCTTACTGGCTTGCTTCCCCTGCCTTGCTTATAGAACCAGGGACCACTAGCCCAGGGATTGCATCACTCACAATGGCCTGGGCCCTCCTCCATCAATCACTAATTAAGAAAAGAGTCTACAGGTTGGCCCACAGCATGATTTTATGGAGGCAATTTCTTAGTTGAGGTTCTCTACTCTCAGGTAACTCTAGTTTGTATGTCAAGCTGAAAAAGCAGTCTTAACTAGACAACCCACAAGGACAATCATGATACTTTAAAGCCCAGTCAGTCATATTGCCTCTCAACATCATTATTGAAGAATTTTAGATTTGTAGTTTAGAAGAATTATAGATTGTAAAAAAAAAAAAAATCCAAGTATATGTATGTTTGTGTGTGTGTGTGTGTGTGTGTGTGTGTATTCATACTCACATGTGTGTGGGTACATGTATATGAGGGTTATTGTCATTTGTTAAACAGTGTGGTGATACAGTTTTTTGAAAATATCTCTTGACTCCAAAGAGTCAAGACTGTTACTAGACCTTGTAGCCAAGTTGATAATATGCCTTGAGATCATTTCAGGCCATGTGTTAATTCCAATGTCGAAAATAAGACTGAGAGAGCAAGACAGACTCCATTTTAATAAAGAATTCCATTTTAAACTGGACTTGACCAGGGGCTGAACCTGGTTCCAGTAAAAACCACAAATAGTTCCAAGAAAAAAAATCACAAACTGCCAGGGCCCCGTCAAGGTGACCCCACTAAGGTGGGCTGTCAATGAGGAACTTTGGTAAACAACATCTGCGGACTCCAAATGTCTTTGTGGCTTTCTGAAAACCATTGTTGAAAATTCCTCCAGACCCTAACCAGTGAATTCAAAGATTACATACCTTCACCCAATCCTGAGATGCCAAGGCTTGTACCTCCCTGCTTGCCATTTTTCCCTATAAAACTCCTTACCCTGAGGGCTGGGGGCTGTTCTCCTCCACCTGATGCATTGGAGTGCTGGATTATGGACCCAAGCTTGAGCCTGTAATCAATAAACCCCTGTGTGTTTGCATCAACTATTGACTCTGTGGTGGTCTTGATTGGGAGTCTCAGGACCCGGGCACAACAAGACCACTACCACAGTTTGAGCCAAATTTGAAGCAAGCTTGATTTTTTTTTTTTATTGGAATCTACTTTGGATTTCCCATGTAATCAATTTGTAAAAACAAAACTAAATTCATAGTTTTAATCTTAAACTATGTACTCTTCCATCCCCTCAACCCAGAATAATATATGTGTGTATGCATGTGTTGTGATAATCATCTGGTGAAAATCAGTCAGCAAATGGGTTGAAGAAATCTTAGTAACAAATATCCCATAAATGGTGCAAACAACATGCAGATGTAGGAAGATAGCATGTTTTCAGTTTTGAATGTTGTTCTGGGACAGTGAAATAACTTCTTCCCTTATAAAGCTCTGTTGGAGATTTCTGCAAAGAATCCCTTATTTCTTTCTCATATCAGGTTTTCTATGCTTCTCAGTAAATACAGAGCAAAACCCTTTGTTAGGGACAGGCACAGATTCAGACATAAATAGCACAATAGTCAGGCAAAAGGAACAGATAAATCAGACACACACACACACACAACAGATATATACAGACAGACCAATAACTACAGACTACAGACATTCAGAAGACATGGGGAAAGAAGTGGAGATACAAATTTAGGCTTGTTCTTGGTCAAATTAATACAAGAGAAAGTCAGTGTTTTCATTTGTGTGACATCTATTAATTTTGGTGCCTTCTCTGGGGTTTCTTTAATATGTTAAAGAATACATTAAACAGGGCAGGGATTTCTGAATTAGTCATAGAATAGGATCAATTGTATTTTTAAATTTACATGCAAGTCACTTAGATTTCACTCCATATAAAAAGTTAAAATTAAAACAAAAAAACAAAAAAAACAAGGGGTATGGTGGTGAATGCCTTTAATCCCAGCCCCTAGGAGGGACAGGCAGACAGATCTCTATAAATGTGAAACCAGCCTGGTCTACACAAGCAAGTTCCAGGACACAGATACCCTGTCACACACCAAACCAAACTAAACCAAACCAAACCAAACCAAACCAAACCAAATAAAACCAAACCAAACCATTACAAGTTAAATTTGTTGTGAGTAGTTTTGGTAACAGAAAGTAGTAAGTCCTGAAAGACCCTAGCCCTTCAGGCTTACACCCCCAAGCCTCAGGAAAAGAGAAACTTCAAGCACCAGGAAATGAGAAACTAAAAATCTAGTTCCAAGGGCAACCTGACTTAGCCATTGTTCAATCTCCCCTGCAACCATATAACAATGTAAAGAGATTTCTGTTAAGAGATGTGCTCAACTGTGACTGGGATAGTTGCTTGCAGGTGTTCCAGGAAGGACCACTGTGACCTTTGTGTAAACTCCACTCCTGCCCTGATACCCCCCTTGAGGTTTCAGGAAGAATGTACCTGTTGACGTAACTGTACCCCCTCTGTGATCACTTTGTAGCCAGACCATGATCTTGTGAAATGAAACTGTATGGGAATTGTAATCTTGTGGGTTTTGTGGGTTTTTCCTTTATAAGCCCTTATGGGGCTGCAGTAAGATGCGACTCTTGCTCTTGGGAGCAGAGGAGCCCTTCTGTACAGAAGCTTAATAAATCCTCCTGCTATTGCATCAACTGGGCTGGAGTCTGGGTTCTTGGGGCACCCACTTGAGACCCTAAATTTTGGGGTCCAGCAGTCCCATATATATATATATATGTGTGTTTATATTATTTATTATTTATATTTTATTATATTATTTAAATTTATATTGTTGGGTGGTGTCTTTCTTTTCCTTTTTTTAAAAATAAAAATAGTGACTCATGCATGCTTGAAATCTCAGCATTTGGAGGTGTAGACAAGAGGATCAGAAGTTATGGTTATATTAAGATTCAAAGCCAGTCTGGGTTATATGAGACCCTGTTTCTAAAAACAAAACAACAAAAACAAGTACACACACGCATAAACAGATCTGGGGGATTGAAGCACTGGCTACTTATTTCCCAGGTATACTTCTGTCACTACCCGCCCCCCTAAAAAAGAGCTTCTTTATGTATCCCTGGAAGACTGTCCTGGAACTCAGAGATCTGCCTGCCTCTGCCTTCTGAGTGCTGGGATTAAAGGCGTCGTCTGCCGCCGCCGCCGCCGCCGCCGCCGCCGCCGCCGCCGCCGCCGCCGCCACCACCACCACCACCTGGCTCCCAGGTCTACTTCTACTATAGAAAATATTAGTGTTCTGGGTTGAAAGTTGAGCTCCTCAGAACTCACATAAACCTTAATTACCAGTGTTAGGGTATACAAGGTGGATCCATAAGGAGCTCCATCAAGAAAGATGCTATGCCCCATGTGAGAAGGCACGGTAACTGCCGTCGATGAACTGGAAGATGAGCCCTCACTAGACTCTGAATCTAATCCTGTTACAATCTTGGACTCCCAGCTTTAGCATGATGAAAAGTAAATTTTGTATTTATAGGGTATAGTTTATGGTACTTTAATGTAGTAGCCCTGCTGGACTAAGACAATTATTATTTTATCTTTATTTTTTTTAAAGATTTATTTATTATGTATACAGTGTTCTGCCTGCACACCAGAAGAGGGCACCAGATCTCACTATAGAAGGTTGTGAGCCACCATATGGTTGCTGGGAATTGAACTCAGGACCTCTGGAAGAATCGCCAGTGCTCTTAACCTCTGAGCCATTTCTCCAGCCCCAGGATTAAGACACTTATTATCTTCCTAACAAACTAAACTTACACTTGTTAAAATCAGTAAGAAAATGATTTGTTTTTATCAAATATTGAAAAATAAAACAGAGCAAAGGTAGTTCTTCAGAGGGAAGTGTCTGTTTCTCGTTGGTTTGGAGTCAGGGTTAGGAGGGAAGGACTAAAATATTGCAAGGAAATAAAATTACAAAACAAAGCCATTCCATATTTAGTAGGATTCTAGTTTGGGGCTTTCCCCAGACATCAACTGTGAAATGATGTATATGAGAAAACTCTTCATGCCTCAGACTAGATTTGGCTCCATAGAACATTACCTAGGGCTATTGTGTGATAATGGTGTCAGGATAAACTGGGTAGCACAAGGAAATCTCCAATTCTGAGGCTGGAGAAAATACAAGACAATGTCAAGGTCATACCTGTGTCAAATATGAGCCACCAGGAAGGTGAGAATAGTTTCTACTTTAAATATAAATTTTGTTGATTGCCTTATCAATTAAATGACAGATATTTCCTCTTTTTCTTTCTTTCTTTTTTTTTTTTTTTGGGAGGGGGAATGGGTGGGGTGCTTTAGGCTTGAGTCTCAAGGAGCTCAGGCTGGCTTTGAATTCACTATGTAGCTAGGGACGGCCTTGCATTCTTTCTAAAGATACTTTTTGAGATTTTATTGTAATGTGTTTTTGAGTGTTTGCCTGAATGTATGTCTACATACCACATACTTTCTATGTCTGTGGAAGTCAGAAGAGGGTGTCAGATCCCCTGGGACTGGAGTTGTGATAAGCCATGTGGGAATTGAACTCAGGTCATGTCAAAGAGCAGCCAGTACTCTAAACCACTAAATTAAGTCATCTCTCTATCTCTTGGCCTTGCACTATTTTTCTTTTCTTCTTTTATCTTTTGAGACAGGATTTCTCTCTGTAGCTCCAGCCGTCCTGGAACTCTGTATAGACCAGGCTGTTCTTGAACTCCCAGAGATCCATCTGCCACAGCCTCCACACTGATCCTTTTGCTTTCCCCTCTTTAGTGCTGGAATTAGAGGCCTTCAGTACCACACCAAGCTGGACATTTGTGATAGAACAAGGCTTCTACCTACATGGTTTTGTGAACAGAGTGCCAAAAAAACACTGTGGTATTTTTGTTTTTTTACTTAGCAATAAAGTTGAAGCTACCTGGAATGAAAAATGAAGTGTAGATGTAATTCTGAACAGTCTTATTAAATAAGAAATACAGAGCCAAATGCAGAGTTAAATGCCCAGAGATGAAGCAGTAGCCAAGAGCTAAGACTGCCTTCTTACCCCTCGATGTCCCTGTCGTCCTTCCCCTGAGAAAAGACCTACTTCTTGTGTGTATTTTTTGACTTTGTTCTGCCTTCTCATTGGTTGTAAACCCAACCACATGACCTCCTCGTCACTGCCTGTCTATACAGACCCCCCAGATCTCTATGTTTGGTATTGAGATTAAAGGCGTGTGTCTCCATGCTGGCTGTGTCCTTGAACACATAGAAATTCTGCCTGTCGTGTGATGGGGGATTAAGGGTGTGTGCTACCACTGCCAGACTTCTGCTAAATGGCTTGCTGTTAGCTCTGACCCCCAGGCAACTTTATTTATTAACATACAAATAAAATCACATTTCAGCACAAATAAAATATCACCATAATGAAGTTATTACAGCCAGTGTTATTGCTATTCTCAGGACTTATTCCAAAAATAGATCAAGTACGCCCAGGACAAATTGTTTGTAGGCTATGTAAAGTCTAAAATCTTCAAATAAATCTAGATGATGAAATAATTTAAAATTTGAGCAATATAAAAGATACAAAGTATCACTAGTGTAGCACTTTATCAAGATTTGGAGCAGCTTGGCACCCACAGCACCCAGCCTTCCTGGATTACAATTTAGTGGGAAGATACATACAACCATAAGAAGTAAGGAAAAGAGCAAGACATGGGACATGATTAGAAACATGGGCAGGTGGTGAGTATTATGAGGTGTAGACACAGAAAGTTATTGCATGATTACTTGCAGTTCAGCACAAAAGAGCAGTCCCTGGTCCTGTTTATAAACAAAGTACTTATTATTCCTCTTACTAAACATGACCACTGGTACACACACACCTGTAATCTCAGCCCTTGGAAGGCAGTGAGAAAAATGATAGAGCTGTGTCCAACTCTAATTCAATAGAAAAAATGCCTACTTAAAAAAAAAAATCCCACAAGGACAGAGATGAAAGGTAGAAATATAAGAAAGCCAGAATGTTTTCTAGCTTCATCGCTATTTTAAAAGAGGTAGAAGGGAACACATCTGTATTTCTCCCAGCTTGGACTCTGTTAAAAGAACCCTTTCCTAATTTATATTATCATATGAATTTAATTTGTTTATGGTAAGATTCTTCTTCTGTTTTTTTCTTTTTCTTTTCTTTCTTTTCTTCTTCTTCTTTTTTTTTTTTTTTTTTTTTTGAGACAGTCTCATATTACCTACCCAGGCTGGCCTGAAATGAACTATATATTTGAGGATGACTTTGGACTCCCAACCTGCGGAGCTGCAGGCAATACAGGCATGAGCGATTACATCCCCTTGGTAAAGTATTTTTACATGCTAAAATTTCAGTCTGGAGTACTGGAAAGCTAATCCTGAAAGACTATGATCCCAACACGATGAGTGCTTTTATTCCAGGCAAGAGATCCAAAGATGGGACTAAGGAACAGAGGAATATGTTCCACAGTTCGGAGCTAAAAGCCCACTGAACATACCGTAATACTTTAAACCCAAATAAAGAGAAGTTGTGTTGAAAATCAGGCCACTGCAGCTGCAACTTCACTTGTTTTCAAGTGATCATTTCGTCATTGGATGCTGACTTCACTAGCCTGTTCTTTCTAAACACTTTGCACACGCTTGTTAGGCGGCAGTAACTGAGGCGTCAGGACTTGAGCTTTTTTGATAGGGATTTGATGTACGTATGCAGTCCAGACAGGCCTTGACCATCCCAAGTGCTGGGATTACAAGCAGGTGCCACGACACCCGGTTCCTTAAGAAATCTGTAAAGGTTTTGATCATCGCAATGGTTTGAAGGGAAATACATTATGGAACAAAATTACAGCATTTGGGAGACAATATTTTTTATGTGCTGGAAACGAGAAAAACAAAACAAAACAAAAAACCCACGAAGTCTCAAAGTACGAGGAAACGTGTTTACTGCGGAGGGTTCCCCTGCTTGTTTCTGGCCGTCTCTCAACAATCGCTCCTTCCCGCAGCATGCCGCGCCTGCCGAGACACTTCCAGACCGCAGGCACCCGACGCGGGCGGGAGGGGAAGCAGACGCCCGGTCGCCAGAACCACCGGTCCAGATCTACCATGCAAGCCGACAGCACGCAAAGCCGACCCAGCCGGAGCTCTCGCGGGATTTGCGGGAGCGGGCGGCCGGCTCGGCAAGTCTCGCGTGGTTTGGTCAAGGGGCGGGGCGATCAGCGAGGGGGCGGAGTCCAGACGGGGGCGTTCCCGGGTCGTGTTGACTCCTGCGTGCTTCTTCCGGGGGCGCCCCGCGCATGCGTGCCTCTCCGGCGGTGGTGGAGGCCGGGACAATCCTGCTGCCCCGGTCTGCGGGTCGCGGGGTCGGGCCCCGCCCTTCCGCGCGGGCGCTGGCGGACGCTGTGCCCGGCCTACCGGCTCCTTCTGCGGCGCTCCGCCCGCCGCCGGCCTGCCGCTGCTTTGGCCTGGAGGGCTCCCGCCTACGCAGGTCGTGACGCTGGGACCGAGCTCCGCAGACGGAGCGGGCGCCGCTGCTGAGCGTCTTCTGCGTGTTCGGTAAGTGCCGTGAGCGTCTGCTGCTTTGGCATTTTAGACACCTGCAAGGAGAATCCATGAGAAGCAGAGAGAGCTGTTTTGCACAGCCGAGGTGTTTTTCAGCTTATGTCGTTTATGCGTGTCTATTTTCTTTTTAAAATCGTGAAACCACAGCTATATTTTTACAATTCTGAAGAATTTGGGCATGGAGGAGGAATACTCTTAGTAATGGAGTTTTTTTCATTACTAAAAGTACTGTGTGCTTTGTAAGGAAAAAAAAAAAAGAGTTGCCAAACAATGAAAACCCAAGACTCCTGCCCTCTCTTTGGCTCCTGGTCCCCGACCCCCGTATTTATTCTCCTCCTACTCGGGTTAACCCAATTCCAAGTGTATGCAGTGAGCCAGTCAGGATTTTGTCGGTGTATGTAAGGAGTGTGTTTATTGACAAGAACTGTAATCGTATATAGCATATCAATTTCTGGGCCAATAGTACGGATCCCTCCACTTTTTGTCATACCTTATTTTTAAATGTCGCTTTCAATAGCAAGTCACTTAAAAACTGATGTTGTATTTTGTGACTTGAGACATTGTCCTGTAGCCCAGGCTGACCTAGAACTTCCTGTGTAGGGGAAGCTGACCTTGAACTCCTGGCTTCTCCTGCTTCCACCTAGGTGCTGGGATCAAACATGAACTTGCAGTTCCTGGCCTACAAGTTTATAAGCCAGTATTTCGCAACTTAATATGTTGAGACTTTCACAGTATCTAAGGCCACATGTGATACTTTCATATGACGCAGGACCGAATAGTATTTACATAGAGCTCAGTTAGAGTTTACATGAGAGGGAATGACTGCCTAAAGAAGATTATGCAAAGTTTACCTTTATTGCATGTTTTAAAGTTTTAATACCATGTGGTAGCATTTAATTCTTTAAAACTGAGGTTAATTTTGATGAAGAAGTATGGTAGAAAAGCAGTGCCTAGAAGTTTGTACTCGAATAAGAAAAAAACACCACAGATTAAAAAATACTTGGCTAGGTGAACCCTAGGGAGAAGTCTGAAAGAGGAAGGCTATTGGTACTGCAGGACTTGCTAGTAAATAGAACTGAGAGGTAGCAGGTTCATATTGCAACTAACTTTATTCATTAAAAATGTATTATTGTGCTAATCTTGATAGCTTCGAAGGAAAACACTACTAAAGTAATCACAGGCAACCATCTTATTCTAAACAGACCTCTCCTTAAATCATAGACTTAATTATGAGCCTTTTTTTTTTTTTTTTTAAAAGGAATTGGTCTTAAAAGACATGAAGAGATCTATGGTGTGTCTTAGTTGTTTCTGGCAACAGTATGCTGGTATTGTTTTCTCATAAAGTCCTGATTCTGTGGTTGGTCAGTGGATGTCCCAGTGCCTGCCTGTGGCTTCTCTGGAACTGCTCTGCTTTTGCGGTGTGCTGAGTATTAGAACTGCATTTTTGGCTCTACCTTGTCCTGCTGAAAGGAAACCGCCTTATCAAAACTGTCTAAAGAAATAAGTGTAGGAAACTATCATGGTGTTGTTTTTGATGAGGTTTCTGGTGGTTTCATATTAAAATAGCTGAACTTCTGTTAAGTTCAAAAGAATACAAAGAAATAAAATTTGCTGCTTTCTTGGTTAAAAATCTGTAACAGGTTGTGTCTTATGGTATATTAATCATTTCATTTACGGCAGGTGTGACTACTGTAGTTTAAAGAAATATGACCAATAGTAAGATATAAATAAAGGATGATAGTTAAGTATTTGAGGAAAAACCCATGAATACTAAAAGATTTGAGCTGTTCTTGCCTGTTAAGGATGGGATGACAAGTTTGGAGTGAAGTATTTGCCATCTATCATCTCTTAGATAGTCTGTATTGGGTATGTCTCATATTTGTGGGACACAGAACTATTTCAGCCTAGGAAAATATTTTTAATAGAATATAAGAAGATCCATTCACTTTTAGTTATTTGAAGCAGGGAGGGTCAGGGAATGTGCTTAGTGTGTTCAGAAATTAAGAGGAATGGCTGGAGTTGGAGCTCAGTTGCCTGTCACACCTGAGGGCCTCCACGATTCCTAGTATCAAAACACAGCAGTCCTGTGGCTGATGGGAAAGCTTGCTTTTTAGTTTAGCGTAAAAATTCTTTTGGGGATATATTCCTATAAGTAGTCAGAAATAAATCAACTCTGTTTTGGATCCTTTGTGTGTGTGTGTGTGTGTGTGTGTGTGTGTGTGTGTGTTAAACAAAAAGCACAAGGGATTATATCCAATTTAGATTATTATTAATCTTTTCTCTTTTTCATTTGGTGTGTGTGTGTGTGTGTGTGTGTGTTTAATTTTGTTTTGTTTTGATCAGGGTACAGAATACAAAATTTATTACATACCAAAAAATGTGAGAGTACTAAAATCCTACTTGGGGATTTAAGAACAGCCATTTCAGATTTCATCAGGAGTTGTTCTTCCAGAGTTGGGATTTGAGGAAGAATCCAAACTGCTGGCAAGGGGTATGAGATTGAGAACTGACTGTCAATAACAATAAAGGTGTTTTAAAAAGATTTCTTAAGAATCATATGTGTGGATGCAGATGGAGATGAAGTTACAGTTCTCTTAGTTTTGAGATGCTGGAATAATAATATCTAATTATAAGTATTCTTTATTAGTTGTGTCATGCTGGGAATTGAATTAGAATAATTAGTAACTTTCAGCACCTTAAAATTTTTTTTTAGACTGTACAGCAATCCCATGTGTGTTCAGTTCATAGCTGAGTTCATAATTGGAAGTTACACTGCATTTGAAGAGTTGTCCCATGTGAAGTGCTGTGAAGGACTGCACGCTCTCCCTGCTCTGCGCCAGCACCTGCAAATGCTCCCGCCTGTCTTGGGTGTCCTTGGCTTTGATTCTCACTTTACTAGCTGTGCCTACTGTCACCATGCTTTTTTTTTTTTTTCTTTTTTTGAGAGAGGGTTTCTCCATGTAGTTTTGGAGCCTGTCCTGGATCTCGCTCTGTAGACAAGGCTGGCCTCGAACTCACAGAGATCCACCTGGCTCTGCCTCCCGAGTGCTGGGATTAAAGGTGCGTGCCACCGCCACCTGGCTTGCAGGCATCATTCCTCTGTGTTGTCTCTATTAAATGGCTCCAGTACTTTTTAGAAACTGAATTTGCACAGTAGCAGACTTTAGCATTGGGCCACAAAAGAATGTCAACTTAAGTTTTACCATGCTTTTTTTTTTTTTCTCATGCATTGTTCATTTTTTGATCTTTCTTTTTTTTTTATTTTTATATTTAAAAGTAAGTTCTATGTAAAGACAAGTTCTGACCATCTTCTTGGTGGGTATGGTGGTGGATTTTTCCTGTTCACACTTTAGGGTAATGTGGTGTTTCCTCCCCACTGTCTGGCCACTGTAATTGGATTATGAAGTTCTTGGAGGGAGCAGCTGTGTCCTGTGTTATGTCAGAGTGAGTTCAGAATTGACCCAGTGGTTGGAAAACTCTGCTTCGACATGTAAGAAGTAGTTCATTTCAGCTGCCACATCTTTGTTTCTGTCTGTTCTGTTTCTCTTTCTTTCCCTGACATGTACATTACAACATCAGTGGAGTTTTATGTGTCTAACAACTTGGTTTTCTTGTTCTAGATGCGTAGATCATGTGAATTCTTATTCAAATTATTAGGAAATGGTAAATTGCTTATAAAAAAATCAGTTTATTTACATATTTGGCTTCTTGGTATTATATATAAGTTTGCAAGACATCAATGTTTTGGTATTTGAATTACGCCCACTTCATAGTTTCTTCTTTGTGTATATAGATAGAGAAGATGGAGTAAAATCACGTGGGTCCTAATTTCATTTTGGTATATCTGGAAGCAGATATATTCAATCATCTGAATACCAACACAGATTGGATGCTGCATCAGGCTCTGGGTTCAATCCCTAGGACCACCCTCCCCACCAAAACAACAAACAAACAAACCCAGTAGATGAACTTATATAGGAAAAAAACAAGTTTAAAAGCTGAAATAGAGCAGGGCGGTGATGGCACACGACTTTAATCCCAGCACTTGGGAGGCAGAGGCGGGTGATCTCTTGAGTTCAAGGCCAATTTGGTCTACAAATCAAGTTCCAGGAAACAGCCAGCAATAAATATATAAGTGAGACCTTATCTTAATCCCACACCCTCAAAAAAAAAAAAAAAGCTGAATTAGACATGTAGGAATGAAACACCTTTGTTTAAATGTAAGGAGACAGGCCATCAGGAGAAAAGCATGGTGCATGTATGTATTTACTTAGTAGATATGTAACACAGGAGGTGGTGCAGATTCAGAGGCCAAGAAAACTAGTTTTTTTTTTTTTTTTGGTTTTTTCAAGACAGGATTTCTCTGTGTAGCTTTGCGCCTTTCCTGGAGCTCACTTGGTAGCCCAGGCTGGCCTCGAACTCACAGAGATCCGCCTGGCTCTGCCTCCTGAGTGCTGGGATTAAAGGCGTGCGCCACCAACGCCCGGCCCTAAGAAAACTAGTTTAATATTTGGGTTTGAAGAATGGATATCCCTGTAGAAGTGTAATTAGAAAAGAGGTGTGATTAGGTGCAGTGATGGAGAAAAAGCCAAGAAAACTTGTCTACAAAGATTCCTCTTGGTGTCTTTGTGCCTTCTGTTTGGTACGGATGTGTATGCTTGAATGAGGGCGATTGGATCTTTCAGAAAAGATTGGTCAGAATTTCTTTATTGCCAGCTCTGAATACAAGAGGGTAGGAGAGGGTTATGATAAAATGTCCCAATTTTATGACTCACTTTTGGGGGTAGGAACTACATTTCTGTAACCTGCTTTAGGGAAGAGGGATACTTAATTTCTTTGACCTGCTTTGGAAGGAAATAGAGCAGGAGAAATAAGGGTAGGCACTCAGAGGGCCTGCTCCTGAGGCCTTTCCAGTATGTTTTCTGCATTCAAAGTAGTCAGCATACTGAAGCCTCATGCTTTGGGGTATTGTGTTTTTTTTAACTAGAGCAGATGTTTCTTGTTTCTTTTTCTGACCTGATGGCTCGGCTCGAGGCTGGTGAGTGAAGAGTATAGGATCATGTGTCTGTACTTGCTAGAATTTGTGAGAATTGGGGAGAATGAGCTGTTAAGAGCTTTCCATGCCAGTTTTTCATTCTGAATGTATTTAGTAGCTCAGTGTTTAGACATACTTAACACCTAGAAGCTAGTCACAACCATGTGTTGTAAGCTTGGTCCCCAGTGTGGCAGTGTGAGAGGTGACAGGAACTGTAAGAAGTGCCTCGTAGTAGGAAAGTAAGGGAAGTTAAAGATATTTCTGTTTCAGTAGGCCTTTCTCTGCTCATGGGTTGCTAGTGTCATTGCTCAGGCTTTGATATATAAACAAGAAAGATGTTTGTGTACCTTAAGGGTATGAGAGGGGCTGCAGAGACAACTCAGTTGGCAAAGTACTTGTTGCACAAACATGAGGTGCATTTAGATCCTTAGGATCTGTGCGAAAACCTGGGGCAGTGGTAGCATGCCTGTAACTCAGCCCTGGGAAGGAGATGGGAGGATCCCAGGGGCTTGTTGGCCAGCCAGTTTAGACTAATTGGTGAGTACCAGGTTTCAGTGAGACACCCTGCCTCAATAGGGTAGATTGATGAAGACACTCTAAATTTACCTCTGGCCATCTTATTCATACATGTGCATGCACACCTTCACATACATGTTCATACATACATGCATCATGCACACCACATACTGTGAAACACACGTAATGCCAGGATCCTCTTGTATGGCAAGGAAGTGAAGAACAATGAATATTAGTATTTTACAAGCAAATGATAAAAGTGGAGTCTGTAATTCTAGTACTTTGGAGGTAGAGGTAGGAAGATACAGAGTTTGAGTTTGAGACCAGCCTAGGCTCCATAATATCCTCTTTCAATGGAGTAAACTCCTAGACAAGTGGCTGCAGTGATGCTGTGGCAGAAGGTGAATAGTTTTTGATTCCTTCAGACTTGGGGTGCTGTAAATGTAGAATATAATTAATGTAAATCACAGAGCTTCTTAGATTCTGTGTCTGGCAGGAAATACCAAGAATTTTAAGGTTTCCCAGGCTATATATTTGTACATATTTATCCATTCATATTTTTTATACATAAGTTTGATTTCTTCAATAAAGATTATGGGATGTAGATGGAAGTTTTATTGTGTCTCAGCTGGCAGGTGGTCAGGACAAATCTCTCCTACTCGTGTCCTCCAAGTAAGCACACAGAGGCTTACATTAATTGTAACTGCTCGGCCATTAGCTCAGGCTTATTACTGACTAGCTCTTACACTTAAATTAACTCATAATTTTTATCTATGTTTAGCCACATGGCTTGGTACCTTTTCTCAGTTATCCCTTGACATCTTGCTTCCTCTGTGTCTGGCTGGTGACTCCTGGCTCTGCCCATCCTCTTCCCAGAATCCTCCTCGCCTGCTTGCACTGCCTATACTTCCTGCCTGGTTACTGGACAGTCAGTGTTTTATTTACCAACCAATCAGAGCTACACATACTCATAGCATACAGAACGGCATTCCACAGCAATGGGATCTTTCTTTCTTTCTTTCTTTCTTTCTTTCTTTCTTTCTTTCTTTCTTTCGTTCTTTCTTTCTTTCTCTCTCTCTCTCTCTCTCTCTCTCTCTTTCTCTCTCCCTCCCTCCCTCCCTCCCTCCCTCCCTTCCTTCCTTCCTTCCTTCCTTTCTTTTTTTTTTAATAAATAGGGATTTGAAGGTTTTTCTGGTAGATATAAAAAATTAGCTTTTTTTACTTTTTTTCTGAGACAAGGTATCAGGTATCTCAGGCTGGCTTCAAACTCCCCATGTAGTAGAGAATGACCTTGAACTTGTGATTGTCCCCCTCACCTGCTTCCTGGTGTGTTGGGTACAGGTGTACCCTTCCACCACTTAGACAGTGTTTGGGATTGAGCTCAGGGTGTCATCCGTGCTGCTTGAGTACTTTACCAGCTGAGCTGTCTCCCAGGCCATAAAAATCAGTTTGTAAAAGTTTTTTAATTAGAGTGCTATGTATATGTGTCTTGATTTAGTCCATACGGTTTAGTTTGTTTATTTAAGATATGGGTCATTTGTGCTTATATACTTTGAACCTCTATTCTTCCATTTCTCCTTTTGATATAGGGTCCCACTGAAGTTCTTGCGAGCCTGGAACTCCCTGTGTAGAGCAGGCTGGCTTCAACCTCACAGATCACCTGCCTTGGTCTCTCCTGCTAGGATCAAAGGCAGACGCCACCATGCCTGGCTTCTTTGCTTTTCTTATAATCACCTATTCTGTAGTAGACATTGTAAATAACATAGTAAATCAAAGGGCATTTGTTCGGTTTTGCTTCCACATCATATGCTGGTTGGGAGTCTTAGAAGAAATATTGGAAAGCATAAAGAAGTCACAGATGATTGGAGCAGTGTTACAGTCCAGGGGTAGCATTCCAGGTAATTGTGAGGAACCTCTACTAACGAAAAGCTCAGCTTGACATTTAGCTCCCATATAAGACAAATGATGATAGGAAAGTGAGCACTCAAATTTTCCTTGATGTGGAACTTGGTGCATGAGGAAATGGTGCTTCCAGAGTCCAGGCTGTGCTGAGGCCTTCAGCTGACATTAGGAAAATTTCTGCACATGCATGGTGGCTTATTGTCAGGTAGATGGATCACTCAGTGTTCTGCTGTCGTTGTACTCGGTTACCTGTATCTTGCCATAAGCTTAGTAGGAGGAAATATTTAGAAATTCTTTAGCTCCAAAAACTGGTTTATGATATTTGGGAGGACAGTTTATTTCATCCCTATAACTCTTGGTTCTTTCAGTTTTCATTAGTGTATTTTGTGTGTGTCTGTGAGTGTGTGTGAGTGTGTGTGTGTGTGTGTGTGTGTGTGTGTGTGTGTATACAGAGTCTTACTCTATAATCTAGGCTTGTAGCCCTAACACTCAAATTCACTGTTTACCTGCCTTATGGTCTAAATGCTGAGATTACAGGTGTGTCCCACCATACCCAGCTCATCGTTTCTAGATTGTATGTGTGCATTCATACATGCTTTGGGTATTTGAGATGGTCTCATGAAGCCCAGGGTGGCATTGACAGACTATGAAGCTGAGCATGATTTTCACCTTCCAGTCTTGTTGATTCTATCTTTTGAGTGCTGGGTATAGGCATGGTTTATATGACACTAGAGATTTCCCCCAGGCCTTCAGGCTAGATAGGTGAGTACTCCACCAGCTGACTACATCTGCAACCGCTAGAGTCAGTTTTCATATTCATACATAAGAGCAAATTTTGGAAAACAAAAGTAATCAGTAGGACTTTAGTGTCAAGAAAAGCATGCAGTAGTTTCTGATGGTTTGACATGCATGGTAAATCCTGTCCTAAAAGAGTTACTTCTAAGTACTTCTAAGCCATTTTAATGGGATTGATTTTCTTTCCTGAAAATAGAGTTCTTTGAACTCATTCTTTTGTGAACCAGAGAAATTAGAAATGTAAAGACATTTCCACAGTGGTTGGTATAGATATCTTTGTATCATAACTGGTTATAAAATTGTCTTGGCTCTTAAAAAGGACCAGTGAAATCACTGCTTTAGTAGCTGAAATGCCTTATTACTTAAAACGAGGAAGAAGTTTGCTTTTTTTTCTATTAGGAACTTGTGTTATAAGCATTTAGTAATCACTGGTTTTATTATATCGCAAAATCACTTAAAGTATATGTAGTTGGCACTAATTAAATGTGTGTACACATATGCATGCACACACAGACACAGACACAGACACAGACACACACACACACACACACACACACACACACACATACACACACTGCACACAGAGTACAGTGGAAATAGCCTTCCCCATTGTGCTTCAGGAAAAAAATGACAGTTTCTATGTGAGTGGCAGTTCCTGGAATTGAGGCCCTGATTCTTTTGGTATTGTTTCCCTGGTGACACTTTGATCTTACTGTAGGGAGACCATTCGGACTTGTGACTTCCACAATTACAAAATAACAGATTTGGGATTTAATCCATTAAGTTCTTTGTAGTTCATTAAGGCAGTGATAGAAAACTATTGTTACTAAGTATGTTGTAAACATTTTATTCCTTAGGGAAGTGAATGGTCCAGGATGCTTTAAATTGGGAGAACTGTAAGATTATCTTCAAGATTATCTTTGTTATAACCTAGCAAAAATTGTTATGGGTAGTGATGGAGACTTTTGTCAAAGCCAGTGGGAATAATTACAGAGAATAGATGATGTGAAAGGTGGGGAGCTAGGTAGGACAGTTTGGTTTTCGATACACTAAATATGAAGCACATAGTGGGAATCCACCTTCCCAATGAATTATTTGATAAATTTACTAATTACATTGGAATATTTGTCCAGTCAGTAAGCCAGAAGAAGTAGTTGTTCTACCCTAAAATCTTCCAGACCAGTGGTTCTCAACCTCCCTAATGCTGTAACCCTTCAATATAGTGGTCCCCAGCTCCCTAATGTTGAGACCCTTTAACAACAGTGGTCCTCAGCCTCCTTAAGGCTGTGGCCCTTTAGCACAGAGGTTCTTGGCCTCCCTAATGCTGCGATCCTTCAATACAGTCAGTGGTTCTCAGACTCTCTAATGCTGAGACCCTTTAATACAGTTCCTTGTGTTGTGGTGAGCCCCAACCATAAAATCATTTGGTTGCTACTTCAAATTGTTATGAATCATAATGTAAATATTCTCGGAGATAGAAGTTTGTCCATGGTATCTGGACCCAAGGTTGAAAACCATCTCTGTTGGAGACTCTGTTGGAGGTTAAAAAACAACAAAGAAACAACCAACTAACTATCCAAACCAACCAACCAACAAAAAACCCACAGCTGCTTAAATTGCCTTTCTGGCCAGATGGAAGCTATAGTTCTTGTGAATTTCCTATGAGGAGTCATCCCAGTTTGGAGGAAAAAGTTTGTTCTGGAGGAAATTGTGCATATTCACTCTTCTTAGAGAAAAACGTATCTTGTGAGCTGTAGTTATGTAACAATACATTTCTATCCTGGACAGCCAGCTTTTAAAAATAGGTAACTAATATGCAGCAATGGTATGTTTCTTTTTAAGTTGCTGTCTTTAAGCATGTTTTTTTTTAAATCAGGGATGGTGGTTTCTGCCTGTAACCTCAGCACTGGGGGAGCAAAGAGGAAGATAGTCACAAGTTTGAAAGTTTGAGACCAGCCTGGTTTATGTAAGTGCTTTTAGGGAGCTAGGGCTCTAAATCAAGACCCTGTTTGAGAAACAAAAGCAAAAAGAATACCCCAAACTCCTTATTATTTTGGGTCCAGATACCATGGGCAAAACTTCTATCTGAAATACAATGCTTTCTCACCGAGAACAAATAGAACACATCCCAATGTGTGATAATAGACTTTCTGGCACTTAGCACACCTCCATGGAGTTTGTTTTTTGTCTGTTCTTTCTGTCAGTCAACTTAGCATGTCACAAGAAACTTATCACAGTAGATGTTACTGTTGTTTATGATTGGCATTTGTGTCAAGAATTTAGCATTGCCAAATTCCCTGTTCCTTTACTCCTTTGAGATTTCTATTTTTGGTCTGCCCGTTTCATTGTTTTATTTGTCCTTATGCAGTTGTGTTAATGATTAGGGAGGTCTGTAGAGGAGACATAGGCAGCAGAAAAATCATGTACTTTAGCTAATACTGTTGAAGCTGACTGTCACTTGATGAAAGCCCTAAGCTATCTTTCTGAAATCTGACAGAACGTGCTTTCTAAATTAGAGCTTCGTGATTCAGTGGGTGGTTGCTGCTCTCGTACCCTTAGTAACTCTGGGCACCTCCCTTTCCAAGATCAGAATAGATAGACAGCTTTTTTAAAGATGGAAGCTGGTAACAGGTGTTTAGAACTCTGCCAGGATCTGAGGCAAACCCTTAGTGTTAAGTTTTAACAAGACAAAGGGAGTGCTTGTTTGTAGTAATTAAATCAAACTGGGGGTTGTTGATGCTTTGTCTGGGCAGGTGTTAAGCCAGGTGTTAGTTGCATCTTCCTTTCTTGAAAAGCCTGATCACTGCCCCCATAGTTATCATTCTGGTTTTAGGATTCTGTTTCTCTGGTCCCAGATGAGGATGAGAAATAGTAATTTGAACAAAGATTATTTGGAGAATTTCTTATTTTAAGGAATTGGCTAATATGAGAGTGCTGAGGGGTTAGGGGCATAGACTTGAGGTGGAGACGGGGATCAGGAGCATAAGACAACCCTTGTCGGTGTAGAGTTGGAACTATTTTGGATTACATGGAACTCAGTCAAGATGGGTGCAGCAGAAAGGAGCAAGAGAGATGTTGGGACAGCCAAAAGTACTTATTTGTTTTTTGAGACATAGTGCTTTGTAGCCCAGGCTGGCCTCGTACTCCTGGCTATCCTCTGGCTGACAAGCAGGTGGAGGCATATGTGGCTCAAATCTGCCGCAAGTTGGGGGTTGTGGTTGAGCACCCAAGCAAGAAGCTAACCCAGGGGTTGAGCTCTAGGCCTTGCAGACATTGTGTCTTGGCTGATTGGATGAGTTCTGAGTAGAATTTGCCAGGAATTTACCTATGGTAGTAGCAGAAACAGTTGTTCATAGAGATAATTTGCTGAAGATTTCCTTCTGCATACTTCACAGGGAAGGGTGTAGGGGAACCTTGTGGGCTTTGGTGCGTTGTGGGAGGCTGGTGTTTGAAAAGCCTGCCAAGTCTGCTTCCCTAACCAGGAAGCAAAGCCCTTTGCCTCCTGCAGTATCTTCAGTGCTATCCGCTAAACATTAACTACTAGTTAACATTAATGTTGGAAATAGTGTATTTTTCCTTTTGTCTAATGCACTGGTTCTCAACCTTCCTAATGCTGTGACCCTTTAATATAGTTCCTCATATTGTGGTGACCCTGAACCATAAAATTATTTTCGTTGCTGCTTTGTAACTGTAATTTACGAATAGTAATGTGACTGTTTGGAGAGAGGTTTGCCACAGGGGTTGCGACCCACAAGTTGAGAACCACTTACTGAATTCCCAGTTATTTAGAATGAGGTAACATGTTCCTGCTCTAGGCTCTCTTTGGAACATAGCTTTTGTACCTTTTGCTTCTGGGTAGAGTTAGGTTGGACTCCGTTTGATTTAGAGGCCAGTTTCTCCTTTGCATTAGGCTGTTCCCATTCACCTTATCTACAGCTTATTTCTTGTTTACCTCCTGTATACCCACACATAAAAATGTGAAAATAGTCATAGTATTAGGGCATTACTTTTTTTTTAAGATTTATTATGTATACATACAATGTTCTGTCTGTATGTATGCCTGCAGGCCAGAAGAGGGCGCCAGATCTCATTATAGATGGTTGTGAGCCACCATACGGTGGCTAGGAATTGAACTCAGGACCTCTGGAAGAGCAACCAGTGCTCTTAACCTCTGAGCCATCTCTCCAGTCAGGGCATTAGTTTTATCTTTTCCCCTTTATTTAATCAATAAGATTAAAGGCTCTCCCTGTATCACTGGAAGGTACTACACCTATCCTTGAGTTATTTTTAACGAAAAGTGTTTTGTTGTTTTATAAACAACACACAAAAAGCATTTCATCTCTCAATACCACTTTTTGTGGCTTTTATTTTACAGTGAATTGAAAAGATGCTGTATCCAGTTGGTTCTGTCAGTATGACCCTGAATGAGTAGTTTTACCCAAAGAGAGGGAAAACTATCACAGTTAAAACATTTATTTTATTTTATTTTATGTGTGCATGGATGTTTGCCTGTCTGTGCATGATGTGTCCCTGGTGCCTGCAGAGGTCAGAATAGAGTGTCAAATACCCTAGAACTGGAGTTACAGATGGTTGTGAGCCATCACGTGGGTTCTGGGAATCCAACCTGAGTCCTCTGGAAGAGCAGCAAGTGCTTGTACCCCTTCAGTCCCAATTATATTTTCTCCCTTTGTTATTTTTCTTGATCTGCTTTTCAGAAATGTTAAAGTACTCTCTTTTGGTTTATACACACAGAGAAGTAACTGGGTCATAGTTTTTCCTTTGTGGTGCAGTTGATTTCAAAGTTCAAGAGAGCAGTTTCAAATGTTAATAATGACTATTATTGACATAGTCTCATGTTATTGCTATTGTCACCATAATTCAACAACAAAGAATCCATGTGCCATAAGAAGCTCTTGTGACCTAAAGAGGTAGGTGAAAGGAAAGACTCCGTAGAAACTGTACTTGTCTTTGTTGTTTTCTGAAAACATTTTAAATCTGCACTTTCCTGTAAGTTTTGTATATTCTTTATGCTTAATTTATAGAACTCCAATATTGTTCTTCTGTGAAATCTTTTGAATTTCTTTTCTCTTTGTATTTAAGGGTATGTCTATGTGTACCTTTTGCTGATAATAATGATCAACTTGTGAGCTGGAGGACACAGAACTGCTAATTCTACTTGTTTTGGGAGCCCTTACATCTCCACAGCAGTCTTTCATTGCTCACATATAAACCCTGAAAACTACTTACAACTTTAACTGTGTTAACATAAACACTGCTCTTGCTTCCAAGGAACAGTAGGGAGTTTATTCTGAGCCAAATGTGAGTGATGTTGCCCCATAAATGTGAATTTGAACAATGTATTCCATTGTAAAATAGCTGTACAATTTTGTACTAAATTCATTGGTGAGGGGCATTGAACTCTAATAGATTAGGAGAATCTTACAACATTGTTAGTTTTTTGGTGGAAGCTAATAGGCTGCTAAGTTTAATGGTTTGTTTAATCTTTTACATAGTGTCAGAAGAATGTTAAGTCAGATATAGAGCTTGATAACTGCCTTAGAGTTTCCATGGCTGTGATGAAACACTATGACCAAAAGCAACTTTGAGGGGAAAGGGCTTATTTTACTTAATCTTTCATATAGTAGTTCATCAAAAGCAGGAACTAAAGGTCAGGTACTCAAGTAGAGTAGGAACTGGGAGGCTGAAGCTGAGGGGTTCTGCTTACTGGCTTGTTCTTGAGGCTTGCTCAATCTGCCTTCTGAATGCAGAACTACCAACTCAGGGATGGCACCACCCACAATGGCCTGGGCCCTCCCTGGTCAATCACCAATTAAGAAAATGCCTCATGGCTTTGTTGCAGACAGTCTGAGAGTGGCATTTTCTCAGTTAAGATTTCGTCTTTCCAGGTGACTCCAGTTTGTATCATCTTGACAAAAAAGTAGCCAGCGTATGCTTGTAGATGAATTTAAACAATCTTATTAAATAAGAAGCACAGAGCCAAATACAGGGGTAATAGCTGAAGAGATCAGAGAAATAGCAAATAGCCATGACTAGCCTTAGCTTACCACCATGCAGTATCTTCCCCAGAGAGACCTTCTTCCTGTCTAACCTGTACTTTTATTGCCTTCCTGTTCTGCCTTCTCATTGGCTCTAACCCAGCCACATGACTTCCTCATCACTGCGTGTCTATACAGACCTACCAGTCTCTATGGTTGGTACTGGATTTAAGGCATGTATCACCACATTGGCTGTGTCCTTGAATACACAGAGACTCTGCCTGCCATGTGATCGGATTAAGGGCGTGTGCTACCATGGCCTGATTTCTGTTTATGGCTTGTTATAACCTCTCATCTCCAGGCAAACTTCATTTATTAACATACAAATAAAATGTCACATTTCCCCTTTTTATTCTAATAAAAAGAAAAAAGAAAAGTTATAACTAATATAAGAAAAACTGTGTACAATAAGTACAATAACTGTATACAATATAAACAAGCAATAAATAACCTCAACAATGTCTAGTCCATTTGCATTTGACAAGCTCAGAGAAAATATTCCATTATTTATCCTATTTTATTATAACTATAATCCTTGCTTGATAATTGTTTTGTTATATGTAATTTTACTAGGTTAAAGTTAAAACCTTCCTTTTTGAAAAAAAAAAAAAGGAGAAGTACTGTAGCTATCACTCTGTATGCTGTGAATGTTTTGCTCGGATTGATTAATAAATAAAATGCTGATTGGCCAGTAGCCAAGCAGGAAGTAAAGTATAGGCGGGACAAGTTGAGAAGAGAATTCTAGGAACAGGAAGGCTGAGTCAGGATTTGCCAGCCAGCCACAGAGAAAGCAAGATGTAAAGGCAAAACTGAGAAAAGGTACCAAGCCACGTGGCTAAACATAAATAAGAATTATGGGTTAGTTTAAATGTCAGATGTAGAGCTAGTCAGTGGTAGGCCTGAGCTAATGGCTGAGCAGTTTTAATTAATATAAGCCTCTTGTGTGTTTACTTGGGTCCAAGTGGCTGCAGGACTGGCAGGTGAGAGAGATTTGTCCTGACCATGGACCAGATAGGACACGAGAAAACTTTAGCTACATATGCTAATGTGTGTACACTGCTACAGTTTGCTCAATTGGAGTAACTTGTTATTAATTATTATTGTATTATTAATACAATATTTTTCTTCTGTTTTCACATACCAGATGAGACCTATGAGATATAAATTTTGTTTCCTAAATTTGGGCATCTAGCAAGTTGCAGAATAAGGGCTCTAAGCTAGATACACATTGCATAATAATTGTTATTTTAAATGTGTTTTGTTTTTTATTTATATAGAAATGAGTGCTTTCTGTTAGAACATAATTAACAGAAAACTTGATAGGAAGTTATAACCTGATACACTTACATTTATTTAATATAGCATTTCTCAACAGGTTGAGAACCCTTTGGGGGTCGAATGACCCTTTCACAGAGGTTGTCTAAGATCATCAGTAAACAGATATGTACATTATAATTCATAACAGTAGCAAAATTACAGTTATGAAGTAGCAACAAAAATAACTTTATGGCTAAGGGTCACCACAGTGTGAGGAACTGTTATTAAAGGGTGGCAGCTTTAGGATGGTTGAGAACCACTGGTCTAATAGGTCTAGCAAATTAGTAAAGATATATTCCTATTAACATAAATCTTGCCAAATTTTTGCCAAACTTTTACATTTGCTGAGAGTTGTGACTCTACTGTAACCTGTATGGATATAGTTGAAGTAGATTTTTTTTTTGAGCTTGATAATCCAGAAATTTTCTATAAAATTTTAACAGAATTAAACAAAACAAAAAAAGGCAGTAAAAGAGTGGCTTCCTGTTACAGCTTCTGTGATCACACACACACACACACACACACACACACACACACACACACACACACACACAGTTTTAAGAAATTAAAAGAGTAATTGGGACTTGTCACCTTATATTCCTATGTTCTACTGTTTGACTATGCCTTCTCTTATATTAGGATACCTTCCAATGACGTGCAAAGATTGGATTTTCTATTTTATACCTAATAAACTTCCTAATTATGATCTTAGACAAAGCAACTGCTAGTTAGCTCAATTTGGTTCGAGGACTCTTGGAATTGAGCTTAGCTTTGGGTGTGTGCTCTCTGAATCTTTACCGGGCATTGTTCCTGAAGCATAAATAGGAAGTCAGTTTTGTTTGTTGGATAAGAAAACTGGCAAAATATTTCTATGCAAAACACTTCAAATATCCACATAAAAAGCAAAATCTAATATCTTTACTATTTTTTTATTTAAAAATTTTGCTTTCCTTTTTTCATTTTAAAAATTATATCCTTTCGGAAACTGTTTTAAATAACTTTCATTGAAAACACACTCAGAATTTTAAAGTGCACCATTAAGAGTAGTTTTTGTCAACAGTTTACTGTTGGTTTGAAGACCAGTCAAATTAATACAAAATAATTCTTTTTACAGGGACAATAATTTTCTAGAACAAAGACAAAATCATCTGAAATTCTTTCCTTAGTGAGCCTGTGTTCTCAAATTACTGGACCAGTCTCGTAGAAGATACTAAAAACACAGTAGACAGCTGCTGAGGTAGAAAGCTCATGTGGTGTCATATGCCCTTAGTGATCCCAGCATTTTGGAGACAGAGGCAGAGACAAAGGCATCTCTGTGAATCTTGAGGTCCACCTGACCTATATATTGAGTTCTAAGACAGCTAGGGCTACATAGTGAGACTCCACTTTAAAAAAAAAAAAAAAGAATAAATAAATAGCTTTGACAAACGTTTTGATTGTTAAGTGAGAGTTTTGTAAATGAATATCATTTGAGCAGAGTCATTAAACTACTGATGATAAATTCATCTTTTAAGATGACTTTCTTATCAGTTAGCTTTAAAGCCTGAAGCATTATTACAGTCTCATACCACGTTGAGCCCATAACTGTCTGTAATTCCAGCTCCACGAAATTTAGTGTCCTCTTCTGGCCTCTAGGTACCTGTACTCATATGGCAGAACACAGATATATGCATATATACATAAATAAAGATAAATCTTTAAAAAACATAGTTTGTGTTTATCATTGAGTATCAAGTTAATTTGATGTTTTTTTTGTAAGCCAATAGTGAACAGCCTAGTCTTTGATTTCCTTCGTAATTCTTTATAATTTGCCTATCTCAGTAAGGAAAAAAATTTTCTCTGGTGCAGTTGCCACCAAACTCAAAGCTGCCTTGGTCCATAATGCCAGGGACAGTAGCTCTCTGGGTTTTAGAGTTCTTTGTTTATCTCTGCAGACATTGTGTTCTCTTGGGTTACATTCTCATTTGCACTAGAGCCTGCTGAGCTTTGTCTCCTTTTTTGCAGAAAAGTTGCAGCTAGGAGCAGTAATTGGCTCCTCCTTTCAGGGAGCTCACGGAGAAGGAAAGTGAGTCAGCATCCATTCTGTTCTCCTCCCACCCTGCTACATCTGTCTGCATCTGTCTACTTTCCACCTACTTTGACTTTTCAGCACTTAACCCTCCACAAGATATCCCTAAGCAGCCCCAGAGATACCCTAATGATGTATGGATCCTCAGCAGTTCTTCTGTACACCAAATGGATTTAATCCACAGCTCTAAATTTGGGAAGAATAGCAAGATTTCCCGAATCCTTTTAGATGAAAATGTGTGAACAGGAGCTTTGTTTCCCATCCTCCCAACACTAGAGAGAAGATGCTGAAGAGAAAAATCAGCATTTAGTGACTTGTAAATGATGACTTTCTTATCAGACATTAACTGCTAACTGCTTGAAATATTGAGTCCTTTGTTCTGTCACTTCTTTCTCTTTGCATTTTCTTTGCTTTTATTGCTTAACAGGATTTAAGCACTTCTTCGTGGAAGAGAAAAATGACAAGAGGGGACAGTGCAAGTTGTGACCAAAGTAATAGAAATACCAAGGTGTGGGCACCTGTGCAGAGGAGACTCAATTATGTTAGCTGGCAAGACAGTAGGGAAATTAGAGCCAGAAGGGTCCTGGGAAACAGTGCCCCACTCACAGGGGTGAAAATGACACCCCAGAGACTTGCGGAGTTGACACTGCCCACAGACAGGTGTTGTTTTTGAGATGTATTTGACATGTTTTCCTTTGAGATGATTAGTATAGAATTAACAAATGACACTTATATAGTACTGACTTTTTAATACTGTGCAAGTTAGAGGATTATTATTGAAACCTCAAAATAGCCCTTTTAATACAGGCAAAACAAGCTTTGGTGTAATCAGTTCATGATCCCGTTATGTAGCAGTTGTGGTAGAGCATGATGCCTTTGGATTTTGGAAGACTTTGATGATATGAAAATATATGTTTTATTAAGTGAAAGTCCTAAATGATATTGTTAGTGGGGTGATCTGTGTTCCCTTTTGTTTATAATAAGATAGCTTAAAAATAGACTTGGAAGCTTGAGGACCATTTTATTAGTATTTGAGGAAAAACAGCAGTACAGATGAGCTGCAAATCTTACAGCTGTGGAGAGGAGGGAGGTGGAGAAAAGGAGGAGAGAAAATCATGGCTTTTGAGTCCAAGAAAGCAGGCATGGCATGTTCTGTAAGTGCATAGCAAGAGGTGGGGAGAATGAGTAAGGAAGTCCAGAGTGTCAGAAAAAGCATGCTTTGGCTTTTAGAAAAAGGCATAGGAGTAAAGAGAAGGGGAAATTATGCTTTCTGGATTTAGAACTCAGAATGTGGGCAAACTTCCCAGCGAAGATGGCATCGAGGAGCCAGAAGGGGAAGCTCAGGTTCATTTTATTGTGAGGGTGGTCACCTCCCATTCCATCTCCTTAGCATGTCTCCAGTTACATTTTATTGTGAGGGTGGTCACCTCCCATTCCATCTCCTTAGCATGTCTCCAGTTAAATCATCTTTCCTGTTGGGGTGGATGGGGGATTAACCCCTGGCTAGGTGATTGACAGGCCCAGTCAAGATTAAAAAAGTTTTTTTTTCAAGACAGTGTTTTCTCTCTTGTAGTCCTGGCTGTCCTGGAACTCGATCTATAGACCAGATTGGCCTGCCTGCCTCTGCCTCCAAGTACTGGGATTAAAGGAATACACCACCACCACCAGTTCAAGATTAATTCTTTTTCTTGACTTTTTTTGCTTTGTTTTTTGTTTTGTTTTGTGTCCCGCCCCCCACTCTGACAGGGTTTCTCTTTATCCCTTGCTGTCTTGGAACTCACTTTGTAGACCAGGCTGTCCTCATTCTTGCCTCTGCCTCTGGAGTGCTGGGATTAAAGGCCTTCACCACAATGCCTGGTTTACTGCATTAATTTTTTTGTTTTTTTGAGACTGGGTTTCTCTTTGCAGTTTTGGTGCCTGTCCTGGATCTCGCTCTGTAGACCAGGCCTGGCCTGGAACTCTCAGGGATCTGCCTGGCTCTACCTCCCAAGTTCTGGCATTAAAGGTATACACCACCACCGCCCAGCCCCTGATTTAATTCTTTTTTTTTTTTAAATTTATTTATTCATTATGTATACAGTGGTCTGCCTGCATGTATGTCTGCAGGCCAGAAGAAGGCATTAGATCTCATTATAGATGGTTGTGAGCCACCATGTAGGTCCTCTGAAAGAACAACCAGTGCTCTTAACCTCTGAGCCATCTCTCCAGCCCCAGCCCCCCCCCCCCCCCCCCCCCCCCCCCCCCGATTAATTCTTAAGGAAGGACACAATACTATATAGGCTCAAAGCCTACCATGTGGGGAGCGTCATCAATGACCTCCAAGACTACTAATCCCTGTCCAGTTACCTGGCAGTATAAGCAGTATACTATTAATGCTGTGTTTAAAAGGCTTATAGGACCAGCAGGATTGTGCAACAGAGAAAGTGTCTTGCCTTGAACATCTCACAGACTGAGTTTGATCCCTGGATTCCATAGGTTGATGGAGAGAACCAACTCCCAAAAGTTGTCCTCTGATCTACCAAGCATATACTGTGGTACCCCCATACCCTCCTACAATAATAACAAGTAATTTTTTAAAGCATGTAGGTGCTTAGAAATGCTTCTAGAACACTGGTGTTCACTTTTCTGCAGAAGTGCTGTTAGAATCAGGTCAGTCAATATTATGAAGATGTTTACAGTAACTGTTTAAGGAAATGTATGATAATATACATTAATATGGCAGTGTAAAAAGAACATTTTTGAAGTTCTAGTAATATTTTCATGTGATCACTTTTTTTCTGCACTAGACTCTTGTTAAATATGCATTTATTCCTTAAGAAGTTATTCTCCATCTGACTTTATTACGTCCCTTGTAGTTTCTCCATGTGACCTCTTCGACTTGCCAGTTTTGTTTCAACACTTCATGTAAACCCTTCAGGAGCTAAAGACAGAAGCCTGGAGCCCTGGCTTCTTCTTGTTTGTACCCTTTGACTCACATACTAGAGGGAGCCCGGGTTTATCTATTAAGCATCGATAATGAGCATGCTTCTGGTTTTCTTTTAGTTGTTATTTTTGGATAGCATTTTCCATCTGTGGTCACTGACGAGGTTTCAGTTTCCAGTGGCCTTCCTTGCCTCTGCTCTCTCCTCCTGCCACTGCTGTGCAGAGGAGACTGTCCACATGAAATCAGCTGCCAAGTTTCCACTGTTTATACTGCATAAGCAGTGTGACTACTGTCCCCCTCCTACAAGGGACACATTGAAATTATTTTCCTTGTCTTTGGTTCTGTTTTTTCTTAGCATTTTTTAAATTAAATATTTTTATTTTTAATGGGCAAGTACTAGTTATGCATTCACATGCTTAGACATTTGGTCTACAGCTGGTAATGCTGTTTTGAGGCTTTGGAACCTTTAGGAGGTGGGGCCTACATGAAGGAAGTGGGTTGTTGGGAATGGGGTAAATTTTAGAGATAATATCTTGACCTACTTGTCTTCCTCTAGCTCCCATTTCCTGTCAGCCCTTGCAGTAGCCTTCTCATGCCCCTGCAGCCATGAACTCCAGTTGCTCAGGTGCCATGACTCCCTGGCCAGGGTGAACTGTACTTTCCTCACACCATGTAGTTATTTGGTCACAGCACTAAGAAAAGAAATTAATATCAGAGTTATAATATGTCATTTTGGTATTTGTAACAAGAGGTGATAAAACCAGGCTACTTAATAAATCTGTTACTTCATATACTTAATATAGAGTTCATGTTCATTATATTATGACCCCCCCAGCGTGGGTGTGGGTGTGGGTGTGGGTGTGGGTGAGGGTGGGTATAGTCAGGATAATTTCTAGGAGTCAGTTCTTTTCCTTCCATCCTGTCTTGGGACAGAGTCTTGCTGTTTTTACATGCTATGTACTGTAGGCTGGCTGATCAGTGAGTTTCCCGGCAGTTCTTCAGTCTCTGTCTCCTGTCATGTCATAGGAGTGCTGGGGTACAGATATGCGACACCGCATGTGACTTCTTTCCCATGGGTTCTGGAGATCAAACTCAAGTTGTTAGGCTTGCATAGTAAGTTCTTTTACCGCTGAGCCATCTTACTGGCCCACATACCATTTTATGCAAATGGGCATTTTCATTCTTTCTATCAAATCCTTTGGTCAACATTTTCCCTTTTCTCATGGACTTCCTCCTTACCTTCTAGTAATAATCATTTAGCTGATTTCTAGAATTCTACATTTGTAGATTCCCTATAATGTAAGACCTTGCAGTATTTCTTTTCCTGTGTCTGGCTTAATTGCATTGTATAATACTCTCCAGGTAATATATAATGACATGTTGCTGAACAGTATTTTATTATGTATTTACATGACCTTTTTAATTTTATTTTTTTTAGACAAGGTCTCATGTAGCCTAGCTTGCCCTCAGAGGCTAGCTGTGAACTTCTGGCTATCCTGCCTCTACATCCCAAATGGTGACATTACAGGTACATACATCACACTCAGTTACCTGATGACACATACCATGTTGACCCATTTGATTGTGCAGTAAAGACTGTGAGGGTGCAGATACCTATTCAGTGCATTGGTTACAGTTCTTTTGAATCTATATCTGTAAGTGGGATTACAGGATTATTTGATAATTCTATTTTCCATTTTCTAAGGAACCACTACACATTTTCTGTAATGGCTAATTACCATTCCTACCAGCAGTGCTAGGGCTCCTGTTTCTCCCTCAGCACTTTTTATCTTTTTGAAAAAATAGTCATTCTAACAGAGGCGAGGTGATATCTTCCTGAATGTGTTTGTATAGGTTTCTATGCAAACACACACACACAGGCACACGCACACACGCGTGTGCCTGTGTGTGTGTGTCTGTTTGTGTGTATTTTGAATAGGGACTGGCCATGTAGCCCAGGTCGATCTTGAACTTGTGATTTTTCCACATCAGCCTCCCTAGTGTTGAGAGTACAGGTGGTTTTGATTTGATTTGAGAATGCAGTGGTTTTTGATTTGAGTTTTTCTGAGAATAGTCATGGTGAACATTTTTCATATATCTGGTGGACATATTTGGGTGTTCTTCCAAGAAAGCTCAGTTCAGCTCCTGTTTCGTGGCTGGGTTCTTTCTTGCCCCTGAGTTACATTCCTGGCCATTAGCCTCATATCAGATGGATGCTTTGAAATGTTCTCTCTTAGTGTGTCAGTTGTCTTTTCATTATCATTCCTTTGCGCTGTAAAACTCTTTAGTCTGACGTACTCGCAGTCATTTTTTATGTGTGTTGTCTATGCTTTTGGAGTCACATCCAGTAGATGTGTTCCCAGATGAATGTTGAGGTGTTAGACATTTCTCCTGTTGCCTGCCTGCTCCTGCACTTAGCTCCTATCCTTTCTCCTTTCCTTCCATTAACTCTTACTGTGTAGCTCTTGGTGGCTGGGAACATTAGCTATGTAGACCAGGCTGGATCCAACTTGCAGTAATCCTCCTGCCTCTGCCCCCTGAATGCTGGGATTGTGGGTAGGATCTACTATGTTCTGTTCCTCCATTTTCTTCTAGTAGTTTTATAGTTTGTCAGTCTCATGTTTAAATCTTTTATTTTAATTTTTATTTATGTGCATTTCCCTGTGTGAGTGTATCCCATGTGTAAGCTGTGCCTCTTCAGAAGCCACACGAGGGTGTTAGATCCCCTGGAGCTAGAGTAACATGCAGTTGAGAGTCACATGGGTTCCTGAACAGAACTCAGCCCCTCTGTGGGAGCAGCAAGCACTCTTAGTCCTTTCTAGTTAAATTTTAATCAACTTTAAAGTGACCTTTGAAGGTAGTGTGAAATAAGGACCTAGTTTCAGTTTTTGTGTGGATACTTACTTTCCCCGAAGTTTCCTGAAGAGATTGTACTTTCTTCAGTGTGGTAGTGTTGACACGTTCATTGTGTTCCTCTGCTTCTTCTATGTCAGTGCCATCCTATTTTGCTTACTGAAGCTACTGGAGTACATTTTGAAATCAGATCATGTGGTACCTTCTGGATTGCTCTTTTTGCTTATCATTGCTTTGGCTGTTTGCAGTCTTGTGGTTCCATATGTATTTTAGGATTGCTTTTCTTTTGTGTGTGAAAATGGCATTGGAATTTGTACTGAGGTTGGATATTTTACCCATCCTCATCCAGGATCAGGATTCCATTCCCTTTATTTGTATGGTACAGTTTTTTTGGGTTTGTAGACTTCTTGCTACTGGACATCTGGCTGAGGCCCTTTTCCCTACCTGGATAGAAACTGTGTAGGCAGGGAGAAGCTCTTCAAGTGCTAGTTATGCCACCTCTTATAGTCCTTGGCATTTGACAATAATGAGCAGTGGTGGTGGCAGGTGGGTGCTCTCTTGTGCAGCGCTTGAGTTCTAGGACTCTCACATCTACACATGACAGCTCTGGCACCAGGCCTAGGATGTTGGCATTCCTCAGATCCTAGCAGCTCCAGCAGTCAAGGCCTCTTCTCTTTAAGTCCTTCTGTCTTTCAACCTCAGCTTTGCATGTTGTTCCTTTTGTTCCTCTTATAGCCCCTTCTGAACTCTTCAGCTACCTCTTTTAGGCTGTCAGATCGCCTGCTGTTTGCTCCACTGCACTGCTGCTGCTCTGCTGTCTGAGATGGCACTTTCTTTATACCAGCACACACTGCTAAGAAAGTAGTAAGAGGCGGCCTCAAAAGACAAATCTATTATAGAGCCTAATGTTTCAGCAGGAGGAAAGGCAGCACAGGAGGGTGGTTCCTAGCCAACTCTCTTTGATCAGCCTGAGTGGCTTGCTTCTGCAGCCAGAGGAAGGGTGTTGGCACTAATTACAGCAGACCTCACATGCAAATGAGGCTTTGTGTTCTTTTTGATAGTCATCAGGGAAGTGCTTTCTACCCAGGATAGGAGTGGTTGTAGGATCATTTAGACCTCACCAAGGGCTTGTGTTAGTGGAAAGTCTGGTGTAAGCTGTTTGAAACAGTGCTGGCTGAGGCTGTATATTCAAGAGCTATAGCACTATGTTGTATGATTTGGTGGTTTGAATGAGAATGGTTCATATGTTAGAATGCTTGGTCCTCAGTGAATGGAATCCTTTGGGAAGGGTTAGGAGGTGTGGCCTTGTTAGAGGAGGTATGTCACTGGGGGTGGGCTTTAAATTTTCAAAAGCCTATGCCAGGCTCAGTCTGTCTTTGTCTATGTCTCTCTCTCAGATGTGCTCTCAGTTAGTGCTTCAGTGCTTTGCCTGCCTGCTCCTCTGTTCTACACCATGATGTTTATGGACTAACTTTCTGAAACTAAGCAAGCCCCCTATTAAATGCTTTATTTTATAAATGGCCTTGGTCATGGTATCTCCTCACAACAATCGAACAGTAACTAAGACACACACAATGTGTTCAGAACATCTGGTGTTGGCATACAGGTAGTAGTCTGGTAGACTGATTAATAGTCCTTTTGCTCATGCAGCCAGGATGATTCTAATAGCTACTAATTAAGGAATCAAATTGTCCCATGTTCCAGGGTCTCTAGTCTCTGCTTATTTACAGAAAAGGTGAGTACCAGAAGGAGTACTTTTAGTAAGAATTTAGGGAACTTAATATTGACATGAATAGTGTTTTTACAGTGTTTACCATTTTGTCCAGTGTCCTAAGGAGAGGGGGTTGCCCCTCACCTATCATCCTCTTCAGTGGTAAATTTACTTCTATGTGTTATTAGAGTTAAGTTTAGTGCATGTGTCCTCAAAGCCCTAAGAGGCCAGGGTTGGCACCCATCTATTATAAACCAATTAAAAATCAAGTTAATAGTGAAAAGTAGGATAAGAGGATTTGTTTGATATGGCCACATTGGGGAGAGGGACATTGAGATCCAGTGACTTCCCCTAGTCCATCTTCATGTCCTTACATGAGGGTTAGGTTTAAATATCATAATTAAGCAGGGTGGTCTATTTGAGATCACCCCACCACCCCACTCCAGTGCTGGGATCATAGACTTGGACCACGAGATATTTCTTCCCTTATGGTGATCCTGAGCCACTGAAAACCAAAGGGATTCAAAGCCACTGGGGATTGAACCAAGGGACTTGTGTATGCTGGGCAAGAACTCTATCCTTGAGCTTTATCTCAGTCTTTTCCCCTCCTCTGCTTCCAGTTTCAGTTTTGAAGGAAGATTTCACATATTCCTGGCTGGCCTCAAGCTTACTATGTAACCAAGGATGGCTGTAGCCTCTGATCCTCTTCTTTCCATATGTTGGGATTACAGGCATTTACCACCATTCCTGGCTCCTTTTTGTGACAAGATCTCTCTATTTCCCAGGCTGGCCTTGAATTTTATCAATAGTTCTGGCTAGCACAAGCTAATCCAAATTGTGACCCTTGTGCTTCAGCCTCTTGAGTAACTTGGCTCTTGTCCTAACTTGGTGCATCTCATAATCTTTGGGATGTTGATTTTTCAGTTTCAATTTTTCGAAGTTATTAAAAAATTTTTCCTGAGTTCTTTGTAGGTTGTTAGGGAACATTTAATGTTTCATTTTCAAGTACTTGTGAATTTTCCAGAGTTTTTCCTGCCAACTGTGTTTGCTTTTGCTCCATTATGCTCAAAAACATACTTGATATGACTCCTGATCCTCCTGAGTGCTGGCATTACAGGCATGAACCAACAATCCTGGCTCTTTGCTCTCTTTTGGTTACCATCTGCTTGGAGTATTTTTCCAGCCTTTCATTCCTAGTTATGTGTGTCCTTAAGGCTAAAATGAGTGATGGGTTTACATAATGAGATGAAGGAAAATGAATGTTGGCATTAGTATGTAATCATCTACTAATACATTAGGGTTACTCTAATACAGGTGATTTTGGGGCCACAAGAGGGATGCCAGATGCAGGTCTAGTATCAGTAGCTGGGTAGAAGCACGGCTTATATCCTGACTGGGATGGACCACAGCAGTATTGGATTTCATCAGACTGTTTGGGAATTGCTTATATCTGGAGTTTTCCACTTATATTTCAGACCATGGGAGATGATGAGTTAACACCTCATTATGGGAAAAGAAAATACAATAGATAAAGGAAGAACACTGTATGGTCATTTCCTGGGTTTCCTTGTCGCCTTTTGTTCACATCTGATCTCCTACTAGAACATGAAGGCTGGATCCTGGCATGGATTCATGCACCATCTTTTGTTTCTGTGTTAATTTTTTCATCCCCTGAAGTGCTTGGGGTCAGACCTATTACCATAGATCTGTAGGCAGGTTGACCCATTATAGTTGTGTTGTGTTGTTTTGTTTTGTACTCTTTGGGGGACCACAACCCAGCTCCAAAATAAATACATGGAGACTAATTCTTACTTATGAATGCCCTCCATTAGCTTGGCTTATTTCTAGCCAGCTTCTCTTAACTTAAATTATCCCATCTACCTTTTGCCTCTGTGCTTTTACCGTTCTCTATTCTATATACTTCTTTTTACTTCTTACTTCATGGCTGGCTGTGTGGCTGGGTAGCTAGCCCCTAGAATCATCCTTCCCTTCTCCTTTCCTCACTCCTCTCCCTCTTCTCATATTTCTTCTCCTATTTATTCTTTTTGCCTGGCAGCCCTGCCTATCCTCTCTCTCCTGCCTAGCTATTGAGCATTTGGCTCTTTACTAGACCAATCAGTTGTTTTAGGCAGGCAAAGTAACACAGCTTTACAGAGTTAAACAAATGCAAATAGAAGAATGCAACACATCTTTGCATCACTAAACAAATATTCCACAGCATAAATGAATGTAAACCATCTTAAACTAATATTCCACAACAGCCCACCCAAAAAGCATTTGCTAAATGGAGATAAAATTGTCCTCTTCTTGTTAAAAATCTCTTGGTTTGCTCAATGTTACCTATAATAGATTTTTAAAATTAGAAGTAGGTCTCCTGGGTTTTGATTGTTTAAGAGTCTTCTTAAGTTGTATGTAAAAATTCTAATTTGTTTGGTTTTTCAGTAGGAGAAGGTCCATAAATTTGGTGAGACCATGGAAAAGGGTCCATGCCAAAAAAAGGAAGAGGAATCACTGGTCTACAGGGAAAAATGGTTAAGACTCTAGAAAGTGCCAGCTATAGGTAATTTCTCAAAAGTCTTATTCTTGTGATTAAGTTTCTCAACCCACAATCTCTTTCACCATGTGTGCCTTTAAGGAAGCTGTCTTCAGTTCCACTTTGGGTCCAGGTCTCATTTTGTGTTCTTCCAGACTCTTTTGAAGTATAGCACTCCATCTTTTTTTAATGTATAATTTCTCTCTTCAAGGTGAATGTGGTGATAGTCCTCCCTTCTTTCTTTTTGGCTTATTGTGATGTTTAGTAATAAAACATTGTGAAAGGTTTCTGCCAGCGAGTATTGGTAGTTGTTTATTTATTAATATTTGCCTCTGTCTCACCAAGAGATAGGCTGGAGTTGGCTCAGCAGACCCACTAGATAACAGTACAGGCTGATCTAGCTGAGGATCCTAGGAATTTGGATTCCATGGAGGCTCACAGCCATTTGTAACTCCAGTCAGACCCCTGGGTGTACACACACACACACACACACACACACACACACACACACACACCACACTGTTGTGGAATATTAGCTTAAGATATGTTACATTCATTTATGCTGTGGAATATTTGTTTAGTGATGCAAAGATATGTTGCATTCTTTTATGTTGGATTTGTTTAACTCTGTGAAGCTGTTACTTTGCCTGTCTAGTCTGATTAGTCTAATAAAGAGCCGAACAGTCAATAGCCCGGCAGGAGAGAGAGGATAGGCAGGGCTGCCAGGCTGAGAGGATAAATAGGAGAAGAAATATGAAAAGAGGGAGGGAGGAGTGAGGAAAGGAAAAAGAGGATTTAAATTAAGAGAAGCTGGCTAGAAATAAGCCAAGCTAATACAGGGCATTTATACGTAAGAATACATCTCCGTGTATTTATTTGGGAGCTGGGTGGCAAGCCCCCCAAGCAATACACTTCTGTATGCTTAAAGCTGTGGTGGTAATCTAATTGTATTGAAATATTATTTTGATTTGTACTGAAATATTAATTTGATTGTATGTTAATAAATAAAGTTGTCTGGGGGTCAGAGCTATTAGAGCCATAGCAAGAGTGTGGCGGTGGTGGCACACGCCTTTAATCCCATAGATATCTGTGTGTTCAGGGTCAGAGCTATTAGAGCCATAGCAAGAGTGTGGCGGTGGTGGCACACGCCTTTAATCCCATAAGATCTCTGTGTGTTCAGGGATACAGCCAGCATTGGAGACATATGCCTTTAAGACCTAGGGGGCTGTACATTCAGACAGTGACGAGGCAGTCATGTGTTTGGGTTTACAACCAATGAGAAGGCAGAACAACATACTTTAAAAATACGAACCGAGAGGAAGTAGGTCTCTTTTCGCGAAGCTGGGACAGCAGGAGGAAGGGTGAGATTTTAGCTCTGAGCTCTGACCTCTCGGCTTTCTCTTTTACATTGTTTCTGTGTTTCTTATTTAATAAGACGGTTGGTTACATCTACATAAAGCTTTCTTGATTTCCTCAGTCACTTGTAACACTTTATCATCAAACCATGGATCACTCATATATACTGGCAATATTACAAATGAAGGTTGTTTTAACACTATTACATGAGTATGATTATCCATTTGGGAAATATAATTGGTTAAAATGCAATTAAGCCATGATACATTAAACACAGAACTATTCATAGAAATATTTTCTTCACCAGTTAAAAAAAAATAGGGCATTTTGACACAAGCTAAAACAGTTCCTTTCAGAGGACAAACAGGTTTTAAGTGACTGGAATGTCCTGCCACTGTTCCCATGGCAGCAGCAAGTTAACAAACATAAGTTTGTGGAGATCCAGTGCTGGAATACCAAATTCCAGCTGATAGTCCTTGGTCCTAAGATTGTGCTGTAGACATAAGATAATCGTCCTGATTTCTGGACCAATCAAGAATATACTGCTGTGTCCCTGTGATGTTATACTTTAAAGGAACAATGCCAGTACATCATCTCCATAGCAAAGTTTTGTTAGACTCTCGCAGTTCTTTTGTGTGTGGAGGAAATTGTTCAGAGGGTGCAATATTACTTATCCAATCACCTTGAGGAAGCAATAACTGTATACAAAGTGTACATTGCTTATCATATGCCTTCTATGTAGTTTTGAACAGGATGAATTTCATGATAAACTAAGAAGGGTCAGTTTCTTCTTAAGCCTTGGAACTAATACTAAGGAAATCATTTTTCTATCTTTCATAGTCAAGCCATTTGTTAAATGTCTATTTGTAATCCAAACTACTCTTGTAAAATTGTTTGGTAAGTGCAATATTAGATACCAACAGTGACTACTTCTCTGCCTAATGTCATTTAAATTCCTGTTTTGAGAACTGATTCATTGAGTACAAGATGATAAAGTTGACAGATGTACTTAGAGGTTACGTCACGTAAAAAGTAAAATAAACCTGGCTCAGTGGTTAAGAGCACTTTCTACTCTTCCAAAGGACCCAAGTTTTGTTCCTAGGACCCATGTCATGCGGCTCACAGCTGCGCAACTTTAGCTTCGGGGGGAATCTGATGCCTTCTTCTGGCCTTCCCAGGCAGTTAGGTATCTTTAGGGTTTCTATTGCCACAAAGAGATACCACGATCACGACAATTTTTATAAAAGAAAACACTTAATTGGGGCTGGCTTATATTTCAGAAGTTTACTTCATTATCAGCATGGTGGGATGCAGGCAGACATGGTGTTGGACAGGTAGCTGAGAGTTTCACACCTGGATTGGCAGGGAGTAGGAAGAGAGAGACCCTGGGCCTGGCTTGAGCTTCTGAAACCACAAAGCACACTCCCAGAGACACACTTTCTCCAACTAGGCCACACCTAGAACAAGGCCACACTTCCCAATAGTTCCAGTCCCTGTGAGCCTATGGGGGCTCATTTTCATTCAAACTACCACAGCATCTTTGAGCAGAAATTTGAGTGGATCTTGATAGAGAATTTTTTTTTTTTTTTTTGGTTTTTCGAGACAGGGTTTCTCTGTGTAGCTTTATGCCTTTCCTGAATCTCGCTCTGTAGACCAGGCTGGCCTCGAACTCACAGAGATCCGCCTGCCTCTGCCTCCCTGAGTGCTGGGATTAAAGGCGTGCATCACCACCGCCCAGCGATAGAGAATTTTTAATACGCCATAGTGGATATACTATATAAGTTGCATACAGTCATGAGTATATTGAATTCAGAGAAACTCATGGGTCAGTTTCTTAATTGTGTATGCAGGAAAGGAAGAAAATGAAAAATAAAAAACTTGTGTCCCCAAAGAAGTGATGCTAGCCAACATTGTACTGTTAACCCCTGTTCTTGTAAATGTAGAAAAGCAGTCTGGGGCCTCTGTGTCTTCAGAGTCACTAAGGAACTCTCTTACAGAGAGCAGGGTCACCTTACATGGTGACTCCATTGTTCTCTCATGTGATGTTGAAGTATTTTATTCAGCTGTCGTTTATTCAAACTCATTTATGGTCCATGGACCCACCTCCATCTGCCTAGTGAAAAAAGTATTGTGAAGTGATAGCATCGTTTCCCACTGAGATCATGCTTCATAGTGTTACTGCCACAAAGAGATATCAGTCTGCTGTTAACTTCCAGAAGTCTCAGTCTGGAAACCTTTTATTTGAAGTATCTAGACATGCCAGATGTAAATGAGCATTCCAAGAGTTTTTAAAATATTTATATTTAGTTTTAAGTGTATCTGTGCATAATGTTCCAATGCTAAACGATTAGGCTTGTTAATAAAAGCTTGTAGTCTCATTATTTATTGTAACAAAATTTTTCAAACAAAGCAGTTATTGTGTTTGTACATGTGCATGAATTAAAACAGTGAATCTGGCTTTTTTAAATTTGAAAGTTCAGGCTGACCTTGAGCTCATGAACCTCTAGCCTTTGCTTTCTTAGTGCTGGAATTGCAGAAATGCTTTCTCACCCACCATGCCTGGCTCCTTTTTGTTTTTGTATTTTTTATCTAGTTTTTCAGTAATAAATATTATATGAAATATATTTAAAATGTATACCATGTAACTATATTAGCTTCTAAGGTCAGGAATTTTAAGTCATTAAACCAGGATTACTCTTACTATAAATGTGGCTAAGTGATTTAGAGCCATGCTTTGAATCGGAAAGGTCTGGTACTAAGATGCAGTGGTCTCATTTTCTAGACCAGCACTGTCCAGTGTGGCAGCCACCTGGTAGCTGCCTGTAAGCACTTGAAATCTGACTAAGTCAACTAATTGAATTTTAAACTGCATGCAGTTATGATCAGTTCATCTGTGGATATGTGATCATGATCACCATATAGGACCAGTACTAGTTAATTTAAATTCTGAGCCCTGGTTTTCTAACTTCCATGGTTGTTAAAAGAATTAAGTAAAATATTTAAGTCATTTAGCACTGTGGCTAGAACAGAATGTATTCATGGAAAATGGTAGTTAAATATTAATGACACATTAATTTAAACTTGTTTGTTTTTACTCTTTTCCAGGTTTAATTTTTTTTGGAAATCAAGTTCAATATTAAAAAGAAAAAGCACACATTATTGGAAGCCATTTCTACTAATTCCGATATATTTTAACTTATGATTTGATTTGAATACTGTCATGGGAGGAGCTGTGAGTGCTGGGGAAGATAATGATGACTTAATTGATAACCTTAAAGAAGCTCAGTACATCCGCACTGAAAGAGTAGAGCAAGCCTTCAGAGCCATTGACCGTGGAGATTACTATCTGGAAGGCTACAGAGACAATGCTTACAAAGACTTAGCCTGGAAGCACGGGAACATACACTTGTCAGCACCTTGCATTTATTCTGAAGTTATGGAAGCTTTGAAACTTCAACCAGGATTATCTTTTCTTAACCTGGGAAGTGGAACCGGATATTTAAGTACAATGGTGGGCTTAATTTTAGGTAATTTTATTTTTGTAAATTTCTATTTATAAAATGAGCTCAGTTTGCGTGGCTCTTCATGACCTATAGTGTTTGTAACCGAATCTAGTATGTCTGAATGTGTCTGTTTAAAGCGGTATAGTTTTTACTTAGGTGTGGAAACACATAGTTGAAATCTCCTCTTTCCCAGCCCTGAACCTAATAGTTGGTCAGCTCTTGCACTGTTATGTCTAGTTATGGTAGATACAGATATAGTATGTCAATGCTTGAAATCAGCAAGGGCTGGATACTTAACTAGCATGCACAAAGTCCTGGTTTTGACTCAATATTTCACATACCAACACGGTGGTAGGAGAATCATAAATCAGTTGTCCTTAGTAACATACTACATAGTGAGTTTGAGGCCAGCCTGGGAAACATGAGACTTTCCCACTCCAGCCCCCACTCCAAGAAAGTAACTGGTAGGCAAGAAGTTCAGTATATGACCACAGCTACTGGATACTGTCTCAAGATGTATTTGCCATCCTGCATAATTAAAACCAAAGTATAGTTATTTTTCTTTTTGTTAGGACTGTACAGTTGGTGAAAAAGGTAGTACTTAAAAAGGAAGACATAAAGAGCATGTGTGAAGCAATGGTTATAGCTGAGTGTTAATCCATTAAGCTGCTCTGGAAGCTGAATCCCTATGCTATGCCCCCATACTTTGATTTGTGTTCTATGTATTAAGTCAGAGGGTTGGACCTGGAGCAGTGCTTACACATAGCCTGTAATTCTGAGGCTGTGAATTGTGTTTAGTCCTGCCCTGCACAGCAGCCACATTTACAGAATCTCTTTCCTCAGCTTGTGCTTGCCATAGTTTTGTTACAGGGATCCAGGCAGAAGCTGGGAGAGCAGGGCATCTTTGATTTGGTAATATGCAGTCAAGGGAAATGATGCCCGCTAAAGGAATTTTGTTTGTTTGGTTTTTTGTTTTGTTTTGTTTTTTGAGACAGGGTTTCTCTGTGTAGTTTTGGTGCCTGTCGTGGATCTCACTCTGTAGATCAGGCTGGCCTCGAACTCACATAGATCAACCTGCTCTGCCTCCTGAGTGCTGGGATTAAAGGTGTGCACTGCTGCCACTGCCACCACCACCCGGCTGGGAATTCTTGTCTCACTTCAGAAACTGGAATATAGAGCATTCTTGTTTAGCGAGGAGAAGTTAGAGTTTTGTTTTTTGTTTTTATCCCAGATTTTTTTTAACAATTAAAGTATACTTGAAGCAATTATCTATAAATTTAATTTTGCCCCAGACTTAGAAAGTAGATCACTTCAAATCCTAATATGTTGCATTGGAACATCATTTTCAGTTTCAGATTAAAAATAAATTCTGTTCTGCTCACTTCTTAACTGTCTTCCCAGAGCTCAGAATTTTTACAAAGGACATCTCAGCACTTTCTTTGTTCCTGTGTAATTAAGTTGAAGATGGAGAGAAGAGAAAAAGAAGCCTCCCAAATCTTTTACCTTTTAAAATTGAATTAAATACCAAACCATCATCATTATTGTTATTCTTATAGCTGCTGATTCAGGTAGGGGTGGTTCCTCCCTCTTCTGTTCCTTTTTGGCAAGGGTTATATTCCTATTTTCCTGATAGACCCTATACTACAAAAATTATAGTTCATAATAGAACCAGTAATGTATACATACACTTATCCAATTTAAAGATTTTTCTTAGTCTCTTACTAATTCTCTAGTTAGCAGAAGTAACTAAGGAGATTCCTAGAATCATTCCAGTGCTGTGGATACTGACACAGTGATGCTCCAGCATGCACTCCTAAGGTGAAGCAGGCTACAAGTAGGGAACTCACTGCCAGCTTGTTCGGAGGGGCTGGTGTGTGCTACCATCCTATTTGGTCTACATGCCTCTTATCACAGGATGCTAAATGATTCTTATTCAGAATGCTTATATTACCTTTGCCCTGTTCACACATGTTCTCTCTCTGTGTTTACATGTGTGTATGCTCTTCCCCCATTTCCTCTTCCTTTAATCAGGTATGGTTTATGTGCCTGAAAGCTTACCATTTTCTCCCCTTCATTTTTATTGTATGTGTATGAGTGTTTGGTCAGCATGTATGTCTGTCTGTGCACCACATGTGTGCCTCGTACCTTTGGAGCCCAGAAGAGGGCATTGGATCCCCTGGAACTGGTGTTACAGAAGGTTATAAGCTGCTGTGTGGGTGCTGGGAATGAATTGGAAGAGCAGCCAGTACTCTTACCCAGGCTGTCTCTCCAGCCTCAAGTTTACACATTTTTAGGTCATCAACTCGGGTTTTTAATAAAACTAGAATTGCATAAACTTTGTCACGATCTAATCTTTAAAAACCTCTGTTGTATTCAGTAGTATACACTTTTGGTTCCTACTGTAGCCTTGGCAGCCAGTTGTACCTACAGATTGCCTTTCTGGATCTTTAATAGCGGTGGGATCACACAGTAGTTTTTTGCATCTCGTTTCTGTCACCTAGCTGTAGCTTCACAATTCCCATGCTGGAGTCTGTGACTGAGTAATCAATGTCATTTTACCCCCCCCCCCTTTTTTTATCAATTCACAGTAGACTGGTGTTTGAGCTACTATTTTTGGCTTTTGGGGAGCACTACCATGGGAATCCTGTAGGAACTCTTGTGTGGACAATTTATTTCTCTCGAGTAGATCTTAGAACTGGAATTGTTGGGCTGAAGGTAAAATTATATCTGCCTTTTTAAGAAATTGCCAGACTTAAAATGTGGCCTAAGTGTTTAATTCCCACCAACATGGTATGAGATTTTGTTTTTTCAACATCTTCATTGACACTCAATGTTATATCTGTGTCACTGGTCTGTGTATTTCCCTCTCTGCTGGGTGTGGACCAAACTTAGGGCCTTGTGTATGCTACACATGCATTTACTCTACCACTGAACTACACCTCCTTTCTAAGAATCTGAGCCTGTGCTGGAGAGATGGCCCAGAAGTTAAGAGCACTGACTGCTCTTCCAGAGGTTCAGAGTTCAATTCCCAGCTCACATCATCTGTAGTGAGCTCTGATGCCTTCTTCTGGCATGGAGGCAAACACACAAAACACTGTATACATAATAAAATAAATCTTAAAAATGAAATTAAGTCTTGGCTTTTGCTCTAGGCTAATTGCCATGCTTAGTTAAAAAACAAACAAACAAAAAGCAAAATGGAGCTTCAGTTGGGCATGGTACCACATGCCTACCCTTCTAATACTCAGTATTCGGTAGGCTGAAGCAGAGTGATGTTAGAGACCTATGGTTGAAGTCAACCTGGGTTACACAGTGAAATACTGTTTCAAAGTGGGAGTGGAGGCCTATTGGTAGAATAGGTAGAATGTTGCCTAGCATGCAGGAAGCCCTTGGTTCTATCTCGAGCATCCCATAATCTGGACATGGTGTTACAAGCATAAAATTTAGCACTTGGGAGGTGGAGGTGAGAAGATCAGAAATTTGAGGTCATCATTGGCTACACAACAAGTTCCAAGCCAGCCTGGGATACAGGAGGCACTGCCTTAAAAAAATAAATAAAATAAAATAAAAAGAATAAAGGAGAAGAAGAGGGAGGCCTTTTAGTAGCTGTCTTAGTGGATGTGAATTGTCTCATTGGAGTTTCAGTTTGGCACTTCCATAATTAATGAAGTGAGCATCTCGTCACTACTAGTTGGTCATTTGCATAGCATTGGTGCAATGTCTATGCAAAGGTTTCCCCTATTTGATGCATGTTAAGATGAAAGCTCTGCTCTAGCCTCACTCATTCCAAAGCCTGCTCCCTCTCAGAAAGCCCACCAAGTGGAAGCTCCTCCCCCAAAGCTCCTCAAGATTGCACCTACAGGGTATTTAAGCTCCAGTCCATTATTACCTGGGAATGCTTTGCTCAGATTAAACCTGGTCTTAGTAATTTGGCTTGATTTCATCAGCAGAGAAACCCACTACCAGGAATACAAAATACTTATTAGTTGTTATTATTGTTTGTATTCCTTTATGTTTTGAATGTAAGCATTTATTAGCATAGAATTTTGTGTTTCTTCAGGTTTTTGTAAGGACCTCTTTAAAGTGGTCTGGTCCCAGTTCCTGGTGAGATAGAACACATTCTGCAAATGTCATGTTTCGTGCTAAGGGAAATTCTATTTTTTACATTAAGCATTGTTTTTAGTCTTGATCTTCTATCCCATGTTTTAAGGAAAGATTTCTGGGGGAATTGAGAGAGAGCTCAGTGGATAAGAGCACTGACTGGTCTTCCAGAGTACCCAGGTTCAATTCTCAGCACCCGCATGGCAGCTCACAACTGTCTGTAACTTCAAGACAGACATACTTACTTCCAGGCAAAACACCAGTGCACATAAAATAAAAATTTAAAAAAAAATTTAAAGATTTCTTTTAGTTATTGTGAATATCATTCTTGATAAGTGACTTGCTTTTGGTAATGAACAAATCTTTTAAGAATGTTTTCTCTTAGACTTATCACACTCAAGCTGCCAAAGTGCCTTGTTGTATACACTTTACTGTTTACTTCTACATAGGCATCTGTGCATCTTGTTTTCCAACCTAATACCCTGCATTGCATCATTAGCATGGTTCTTTTTTTTTTTTTTTCCGCTTTAAAAATTAGTTTTTAAAGTAACAGAATTCTTTCTGGCATTTTCATACCTACTTCCTTTTGTTTTCCAGCCCATTCTCCTTCCTGCCTTTTCTTTTCCCATTGTGTGCTGCTTCTTCTTCTTCTTCTTCTTCTTCTTCTTCTTCTTCTTCTTCTTCTTCTTCTTCTTCTTCTTCTTCTTCTTCTTCTTCTTCTTCCTCCTCCTCCTCCTCCTCCTCCTCCTCCTCCTCCTCCTCCTTCCTCCTCCTCCTTCCTCCTCCTCCTCCTCCTTCCTCCTCCTCCTTCCTCCTCCTCCTCCTCCTTCCTCCTCCTCCTTCCTCCTCCTCCTCCTTCCTCCTCCTCCTCCTTCCTCCTCCTCCTTCCTCCTCCTCCTCCTTCCTCCTCTTCCTCCTTCCTCCTCTTCCTCCTTCCTCCTCCTCCTCCTTCCTCCTCCTCCTTCCTCCTCCTCCTTCCTCCTCCTCCTCCTTCCTCCTCTTCCTCCTTCCTCCTCCTCCTCCTTCCTCCTCCTCCTCCTTCCTCCTCCTCCTTCCTCCTCCTCCTCCTTCCTCCTCCTCCTCCTTCCTCCTCCTCCTCCTTCCTCCTCCTCCTCCTTCCTCCTCCTCCTCCTTCCTCCTCCTCCTTCCTCCTCCTTCCTCCTCCTCCTTCCTCCTCCTTCCTCCTTCCTCCTCCTTCCTCCCTCCTCCTCCTTCCTCCTCCTCCTCCTTCCTCCTCCTCCTCCTTCCTCCTCCTCCTCCTTCCTCCTCCTCCTCCTTCCTCCTCCTCCTTCCTCCTCCTTCTTCTTCTTCCTCCTCCTTCTCCTTCCTCCTCCTTCTCCTTCCTCCTCCTTCTCCTTCCTCCTCCTTCTCCTTCCTCCTCCTCCTCCTTCCTCCTCCTTCTTCTTCCTCCTCCTTCTTCCTCCTCCTTCTCCTTCCTCCTCCTCCTTCTTCCTCCTCCTCCTTCTTCCTCCTCCTCCTTCTTCCTCCTCCTCCTTCTTCCTCCTCCTTCTTCTTCCTCCTCCTTCTTCTTCTTCCTCCTCCTTCTTCTTCTTCCTCCTCCTTCTTCTTCCTCCTCCTTCTTCTTCTCCTCCTTCTTCTTCTTCTCCTCCTTCTTCTTCTCCTCCTTCTTCTTCTCCTCCTTCTTCTTCTTCTCCTTCTTCTTCTCCTTCTCCTTCTTCTTCTTCTCCTTCTCCTTCTCCTTCTCCTTCTCCTTCTCCTTCTCCTTCTCCTTCTCCTTCTTCTTCTTCTTCTTCTTCTTCTTCTTCTTTTTTTCCCAAGATTTATTTATTTATTATATAGTGTTCTGCCTGCATGTATCCCTGCAGGGCAGAAGAGGGTGCCATATCTGGCCAGAAGAGGGCACCAGATCTCATGAGAGATGGTTGTAAGCCACCATGTGGTTGTTGGCAATTGAACTCAGGACCTCTGGGAGAACAGCTAGTGCTCTTAACCTCTAAGCCATCTATCCAGCCCTCATTGTATGCTTTTGCCATCAGCATCTCTCTTCATCTCATGTGTTCTAGTGTCTTCTCTACTCCCCTCTTAAAACCTCCTTTTTCTTGTCTCATGGACTTTGCTGGTTTTGCAGCCGTTATTCTACCTAGATGCATATATGTAGCAATTAGAAACTAGGAGCACCTATATGAGAGAGCACAGCATTTCTTTCTGGTCCTGGGCTACCTTATTTTATATTTACTCCAGTTTCATCCATTTTCCTGCTAATTTCATTTTTCTTTACAGCTGAATAATAGTCCATTGTGTGTACCACACTTCTATTATCTGCTCATCAGTTGATGGATGTCTAAGCTGGTTTCATTTGCCTGCTTTTGTGACTAGAGCATGAAAGAGTGTAGATGCATAAGTGTCTCTGGTAGCATATTGAGTCATCTGTGCCTGTTATTGCTGCTACCTTGAAAAGTTGATATGCTGGTGATTTTCTTTATGGTTATTACCATTATCCTTTACGGTAATAATAGCAGCAAAGAGAATGCAGATAACATAGCATGGAATAGTTCATTTCCGGAATAATTGCTTCTCTAGTTTTATTACATTAAACATTGTTACAAAGTATGAGGAAATCTCAGTGATAGGAAAGTTTTCTAAATGGTTCACCTGACTATCTTTGGGATTAACTCCCCCCCCCCCCAATTTGGATCATCTGTATAGCAAATGGTCCTTTTTTGCTTTTTGCCAATTTTGTGAGGATTTGCTTGTTTGAGTAAATTTAGTTGTAAACCTGATGAGTGCACTGCTTTTGTGGCATCCCTCCCAATGAGTGCAATGCTTTTGTAGCCCCATGAATATTATGTGTCTTTCTTTCTTTCCTTCCTTCCTTCCCTCCCTCCCTCCCTCCCTCCCTCCCTCCCTCCCTCCTCCCTTCTTCCTTCCTTCCTTCCTTCCTTCCTTCCTTCCTTCCTTCCTTCCTTCCTTCCTTCCTTCCTTCCTTCCTTCCTTCCTTCCTTTTTTGAGATAGGATTTCACTGTGTAACAGCTGGCTGTATTGGAACTCATTTTGTAGACTAATTTCGACTCAAATGCACAGTGACTAGGATTAAAGGGTCATGCCACCACAGTCTGGCGAGTGCAGTGCTTTTATAGCTCTCATGAGTGCAGCACTTTTGGTGTCATTTGCTGACCTTGTGCATAGGAGCAGAGATTGAATTCCTGTTGTATGTTCCCAGCAGAAGTGTTGCAGGGCTGTCCTCTCTTCTGCTTGTATTGGGTAAGAAATTGCATTGCACTGAGGCCAGTGAGGAGAGCTTCAGTCTGAACTCTGGCACCAGTCTCTGGGGCTCTTAGACAAGGCACATTCTGAGCTCATTTTAGATATAAAATTAAGCGAATTCTATCAGGATGAGTTTTTAGTATGTAAAATTATAACTTATTTTATACACACACACACACACACACACACACACACACGCACACACACACACACACACACACACACACGCACACACGTCCCCTAGTGCTGTGGGATGTCTTTCTGTATGCTATGAATATGTGTTGCTCCCATTGGCTAATAAATAAAGCTGCATTGACCTATGGCAGGGAAGGATGGAGCCAAGTGGGAAAATCCAAGAGAGATAGAGAAGAAATGAGAGGTGGGGGAGATGCCAAACTGCTGTCCAAGGAGCAACATGTAATGGGATGCAGGTAAAGCCATGGAATATGTTGCCATACATAGATTAATAGAAATGGGTTAAGTTGTAAGAGCTAGTTAACAAGAAGGCTGAACCATAGGCCATGTAATTTGCAATTAATATTAAGCCTCTGAGTGATTATTTTATAAACGGTTGTGGGACTGTGGGGTCGGGCGAGACCATAGAAATGTGGGACCAGAGAAACTTACAGCTACACGCTAGTGACAGTGGTTCAGTGTTTATCAATGCCTGCTGGACTTGACAGAACATAACTACCAGAAGAATAGAATAGATATTTTCAGAAAATTATTACCTTTTTGCATTTGTTTCCCTGTGTGTGAAAGAATTCATGAATCCGTCTAGTAGTATCAAAGCTCACAGCTATAAAATTATTTCTTCCTGTTGTGCAGTTGTTCTTAGGCTGGTTCAGTGTTGATGGTAATCCACAGGCATGCTTGGTCTGCAGGGAGGTTTTTGTCTTCTCTGGAACTGGTCTTAACATTCTGTTTGAATCTGCCTTCTGACAGAGTTAGCCTATTACATTCCTGGAATTTTATTTGTGTGTGTGTGTGTGTGTGTGTGTGTGTGTGTGTGTGTGTGTGTGTGTGTGTGTGTGTGAGAGAGAGAGAGAGAGAGAGAGAGAGAGAGAGAGAGAGAGAGAGATTGAGAGATTGAGATTCATGCAATCTGTTGTGATCATATTCCGTCACTACCCTCTCCTGCTCTTGTTGAGTCCCTTCTTTCCATTAGTCTTCCTCTCTTCATCTGTCTTTCTGTCTTTATTTCTCTTTTTTTCCCCACACTGATTTTAATTAGGGTTAAGTGTATGAGCACAGTAGGATCTATTTACTGGTGCATGGGTAAGTTCCCATTGGCTGCACCACTGAAGAAAATGACACCTGTCCCCTGCTAATAACTCATCAGGAAGGATTGGGACCTCAGGAGCACCCCCTTCCCCTCATCCATAACACAATGGTGACGCAGCAGTCACATGTAGATCTTGTGCAGACATCCACAGCTGCTGTGTGTAGCTGGAAGGTTTCTCTGGTCTGCCCAGCCCCTTGGTCCCACAGCCGCTTATAGATAATCACTCAGAGGCTTAATATTATTTACAAACTATATAGCCTATGGCAGGCCTCTTGTTCTTACATCTTAAATGAACCCTTTTCTATTTATCTATGTTTTGCCAGGTATTTGACTTTACCGGTCTGATGGCATGTTGCTCCTTGGGCAGCAGGCTGGTGTTTCCCTTTCTCTTTCCTTTGTCTCTCCCTGGATTTCCTTCCTGCCTCTAAGCTGCCTTGCTATAGCAGCTTATTTATTAACTAATGGGAACAACTGTGGGAGCCTGTTCTCGGGTTCCTCTTGGCTTTACCCAGCAGGTCCTCATAGAGGATGATCAGGACCACGGGCCTGAGTGCAGGTGTCTGAGATGGTCTGCACTTGGCTGTGCTGGGGGAGGAGGTCTTTTGCTCCACCCCTTGGTGTCTCTATAAAAACCCTGGGGCAGAGACAGTCGGGCCCGTTGGAAAAGGTTCCAGGCCCTATCGAGGCTATCCTTTATTTTCTATCTGTTTATCTCCGCAAGATTCTCCGCAATAAATCCTTCTATCTAATATTTCCTGCTGCTCACACTCAAGAAAACTCTGGGAAGCTGTGGGGTTGGTGGGTAAACACCCCACAGAATGACACCATGAACAGGGACTAAAGAAAAAAGAAAAAAAAGGAACTAAAGAAAAAAGGGGGGGACTAAAAAAAGGGGAGACTAAAGACAAATGAACAGGGACTAAAGACAAAGTAATAGGGACTAAAGATAAAGGAAAATAATAGTTTTATTACAGAGTTTTTGGCAAAAGTGCTGAGTCAGCCCTGCCAGTGGAAAGGCATGCCGGTGTTATGGAAAAAAATATATATTATATATATATTATTGAGAGGCAGAGGTTTTATCCTTGAGAGAAAAGGAAAGCGGACTGGAAGGAAGTCTGATGCTGCAGCGAAATTCTCTTCTGTCAAAATTTTCTATCTTCTATCCCTTTCTCAATTTCTATCTGTGAAAAATAAGTATAAGGTATAGGGTAGTAATATAGTGTAGGAAAAACTTAGAAGTGTAAGATCGTGTAGGAAAAAATAAGTAAGGCAACCAGACAGAAAAAACTCTTCAATTTTCTAACTTTGGGGGCTATGAAAGCAAACTGGGGGGAAAATCTTTCTTTGGGCTTTACGGGTAGTAAAAAAGCTCTTCTTTGAGCTTATGGGGAAGAAAAAGTTTCCTATGGAAGCTTTTGACCTGGGGACAGCTGAAATGCTAAGCCCAAGCAGCAGGAGAAATTGTTTTCTCCCTGAGGCAAAAATGGGGGTGTAAGAAATCAAAGTTTAAAGTTGGGAAGTTTGGGGGAAAGTTGGTTTTGCTTTCTCCTGGGGAAAAAAATCTTTCTCTTAAACTCTAAAGCTTTTCTTGGAAAATTTTGGGGGAAAAAAATCGCTCTAAAAAGCTTTAATCTTTCTCAAAAGCTCTCTTAAACTTAAAAACTAAAGCCTTTAACTTTCTCAAAAGGACAAAAATTAGAATCACCTGAAGATATTAGTATGGGGACCACCTGTGATTAACTCTAAGGGAAAACAACAAACTCAAGACAGCAAAACCTCTCTAAGTTCTTTCAAGCTTTAACAATCCTCCCTGTAATGCAGGAGGCAGGGACAAGTTCCTAAAAACCTCTTCTAAGCTCTGTCTCTTCAAGCTAGTAAAAGACAGTGGGTCAGAGTACCCTGAGGGAAATGCTTGGGAGAGGGTGGGTAAAAAGCTATAGAGAGCCCAAGAGGGCAGGAAACTTTACCTGAGAAAGGCAAAAAAGCTAAGCTTTTCAGTTACAGCCAAGCTGAGGCATCAAGGATTTTGTTTGAGTGAGCATTTCAGAATGAAAAGGTGCTCCTAATCTTCCTAATGCAAAGATCCCCTGAAGCAATGCAAACTGTTAGCATTGTATCCTCGCTTCTGACCAAAAACCCAGAGGTGACTGGCCAGCATCTCTGAGTTGGAGTGCATTTTGGGGATACTAGGGTTCCTGCAGTTGTAAACTTCCTAGAGCACAGAGCTGAGGCAGGAAGGTACAGGACCCAGGGGAAGATTGCTAATGAACAACCAAAGCTAAAGCCGGTGGGAATGGCACAGTTGTCCACTTTCCTATAAGTCCTGGGTTGATAGGTCCACAGCTGCAAAAAGAAATCTGAGAAAAAGCTTCCTATCAGAGCAAGGACCTTCCTGGGAAAACAGTAAAGCTAAACCGTGTCTTAAGCAGTTGTGCTGCCGAGTCAGAACCCTGTCTGGGGAAAGAGCCCAGCCAGGGCAGAACAGAACAATCTAGGAGTAAAGCTTTCTTTTCTGTCAGAGAAAGCACCTCTTTGGGAAAAGCTTTGTTTCCGCTGACTCCGGGTGAGATGGAGTGTAGCCCTGAGGGGTGATTGCCTCTGGCATGAGCTCTGTCCTTGAGCACCCAGACAAGCAAATGCAACCCACTGGGGGACTGGGCCAGGTGAAGGCCTGATGGGGCAAAACACCTGTCCTAATGGGAGTTTAGAAATGGCAAAAACCTCCCTTGTTAGATTTTCAGTCTGTACGCAAACCACACAGACCCCGAAAACAGAAACGGACAAAAAGCCCCTACCTTCAGTAGCAGGGAAAGCTGCCACTGTAGTGTCAGAAACTGTTTCTGGGGTAGAGGGAATAAACTGAGACCAAATTGGATACTGTCTGGGAGAAAGACTCTAAAGAAACAGATTCCTCCCCAGAAAATGCATGACCTGACAAAGCTGCTAGAGTTTGAGGCAGATTCAGTGGGAGAAAAAAAAAGTCCTTACCTCCAAAGGCAGCTAGCAGAGGTACAGAGCCGCAGACAGCTGAAGCTCTGCATCTTGGGGGGAAGGAACAAGCAAAATGAGAATAAAATCAGTGGGAGAAAATCTCTCTGAAAGGGCTATGGAAAAGCTGTTGTACATGAGCTTGTTTTTCACTGACTGGCTAAAACAAACACAAGCCCCGAGGAAAGTTGCTATCAGAAATGCCAGCCACATTGCGCGCTAACGAGGCAGGTGCGGTTCTGATCAGGGCCAGTGTCAAATGAAGGAGAGACACCTGTTGAAGCCAGCTGAGCAGAGACCAGAAACTTCCCAATGTCCCATAGCTGAAAATGTAAAATGCTTGTTCAAATCTCCGGTTTGCAAAGGCAAGAGACTTTGTTCAAACCTCCCAGGCAAGTCTAGTAAAAGAGAACCAGTTCACTCTCAGACCCGAAAAGAAATATGGAAATCATATAAGGGACTGATATTATTATGGACTGATATAAGGGAAATGCATTCTGGGAAAGGTAGTTTTTCCGCTTAAGATGGTGACATTGCCCTGAAACACTTTTGTTAGCTCTAAAATTAAAATACAGCTTTTAAAAGAATAAGGGGGAAAATTGTCTAAGGGTTTAAGTGTCAGTTCCAATGAAAAATTGAAAGGATATGGAACTGGGTGCTTCATTGTTTGGGGCTCCGTTGGTAAAATGCCTTATTTACCCTAATAGCTGTGCAAAGTTTTTACGGTAGTTGGATGACAAAAAGCTACCTTTAAGAGCAAACAAGCCACTTTAAAATCCTTAAAACAAGGGAAAAGCAGTTTATACACTGAACGTTGTTTTAGATATGAAGAAACTTATGTTGAAATTTAAAAAGTTCTTTGCCTTTTGAACAAACTGCCTGCAATGAGTAATTGCTTTGTAAATCTAATAAGGAGACAAGGAAACAGGCATTCAAAAAAGAAATGACTGCTTTATAGATGGGAAACAAACTTCAGAAAATCTAGCTGTGTTACAAAATAGTTGCTTTACCTGAAAGTTCCTTATAAGAAGTCAATGCTAAATATTACAGCTGCTAATAACATCAGGAGTTAAAGCTAATGAAGTGAAAATACTAAATCCTGAAAATGCTTTTTCTCAAAGTAAGCTAATGAAGGATATGTTTCATGAAAGAACATCTAGGTTCTTGACTGCTTTGAATAGTAACAGTTTTGGTGAAAATATTGGAACTAACAACAATCAAGTCAAAATGTTTCAACAAATTCAAGATGCTATTCCACAAAAGAAAGCTGCCATGCTTTGTGGGCCATAATAGAGCTCAGTCTAATCTTCCTGGTCCTTTAGCTGAGGGTAATTCAATGGCTGATAAGTTAACAAAGATAGTAGCATTATCTCAAGTGGAAATGGCTCAACAGTCATATGTTCTTCATCAAAATAGCAAAAGCTTAAGAAAGCAATTCAATCTTACCAAAGAAGCAGTTCGTCAAATAGTTAAATGATGTGGGGTATGTCCAAACATTTTCTTATCCCTCACTTAGGGGTAAACCCTGGAGGTCTTCTTTCCAATTATCTATGGCAAATGGGTGTTACGCATATTGCAGAATTTGGCAAATTAAGATATGTACATGTGACCATTGACACTTATTCAGGATTTTTAATGGCTAGTGCACAACCTGGGGAAGCTACAGAACATGTAATTTTGCACTGCTTTGGAAGTGTTTTTCGTATATGGGTATGCCAAAAATTATTAAAACTGATAATGGTTCTGGATATAGTAGTAAGGCATTTCAACAATTTTGTACCCAAAGGGAAATTGTGCATAAAACAGGTATTCCTTATCCTCAGGGACAAGGTATTGTGGAAAGGGCTCGTAGCAGTCTTAAAATACAACTTCAAATAATAAAAGGAAGAAATTTACCCTCAATTGCCACATAATGCATTAAATCATACTTTTTGTTCTGAACTTTTTGAATATGGATATCTATGAACAGTCTGCCACAGATAGATTTTGGCACAGTGGCACCCAAGCGACTTTTGCTCAAGTGAAATGGAAAGATCCCTGCTCGGGATTATGGAAGGGTCCAGATCCTGTTGTAATATGGGGTCGAGGACATGTTTGTGTTTTTTCACGAGAATGAAGCTTGGTGGTTACCGGAGCGTTTGGTAGGGAACTAAGGAAGTTAGTTAGTTCACTAACTAACGTGGGACTAAGGAAGGTCAGCTCCAATGAGGTTCCTATAAAGGAACCAGAATGAAAGTGGCTCGATTAGTATTTGAGGTTTTGTCACTGGTTTAATGCAAACAGTGAGGAAATAAGAGTTCGGAGCTGTGCCACTTTTGGCTTTACTAGCTCCTTTAGAAAAATACTTTATATCACCTAATAGCTGTGCAGTATTTGGCGAAGAGCTTTATAGCAGCTAAATACAGTAATTTCACCCTCAGTGTGAAGTGAAGTTTTTTGGTAGAGCAAACCAAAAGTACTGCTGTAATAGAAACGTTTGTCTGAATTGAAGTACTTAGGGGAGCTATTATGAATTTGGGTAAAGGGACAGCCTCTAGTTGAAAACCGTCTTACCACTGACAGTGCATCTCTGCCGGTTCCAGAAAGGCTGAGAGAACTCGGCAACTTTGGGGTGTGGCTTCGTCCTGAGAATGTTACAATCCCCTAGCAACAAGTATCACAAGTCTATAATGACAACACTCACTAAATCCCAGTGCTTTATAACAAAGCTGACTCTAAACTCTAAACTTTAGAAATGATGTATGTACTTCCTGTCTAGTTAAGAGAATCTTTCTAATAGAGATGGTGATAATAATTAAGAGTAAGAAATAGAAAGACGAAAATAAGATATGCGAGTTTGTAGAAATTATTCTGTTTTGTTAGATCTGCGTTAAGAAATTTTTAGGTGTTTGCTAAGTTAGATATATACTAATAGTAGCCCTATATAAGTTTGTAAAGTAGATCTATAGAGTTCCTTTAAGAATATAAGCTTGCACGGCCGGGCGGTGGTGGCGCACGCCTTTAATCCCAGCACTCGGGAGGCAGAGCCAGGCGGATCTCTGTGAGTTCGAGGCCAACCTGGGCTACCAAGTGAGCTCCAGGAAAGGCGCAAAGCTACGCAGAGAAACCCTGTCTCGAAAAACCAAAAAAAAAAAAAAAAAAAAGAATATAAGCTTGCAAGAAGTATCTAAGGTAGTATTAAGACATGTAGTAATAAGCTTGTAAGATGCTAGTTGTAAATGTAAGTTTAAATAAGAAATAAGATCGAATGAATATAAGTATATAATAAGAAATATATTTGCTAAAGTAGTTCTATAGTTTCCTTAAAATATAAATAAGTACATGTTAATATGTTATATGTGAGTTTGTAAAAATGTGTAAATGTTGAGTGAGTTTATGCTTAAGCACGTTATGTGAGTTTGTAAAAAAGTGTAAATGTTAAGTGTGAGTCTATTCTTTTTTTTTTTTTTTGGTTTTTTGAGACAGGGTTTCTCTGTGTAGCTTTGCACCTTTCCTGGAACTCACCTGGTAGCCCAGGCTGGCCTCGAACTCTCGAACTCACAGAGATCCGCCTGCCTCTGCCTCCCAAGTGCTGGGATTAAAGGTGTGCGCCACCACCGCCCGGCTGTGAGTCTATTTTTAATGTATATGGTGAAAGAACTGGAGACACAGAAGGTTAAGTGTCCCAGTAGACTGCAAAATAGGCAGTCTGAATGGTTTCAAAGCTCCAGAAGCTGCTAAGAAGCTAAGAATGGCAGACGCCAGAACCAGCACAACAAGACATCTGCAGCTGAGATCCGTAGAAAATCGACGCAACACAGAAAAACCTGAGCTAACATCAAAAACGGTGCGGTTTAGAATACTACTGTACCTAAAAATGTCACTGGCTTGAGAATAAAAGTTCAGAGACTCTTGTTTGAACAAAAATTGTTAACTGCAAAAAGTTTTGGTTGAAAAACGTCTCTTCATATTTGGAAGTGAAAGCCTGATACCAGAATTTATTTCTTGTTTGAACTTTTTGAACTTAAAATGAGATAAAATTACAAAGATTTTGGTTATGGATTTCTCATATTTGGAAGGCTAGTACCAGAATTTATCATTTGAATTTTAAGACGTAAGAAATGAAATAAACAATAGAGATTTCATTGCAGTGGGACAATTTTGAATTTATTCATAGTAATGACCTAGGATCTGTTTGCTGGAATTGGGTTAAAAATGGAACTGTATAAATGAAGAAATTTATTTGTACCTAGAATCAAGATACAGTTTTGTGTATGCATATATGTTTTATTAACTGGTGATGCATGAATTGTTTTGTGGAACTGTTTATGTAAAAATGGAATTACTTATAGAACTGGTTTTGTGTTACAAATGGAACTGTTTAAACAGAAAAGTTTGGGTTTTCTAACTAGGCTTGAGATTTTGCTTAAAATTATAAAGAAAAGGGAGAGTTAATATTCCTTAGTCTATTTAATTTAAATTGTTGTTTGAGTGGATAAATGTCATGTTTTGTTAGTAAGAAATGCAAATGGGGTATACTAAGAGACTACTTTTAAAGTGTGTAAAGAGTTTTATTAAGAAACTGCTTTTGGATGTTTTGCTAAAAGTTTTCAAAGTGTTAATGGTTAGATTGAAAATATTGTTTTTCAATATGGGTTTGTAGGAATTGTATAAGTTTGAGTTCCTCTAACTAGGTTTGAGATTTTTAAAAAATTATAAAGGAGTTATGAGATTGAATTATGTTTGCAGAAACCAATTGATATTAATGCACCCTGGTTTTGTGGAGTTAAAGAATCGTTTGATGTGAATACATCCAAGTTTTTCCTATGTTCTGTTAACAAGAAAATTCAAATGATTAAGTTAAAGTTGTAAGACGGAGAAAATTGTTAACTATATATAGCACCATATATGCTAATTCAAATGGTTCTTTTAAGAGTTTGCTTTGAGTTGTAAGATTGAGAGAATTGTGACTACGTATAGCAGTATTTATGTTAACCTGTTAATGGTAATGATGAAGCTAAAGGATTCTTTAAGTTTGTAGTCACCTTAAGAGTTTTTGGTTTAGAAAGGGCTTGAGGCAGCTAAGACTGCTGTAGTCACCTTGGACCTAATTCAAAAGAGAAATGCCATCTTTATCATCCTCTACTCCCATATTGGGAGGGGTAACAGCTATTGAGATTGCTGAAAGCCATTAATAGTTATTTTTTGTATATTAAGGAAGGGGGACCTGTGGGAGCCCGTTCTCGGGTTCCTCATGGCTTTACCCAGCAGGTCCGAATAGAGGATGATTAGGACCACGGGCCTGAGTGCAGGTGTCTGAGATGGTCTGCACTTGGCTGTGCTGGGGGAGGAGGTCTTTTGCTCCACCCCTTGGTGTCTCTATAAAAACCCTGGGGCAGAGACAGTCGGGCCCGTTGGAAAAGGTTCCAGGCCCTATCGAGGCTATCCTTTATTTTCTGTTTATCTCCGCAAGATTCTCCACAATAAATCCCTCTATCTAATATTTCCTGCTGCTCACACTCAAGAAAACTCTGGGAAGCTGTGGGGTTGGTGGGTAAATGCCCCACAAACAACATATATTCATCATAGCATACAGATAAACATTTCCCATCAGCTGTGTTTTTATGATTGTCAGGGCCAGGACATGTCATATCCTGAAGACAGTGTTTCATAACATTCTTCCTCCCTGTCCTTGAATGTCTAATTTCCAGATCTCCTTCTCTTGTTTTTGTAAATGCTTTGTCCATTTTTTAAAAAATTTCTTTGGCTTTAACCTATAGTGAAGGATGGATTTCTCTTTTGTTTTGAGTATCTTTGAATGTAAAGGATCCATGAGTTTCCACAACTTCAGAGTATATCTACCCAGGTCTGGGCATGTACTTGGAAAGTACTGTCAGTCTTCATCCTTACACATGTGGTCCACATTCTATTTCTTCAGTGTACACAAGAAATTACCCTGTTCTCAACACAATCCTTCCCTCATTTCTTTTCCACACACTACAAAAGTCTCATTCTTTTTGTCTCGTTTCCCTTGGTGAAAGGTGCAGTTTTCTTCTAAACTCCTGAAGGTAGAGGCTTGAGTATCAGCCTCTTTAATCTTAAGTTGTTGAGGAGGCAACACAGTCATTTCCAGGGCTCAAAGCTCCAAAGTATTGAAAGACATACTTTTAAATAGCTTCCCCTTTTCTTCCTTTTACTTCAGTGTCTTTCCACATCCACAGTAACATAAAGCCCCAAAGACACCTGGATTTTTAAATAATATTTATGTTATGGATGTCTATAGGGATGATAGTTGGCTTGAAGCAACAAGAAAATTTGCCTTACAGGTAAAAAGAAAATATTTAATGAATTGTAAAGATTTTTCTATTAAATAAGTTTTGAGTCTAATATATTCATTTGTAAGATTTACTTACTCTTATATTAGTTTTGTTATAGATTGCAATTTCTTTCATTTATCATTTTCATGAAATATTTACATTATATATAATATAATATAGGTACCAGCTGCTGAGAATGCCCAGTAGAGAATCATAGCAATGCTTTTATTAGCTCTTCTTCATTCTGCTCAGTAAATCCACATTACAGTGCTTCAGTCATTGCTGACCCTGGTTGCTTTCAGGTGTACTAAATGTGAGGTGGGCCTTGTAGTGATTCTCATAACCCAGCACAAATCAGGGGGATTAAAGTTGAAGGCCAGCCTGAGCTACCTTACAATGTCCCATTTAAAAAAAAAAAAAAAAAAGGAAGAAAAGCCAATGAAAATTCTGGGGAAATAGATTTTGTTAAAAATAATTTGTTTCAAGATATAAAGCTGCATAAATTATGTATGTGAGGTGGAGGCAGGAGAATCATAAATTTAAGAAAATCATTAATTGCATAGCAAAATCAAGAGTTCAAAGCCAGCCTGAACTACAATGAGACCGTGCCTCAAAAAGCCAGTAACAACAACAAAAAACTCATGAGGCACTGTCCCCCCCCCAAAAAAAATTATTAAAATGAAGTAAGAAGGAAGTAGTAGTTATATCCATAGACTTAGAAGAGTCTGGTGCCTTTCCGGATGTTGTTAGTAAGTTCTAGGACCTTTTCTTGAGGCTCTTTCCAAACCTAGAGAAGGGAGAATTAAGTTTCTCATCTGTAGAGTCACTAAACTATTACATGACAAGACTTAGGAAAAGTTAGGCAGTAGTTGTCTTTAATCAGTATTAGATAGAATGTGAAGAACTTTGAGAAACACACACACACACACACACACACACACACACACACACACACACACGCACACTCTACCCACATGTCTAATTATATTGTGAATATAGCCCATGTAGTTTAGGTTGGCATTGAGGTTAGCAAGCTCTCAGACTTTCTTTGGACCACCAACCTGAAAACGACACAGGACTTATTATTAATTATTGAAAGCTAAGCTTTTAGCTTAGGATTGTTCCCAGCTAGCTCACATAACATAAATTAGCCTGTTTCTATTAATCTACATTCTGCCATGTGGCTTTTTAACCTCTCCTCCATCTGTAGGACTGACACTCCCTCAGTGTCCCACTGGTGTCTTCCTCACATGCCTAGATTCATCCGAGTTCCTCTCTGTACCTGGAAGTCCCGCCTTACCTCTACTGCCTAGCTATTGGCCATTCAGCTCTCTATTACAACAGTCAGGTGCCTGAGGCAAGCAAGGTAAAACAGTAACATATCGTTACACAGTTTGCTCAAATATCCTGCAACTTTTCCCCTTTTTGTCTGAATGAAAAGGAAAAGTTTTAACTCTAACACAGTAAAACTATACATAGTAAGAACAATTATCAAGTAAGGATTACATTCATAATGTCCTGTCCATTTGTATTTGGCAACTTTGGATAAACTATCATATCTTCATGAATTCAGAGTTTTATACCTTTTATACACTTTCTATCATAACTTATATTACCAGCATAAAAATATCCTTTTAGACCTTAAGGCATTTTCTTAAACAACTTTAGCTTTTATGTTTCTCAACCTTATAAACTTTACATCTCCTTTGTAAGTTTCTTTTCTAAATTTACTAATAAAGATGTTATAATTATCTAGTCTTCAATCCCATCAAAGACCTGAGAAGGATAAAATAGTACCTTACTGAACAGGAAATGCAGAGCAAGTAACTTCCCAAACTATAGAAATGACAGAGACATCTGGCTGCTGGGACAGTCACCCAAGGTTCCTTTGCAATGTTGGGGCATCCATCTTTGGCTTACAGATCTAGAATATCTGACAGACTTTCCTGTGAAGCAGGAATTTTGAAGGACTGTCCTACCTTGTTTTGGCAAAGTTCAGCAGTCACCTACTTTTGTGTCCTGCTTTTCCAGTTTGGATAGCATATTTTAAACAGCCGAGGCAAGGGCAGTTTCTTGTCCAATGGCTAGCTTTACCACATAGAAAGCAAACTCCATATGGAGGTTCTTCAATGTCCATCATCTTCTTTGAAGTAGATTGGTACTGCCAGAAGCAGATGTATCTCATTGTCACGAAAAGCCATATGTTATTAAAAAATCTTAAATGGCATATTCTGTAGATCTCCAAAATGTTTGAGGACCACCTGTCTATCTAAAATACATGTTTGACCTTAAAAATATACCGAACATGACTATAATTGTGATTGTTATAGATGATTAGCTACTAATCTGCATTTCTTAATTATCCAAAATAGTTTGCAATAATAGCTTTCAAGGACTAGAACTTCACATTAAATTTTTAAATATATATATATATATATACACACACACATATATACATATATATGTGTATATATATAATGTAACAAAAAATAACCTTAGATTTGTATCAATATACAAAAATCCCTTGAGTACAAAATATAAAATAAAAATGTTAAATTTGTGTCAATATATAAAAATCTATACCAGTATAAAATATTTGAGATTAATAGTTGCTTTATAGTTTAAAAGTAGATTAAATAATCTACCTCTTTATCCTATCATTCCTATATCCCCTTGTTAATGTTCTCAGAAAGAGATCCTTGAATCTAACCACCTTTGCTTAGTTTTTTTTCCCCCTGACCATGACCAATAACAACTTTCAACCAATCCCCCAAACAATGATAAACATCCATAACTCACTGAATGACGAAAAATCAGCCACCTCACTTCTTGGGAATGTGGGCATTGTGTTCTTAAAATGCTGATGTTGGGGGCAACAACATTGTTAGGGGACCCTGAGAAAATTAAGATAATGGTCAGGTCCTGGGAGAGCTAGCGGTTGTCCAGTCTCAGTGTGATTGGAATGTGCAGGACTTATCTGATGTCCTGACTGGAATAGTCTATGAGGCTCTACCATCTCAGCTAACCACTTTGAAGTTATTCTGGATGTAGAATTTTGAGGAAGCTGAAACAGGCATTCTGAGAGACTGGATCACCTGGGCTACTTGTCTGTATTACTGTCTGGTTCTTTTTTTTTTTCTGAAAAATGTTAAGGGTAACATACATCTGCATTACCACAGGTACAGAATGTATGTTGTGTACAAGGCAGCTAAAGATGTTTTGTTTCATGTTTGAGCAGGTAAAAGGTATCTGTCAACTCTATAAGTCCCTTTGGACTGCATATCCAGACTAATATAATTCTCCATCCATGCTGTATGAAAGGATGGCATATAATAATGTCATGAGGACTTGCTGTGGGATGGTCTTTCTGTATGCTGTCAATATGTGTTGCTACGATTGGTTAATAAAGAAGCTGTTCTGGCCTATGGCAAGTTAGGTTATAGCTAGGTGGGAAATCTAAGAGAGAGACAGGAAGAAGAAAGGCAGAGACAGGAGAGATGCCAGCCTGCTGCCCAAGGAGCAACATGCCAGTAGACTGGTAATGCCCAGCCATGTGGCAATAGAAACGGGTTAATTTAAGATGATAGAGCTAGTTAGCAGGAAACTTAAGCCATCGTTCATACAGTTTGTAATTAAGCCTCTGAGTGATTATTTTATAAGCAGCTGCGGGACCATGGTGCTGGGTGGGACTGGAGAAACTTCTGGCTATAAGGACTCTAGCTAACAAGATTTATCATGTCTCATCCAGTCTCAGAGCTGTTCCCATGCAGAGGAACCAGCCTATTTGTCACTTGTCTTGTAGTTTTTCTTGTTTTTTCCTTCATGTCTGTAGCCAAGATTTTCAGGAGGTCTCACCCAGTCAAATCTGATCTTTATAAATTTTGAGATTACTAGTTGCCTTTTAGTTTAAAAGTAGATTAAATAATCATTCCTATATCCCTTTGTTAATGTTTTCAGAAAGAGATCCTTGAATCTAACTACCTTTGCTTAGTTTTGTTTCCATAGGAAACAAAAGCTATGACTTCTTCCTCCAACGCAACACATTTCCTGACTTCCCATCTGAAGTTTTAAAATATCCTTAAAATATATAGACTGGTTTAATTATGTTACTTACTCTTTCTTTAAAGACTTTATTATGTTTAAACTATTTATTTTTCTATGACGTCTATACCCATTTTCTTTTCTTCATCACCTAAGTACATTTTCAAGCATACTGTACCTGTTAGGTGGTCTTTTGGCCTAGATCTGGCATTTTTTTCTCATCTGCAGTGTTTCTCTGACCACATGAGCCAAACCTTAAACTGCTAGGCTACTGCTGTGCCCACTGTCGCAGCGCTGGGAAGTTGTCTGCACTGAGGCAGGTGTTTCTATCTAGTCTCCTGCCCAAGTAGTGTGCCAGCTGCTCAAGTGCTCAGCTGTACAGCAGAGCCTCTTAAAGGAACCATGCCTCTGTACCCTGTGAGCGCCAAGCCTAAGAGACCATGGTCACCAAGAGGCTGTGTCTGACTTTGTGTTCAGAAGTTTTTTTCAGGCCCAATGTGGATATATGTGCCAGACGTTGGGCACCAGATATACCAAACTCTCTGAACAAACTTTCTTTGCATTGCCAGCCGACAAATAATGACATGGAGACATACTATTAATTATGAAAGCTTGGCCTTTAGCTTAGGCTTGTTTCTGTGTAGTTCTTACAACTTAATTTAACTTGTTTCTATTAATCTACATTCTGCCAAGTGACTGTTTACCCTTCTTCCATTCTGTATGTCTGACTCTGTTGCTGTCTTGCTGGTGTCTCCTTCATGTGCCTAGATTCATCCAGAATTTTTATCCCTGCCCAGAAGTCCTGCCTAACTTCTCCTGCCTAGCTATTGGCCATTCAGCTCTTTACTAAACCGATCAGGTGCCTTAGGCTGGCAAGGTAAAAACAACACATCTTTACACAGTTTGCTCAAATATTTTGCTATGTAGCTAAGAGTGATCTTGAACTCCTGATCCTCCTGCTTTTACTTCCCAGGTACTAGGATTATATGCATGTGCTACTTAATCTGACTTTATGTTTTGACACATTGTTGGCATTTATAATTCACTTTTTACCTGTTGTGATCTATGATCTGCAATTTTAGTTTTACACTTCCTAAAGTCTTATATAACTAGAGTTACTGATAATGTAATTTATTAAAAGGTATTTTATATGTGTGTGGTTTTTTTTTTTTTTTTTTCCCAAGACAGGGTTGCTTTGTAGCTTTGGAGCCTGTCCTCGAACTAGCTTTGTAGATCAGGCTGGCCTCTGACTCACAGAGATCCATCTGCCTCTGCCTTCCAAGTGCTGGGATTAAAGGCGAGCACTATCACTACCTGGCTTTATATGTGTATTTTAATATCATTAACTTTATATTGGTTTCATAGAAACCAAATAACCATTTCATCTACTCCCTGTTATGGTAAATTTTAAGGTTTAGCCAAAAATGCTTTTATATTAATAGTTGTTAAGTCTTGGTATTACTTTACAAATGAGCACAGAGATTTGAGTGGTTCAAATTATCTTTAAGAATCAGGCTGAGCTGGGCATGGTGATACATGCCTAAAATCCCATCTAGAAGCAAGAAGATTACTGAGAATTCAAGACTAGCTTGAATTGCCATCAATTCATTTAGAAAGCCAGATTGGATTTTGTATAATAATTAGAAGGGTATAGTTGTATGTTATTACTTGAGCCTAACCAGGCCACGACCCAGAGGGTTGCCTTTGGCCTGTCTGCAGTAGTACCCAGGCATGATGGCTTTTAACAGGTCAAATTTTGCCTGCTTTTAAGTTATTCCTGTGCCATCATGGTTAGAACTCCATTTAGGTTGTTGCTTGTGTTGCTGACCAGTCTGTATGTAGGGATGGGGCACATCCTAGTTTCTGATGGTTTGTTACCTATGCTACAGTTCACAGCCAATGAGGCTCTTTTAAGTAAGCAGTGGCAGATCCTCAGGATGCCTTCTAGAAATAGTCTTCAGGAAGTAATTTACTAATCCTAGTTTGCTCCATGGGGAAGAAGAACAGCCATGCAGTGCTGTTTGGCCGTAGTGTTTTTAGCTGAAATTGTAGATCTGGTCATTTCCTCCCTTCAATTCTTCCAGGTATGTGTTAGGGAGTCCTTTTGGTTTGGCCTTTGTTTTATGGATTAGCATTCTAGAAAATGCTAACAGCCGAGTGAGCCTCATTCTTGTAATGTAAAGTTTTTGGGTTTCCTTGATGGCTGTCAAACAGGTGTCTGTAGTACCACATCTCATTGTCCGACTGTGGAATGTCACATGAAGGTGACACAGCTATAAGTAGAAAATAGTTGCTGCATTTTACCTAGTGTCATTGAACTTTACATATATACTTTAATCATTGACTAACTGATGTATAAATGAGCTGGTTAGGGCTAGGTACAGTTGTTAAAAGAAGATAATTGGTATTTAGAGTTTATTGCATTAGAAATATGTTATTTGTTATTTATGATAAATGAGCTTCAGTAAGTCTTAAAAATAATTTCTAATATATGGAATAACTAGATATTTCTTAGTAACTCTTACTTGTTTTTAATAAACTGACTCTATTTTCTTCTTAAAAGTTAATTGTTAAAAGTTGCATCAACTGCCGGGCAGTGGTGGCGCACACCTTTAATCCCAGCACTCGGGAGGCGGAGGCAGGCAGATCTCTGTGAGTCCAAGGCCAGCCTGGTCTACAGAGTGAGATCCAGGAGAGGCGCAAAGCTATACAGAGGAACCCTGCCTTGAACCCTCCCCCCCCCCAAAAAAAAGTTGCATCAACTCTTAGTATTTTCTCTTTAAAACTGTATATTATAGAAATGAAGCCTTATTGTTTCATAAAATTTTTTCTTCCTTGGCTTATGTGAATAAGTAACATCCAGATGTATTGAATACAAAGTTACATTTGTATTTCATCTAGAGTACTGTTTCTTTTTTTCTCCCTTGGCAACTTTTACTGTTGTGTTTGATGTATATGGTAATACTTTTAAAAAAATATAAATGTTGGTAATCTCCCCCGCCCCCCATTTCTTTTATCCTCTCTTTCCTCTCTTCCTGTGACGGGTTCTCATGTAACCCATGTTGGCCTTGGCATATAACTGAAGATGACCTTGAAGCATGTGTGGCTTTAACATTTTTTGTGTGGGTAGGATGGGGTGTGGTACATGTATACCATGGCGTGATTGTAGTGGTCAGAGGACAGCCTCTGGTGTTTGTTTTCACCATTCCCATTGTTTGAGATAGGATATTTGTTGTTCATTGCTGCATAGCCAGGCTAATTGGCTGTGAGCTTCTGGGGTTCTTGCTCTGCCTTACATCTGCGGTAGGAACACTGGGATTGCAGACAAGCTAAGGAGCCTGGATTTACATGGGTTCTGGGGATTCAGGTTCCCCACACATGTACAGCAAAGCCTTTACCTAAACCATCTTCTCAGCCCTAGCCTAGCCTAGCCTGTTGCTTTTGTTGATAGGTTTTGTTGATAGGTTTTATATATATATATATATGGGGCAAACACACATTTTAATGGTGTATAATGATGAGGTGGTTCTTCCTACCCTAGACCTTTCAGTCTCTTTTCAGAAGCCACTGGCTGTGCCTTCATAGTTTCCTGTGTCTTATTTTCCTGTGGTTCTCTTTCGGAAGACATGAAGTGTGAGTTGTAACTATCAGCATCATTGAACATTCATGACAACTTGATGTTCTGCTTGAGAGAACATTCTGTGAATATAGTAATATTGCTTTTTCAGCTCTGCCTTTTTTTTTTAATCATTGCTTTTAAGTGTGTGTGTGTGTGTCTGTGTGTGTGTGTGTGTGTGTCTGTGTGTGTGTGTGTGTGTCTGTGTCTGTGTCTGTGTCTTTGTGTCTGCTGGCCTCTGAGTATGTTTATGAGAGTGCAGGTGCCTGTGGAGGCCAGAGGTATCAGATCTCCTTGGAGCTTGAGTTACAGAGGTTGAGAGCTGCTCAGCATAGGTGCTGGGAACTGAATCTGGGTTTTCTGCAAGAGCAGCACATGCACTTGGCTGTCCCTGAATTCTGCCTTTTATTAATGTATTTTATCTTTTAAATTTACTTCAATGTTAATGATTCCTTGATTAATTGATAAAGATATGTGTTCGAGTTACTTTAAAATTAAACAATTCCATTTTAAAACAAATGTTTGTATTAGCTATTAGTAATGTGCTCTTTGTGTATATTTATATTGTTTTGTGAAAAAAGTCCTTACTGGAAAACAAACAAACCTTTTGTGTCTGGTGTGCTATGTAGTTGAGGAGTCAAACTCGATCTTATTGTCCTAGTCTGCTGAATGCTGGGGTTACAGCTGGACCACCCTATCCTCTACTCCTGAAATTATTAACTGTCTTTTATTAAGATAATATGAAAAACAAGCTAGGTGAGGAAACATTAAGGAATTCCCTTAAGATGGGTCTGGAGAGATTGCACAGTGGCCACGAACACTGGCTGCTCTTCCAGAGGACCTGTGTTACCCACATCATCCACATGGCAGCAGTCTACTGTCTGTAACTCTAGTTCCAGGGGATCTGATATCCTCACACAGAGGTATGTGCAGACAAAACAGCAATGCACATAAAATAAAACTAAATAAATAAATAAAAGTCTTCCCTCAAGAATACTGAGAGTGGGAGAAATTGTCTTCTCCAGGAAAGATCACACCAATTCGTTCTCCAATACTAAGTAGTCAAGAATGAAAACATACATATAAGTAACATTATATAAACTGAGAAGGTTGTGTTTATGTGTTTAAGAATATATGTACTATATTTGCTATGTGTAATGTATGTATGTAACAACAATTAATGGGAAAAGGCCATGGACTTGTAAGAGTGTGGGAAGGTTTGGAAGAATAGAAAGGAAAGGGAGAAATAATGTAACAACAATTAATGGGAAAAGGCCATGGACTTGTAAGAGTGTGAGAGTGTAAGGTTTGGAAGAATAGAAAGGAAAGGGAGAAATAATGTAATCATATTATAACATAAAAAAAAAAAAGAATTTCCTTACGTTTCAACCTTATTTCTTAAAGTTGATAACTTGTTTTCAGACAGTAATGGAAGCATCTTCAAGTGAAGAGCAGCCTCTCTTTGTCCTTTTGACCTAGTCTCAAGTCTAGACGCTTATGTAAATTAGGCAGCTAGAAATTGGAATGGGAACCCTCATTTCCAGATTTTTAGCTTTTGCACTTGGTCTTACAAGAACTATAGAATGCTGGCAATATTTTTGTTCATGTCTTATGTATGCAGCCTTAATCTTTTGCATAAAATGTATGAAAAGTATATCTAAAATCTTAATGGAAGTACAAGTTTCTTACAGATTTTACCTTAATGGATCATAGGTAGAGGCAAAATGAGATTAATGTGGTAGAACAGTGTTTTCCTTACTATGCATTATTAAGTGATTGTAGTTTGATATTAATCTTTAAATTTTAATTTTTAGTAATTATTATTTTAAGTTAAACATGAAGATGATATTTGAAAGAAACAAGTGGCCGATGTAAGTGTTCTCCCATATCTATAGGCAGATCAAAACAGGGTGAAGACAGTTTCAACTACTGATGGCTGCAAACAGTTTCAACTACTGATGGCTGCAGTTTTAAAAATGCCATTTTATGGAAGCACCAGCCAAAACTTTTCTACTCACCAGCTTCAATTATAGGTGACTGTCAAGGCAGCTTTAACTTGAATAAGCTTTAAAGCAAATACTCATTATTTTATTGTATAGATTGCACAAGGCAATTTCCATGAATTATAATATACTTTAATCATAGTCCCTCCTTTATCTACTTGACTTCCCTCTGAGCTTTTAAGCTGAACTTTCTCCCACATGTATTCACTCCTTTGGAAACTGAAGTTCTCAAGATGCTCAGATTGATTATGTGTTAAACAGTGACATTACCATGTAGAGGATTCTATGTATAATTTTGGATGGAGTTTTTTTTTTCTTATTTTTTTTTTATTTAATGAATCTTCAATTTACTGTTTATGGTCTTAGGAAGTAGTAAATGATGTTAAACTGAAGTTCCACTTTTCAGATAAAGGCTTACCAGTTTATAAGTAAGGAAACAGAAAAGAAGTATTTATGATTGCTTTAGTTTGTTCACTTTTAAAAACATTTCAGAATAGTTGGCATGGTGATGTAATCCCATTACTTGAGAGGTAGTGACAGGACCAGCTCCTGAGGTCACTCTCCATTGTGTAACAGTCAGTGCCAGCTTGGGCTTTACATACAACCTTGTCTCGGCACACCCTCCCCCTAACCCCCAAAACAAAACACTGAACTGGAAAAAAAGGAAATTAATCCTGTTATGTTTGCTGAGTCAGATTTTCTTTTGATTTAACTTTTGTGTCTAAATACATTCTCTAAGTAGAAACGAGTTTTCTGTTTTTTAAAACAACTAAAAATAATGTTATAGCAATCTAGCACGAGAAAGCATTATATACATATGATAGTTGTATTGGAGACTGTATGAGTATTTTGTTTCAGTTCTTTTGTACTCTTGGAACAGCTAAATTTAATTATTTGTAGTTGACTTTTTCTTGTGACTTTAAAGTTTTTAGTGGTTGGTAGAAACAAGTCTGATATGCATTGTGTTGTGACAGACTGTAGAGGTCACCCAGTTACAGATTCCTTAAGGAAAATTAATAATCTGGGCAAAGTAGCACACACCTTTAATTCCAGCACTGCAGAGGCAGAAGCAGGAGAATCTTTAAATTCGAGAATAGTTGGGTACTACATAGAGAGACTCTGTATCCAAAACAAGAAGAAGAAAACACAACCTTCATAGGGAACTTCTTAGATGAGAGTAAGAGAATGTAGAGCACAAAACCTGTTCGGCTCCATTTCTGACAGTGAAGAGATCTTGCATCGTCTACTGCAATCAAGTATTACCTTTGTGAGGATAATGGACACACAGGGTGTGTAGTAGTAACTTTAGAAAATAACAAGTTCTAGATCTCAGTATCAGCTGCCAATTATAGCAAGCACTGAGAAAGCCCTGGCCTCCAGCCCTTTTCTTGGGAGGTCTCTCCAGCCGCCATCATGTGTAAAAAGAAGTGTAGTGTGAAAAGCATGAAGTTTGCTGGAACTTTTAACAACACATCTGAGAACCATCAGATTTTGAATCAATAAGTTAAGATTTGGGTAAAGCTTCAAACTTTAATTGCATGTGTATTTCCCCTCCCTCCTCAGGAAGTGGAAGCAGGAGAATCACAAGTTAGAGACTAGCCTGGACTACATAGTGACTTGAGTAAGCTAGTTAGCAAAACAGTGCGCTGGAGGTGCAGAGCACTGACTAGGGCAAGGTCTGGTTCCAGCTTCAGCACTGCAAAGCAGCACCACCACCCTTTAAACCTGGGGATATGTGGGTATGTGATTATTTTGACCATAGTGTCCTGCCAAAAAACTGTCTTTAGAGACCTATAGGTTTCAGCCTGTCAATCTCTCTTCACTTCTGCACTCAATCTCTCTTCCCCATCACAGAAACAGGTGAATTCCACTCCTCCCTATTACTACATGGAAGCAGTGTAAACAGGTTTCCATTCAACTTGAAAATCCAGCTGTACATGTTTGCATACTTCTTATATTCATTTAATGCTACTTGATAGATAAGTAAACAGAAATTAGAACTCTGGGGGCACACCATTAATATTGTTGTAAAAATGCTGCTACAATTACAGGACCTTTTGGAATAAATCATGGAATTGAACTTCATTCAGATGTGGTGGAATATGCCAAGGAAAAACTGGAGAGCTTCATCAAAAATAGCGATAGCTTTGATAAGTAAGTATTTATATCTGTAGTTTTGATGTGGGAGAAATTAATAAATATGTGTAGTATGCCTGTTTTTCAATGATATTAGCTTATTGATTCTGGTTAAGTGGATACAGCAGAAATCTTTGTGCTATGTAATGAGAAAGAAATAGGAAAGTTACCATGTAATTTTTTATTAAATTATAGCTAGATAATATGTGGTTACTGACCTTTTACTTATTAAATGTCTCATGGGTATCTTCTGGAGAGAAAACACAATGTTTATGCTCACAGTACTTTGCTGTAACTGATTTTAAACCTTTTGCATAGTATAGTTTAACAGTCTGTCCTCTGTTTGTACCTTAATTTGTATGTCAGCATATAAGGGTCCTTCTTTACAGTATTCAGTTACTTCATAATATATTTAGTAGAAATACATCTGTGTGTGTCACTGTGGCATCATGTTTGAGAAAGCCATTTTATTGAGCTTCTTACTTTGAACCCCGGCTTCCCTTCCCATGACATATTACCTAGGTGTTGATACTTGGCCAGCAGTGAAAGTGAATTTGGATTGGAATCATGTTGAAATTCTGCCTTGACAATTTTATGGAACTAGGGTTCTTTTGCTTGAATTAGAATAAAGCCCATGAATTGAAATATCCTATTACTTGTAGGGCTTTTTGGCATGCCAAAAACTGTCTCACAGTTTCCGATAGAGAAAGCCTTACAAAGGATGAGAAGCACAAACTTAGAATATAGTCACTGTACAACAAGATATCAAGGTAAAAACTGACCCAGAATTCAAACTTGGCTTATTGGCAGGGGCCTCTCACTCACCACTAGCCCTGGCTGTAACTGCCAGTGTGAAAAACCATGTATGTGTGTGTGATGGGGCAGCACTTCTGGGCCACCACAAGAGGCGTCATCTCGAGAGAGCACACCTAGAGGAGAGTTCTAGAAGCCAAGCACACCCTGAATGTCTCCGAGGGAGTGTCTTTTCCATTTCTGCCCTTCCTTTGCTTCTCTTCCTCCTCTCCTTGCCCTTTCAGTGTTGCCTTCTTTCTCCACTGTGTCTGTCCTGGTGTGAATGATGCTTGAACTGGTTGAAGAATACAAAACAGACTCCATAGCAAAATCCTCAGCTCCTGGAGTCCGTGCGGGCGAGCTTTTGTGCAGCATAGATGTGGCTGTAGCCAGATTATTCAGCACTTGTGCAACAGGTGTGACTATACCCGGATTATTCAGCACTTTAGGAGGGATTGAGGGTGTGCAGATGCTCAGGTTTTATTTTTTACTGTAATAAACACAATAGATTTAAGTCAGCTAGTTAAATTAGCTGTTTGCTGAACAACTTGTCTCTTTTTTAGATTTATTTTACGTGTATGAGTGGTTTGCCTACATATCTGTGTGTGCACTACATGCATGCCTGGTTCACATAGAGTTCAGGAGAGGGTGTCAGATCCCTTGGCACTGGAGTTATAGATAGTTGTGAGGTGTGCCATGTGGGTGCTGGGAATCCAACCCCAAGAGCAGCAAGTGCACTAAATCACTGAGCTATCTCTCCAACTCCTGAACTGCTTTTCTTATGAACAATTAACACTTAATTCATACTGTTCAACCATTTTCAATTGCCTAATGCATTTATTCTAAAAAAGAAGCACATTTAACAGAAATTAAAGTTTTTAGCCCATTATTTAATAAGAAATTGCAATTAAACTTTAGAGTCTGTTTGTGTCTTCCTTGTTTTCCTTCTGTCTAATTACTAATGTGGTTGCTGAGTCTTGAGATGTGGGCAAGATTAATTTTTATTTAGTTATTTGGATTTTTTTGTATTGTTTAATTGCCTGTAAAATATGTGTTTTAATATTGAAACTTAATCTTGCCATAACTTTTTGAATACATTTTAACTTAGAAAGTATAAAGGTTATATCAACAAAGGCTCAAAATCTACAGCAAGGTTTATCACATATTATTAATACATTTCATCTATTGATTCATGAAGGTTCAATTTCTGGTCATTAATCAGAACAGGCTTAGGGAAAACTTGAGTGATCAAACAAGTGATTCTAGATAACAGTAAAATATACTATGATTTCAATGATTTTTTTATATAGTTTGTTAATTCATAACAAATAAGTTTGAAGCCTATTTAAATGTCTCATTTATTATTTAGCGGTGTGTGTGTGTATGTGTAGTATATGTACTTGTTCATATGAGTGTGGGCATGGAGGTATATATGCTTGTGTTGTAGAGGCCAGAGGTTGATATGGGATCTCTTTCCTCTATCACTCCTTATCTGTGTGTTTAAATAGGACCTCTCACCACTCAAGTTGAAGCTCATTTACTTAACTAAGTGCCTGCTGCCATGCCAGGCTTTTTATTTACATGGTTCTGGGGGTGCAAACTCTGGTCCTCACTTGCATGGCAGGCATCTTATCCACTGGGATACCTCTTCAGCCCTTCTCTCTCAAAAAAAAAAAAATTTTTTTTTGTTACTGTTATACCTGTTTTTAAATAATTCCTGAAATGATGATCCATAACATTCAGTGAAGAGTTACCTAAATGTTTAGTATAGTTAACTAGGTGTTTAGCATATATTTTGGAAACATTTTTATGTTTATCCATTCAAAAGAAGACAGTTGAGGCAATTTAAATTTACTCCTGAGGCATTGGTATATAGTCAGGTTTTTGTTGCCGTGGTAAACACCATGACCAAAACCAGCCTGGGGAGGGGTTTATTTCTGCTCCCAGTTCATCATTGAAGGTAGTCAGGCAGGAACTGAAGGAGAGGCCATGGAGGAGGGCCACTTCTTGACTCTTTCCCCGTGGCTTGCTCAGCCTGCTTTCTTTCTTTCTTTCTTTCTTTCTTTCTTTCTTTCTTTCTTTCTTTCTTTCTTTCTTTCTTTCTTTCTTTCTTTCTTTCTTTCTTTCTTTCTTTCTTTCTCTCTCTCTCTCTCTCTCTCTCTCTCTCTCTCTCTCTCCCCCTCCCTCCCTCCCTCCCTCCCTCCCTCCCTCCCTCCCTCCCTTCCTCCCTTTCTTTCTTTTTTAATATTTATTTATTATGTATATAGTATTCTGCCTGCATGTGTCCTTGCAGACCAGAAGAGGGCACCAGATTTCATTACGGGTGGTTGTATGCCACCATGTGGTTGCTGGGAATTGAACTCAGGACCTCTGGAGGACCTTTGGAAGAACAGTCTGTGCTCTTAACCACTGAGCCCTCTCTCCAGCCCTCAGCCTGCTTTCTTATACAGCCTAGGACCACCATCTTAGAGGTGGCATTTCCCACAGTTGTAGGCTGGGCCCTCACACATCCATCATAAATCAAGAAATTGCCCTACAGACTTGCCTACAGGTCAGTCTGCTGGAGACATATTTTTCGGTTGATGTTCCCTTTTCCCAGATGACTCTAACTTGTGTCAAGTTGACAAACTGATCAGAACAGGTATGAAATTGTTCAGTATCTCATATCACATGGGTCTTATATTGAAAGAATTGCTAGTACTTCATTTTGCATAAAGTAACAACTGGTAGAAAGTTAAGTAATCAAAGTTGATTGGTTATTCATTGGTCTAGTGCTTATTCTTTTTATATTATTGATTTTGGTAACCAGTTAGAAGATACAATAATTTTCTTCCTGTCATTTGTATTTTGATGATCTTTTAATTTTAATTTTTTTTTTTTTTTTGTGTGTGTGTGTGTGTGTGTGTGTCTGGGATATTATTCCTACTTTCTTTGAATTAAAAAAATTAAAACATGTTATAAAATGTATAGTTTCTCTTCTAAGCAGTTTCATATTTAATTGTGTATAGGGTTATGAAGAAATATATATTAATTAGTAACATATTAGATACCAAGGAAAATGGGTCATTAATTTTGTATTGGTATCTTATCATCTCTAGAATTTAGCATGGAGAAAACAAATATTTAAAATTCAGTTCTGTTTTTCTTCAGCCAGGGAGTCCAGAGCCCTCTCATTAGTTCCTTCCTTCAAAAATATCTCCATGTTGTGTTTGTTTCATGCTACACTTTGAAGATTTTCTTACATGTATCTGCTGGAGATCAGGGTGAACTCTCATATGTGAGAGGGTGAGAGGTCTATTAACTAATCAGTGTTAGACTATGTAATGCATGATGTAGAAATACAAATATGTGTGTTTGTATGTGTGGTGTCTACAAACTTGGGTCTCGTGTCTTAAATCATACTTGTTCTTTGAATAAAAGAGTTCTTAATGTATATCTGTTGAACTATGTCAGCACTGCATGAACAGGTTCATGGTTCAAAGCAGCTTCTCAGAACTTATTGTAGTTGGACATGGGAAGCTAGAATGAAGGATTTATTCCTTAGTGATGGTGTTCACTGAATTTCCTTATGAACTGCTATGATTTCAAAGGTCTTCCTAAACAAAAATGACCAGATGATTTTTTAGGATTCCTGGGCTAAATGGTCTCTGATGGCAGCCAGTTATTTTGACCCCTTCAGGAAAAGGTGACTCTACTATCAAGAAAACAAATAGACTTGGCATGTTATAGTTTCAGTGCCCTACTGTTGCGAGTTTATTAACCTGTAATAGTCTTCACACACCACAAAATATCATTTTTATTTTATTAAACATTTTTATTACATCTATTTACAGGTGTTAATTCTTACCTCCCACTACGTGGGTCCTGGGAATCAAACTCAAGTTGTCAGATTTGGCAGTGAACAACTTTACTCATGGAGCCAGAAGTTCATTTGACAGTCCCAAAAGATCATTTTTTAGAAGTTCACTCTAATCTAGACTAGTGTTGGGGCCTTCTTGACTGAGGTTTTTGAGAAGATTGGGTGTTTAGTTGTGGGGGGGTCTGTGCAGACACCAGGGCCATCAGAGTAATGATCTGTGTGAGGCAAGAAAGAAATAAGGTTCAGCACGACTCAGTAGCTGGTAATGGGTCAAACTTTTAGAGGCTGACACCAGGTGGCTTATTTTAGGCACATTTAAACTCATTACAACTTTGGGGAAAAAAAGTTTCCTGATGATAATTAATTCAATCTCATGTGTGCAACAAAGCTTAAGACATGTTTACATTGAAACTCTTTACAAAATACAAGTGACCTTTTGACTGAGAAACGATGCTCAACATAAGTGTCTGGAGAGAATGACTGAAATAAATAGAAGTCTGGGGGAGCCAAGTAAGGCCTGGCCCTACAGATAGTACAGACCACCAGGCTATTAACTACATCCACTCCCAGTTTTCAGGGCTGAAAACACATATTCACCTCTTTGGTTGAAGAGACAACCTGTGTGTTTTCCTAGTGCTTGTCTGTGAGCAAAAGGACCTCATGCTCTCTACATTTAGTCAACAAGAGAGGGAGGAAGTTAAGGGAGTAAAATTACCTTAATTCGCTATTTATGTAGTAAACAAAATACATCTCTCCAGCTGTGAGTACTTGGATGAGTATCTTAAAGAAGCTTGAATTATAAACTTTGACCTCATGGAAGAGTTTGTCATTAATAAAATGTTTACTTATAGTTGTATGTATGGATTTACTTAGTATATATGTGCATGTACAGTTGATTTGACTCTTCAGAATTATACTTCATAAAGTTCCTGTAAGGTTAGTAGGTTGTATTTCTCTCAGGATGACTAGAGAGAGGATTTTGGAAATGTTCTTTTATCTGTAGCCAAATGAGCCTAGTCGGCATATTCTTCCTACAGAGAGTAATGGATCCTTATTTCTATGTAATTGGGCACATAAATGAGTCATAAGCGATGAAAACAGTAGTGGGTGGTCAGATCACTAAGTCTTTCGTCTTAGACCAGTGATTCTCAATCTGTGGGTGACCCCTGGGCATTGAACAGCCCTTTCATAGGGGTCACATATCAGATATCCTGTATATCAGATGTTTACATTACTACTCATAACAGTAGAAAAAACAGTTATGAAGTAGCAATGAAAATAATTTTATGGTCACTACAACATGTGAAACTGTATGTATTAAAGGGTCGAAATATTAGGGAGGTTGAGAATCACTGTCTTAGACTCTGGCCAATTAAAATGCATTGCTTTTTTTTTTCTTCCTAGAAATAAGCTGCTACCAATAAACTATAGCCTAGCATCTTAGCCCTGGTTTCAAACTGTAAAACAGCACTGTAATATGTATCATGTGTATCCTTTAGATAAGAATCAGGCAATACTGCTGATGTGATTACACACACTGTACAGGACAGGACACTTGGCTTTATTGGAGGGGAAGATGAGTGAAAGGCAATGCCTTCTTCATCTTTTATAGTTTTCAAAAGTATATCTGATGCATGGCAACAACAATATCCTGGTTTTACTTAAAATTAATTAAAGGTTTATTTTTCACAAGTGATTTATATTTGAAAATTAAGTGCTTCAGTATACAGTTTAGTTTTTATCACTGGAGTAGTCTCATGTCTTTCTTAAGAGAATTGTATTGATGTCATTTTGCTTTTGTAGTTCATTATACTCAGTATTTCTCAATACTCTTTAGATGTTTGTATATCTTACTAATAGTGTTCAGAAATAGTCTTATACAAATTATTGCAAGTTATAAGCAGTTTTTTTTGTTGTTGTTGTTTTGTTTTGTTTTTGAGGATTGAAGCCATGCTAGATCATTCTACCACTACTACATCCTCAGCCCCTTTAAAATATGCTTTTGAGCTGATCATGATGAGGCATACCTGTAATCCCAGCACTTGGAAAACTAAGGCAGGAGAGTCACTGAGTGTTCCAAGCTAGTCTACAGAGTCAAACCTTGTCTCAGAAACATTAATTTCTTTTTAAATTTCCTCCCTCCCTCCCGACCTCCCTTCTTTCAGATGTGTGCATGTGTGTCCGCAGGTGCGCGTACATGTCAGGAACTTGTTAAGTTGCTCAGATAGGTTTCAAATTTGATCCTCCTGTCTCAGCTTTGAGAGTGCTGGGATTGTAGATATGAACCACCACACCTTGCTAGACAAAAAAATTCTAACATGATAAATAATCAAATGCTAGGAGAGGGTTCTTGAAAATAGTAAAAGGGCCATTAATTATATATGTTAACATCTCTGTGGAGAAATGTAATGGCTTTAAATGACTTAGCTGTCAGGTTTTCTAGAAAACGTTTAGCAACCGTTTCAGTACTTTGGTTTCTACAATGCTTTTATTCAATGCAAGCAAACATACCACTGTATTTACTTTCAATGCTTTGCTTCAAATAATGCCTGAATTGTTCTAAGATAAATTTGGTGCAGTTGGAAGGGAAAACATTTGAAAAGGTAAAGTTTTTGTTTTCTAATTTTCATTCACCAATTTAGTTACTGATTATAAGGTATTTGAATGGTTTATTTGGAGGTCAAGAGTTTAATACTTTTGTTGCTTTTACTCCAGCAGAAATGTTTAAAGTTTTGTCTTATTTTTAATAAAATGGCCATAGCTCTTAAGACTCAAACTGTATTTTAATGAAATGTTTTAAGAAAAAGATTTTGTGATTCATTTGTCAGGTTGTTTTGGATGAGGTATGAGAATGAGGTAGGACTCTTTCCCAGGTCCTTGAAATTCCTTTCTTCCATTGGAATAATTGTCTACAATTTCAATGACAGTGTCCTCTGGCACCTAATAAACTAGGTGTGCAATTGCCAGCCCCCACTTGACAGTGTATTGAAGGGGAATGTTGTTTTTTCTGCTCTCAGTCAGCTCCTAGACCTAGACTATCCGTCTAAGAGGGAAGCTACAGGGCAAGGCTAGGTCACCCTGATCTCCTAGCTGCTTTTCAAAAGAATTATATGGGCAAGTTGGCAAGGTCCGGGCTGTGAACGAAGTCATCTATCCGTCTGAGATGAAGATAGTCCAGCATGCACCCATAAAGAAAGCCACTGCTGAGGTAAGTGACTGGAATCCTGGCCTCAGCCAAAATGTCTGTATGTTCTACATTCTTCCATAAATGGTTTTCAGTGCACAGCTTAGTAAGAGTTAAGTGAAATGTGATCTAATGTGGGAGTCTCACAAGAGTCATTGTATTTTCAGGTTCATTGGTAATAAGCCTCATGTGAATGAACTTGTGGTATTTTACATGCTTCAAGACTTTTTTCCCCCTATATACAGATAACTGGTAGTATAACTTTTATTTGGTAGTATGCTTCCAGAAAGTGAATTTGAGAGGTTCTATTTTGAATTTTTTTAAATTAAAAATGTCTGCTAATTTTAATTTAGATACAACATTTTAAGAAACATCTAATTTTAATGTAAGAACTAGGGAAAGAACACCTGAGCCATTCTTAAATATAATCATATATTTATCATTTTGGTAGATTGGGTAACATTTCTCAGATTTCATTTGATGTGTGATTTGTATGAATAAATGGAATTTGGATTTCCTTTTTCATTATATTTTAACCTGAATTACACATGTAATTTATTGGTACTGATAGTGCCATTTTATACACAGAAGTTCCAGACAGTTTATCACTACAGTCTCCTAGATTACAGAAATTATTGTATAAGGTTTAAAGTGTGCTTTGTCTCTGTGTGTTTAAAGAAACAGTGTGGCACAACTTTTGGAATAGTCAAGAATTAAGAATTGTTTTTCTTGTTTTCTACTCTTCTTGGAAGAATCAATAGGAGTTATAATTTACTGGTCAGTAACAGATAACACTGTTAGCATTCCCCATCTGTGTCTTGATTCAGTTATTTAGTTATTTCCTTGTGAATATTAGTGAACATATCTATAAATATGTGCCACCATTTAACAAGGATATTTTAAATGATTTTGGAAAAAATGTCAGCCATGGAATCTTATTCATTCTTTAGCAGACTAGTATGAATTTATTTCATGGATGCTATTGTAAAGGTATTGTGACATTACTAAGGCATTTCCCGTTCTCAACTGCATGCTACTCAGAAGTACCTGTAGTTAGTTGCTTTGTTCGAAAATTAATCTCTATCCGTATGTAAGGCTTTACAATTTTAACAGTAAGCAATTTTAAAGTTTTTTTCCTAACCAATTGTGAAAAATTTATGTATTATAAATAGCAAAGATTAAGTCATAATTAATGGTTGAATAGGGAATACTTTTGGGAGAAATTTTTTTTTCTGGTTTTCTTTTTTATTTATTGGTGGTGACTTCTTGTATATTTGACTTACAAATTCTTTATGTATGTTCTTATTGTCAACATCTCATAGTTTTAGATATATCTCTTGTGATTTTTTTTTTTTTTTTTTTTTTTGGTTTTTGAGACAGTTTCTTTGTATAGCTTTAGTGCCTGTCCTGGATCTCGCTCTGTAGACCAGGCTGGCCTCGAACTCACATAGATCTGCCTGGCTCTGCCTCTCCCAATTGTGTGCGCCACCACTGCCCGGCTAAAATTTTTATTACTAGAAACAGTACAATACTTTTGGGATTTAAATTTATTTTTCTGAATATGTTTTTATTTATTTTGCTGTGGGTGGGGTACAGACTTGGAGGTTAGAGAACAGCAAGAACAGCTTGTGGGACTCTGTACTGTCTTTCACCAGAACCCACGTCCTCTCGTCGTCAGGCTTGTCAGCAGGTGACTTTACCCTCTGAGCCATTTCACTAGCGCTGGAATATTTTCTAATTCCAGTAGGCTTTCAAATTTAAGTGTTCCTATTAAGGAAGTTAGTATGTTAAATTGTAGTAAGTGAGTGAGTTAGGAGTCTATATTCCATTTGTATTAGTGGACATCAGAGATTGAATCTTTCTTCTAAACCAATGCTTTTATCCACACTTTGAGGTAAATAGACTTCATCTATTCTCCATCAGAAGGGAAAACATTCAGGTTATTACTAGAATAGTGAGCATGGTTTTAAATACTCAGTTATATGACATTAAAGCCAAACGTTATCTTGATTTTTCATATGTTGGGGCAATATACATGGTACTACTGTTACCAGCTAGTGTCATGATCTGTAAACCATTTTATCACTATGGATTAATTGGGCATTTACCAACCAGTGTCATGATCTGAACCATTACATCAGTATAGAGGGCAGTGGGCATTTACCAACCAGCATCATGGTCTGAACTATTATATCACTATGGATTCAGTGGGCATTTACCAACCAGCATCATGATCTGAACCATTATATCACTATGAAGTGCTGTGGGCATATATTTTTCCTGTAACTATTTCTAGGCAAATTTTTCTTCAAATCTTGAGATTTTTGCGATCATCATATTTAGTTTGTAATTTAAGATCTTATTCAAAGTTGGTGGTTAGAAAAGGTATTATAAAGCATTTATATTTTTTACATGTTTCCCTTAGTGGAATAAATGCATTTGGGGGGTTGTAATAGGTGATAGAGATGCAGTTAAATTTAGACATATTCGGGGATGACAAAAGCAAAAAAAAAAAAAAAAAAAAAAAAACAACCAAAAACCAGGAAAATATTGCAAAGGGAAAACATTATGTTAAGGAGAAAGTTCTTGCACCACTTGTCTGCCTGAGACAAGCAAATGGCCAGTTGTGTATTTTGTCCTTTGATGTGACTGCGTGAACAGTGTTTATTGGTATGCAATGTAAAAGAGTTATTTGAATAGTTTATTTTTTTGTACAAAGTCTTTGAAAATTTATATGAATTTTATTCATGGAGTGCAACTCATATTGGGCTAACCACATTTGAAGGGCTCAGTGTCTGTGTGGTTAATGACTACCATCTTGGATAGTGTGGCTCTAGACAGTCCAGTTTGACCTCTCAGATCACAGCTTTTAGTTTTACAGGAAGCCTCTGATCTCCAGGTCTGTCTGTTGCATTTCACCTTCATACTTAAGGAGTCATATTCTTCTCTTCTAAATGCTAACACACTTACCACAATGTAAATTATACTACAGTGAGTGGAATTATTTAGTGTTTGTCCATTTGCTTGTGTTTGTAGTGAGCACCCAGAGCTGAAGTTAGACTCTACTTAACTAGATGAACAGGAACCACTTTCTTTGGGGGAACTTGTGCAGAGGTACACACTGAATTTTAAAATAAGGCACAAAATTCTTGAATAATTTTCTGTGGTTTTAATTGTAAGTTGCTCACTTCTAGTGGTGTTTTTACTTAGGTATTAGTTCTGTAAGATGCCCTGTATTTTGGGTAGTAGGAGCCTTTCAAAACTGTTAATATGTTTTTAGTTGATTTAATAGATTTGTAAAAGAAGTTTAATAATTCAAAATCTTCTGATTTTTTTTGAAGATTCTGTGCATCTATAAATTGTAAGATTAATATAAGTTACTATTTAAAATGAGTTTTTATAAGAATTATGGTTTTTCCAGATAGAACTTACTGAGAATAACTTTTTTAAAAGAGGACTTATTGTAAACTTAATAAAAATAATTAAACCCAGGTGATTCCCAAAATAATTACTTAAAATCAAAAACTTACATTTTGGGACTGAAGCTCACTGGTTAAGATCTTGTTGCTCTTGCAGAGGACCCAGGTTTGATTCCCAGCACCCACATGGCTGATCACAGCTATCTGTAACTCCAGTTCCAGGGAATCCAGATGCCTTCTCTGGCCTCCATAGGCACCAGGCATGCATGTGGTACATAGACATATATGCAGGCAAAACACCTATACACATACAATAATAAAATAAACAAATCTAAAAAGAAAATACATTTTGTCCCTATCTTGAATTATCAGAGGTTGAACTATATAGTCTTATCTCTGAGAGAAACTAAATATCCATGACATAGGTAAGCTAATACTTTTAAAGATTAGGATTTCATTGTGAAGCTGGTATTTTAAGTGTGAAGTGAAAGTGTAGTAGACATTCATTAATAGAAGATGGCCAGTGAGGGGAATGTAGAGCAAAGGAACAGCACACACAGACACAGGAATACTTTGTCATGGTTCTCAAATGAAATTAGAGGCAAGTAATTCAGCAAAGTGTGTACAGGTTGCGGCTGGACTAGAAACCTGTTTGTGTTGTAACAACACAAGCTGCCTTGGTGGGGCCTCCTGGTTCATCAAGACATGGCAGACAGCATCTCATGTTGAGCATTATTTGGGGATATTGTACAACATGTTTTGAGTGATCTTGCTTTGTAACAAGTGATTAGTGCTGTGAGTACTAACCTACCCCTGTGACTCTACAATTAATCCCTTTGAGATGGTTTGTTTCCTCATGATCTAGATACCTCCTACTAGGGATCCCTTCTCAAAGATTTTACTGCCTCTCAACATTGCCATACTTGGGTCAAGCTTATAGCATATAGGTTCTTTGAGGGAAACACTCATAGCAACCCCTTATTCTCTGCAGGAGGACAAAAAGATGGAAGGGAGTTCTGAAAATGTAAACAGTGAGGTGGTATTTACAGTAAATTAATGGATATGCTTGGCTTGGTGTGAAGGTGTGGAGATGAGAGTACAGTGTGTATTGTTTTTAACTCCTACCTTCCAGCTCTTTCAACCCCTCCCTACTTTCAGGGCACAAGACTGGTGGACTCCTTTAAATGTATGTCCATTGATGTATCTCTGTTGTAATAAATTTTAATGAGAATTTAAGATGAAGGAAGTTCACAATTAATTATTTTATAAAGTAAAATTAGTTCTGATTGAAATCATTTGGTCATCTTCTAGTGTATGCCATGTTCCTACTGTAAATTATTTCATTTGTAAACAAGGACTTAATCTTATGATATGATTTTATTACTATCAACTTAAAAGGTTAAGAATTAGTTTGAAAAGATTGGACGTGGTTGGAAATGGGGACTCACACCTATAGTTAAAGCATTTTAGATGCTGAAGCAGGATTTCATGGTGTTTGAGATCACCTTGGGCTATACAGTGAGTTCAGGGTCTAAGGAGAAAAATGATTGCATTTGCATTGAGGTTTTAATTTTATGTTGTGTAATAGTGTATTTTTCACTTCGTTGACAGAATTTAAGAAGCAAAGTTAAAGCCTGTGTAATGTAGTTTATTGATATATGAAATTACCATATTGTAACCATGAGTACTTGGTTGGATGAACCTTGAAACCACTCCTCTTGTGTTGCTTAAGAAAACCATAGGGGCCAAAGCTACAGTTAAGAAAGCACTACTCATTTGATTCTGTCCCAGTCTTGTAAGTTGCCTGGCCACAGTTTTTATTAAAGGTACCCTAATCTTAGTGGTTGCAAGGGCAGTGGCCAGTTGATTGGTATCTCTTGGTCAAAGCTGTGCTACTGTTTCTGTCAGCAACAGTGTCAAGCAGAGAGGAGTCCTTGAAGAGCTCTCCTGCTTGCTGCTGGCCCCAAATATCTGGAAAGTGTAGAAAGTGAAGCCTTTTCCTATTGTTGACTTTCATCTTCAAACATCATTATGGGGACTTCTCAAGATTATCATTTGATGAGCTTTTTATTATATTCATTTCTATGCCCTAATCAAGGTTTCAGTGTCTCCCAGAATAGGTTAATGCTTTGTGTGTTGTATCACAGATAACAAAACAATATACTTGATCAGTGTTAAATTCTACACATATTTTTTATAAAATTTCCTAATTGAATTTTATCTTTAAAATCAATTTTGGTAGCCTTGTTGTTCAAGGACAGTGTTATGGTGATTTGTCATTGAGCTAACTTTTTGTTTAAACTAGTTAAAATGTTTGTTTTCTCACACAGATTTGAATTCTGTGAACCTGCATTTGTGGTGGGTAATTGCCTTCAGATAGCTTCTGACAGTCATCAGTATGATCGAATTTACTGTGGAGCTGGAGTCCAGAAAGATCATGAAAACTACATGAAGATCTTGCTCAAAGTTGGGGGAATTCTGGTCATGCCTATAGAGGATCAGGTACCTTCTCTGTCCCCCATTTGTTACAAGAGAGCCCACATAGTTGTGGGATTGGGATTACTGTTCTGTCATAGGGAAAGACACATTGTAACTTTTGAAGCAGAAATAAGTCTTTATAGATCTACATATGTACATAGAAAGAAGCGTGAAAAAGATCCTTCAGTATTTCAAAGTGAAGCAGAGCTAGAGAGGAAGTGTGATTGAGAGACTAGAGCCCATTTGACCAGTCAGCTCACCCAGGTGGTCAGGTAGCTGCCTCTGGGTTCCTCACCTGGAAGGAATTCAGTCTTGTGTTCAGAAGTCTGGTTTGTGACTGACTTCAAGTGCTTAGCTTCATAAATAAAATGAGATTTTTTTTTTTTAAAAAAAAAAAATCTTCATTGAGGGGCTGGAAAGATGGAGATGGTTCAGTAGATAGCTTGCCTCTCAGGTGAGGCTGCAAGTTCCACCTCTAGCAACACACACACACACACACACACACACACACACACACACACACACACACACACATATATACACACAAGCAACACACACACACACATGCACGTGGCATTTATAGTAAAAGAAAAAAATGTACCTACCTGGCCCAGTGTGAAGTTGTGGCAGTGAGAGTACAGTGTGCATGTTTTTTAATACACATGCACACATACAATTTCCTTGATTTATTTGAATACTTCTGAGGTTTACACTTAAAATTACTCACTTGTTTGATTTTCTTTAATAATGTGTTTGAAGGTCTGTTTTTCCTGTGTCAGAATTTTGTTCTATATCTCAAGATAGCCTGTAATTTAGGACTTTGCTGTCTTAGCACATGCGTGCTGGGATTATAGGCATTCTAAGACTATAGATGTTTGTTGAATTGATACATTTCCTTTTTGTGATTACTTAAAAACATTATTTATTATGTACATGTTTGGAGGTTAAAGGACAACTTGTAGGAGTTAGTTTCTCCTGCCATGTGGGTCTCAGGGATGAAACCCAGGTGTCAGGTTTGGGAGCAATCATATTTATCAGCCAAACCATCTCTTTGGCCCTGACTGCATTTGTTTGTGGTATCAAATTAGATTAGAATTAAAATCTGTTTTATCACTGTTAGAGAAGAGTGTAAAGTGAGTTCACTGGTATAGTAATGAAAATACATTCTTGTTAACAGTCAGTGTTCTAAACAAATGATTAGACCTATTTCAGTTGTTTATTTAGGGAGGCAGTGTTGTGTACAGATCTCTAGTGGTACCTGTAGAAGCTGTCAGACAGACTCAACTTGGTTGTATTTGGGAATTCCTTTTGCACTCAGGTTTCTACCTTGGGATTAGAGACATGGCTCGCTTGTTAAGAATGATTGTGCAATCACGAGGATCAAAGTTAGGATCCTAGCACTCAAGTACAAGGTGGTTGTCTTTCAAATGCTTGTAACTCCAGCTTTCTCCTTTGGCTTCCACATGTGTGCATATGCACATATGCTCATGCAAATTCCCCTTCCTTCCCTGGCCACACATATATAAATCCTTTTTAAAAATTCATCTTAGGTGTCATATATACATAAATTTATTCTTTGTGAATTTCAAACATACAAACTATATTTTGATCATATTCACCATCTACTACTCCCTCTATAACTTCTAGATTCTCCTTCTATGTCTCCCTCCTAACTTCATGTCCTTTAAAAAAAAAAAAATTGAAGAGTCCAGTTAGTGTTGCTCATATACAATGGACCATCCATTCAAGCATGATCAACCTAACAACTCCATCCCTAAAGAAAACTGACGTTTCCCTTTTTTAGCAGCTATCACCTGTCAGTAGTTACCTCAGCTATGGGTGGGTCCCCATGAGGGCCTCTCCCCAATGCTAGAATGTTGACCTGCAGTCGACTGCCATGAATCCAAGGGTGCCATGGTCCTGTCATGTCCAGAAAACACTACTTTGTAGCAATATCCCATGACCTCTGAGTCTTACAGTTCCTCTGCCCCTTATCTGTGATGGTCCCTGAGCCATGGGAGTGTGGGAAAGTGTGATATAAATGTCCCATTTATTTCTGAGTACTCTACAGACACTTATTCTTTGGAGTTTGATAAATTGTGAGTCTCTGATAAGGACTGTTCCATTATCATCATAAGTGACTCATGATGGACAGTTCAATACTATGTCCATTTAGTTAAATAATAGTAGTAAGTTCAGACTAAAAGTACCAGGCATGCATTTCCTGTGGAGTGGGTAGTAGATTCCTTGTATTATAATACATATTTAAATGGAACTAACTTCATGGCATATAAATGTTATCTTCTCATTGGCAATTATTCCGAGTGTTTGACATTAAGGTAATGGCATTGCTTCTTTCTTGTTTTACTCCAAATAGTTGACACAGATTATGCGGACTGGACAAAACACTTGGGAAAGTAAAAATATCCTTGCTGTTTCCTTTGCACCACTTGTACAACCTAGTAAGAATGATAATGGCACACCAGATTCTGTGGGACTCCGTAAGTAGATCCTTGAATGCAAGGAATGAATTGTCTCTGATAGTATCTCACTCATGTTTTGGATTTAGTGGGTCATATAACTATAATGAGTTAAATACAGCAGTAATCAGCAGTAATGCAGTGAGTGGATTGATTCTTCAGATTAAAAAAAAGTTTTTATATTGTATGAGATACTGTGACCTCCTTTCTGGAAATAAGAAATGGATCATACCAACTGTGAACTTACTAGTTTGTGATGTGATAGAAAGTAGCTGGTAACTGGTTGTGAAACAGCTAAGGGTGGTAGGAAGGAAGGCTTGTCTGCTGGGGCAAAATGATGATTTGAATGTAATCTAGGAACCTACTTAATTAAAATTTTGTTGCAGCATCTTTTCTTCATTTTGCTTGTTTTTTGAGTCAGGGTCTCCTGTTTACTGTAAAATCAAGGATAAAGTGCTGGGACTGTAGGCAAGTTCACTACACTGAGTGACAGCATTTTTCAGAGATAGTGACTATAAAGGTGTTAGGAATGAAGAGCCTGAGAGGTTCAATATCAGGAGCATATTTGAGGGCTGTGGAGGATGGATTATCACCAGGAAATGGGGAAGTAGACTAGTTAATGTCAAGGTGGTGTGGATAGATTTATTTGAAGGCAGAAAAATAACACATTGTGCGGAGTGTGGATGGAGGAAAAGAATTGGTTTCTCCTTTAAGGAATAGCTGAATGTGTCTATGTTACATTGTTTGGAAGGAGATGTAGAAAGCAGATATTTTCTTTAGGCTGTTGTTGAGTTGCCTATGAGTATACAAGTGTCAGGAAACCATTTGGGTGCAAACCTACTATACAGCTGAAGTATCAGTTGAGAATCTTCAATGTAAAGATAATGTCTTAAACTGTGCTTGGACAAGAAATAGATTAAATCACCGAAGGAGAGTGGAAATAGATGGGTTTGAGTTGGACCTGTGGCCCACCAATTTAGAGATAAAACATGAAGACTCAGTGGTTAAGAAGGAATCTAAGTGTATGGGATGTTGGATACCAAGAAAATAGTCTCAAGGAAAGTGTGGTGAGCATCTGACCTGGACACAGAAGGCCTTGAAATAGAAAGAGGGAGACTGTTGCTAACAAGCTTGAATGTCATGGCTTTGTTAAACCCTTAAGTAGGATTCTTCACTACAGATGGACCTCATTTAATTTGCTTTTATTTCATAGAAGTGTGGCTTTATACAGAAAGTTCATTTTATTGTTAGTATTTATTTGATATTCTTATTAGCCATCTGATATTTGAACTTCTTGAAATGGTTTTAAAAATTATGGAGTATATTTCTAAAGTGCTTGACTTAGGGTGTAGCCTGTAATAATGGTTAGTAAAAAACAGTGTTGGGAATCTTGGGAAATTCATTAAGTCTTATCATTTGAGTGATAGACTTCTGAGGTCAGATAGCTTAATGGTTGCTGTGTCAGATTGATTACCAAGCAGGGTCACTGAGAAAGAGAAGCTTAGATTTGCATAGTTCTGTTAGACATCCACCCAGTTACAGGACGCATGCACATGGGTGAGCAGAGACTAGCTGTTGTGTATGCATTTTGTGGCAGCGTCAGAGACATAGGTGGCCAGCAGTTTTTTATTGTTGTTGTTGTTTTTTAACACAGTCAAACCTCAAACTCTTCTCTGCCTGGGAAATTTGAGAGAGAAGATACAGAGACCTTGAAGGTTTTTTTACCTGGACCCTGGAGAGTGCTAGGGAGACATAGTGACTACTTTTAAGGATTTATAAAGTCCATCCATTTTGACTCCTATGTTTTTTTGTTTTTGTTTTTGTTTGGTTTGGTTTTGGTTTTTTGAGACTGGGTTTCTCTGTGTAGCTTTGCGCCTTTCCTGGAACTCACTTGGTAGCCCAGGCTGGCCTTGAACTCACAGAGATCTGCCTGGCTCTGGGATTAAAGGCATGCACCACCACCGCCCAGCGACTCCTATGTTTTTATTTTCATCTCCTTTAGAAAGAGATTAAGCTCTCAGTTCTGAAAATTTTTGAAATTTTCATAATTTAGAAACTGTTCTTAACCAACTTTCAAACAATCTGTTTATTGACTGTATACTCTGGTAATAACAAAGTACAAGAGACAAAGCATGTTAAAAACATCCACATACAACAGGAAAACTAAAAATAAGAATGGTTAAAGAAAAAAGGAGACTCATTCTGTTAGAAATTTGAAGTTACTAGACTGCAGCATTCACATCCTTCCAGACTACTTAAAGCAAGAATATGTGCTGGTTTTCCAGCACCACAATCAAATGAGTGTGGATTCCTTGTACCTGTTTTATGGTTGTTTGATGAAATCTGCATACACATGCCTTGTGTACTAACTGAACTTACTTAAATTACTAGCTAACAGAAGAATAACAACATAAACCTGTTTTATTTTTGACACTTTAGTTTATCATATCCCAATGGAAAGTAATAGAAACCTCTGTGGTACATGGTGCCTGTGGTAGTGTCCTTATGCATGTGCAGCATGTGTGTAAGCACATTTCTTTCTATTAGGCTCTGCAGGTTTGTGCAGTAGCCAATGGAAGTGCTTTATTCTTGAAAGCTTCGCAGTTGTAGCAATAGCTATTTTCTTTTTTATCTGACACTTCCTTTAGGTTAGCTTTTATGAGTTTTAGCTATAAATAATGATTACATGCTAATGTAACTGATGATTGGCATGGACAGTGTGCAAGGCATCTGTTTCCATTCCCCTACACAAGAAATAGACACGGCAAATAAGACTGTTGGCTATTGAATATTTGCTTGAGTATATATGAATAGAAACTAGAAATAAACTAAGCAGGAGCCAGCAAAGGCTCAATGGCTACAGGTATTTGCAGAACAAGGCTAAATATGTCCTGAATTTCATCCCAGGAACCCACAGAGGAGGTCAAAACCAACTCCTGAAAGCTATTCTCTGATCTCCATACATATGCTGTGGCATGTGTGTGTCCAGATGCAAACACACACACACACACACACACACACACACACACACACACACACACACACACACATTATCATTCTACATACTAGAAGACAGACAGATAGACACTTAGTGAAATAGGATCAGTTGGAATGTAGAGGCCCAAGTTAAAACAATCTATCTTCCCCCTGAAATACATTTTCAATAGAAATAATTTTCGTGTGAAAAGGGGGAGGGTTTATGGAATTGGATTGGCATGAAAAGATAGATATTAATCTTAGGCCCAGGGCACTTTTTTGGTATTAATTATTTCCATATATAAACAGCAGTCTCCAAAAGCAGGTTGAGAATTCTGAGAGTTGCTACCCCCAAACAAAACTTTGTATAATAATCAACGATAAAAAAGTTTTAAAAATTGCTATTTGCTAAAATTCCTTGAAAGAATGGGGAATAAGTGCAAGTTTCCGTTTCTACTAAAATAAATCACAGTATCTCTTTGTTCATAGAATATTATCCTGATAATTACAGAGAATTAAAATAGACTAGAACACTGGTCCCCAAGCCCCCTAAAAGCAATATGGGTGTAAACCCTGTGCCAAATGGCTCTTTTAACAGTAAAACTGCTCATATTCAGTAGCTTATTAAAATGAAGTTATAATTTTTCCTTTGATTTATCACAATTTTTATTTGACTTAAAATCATATTTCTTTCCATGGTTTTATATGTATGTTGTTTATATGCATATAAAACCATAGAAATATGATTTAAAATTTCAAAAAGAAGGGTATATTTAAGTTCAGGCAGGAGCAGAGACTACATAATAAATTATAAAATTTTATCACAATGGTTTCTATGGAATTAATATTTTAAAAATATTTTTATTTAATATTTGAAGTTAGGGTTTTGTTTGTTTGTTTAGGGAAACCAAAATGTTTTTGTATGGTTCAACCTAAATAAATAAATTTTCTCAATCTTTCACTTTTTGCTGTTTTAATTGTTTATTTTTATGAGACAGGGTGTCACTCTCTAGGTCTGACTGTAAAGAAATAGATTATTTTTTTAAAAAAGAAATGTTGCTGTAAGCCACATGAGAACATAATGGAACTAAACTACTGTCACAAATGCTACTACTTGGGAAAGTCAAGGACTTCTCCAAAGGTCAAACCATGGCTTAAGAAGTCTTGGTGATAATTTAGCTTTTGTATATATATTAGCTGATTGCTACAGTGATTTTCTTGTAATGCTATGCATGCTTCCAAGAACTCCTAATAGTGTATTTATCTAAAATACCTATCAATCATCAAAGGCCAAAAGAAGCAACACCTGTCTCCTAGGTCAGGAGGATAGCTTCATTTCTTGTTCAATTTAGGGTGAGACCCTCCTTCCTTACAGCCTTACTAATAGACTCCTAATTTCTTACCTAACTACTTCTAGGAAAGTAGACTGAGCACATAGATCCCCTTCTTGATATACTAACTGATCATTAGCTCTCAATTGACCTCCTCCTTTTACCACTCCATTTTCAAGTTGTAAAAGAAAGCCTGACAGTCACTGCCTAAGGAAAACTCTTACCTGCCTTTATGACCCTGTAAGAATTCAAGCCCGGTGACCTGGCTGGAGGGGGAGGATTGCTATGGCGTGGGTTTGTAATTGAACACCTCAGAGACTTGAGAGGATTTAGAGGTATAAAGAGACGAAGAGGAAGAAAGGAGTGGTGAACTTGAGGACGGAGAATGGAGAGGGATAAGGAGGATTTTGACCAGAGAGAACATGTGTATGAGATGGAAGATGAGGAAGAGCCAGGTGGGGAAGTACTAGCAGGGTAAGAACGAGGTGAGAAGGACCTAGATGAGGCAGAATTAAGACAAGAGAATTAAGACAGAACTTAGAGGGAACAGTAGATGAATATAGAAGAAATCAGGCAAGAAAGGAGCTAGGCACGAGAACAGAACTGTAGGTGTGTAGGTAGGATTTTATCCTAGAGGAATAAAGTAGACGGACAAAAAGCATGGTGTACTTAGATTCATTTCCTGAAAATAGTTCTCACTGTTTGTAGTTTTTCTTCTGAGCCACTGGGAAGTATATTATTAAGGCTTTTAATAATATACAAGAAAATGCTTGTTTTTCATGTATGTTATACAGTACACGTGTGTGGGGATGCATATGCCTATGCAAACATGCAGAGGCCAGAAGAAGTCCCAGCAACCCTCCTGTGTCCTGTCCTTGCTGATACTGCTCCTGAAATGACCTTTGATAGTGATAGCTATCTCAGATTCAGTACAGGCAAACACTTGAGTTTCCGCTTGTCATGTTCTCCTCTGTGTCTACCCTGTTTGTATCTGATACTGGTTCCTGCCCACAAAGCTAGGCTAGACACTGGATCCTTTGGTCTATACTTTTGCTTTTAATCACCATAGCCAATTTGTTTCTGTGCCCTCTTATATATCAATATTTTGTTTGTCTCTCATCTTCTGTCTTGCCCCTTCCTGTCATTGTGGCCATAGCTCTGATAAAGAGTTGAACTGACCTTCTATTCCACACATCACAACCTACACAGTAAATGATCCTTGAGCCCATGAAGCCCATTCACCTATTAGGACTTTGCTGTTCTCTCTGTCCCAGATCATTTTCAGGGCTGCTAAGTGATTCAGCTCCCTTAGACTCTGGCTGACAGTCTCCTCAGGGAGGCCTTTGCCCCTAGCTAATAGAAAGCTGTTGTACATCTAGGCAAGAACTATCTGTTACATGATTGCTGTTTTGTTTTCTTCACATTCTGGTTCTCTCTCTCTCTCTCTCTCTCTTTTTTTTTTTTTTTTTTTTTTTTTACAATTTTCATCCCTTCTCCATCTTTTTAACCTATCTCTTCCACAAATGTATTCTATTTGTATTCAGGAACTTTTCTAGTTTAAGCCAGTCATGTATCTAAATGAGTTCTTATGTGACTGGCCTATTGTTTAACAAGTAGTTTGTTAAGTAATTTGTTGAACAATTTTGCATCGAAGGCACACTTGGTATTTTGTACAGTTGAATGTATGGTCCTTCCTCCACTTTGTGATACATTTGTAAACATTAGTGTCTTAAAGCAATGCCTCTTAAAGTGGGGATCTGTGTATTCACAACTCCTACCTGATGGTCCAATGTCCGCGCTTGCTTTCTTTCTCTCTGCCTCCCTCTACCTGTTACTCTCTCCCACCATACACACATTATGTGAGCACCCCCTACAGCTTTCAGAGTTTAGGCAACTATTGAAATGTTGTCTTGACTTTTTCCGGTTAAGTATTTGTCTCTATGATTCATTCATCTTCTTAAGTAAAAAAATACATTTATGTTTAATTTATTTGTATGAGTATTTTGCCTGCATGTATACATGTGCAACATGTGCATGCCTGGTCTCTCAAAGGCCAGAAGAGGGTGTCAGATCCTTTGGAATTGGAGTTATGAATGGGGTTGTGATCAACTCCCCTCTATCTAACAAACAATCAAAAAACCAGCATAAAATAATATGCAGGGTAAAATCTCTAATGTACTTACCATTTTGTCCTTACTCTGTTTCTAAATTATCACTATTATTATTCTTGACATTCTGCATGCATATAGATAGCAACATGGATATTCACCTCATTTTTTGCACTGCCTGCCCTGCTCAGTGTGCATTAAGTCATTGTGTATTAAATGTTCTCACCATATTTTTTTTTTTTTATAGTTTGAGGTTTTTTATAAGTTTGTGAAGAAACAGTGTATAATGTTTTCTTTTTTTCTGTTTGTTTATAGCCCCATGTGCTGTCAGGAATCTCCAAGACTTGGCTCGTATTTATATTCGACGTACACTTAGAAACTTCATAAATGATGAGATGCAGGCCAAGGGAATTCCGCAAAGGGCTCCACCCAAGAGGAAAAGAAAGAGAGTTAAACAAAGAATTAACACTTATGTATTTGTAGGTAATCAGCTTATTCCTCAGCCTCTAGACAGTGAAGAGGATGAAAAAATGGAAGAAGACAGCAAAGAAGAAGAAGAAGAGAAAGATCATAGTGAAACCATGAAGCATGAGGAGCCACCTCAGAACTTACTGAGGGAAAAGATCATGAAGCTGCCACTCCCTGAGTCTTTAAAAGCTTACTTGACATATTTTAGAGACAAATAACTTAAAACAAGGAAGAATGCCTACTGATAATTCCCTTACTCTTATAAATGTAGTGTTTATTAGGAGTTAGAGAATTATTTCATTAGAATGAATTATTGCAGAAAAAACGCTTAAGTTATTTCTCTTAATGACAGAAATGATGTATTCAGTGATTTAAAAGAGTCTGTTTCCTAATCTATTTTTCTTAAATCTTTAGGAAATGCTGTTTTAGCTCAATGATCTCAAAGTGAAATGCATCAGTAGTCAGGACTTTGTGACAGTAATGCCCTTGTGGTTTTTCACAGATTTTTAGTGTTGGGCATTGGATTTCACTCTATAAGAGGTTGATAGATTGTCACACATATATAGACTTATTTAAATTGCATTTTGCATTTCTTTTGTAAGTTTGCTTATCTAATAAGGAAAGCAAATGCTTGTAGATCTGCTTACCTTACTTTTGTTGTAGACATATTCTGGGCAACATCTCAGTGCAATAATAATTCAAGATATTCAATAATTTAGCTTTAAAGACTTCAGACTTCATGAAATTTTACAGGCCTGAAACATTTGCTTTTTGAATCTATTGCCAAAAGATACAGGGAAAATTCCTGCTTCTCTCATAGAGATTTTAAGAGCACAGCAAGTGAATATTAAAGTAGGAAATGACTACTTAACACAGCTAGTTTGTGTGGGCTCCTTGTGTTCTCAGTATTTACAGATATTCTAGAATTCTAAAAGGTAGTATATTTAGGATTGCTTTTTTGTAATTATAAAGTATTAGATTTGAAAAGATTTCCATTGTCTCATTTGCCTCTGAATGCAGACAGTAAGTCACATTAAGTGACTCACTTTTAGGTACCTTCAGTAACGGGGGAATGATGTAGTCTGCTGAAGCACTTTATGGGACTTTTAGTTATGTGGATATTTGTCTTTAACAAGGTAGGCCATGCATCACCTTTTCTGTTTTGAATCTTTCTAGTATAAATAGTCATGGAAGTTGTATGTAGATGCCTAGTGTTTAAAATTTGGTTCAGAATCATAGTGGGATCTCTGACCCACACCAAGCTCAATTCCTCCCTTCTATGTTTTGTTTCTTTGGTAAAATGATAATGGTTTTTATTTTTTGCTTACTGTTACATTCTTAACATATGTAGGGTATCAGTGCTAAAACAGGCAGTGCATATTGTTTCTAGTTCTTTCCTCATAAGGTTTGCACCCAGTTCTTCCTTGTTAAGAAGACGTGAGATGTGACCTACTTAACTACGTAATATGATACAGATTATGTGTTTTTAAAGGGAAGATTTCAAGTGTCTCACTTATTCTCACCATATCACTGTCAGAGCAGCCACTCAGATTTGCCAAAGGAAACACAATCATCATGTTTCAAATAGTTAAATAACTCAGCTCCAATAATTCTGCATACACAAATCAGTTAAAATATTTCAAACTTGAAATTGATCCAAATAATTGATACTGTTTTGGTAATGTGAGAGACAGTGTTATGGAAGAAATTCATTTGGCTCTTGGTGGAGTGGGTATGTCCAATTATTACTAAGTAATATCCTCTCTTATTTCTATCAAAAAAAAAAAAAGGAAAAAGACATACCCCCCCCCCCCAAGTGGTACTGGGAATTAAACCCAGGACTAGGACCTAAGGCATGCTAGACAAGCACTCTGTGACTGAGATTTATCCCCAAACCAACAAACTTTTATGTTTAAAAATTTGTTCTAGAAGTTTAATCTTGAATTTCTAATACACTTGTAGTTTTATGTGGGAAAAGTTTTTAATCTTCCCATCCTGTCACCACATCTCTTTATTTTTTTTCTTGGAGCTAATGTACAGATATCTGAAAATCCATGATCTTCAATGATATTATTATTTTGGAGAGTGATATTAAGGATATATTTGAAGATGGCTGTTTTTATGCTCTCTTCTGTTGACTTTGTAAATTGTACAATAGATTGTCTTGATCATTGTGTTTTTTGTTTTTGAAATGTATATTTTATTCTTTTAAATTCATTTATTTTTCAGGTGTGACTTTATGGTTGGCTTTTAAAGGTAGGAATACATGAAAATTTAAGGAAAGAAGACCTTATCTATTGACTCATCCATTAGATTAAGAATATTTGGGTTTGTGCTTATTTTTAATGAAATCATGTTTATTTGAGTGTGGAAAGTAAAGAAGTAGCAATTACAGATGAAATAAAAGTAAATGAAAGAAAATAAAGAAGAAAAAGGTAAAAAGAAAGAAACAAAAATGTGAGTAAAAGTAAGCCATATGTGAATGGCTCACACCTAGAACTTGAGGCCAAGGCAAGAGGAATACCTCAGACTTGAGGCTGTCAGGGGTTACAGAGGAAGAATAAGTTTTTTCTTCAAAGAGCAAAAACAAAACAGAGTATATGAAAATGATGGGAAATATTCTCATGGACTTACATACAGACAGAAATACATTTATATTTATCTTTTGAAGACAACAAAGAGGCCTTGAGTGGAGGTGTGTGTTGCTAAATTCTTGCAGCAGGTTGGATACAGGACCTTAAGGAGCAGCCACCATCACCAGAATCCCAAGAATCCAGCAAGGACACCATAGCTACCAAGGGTCTAATTGAACTGTGTACTACTCACTGGTCAACATCCTGGACTCTGATATTAATAAATAGCATACATGGTTAAAATAAAATATAAAAGTGTGTTGTTGAGGTGAAAGTAAAAGTATGATAAATTGTTGGACAAATTGGGAAATCATTTTAAATAAACAAATCACATCATTACACAGCATTATGCAGTGGCCTGCCTTTTCTTCTCTTATTTTTGAGTTCAAACAATTACAGTGCATACAGATATTTAGCCACAGTTTTTAGGGCAGAAGTCCTGACTACTGACCTCATTGGCAACATTCAGTTCCTGTCTAAACACCCCAGTTAGAGAAGTGGGCATTGAGGAAAGCAGAAAGGGATTTATTCAGTTTAGCTACATAGGTGACAACACAGTAATCTAGTGACCCCAAACCTGTCCTGTCTCTAATATATCAACATGAGCTTTGGGTTGAGAAGAATTCAAACAAGGAGCATGGGTAGGCATAAGTGAGCAGTCCTGGAAGGTGGCCTAAAGAAGTCATTTAAAGGTTAAATTATTTCTCCAGTTGTGGACTTGTCCTCACCAGTGATTGCTCCCCTCTGGAATTGATGCCTCTCTCTTAAACTTTCATTGTTCTGCTATTCCAAGGGGGTTTGTGGGGCCAAGTAAAGAGGCAAGGCTTTTCAGCAAAAGGAGACATTTAAAATTATGTGTGTATGCTGGGCTTGAAGTCAGGTTGTCAGGTATCTGCAGCAAGTACCTACCCACTGAGCCATGTAGCCTGCTGCAAAGTAACTTCTAAGTGACTCACATGTATTGAAAAAATGTGGGTGGGTATCCATCTTTGGACATTTAACTTCCTTTGACTCTTGCTATCCTTGAAGCTATAGAATTTTGTTAAGTGTAAAATACTAGAATATAAAGTGTAAGCAGGGCTGGAGAGATGGCTCAGAGGTTAAGAGGACTGGCTATTCTTCCAGAGGTTCCTAGTTCAATTCTCAGCAACTACTTGGTGGCTCACAACCATCTATAATGAGATCTGATGTCCTTTCCTGGTATACAGGTAGAACACTGTATACATAGTAAATAAACCTTTAAAAAAAAAAAAAAAAGAAACTGGCCGGGTGGTGGTGGCCCCAGCACTCGGGAGGCAGAGGCAGGTGAATCTGAGTTCAAGGCCAGCCTGGTCTACAGAGGGAATTCCAGGACTTGCTCCAAAGCTATACAGAGAGAGCCCATCTCATAAATAAATAAATAAATAAATAAATAAATAAATAAATAAATAAATAAATAAATAGTGTAAGCAAATTATGAGAAATTGAATTCAGTGTATGTGTAGGTGTTAGTTATCTGGCTGCGTTGTGTTCTTACGCTGCAAGAAAATGCAGAGAGAGTGTACAGGCCTGTGGGAGAGACACGTGCGTGAAGAAGAGGCCGGGAAACATAGTGCTCGACTTTTAAAACCGGCGGGGGGCGTGGCCAGGTCACGTCACTACTCTACGCGTGTGCGTAGATCACATGATCACGTTGCGCACTTACGTGACCATGCAACATCACGGACCCTGATCACGCGAGACCCCTTGGCCCGGAACTTGCTAGGCGGAGATATCCGGGCCCACCGGGTATCCTAGCTACGAGAGACGCCTTGATCCGGAAATGGCTAGGCGGAAGTGTCCGCCTGGTAAATAAACCCTTCAGTAGGTACATGTATGTATGATCAGTTCTGTCCTGCTGTAAGTTTTACCGACCTTTCAGTTTTTTTCCTTCTCTGGGATGGCTCTGCTTATACAGCCTTCCCTCTGATGTTCTTTTACCATGTACTTTTTTTAGTATACTCATATATAATTTTTCCTTCACATGTGCTGGAATCATACCGTACACATTACCTTTCTGAGATATGCTGTATATCATTAAGTTCAGAGTTCACCATTTATTTTACAAGACAGTTCTTTTTCATGAAGATAGTTCATGAAATTCTGTTGTGCATGCCTCCTGGCTGTTTTTCTGAGGGATACCACTAAGAGCAGAATTCTGTTGTTTTTGAATCAGCGTCTTACTGTGTGTATCCCTGGCTGTCCTGGAGCTTGCTATGTAGGCCAGGCTGGCCTAAAACTGTAAGCAATGTCTGCTGAACTTGACATGACCATAACCATCCTGAAGCAGAGTTGGGGTGGGAGGACTACGGAAGACCTTGGAGTCACAGTGATGAGATAAACAGGACAATACAGCTAAAAAGCTTTCAGACATTTTGAGGTCCAGCCTCTTTTAATTTCCTTCCCAGGGGCCCCGAAGAGACACTACTAATGGCATGAATGATTTATGGGAAAAGAATCTAAATACATGGAGCTGTTTGGTCCAACTGGTTTATTCATCTGCCACCATAATTCTGCCTGTCCTCTCGGGAACCAGTCTGTATCTCCCCAAAATAGCAATGCTGATGTTTACAATACAATACAAGACTTGCAAGGTCCCCACCAGAAGCTTCCTGGTCGACTTCATTTGCAACCCAAAGGGGGAGTGAATAGAATTTGAATCAGATAAGGGATGGAATAAATAGAACAAATTTATGTGCTAGAAATATATTCTTATAAGTGGTAGGTGAAAACATTACGAGTCTATCATAAATGTGCTCAAACTAGAATCTTATAGGTGGTTGGGTAAAGAAATCTATAAGTCACTAAAATAAAACTGCCTCTATTTTCCTATGCTGCAGTTTTTCTGACCGGGGGGGGGGGGGGGGGGGGGTACTAGCAAATTGATTGCTAATCAATTTGCATCACAGCTTTGCTCTTGGGCTGTAAGAGGAGGAGAGTTCTGAGCTTGATTTGCATAAGAAGCAAAGCTATGCACCTAGGAGCCAGGCACTTGGCCAAGGAGCTGGGCTATCTTCAAAAGGATGTTTTACCATAATTCAGGGGCTTCAGGCACCTAGCAGGTGGTCTGGCCAGCTATTCTGTTCATGGCTTGTCCTTGGATGCTTTGTTTGGAGCTGGCCCTGTCTTTGGATGTAAGCTAAAGGGTATGTTTGCAGAAGGCAGATATCCAATTCAAATGCTATAAAGGGGGCAGGGAGCCTAGAGGCAGAAAACCTCATTGATATGACCTTATCCAAATTCTTTGTGTATATGCTCTTCCTCCCTAACACATTTGTCTCAGGGACCAGTACCCCAAGACAGTCTCTACCTGGAGCCCTGCTGGCCTGGGAATCAGGGAGTCCATCTTCAACCTTCTTCTTGTCCTCAAATTCCAATTCCCCAGTTTTATCCCCAGCCCTGTAGCAGACCATTTGTAGAGACCTGTCCTTCCTCTTTGACTCCACCAAACTTTGTGGCAGACCTAGCTTACCTGCTTCTTGTGGAGCCTTTTAGTTCCATCCACTTCTAACTCATCCCCATTCCTTTGTGTCACCTAGAAATACATTCTCCCTGGGACCTTCAGTGGCCACAGGTGTCAGGTACCCAGGCAACCCACAGCCACCACATGTTCCTGAGATCCAGAGAGGACAACAGAAACCAAGGAACAGAACATCCACCCCAAAAGCACAGTTAATGACAGCTAAGACAACAATGCCTCTAATAGAACCTAACAAACCTATTACAGAATGCCCTGAGAAATTCAATATAGCTGAAGCACAAGACTAATAGACCCCAGACCCAGGGTACTACCTTCTTGGGTGGGCGCCCCAAGAACCCAGACTCCAGTCCAGTTGATGCAAACAGCAAGAGGTTTATTGATGCGGCTGTACAGTCGGGCTCCTCTCCTCCCAAGAGCAAGAGTCGCGCCCTACTGCAGCTGCATAGGTACTTTTAAAAGAAAAAAAAAAAAAAAACCACAAAAGCCATAAGATTATAATTCCCATGCAATTTCATTTCGATTGGTTCATGTCTAGGGGCTAATTTTACAAGATCATGGCCTAATCACAGAGTAGGTATAATCACATCCATATGCACATTTTCCCCAGAATCTCAGGACGGGGTATTAGGGCGGGAGTGAAGGTTACACAAAGGTTACAGTGGTCTTTCCTGGAGCACTTGCAGTTATCCTAGGCACAGTTGATCAACATATCTTAACAGAAATCTCCATACATTATGGTAAGGGTGGTTGAGTAATGGCTGAGTCAGTTTGCCGTTGGAACTAGCTTTTTAGTTCATCATTCTTCTGGGGCTTGGGGGATGTAAGCCTGAAGGGTTAGGGTCTTTCAGACAAGGACTTGAAAATAGATACTATGAATATGTTCAAGGACTTTAAAGAAGAAATGAACAAATCCACTAACAAATTCACAAACAGTGGAAGAAAATAAAAGGGTTCAAGACATGAAAGTGAAAATAGATTTACTAAATAATGCCCCAATTAAGAAAAATCTGGAAATGAAAAATGTAGGAACTAGAACAGGAACTACAGAGGCAAGCTTCACCAATAGATGGAAGAGAGACATTGAAGACAAGATAGAAGAAATGGATACCTCAGCCAAAGAAAATGCTAAATCAAAAAAAAAAAAATAATAATCGTGCACAAACCATTCAGGAAATCTAGGATACTGTGAAAAGACCAAATCTATGAATAATAGGAATAGAGGAAGGACACCCAGGTCAAAGGCACAGAAAATATTTTCAACAAAATTATAGAAGAAAACTTCTCTAACCTAAAGAAGGAGATACCTGAACAAGAAGTATACAGGATACTAAATAGATTGGACTAGTAAAGGAACTCTCTATGACACATAATAACCCAAACTCTAAACATACAGAAGAAAGAATACTAAAAGCTGCAAGAGGAAAAGAGCAAGTACCATATAAAGGAAGACCTTTTTTTTTTTTTTTTTTTGAGACAGGGTTTCTCTGTGTAGCTTTGTGCCTTTCCTGGAATGAACTCACTTGGTAGCCCAGGCTGGCCTCGAACTCACAGAGATCCACCTGACTCTGCCTCCCAAGTGCTGGGATTAAAGACATGTGCCACCACCTCCCGGCTCTGGATAAACTTTTAATCACAATAGATGGAGAAAGACATTCTACAATAAGACTAAATTTAAGCAGTTCTCTTTAGAAATATAGCTCTAGAGAAGGCACTAGCAGAAAAATTCAATATGAAAATGTTAATTACACCCAAGAAAATAAGAACTAAATAACCTCAGACTGGAAAAATCAAAGGAGGAAAAAACGTACACCACCACAACAAAATAACAGGAGTCACCAAACACTGCTCACTAATAACTCTCAACATCAGTTGTCTCAATTCCCAAATAAAAAGACACAGACTAAGAGAATGGATATGAAAACAAGGTCCATCCTGCTGCATCCAAGAAACAAAACTTAACATCAAGGATAGATATCACTTTTGGGTAAAAGGATAGAGATTCCAAGCAAATGGACCTAAGGAATAAGCTGGTGTAAGCCACTTTAATATCTGACAAAACAGACTTTACAACAAAACTAATCAGAAGAGATAGGGAAGGACACTACATACTGATTAAAAGGAATAGTTCACCAAAAGATATTATAATTCTGAACATCTATGCACCAAACACAAAGGTACCCAAGTTCATAAACAAAGCACTACTACAACTGAAATTACATATTGACCCTCACATGGTGATAGTGGGTGGTTTCAATACCCTACTTTTGACAATAGAGAAATCCTACAGATAAAAACTAAATAGCAAGGTTCTGGAACTAACTGAAATCATAAACCACATGAACCTAACAGATATTTACAGAACATTGCACCCAAACACAAAAGACCATACCTCCTCAGCAGCTCATGAAAATTACTCCAAAATTGACCACATATGTGGACACAAAGCAAATTTTATGCCAAAAATTAAAATGCCACCGTGCATCCTATCTGGCCACTATGGATTAAAGCTGGATATCAACAACAGAAAGCTTAACAAACTCAAGGAAACTGAACAAACTCAACTCTGAATGAATAATGGGCCAAGACAGAAATTAGGAAATTTAAAACCTTTAGAATTGAATGAAAAGGAAAACACAACATACCCAAAAGTTATAGGAAACTATAAAGGCAATTCTAAAAGGCAAGCTCATAGCACTAAGTGCTTGCATGAAGAAATTGGAGAGATTTCATTCTAATAACTTAACAGAACACCTGAAAGCTCTAGAACAACAACAACCAAAAAAAAAAACACCCAAAAGGAGTAACCAAACTCAGAGCTGAAATCCATAAATAGAAACAAGCAAATATAAAAAGAAAAGAATCAATGAAACAAAGATTGGTTCTTTGAGAAAATCAATAAGATTGACAAACCATTATCCAAATTACCCAAAAGGTAGAGAGAAAAGATCCAAATGAACAAATTTAGAGATGAAAAGGGGGACAGAGCAACAGACACAAAGCAAATACAGAAAATCATAAAGACATACTTTAAAAACGTACACTCCACAAATTATAAAATTTAAAAGAAATGAATAATTTTCCCAATAGGTACCACTCACCAAAATTAAATCAAGATCAGATAAGCTTTTTAAACAGACCTATAACCCTTAGTGAAATAGAAGCAGTAATTAAAATTCTACGTATAAAAGCCCCAGGGCCAGATGGTTTTACTGTGGAATTATACTAGACTTTCAAAGAAGAATTAATGTGAATATTTTTCAAATTATTCCAAAAAATATTAACAGAAAGAATATTGCCCATTTCTTCTTATGAGACCACAATTACTCTGATACTTAAATCATATAGACACAACAAAGAAAGTTATAGACTAATATCCCTTATGAACATAGATACAAAATTCTCAATAAAATACTTTCAAATGGAATCTAAAAACTCATAAAAAAGATCATCCAGCATGATCAAGTAGGCTTCATCCCAGAAATGTAGGCATGGTTCAACATATTTAAATCAATAAATATGATCTTACCACATAAACAGAGTGAAAGTCCAAATTACATGATCATCTCATTAGATGCAAAAAGGCCCTTGGCAAATTCAACAACCCTTTATGATAAAAGTCTTAGACTAGGAATACAAGAATCTTCCTTCAACATATTAAAGATGATTTAAAGTAAGCCCACAGCCAACATCCACCTAAATGGAGAAAAACCCAAAGCCTTTACACTAAAATCAGGAACAAGACATCATTGTCCACTCTCTTCATACCTATCCAATGTAGTACTTGAAGTATTAGCTAGGGAAATAAGAAAGTTGAAGGAAATCAAGTGTATACAAATTGGATCTTTATTTGTAGATTATATGATTGTATACATAAACAACCTTAAAAATTCTACCAGGAAACTTCTACAGCTGATATACCCTTTTAGCAAAGCAGCTGGATACAAAATCAATACTCATCAGTAGCCATTTTATAAACTAAATGTGGGCCCCTAGCTCAGATGAGAGATGCTAGAGCATTGACCATACCCCAGATGCTCTCAGCATGGCAAGAGTAGGACTGCTCCCAACCCAAATCAGGCCTGGTCCCACTCAACTCCATAGAAACAAAGGCCATATCATGTTAAAGTCAGTTAAGCGTCCCTCTCCCCACCTGAAAACTGGCTCCTCAGAAGTCATGTGACCAGGAGTTTGCCATCTGACTTCTGCTATCTATGCAGTATTTCCTTCCTGCACTCTCCTCTTGTTCATTTGGAGTGTCATTAACATTTGCCTCCCTGCAATCCAGTCTGTATATGCAAATTAGGTGTATTTCTTTATTCTTTTGTTTATGTTTTGTTATGTTGTTTGTCGTCATCGTACCCCCCACGCTCAAGGAACTGTCCTCCAACACAGTCTCTGTTCTCCAACACAGTCTCCAGGTCATTTCTGCCCACTGTGTATGGTGATATTTTATTTGTGCTGAAATGTGATTTTATTTATATGTTAATAAATAAAGTTGCCTGGGGGGTCAGAGCTAATAGCAAGCCATTTAGCTGAAGTCTGGCAGTGGTAGCACACACCGTTAATTGGATCACATGGCAAGCAGAGTCTGTATGTTCAAGGACATAGCCAGCTTGGTGACACACGTCTTTAATCCAAGTACCAACCATAGAGACCTGGAGGTCTGTATAGACAGGCAGTGATGAAGAAGTCATGTGGTTGGGTTTAGAACCAATGAAAAGGCAGAACAGAAAGTCAATAAAAATACAGACACACAGGAAGTAGGTCTTTTTTCTCAGGGGAAGGACGGCAGTGGCTGGTAAGCTAAAGGCTATTCGCTAGTGCCCTAACCTCTTGGGTTTTTAACTCTTTATTTGGCTCTGTGTTTCTTATTTAATAAGACTGTTTAGAATTACATCTACAACTGTGCCTAATTCTGTTCAAGACCATGTTTTCCCAGTTCCTCCACATCCAGGGATCTCCAGTATGCAAAGGCCATTCAGAGGTGGCTGGGGGACTCACATCTAGGGACCCACACTAATGACAAATAGCTGAGGAAGAAATCAGGAAAGCCTTTCACAATAACCTCAAAACAACAACAACAAAAAAAAAAACCCTGAAACACTTTATGGTAAAAAACATTAAGACAATGAAGAAAGAAATCAGAAGATGAAAAGATCTCTCATGCTCATGGATTCATAGGGCTATTATAATAAAAATGGCCATGCCATCAAAAGCAATCCACAGATTCAATGTTACCCTCATCAAAATTCTAACAGTCTTCACAAAAATTGAAAGAACAATGTGATGATATTTTATTTGTGCTGAAATGTGGAGATATTTCATTTGGGTATTAATAAATAAAGCTTGCCTGGAGATCAGGGGGAAAAGGCCAGCCATTTTAAGTAAACAGAGAGGTCAGGCAGCACACACCTTTAATCTCTTAGCAGGCAGGATTTCTGTGTGTTTGAGGCCATACTAGGGAACAGAGCCAAGTGTGGTGGCACATGCCTTTAATCCCAGTACCAACCAGGCCTGGAAGTTTGTAGAGACAGACAGAAAGTGACAGAGCTGTGTAGGAAGAGGAAGTGAGTTAACTGGGTTAAGATAGCCAATGAGAGGGCAGAACAGCAAGGCAATAAAGGCATAGGTAGACAGGAAGTAATACACATTTGGAAGCTGCAGAGTTGGTAAGGTAAGGTTGGCTGGAAGCTTTTTCTATTTCCCTGATCAAAGGCTTTCACCCCTATATTTGGCTCCATGTGTTTTATTTAATAAGACCATTTAGAAATTCATCTACGCCAGACGTTGGTGGCACACGCCTTTAATCCCAGCACTTGGGAGGCAGAGGCAGGCAGATCTCTGTGAGTTCGAGGCCAGCCTGGTCTCCAAAGCAAGTTCCAGGAAAGGCGCAAAGCTACACAGAGAAACCCTGTCTCAAAAAACAAAAAAACAAAAAAAGAAAAAAAAGAAATTCATCTACAGAACAATTTTCAGCTTCCTATGGAAACACACACACACACACACAAATTGAACAAACAAAAACCTATGATGACAAAAACAATCATGAATAATAATCATAATCATAATAAAACCATCCTTGATCTGTGAGAAGCTGTAATAGTAAAAAACAGTAGGCTTTTTGCATAAAAATAGATACATTGATAAATGGAATTAAATTGAAGTCCCAGACATTGAAGCCCCAGACATGAGTCCACATGTTGTACCCATGTCATAAGACTACCAAGAAGTCAGATTCTGATGCAAGCACACAAGGATCTCTTTATTGTCAGGTTCGAACCTGGGCAGCCAACTTATGCTCTGATGCAGCTGATGGAGGGAAATGCTGCAGACCAGGACTCAGGGGTTGGAGGGTTTTAAAGGAAAAAACCACAAGCAGGGAATTACATGCCTTGGTGGTTTTAGAGATTGGGTAGAAGGGATAGGTGGCAAGGTGATGTTTTTTAAAACTATTGGTCTAGAATTTGGTGTGAAACCACATTTGATAATTGTGCAAAGCCTGTGGGAGTAACTAACCATTATCCAGTTGGATCTAAGGCCTAGTTCATGAGATAAAACCATACCTGATACTGATCGGGTAATCAACGACCTAAGATTAGAACATCAATGGACCTAAGGGAAGTCTGAATACTACTGTTCTGCTAAAGGAATGTAGCAATTAGATGACTCCTAATGACATTCTGCATCACTCATAGATCAGTGTCTTGGTCAGCCAGCATCAGAGAAGTTTCCTCCTACAGTAGATGGGAAAAATATAGAGACCCACAGGTGGACATGTTCAGAGAGTGAAACACCTGGCACACTCAGTCCTAAATGGGTTGTCTACATCAAGGTTGTCTCCCCTTGGGACTCAGGGAAGTTTGTGGAAGTGGAGGCAGAAAGCCTATATGAGCCAGTGGGAATGGAGAACACAAAGAAACAGGGCCTTCCAAACACAGCAGGACAGATGCACATATGAACTCACAGAGCCTTGTGGCAACATGCACAGTCCCTGGTCCCTGCATGAGTCTAAGCCAGATAGGATCCCAGAATTGAGAGGGGAAGTAGACACAAGGCCCTATCTTTTACTCAGAATCTATCTTTAATTGATAACCACTCACAAAGCAAATATTAGTTTTCTTAAATGGAATCTCATTGGATATACAAAACACCTTTTTTTAGTGTTTTTCTCTTTTAATGATTTACCAGATTTAAATAAAAATAGTGATTGTTTTTCTTCACCCCCAATATTTTCGTCCGCCAAAGCTGAGTGGGAGAGACTCCTTGAACAGTGATTCGTGCTCCTGGCTGGAAGCAAAGTCTCCCCCTCTGCTCTGTGCTACCTCAAGGCAAGAGGGGCCGTGCAAAGAGATCCAGGCAGTCATCATCCTGGACAGCAAACTGGCAGTGTGGCTGTCATTTTTCCTCTCCATGCTGCCATCTGAGCATTTGGACCTACCCTTTCCTGCCTGCCCTGCATTTCACAGAAAGAAGATGAGCCTGCAGGAGGCAGGTGCAGGGCAGAGCAGGGCCCGTGGCAGCACACAGGTCAGGGCCACCTCCTCCTATTGCACATCCTGGCTCAGGCCCCCTGCCTTGAGTGCTGGATATAGGTAAAATGCTTTCCAGACCCTAAAATGAGCCTGCAGTGAGTGTCAGGCTCAAGTAACAGGAAATGTGGCACCATGTGGCTTGTTCCAGAAAACACACATAAGTTATGATGGGGCCAAAGCAAAAACTTAGCTTCTTTTACACTGTGGGGTTGACTTGGGTTTCTCCTGCTCAGGTTCAAAAGACAGATTAACCCTTTCCCCAACCCCATCAGCAGATGTGCTTCTGCCTAGGATGGAAGAGGTTATGACCCCCAACGACACAAGCCATCCCCGCAACTGCCATGACCCTGAACCATTCAGAGCACGAACACCTAGAGAATTTGACAAAGCATGTAGAGAAACATCTTGTGGACAAGGTTTCTCCAGACATTCAGCTGTTAGGTCTCTGAGTAAAACTTGTTTGACTCTCGCCGGGCGGTGGTGGCACACGCCTTTAATCCCAGCACTCGGGAGGCAGAGGCAGGCGGATCTCTGTGAGTTCGAGGCCAGCCTGGTCTCCAAAGCAAGTTCCAGGAAAGGCGTAAAGCTACACAGAGAAACCCTGTCTCGAAAAAACAAAACAAAACAAAACCAAAAAAAAAAAAAACAAAAAAACAAAAACTTGTTTGACTCTCATTCTTAATTCCAACAAAGCAGAGGACAGGGAAAAGTTTAAATGGCATTGCAGATAACAAAATTTTGTTTTAAAAACCTCAAGAGTGGAAGACAGGGCTGGCTCTGATGGGCAAAGCTGCGAACCTTTCACCTTCACTGGCTGGAACGAAGCTGGTGGGTGAAGACAAACCTAACGGACCCAATGGCGAGAATTGCAGGCTATCAGAGACGACGGTCATACACAGAATTGTATAAATTGTGGCACTATAAAGACGAGAAGGGAGGTCCATGACAGCAGCTGGGAGCACACCTTCACAGCATGGCTTCCAGGAGCCGAATCTGTCCTGTCAGGAGTGGCAGCATCCAGATACTTTCAAGTGGTTCTTTCCTCCTCTTAACAACTTCTCAGTGGGTCTCATTAAAAAACTATGTACACACACAAGGCTGTCCCTCTTTTACACGAGGGTCCTTCCCTTGAATTCCTGCAATAGCTTTAGAAAGTCGGCTCCAATTGCCTTTTTGGAGATTTACTGCTTAGGACCTGCAAACCTTCTTCTGATAAGGACAGTTTCTCAAGTTCAACCTTAAGTTCAGCACCGAAGATCTTAGGCTTAGGCACACTATTGGTATAAAGTGTCTTATAGGGGTTGTTGAGAAGTTCCAAAGGTTCTTTCGTGGTGTCCTGAAGGATGATGTCCAACTCCTTCTCCAGTTCCTCACTGGCAAAATCTAAACCATTGGTTACCCTGCCAGCCAGTCTGAGAAACTTCATCCTGCATATCACACAGCTCCAGGATCTGGTCCATAAGGCTCTCTGCCTTCTCCACTGTGACATCCCTCATGGAGATTTTCAAGGCTCCTACACCAGCTTGGTAAGCATTAAAAACCAGTTGGTCTTTCTGGGAAGCATAGATGCGATCCAGGATGCCTTGAACAGTGTCCAGCTTGGCGTGTGGGTCCTCAATGCGTTTCTCTGTCCTCTGCTTGGCCTTGAGAGACCTCAGTGCCAACTGCTTCTTTCCAGCTCGGCATGCTTGGCGGGCTTCCTCTTTGCACCTCTCAGATTCTTGGGATAAAGACTCAACCTTTCGAGAGAGAAGCTGCTCACTCTGCATCAGCTGGTAGACCCCAATATCCACATCGTTGACAGGAGACAGAATCTTCTCTCCATTCTGTTCCAAGACCGTGACTCTTCTGCAGCTGCCGCAGCACCGGGTAGAAGGTCCTCTCGTCTGGGCAGGAGTGACACACTGAGTACTCAGCTCTGACAGGGCCACCCCAGGGTGGGAGGACAGGGGCAAGTTCTGGTACAAGCGATAAAACTCCTCAGCCTTTTCCTTAAGCAGCTCCACAGTCACGAGCACCTCCTCAGCTGGAACTTTGTTATCCCCCAGCATATTAAAAAGAGTTCACTTGAGGGGCTTCAGCTGGAAGACTCCAACAACCACCCAGGAGATCCAGCTGTTGTCCACACTGGCCATAAAAGTCTGATTCTTGCTGCAGCTCGCCTCGACAGCCGGTCCTGCAGCACCGTGGCCAGCCCCACTGGGACACTGCCCTTGCGGTGGAAGGCCTTCTGCAAGTCCCGCAGACTCGGGCCCACTATCCCTTGGCGGTGTCTATGGCTCAGCATGGCGCCCAGAAGCCCATCCTGCTGTCCCAGTAGGTGCTGTTCACCTCGCGACTCCTCTTGAAGGCGGAGAACAGGAAAGACATGAGCTCCTCATCCTCCTCCCACTCGGGCGGCAGAAGGCCTGCCAGGTCTCCCCCCAGTTGGGGCCTGGGCCACTCGCCCCCGGGGACCACATTGGAACCCCAGCCCCGCCAAGACACCGAACACAAGCCTGGCTTGGGTCCCCTTCTGCCCCAGGTCCCTCTCTTACAAAACACTCCTAAGGACAGAGGCCATACTCAGCAGTAGGTGACCAGTACAAAATGAATTCAATGGCACTTTTGAAAGCTGCTTGTCTCTTAATGATTTGTATGGACATTATTTTTTCCTTCCTTCCTTCCTTCCTTCCTTCCTTCCTTCCTTCCTTCCTTCCTTCCTTCCTTCCTTCCTTCCTTCCTTCCTTCCCTCCCTCCTTCCCCCTTCCCCCCTTCCTCCTTTCCTCCCCTCCTTCCCTCCTCCCTTCCTCCCTTCCCTCCCTCCTTCCCTCCTTCCCTCCTTCCCTCCTTCCCTCCTTCCTTCCTTCCTTCCTTCCTTCCTTCCTTCCTCCCTTCCTCCCTCCTTCTCTCCTTCCCTCCCTCCCTCCCTCCTTCCTTCCTTCCTTTCTTCCTTCCTTTCTCCTAGTAGTTTGTTTGCTTCATCCTATTCCAGTTTGTTTCTTTTTATCTTACCATATTTTATTATCTTTTAGATGCTAATTTGTATTCTAATAAGAGAGAAAGAGAAAAGTGTGAATTTGAGTGAGTGGTGAATTGAGAAGGATTTGGAAAGAGTTGGAGGAAGGGAAACCATAATTAGACAATATTGTTTTAAAACATCTAGTTTAATTTTTTTCTATAGACTATATTTTGAACATGTTCCTTCCCATCCCCAAACTCCTTCCAAATTCTCCTACATTCCTATCCATGAACTTAATGTTATCTCTAAAAAACAAAATAAAAATCAAATAAATTCTTCACAATTCAAAACAATCAAGAAAAGAACAAATAAGACCCAAACAACAAGTAAAAATGAAACAGAAAATCCCTCCAAAAATCATGGATGAATGGGGTTCATATAACCAGTGACATTCCTTTGGAGAAAATGGATTTCCCTTTGCTAGTGGGTAATAATTGCAAATAGCTTCTTGGTTAGGGAGGAGATTTTGTGTCCACCTCTCCTTCTCTTTGCTGGGATTTGCCTGGTTTGAACATGTGCAGGTATTCTGCTCACTGCCACAGTCACGGTGAGTTCATTATGTGCATCCGCTATTGTGTCCAGAAGACACCATTTCCTTGGAATCATCCATCAGCTGGCTCTTATAATTTTTCTGCTTCCTCTTGTATATAGATCCTGGAGACTTGAGAGGAGGGGTTTGATGAAGTCATCTCATTTAGGACTGTGTGCTCCAAATTCTCACACTCTTGGGACATTGTCCAGTTGTGGATTTCTATGTTAATTGCTATCTATTGCAAGAAGAAGCTCCTCTGATGTGTGCTGTGTGAGGTACTAATCTATGGGTATAGTAGTATGTCATTAGTAGTCATTTTATTACTACATTCCTTTCCAGAATAATAGTAATAGGTTTTCCTCTAGGACCATGACCTTTATAGTCTCAGGTTCTTCCCTCATTAACAGTGTCAGGTATGGGTTTTATCTGATGGAGTGAGCCTTACATTGATTCAGAAAGTATTTGGTTACTCCTGTAATATTTGTGCCAGTATTTATTATATCTTGCGGCCTTTAATCTGGATCTCAAGAAGGGAAGACACACCCTAAATACAGATCATTTGAGCTGGAAAAGCTCACCTCCTCTTGCTCTTGCCTTGCTCTTTCTAACTCTTTCCGGATTTCAAAAAAATATTGAAGACCAGCTGAGACACCCAGCCTCATTGACTAAGCAACTACTGCATTCTTGCACTTTCCATTCACAGCTAGCTATCATTGGATTAGCTAGACTGCAGCCTGTAAGTCATTTATATATATATATATATTCTACAAGTTCTATTCTAGAGAAAGTAACTAATGCTGATTTTGGTATAAGAAGTGGTTTTAGAGCAAGAGAAGTATAAAGATGAATCTTTTAAGTATCTGGAATAGGCTTTTCAATTTGTCAACACCTATAATTATCAAAGTCTCTCCAGTTACTGAAGCCTCTCCTAGGAGCTCAGAAACACTAAAAACTCATGGTGTGAACTATTTTACAAACTTAAAGAGATAAGTGAACTGATCTACCAGATGTGGGCTGCAACAGATTTGTTTACTCTTTATATGAAACTTTTGACAGTTTTGGGAAAATAAGGAAAATGATGATGCTGGTCACTTATGCTTAGAATCTCTGACAAATTGACAAAGGATAGGGATGAACTTAGTGATAAAATTGACATGCCCAGATGAACTTAAACAGTCTAAAGGTTTCTAAGTGTGCTCTGGAAGAGAATCTTCTTTTTAAAAAATTATTTTGTTTATTCTTCTCTTATACACTACATTGTGAACACAGTTCCCCCTCCCTCTACTCTTCTCAACCCCCCCACTTCCCCTCTCCTCAAGATCCATTCTTCCTCCATTTCCCTTCAGAAAATAGCAGGCCTCCCAGGGACATCCACTGAACAAGGCATAACAAGTTACAGTAAGACTAGGCAGAAACCCTATAGACAAATTTCTAAACAGTCTTAGTAAATAAGAAACACAGAGCCAAATACAGAGAATATATCCAAAGAGATCAGAGTAATAACCATGACTAACTTTAGTTTACCACCAGAAGTAGCTTCCCCAGAGAGAGACCTTCTTCCTGTCTGACTTGTCTTTTTATTGCCTTTCTGTTCTGCCTTCTCATTGGCTCTAAACCCAACCACATGACTTCCTCGTCACTGCCTGTCTATACCGACCTCCAGGTCTCTATGGTTGGTACTGAGATTAAAGGTTTGTGTCATTATACTTGGCTGTGTCCTTGACCACCCAGAGACTCTGCCTGCCATGTGATTGGATTAAGGGCTTGTGCTACCATCGCCTGACTCTGCTAATGGTTGGCTTTGATCTCTGATCTCTAGGCAACTTTATTTATTAACATACAAATAAAATCACATTTCAGCACAAATAAAATATCACCATAAAACCCTCATATCAAGGCTGAACAAGGCAACCCAGTAGGAAGTAAAAAGGTTCCAACAGCAGGCAAAAGAGTCAGAGACACTCCCTATTCCTACTGTTAGGACTTCCACAAGAACATCAAGCTACACAACCATAACATATATGCAGAGGACGTAGCTCAGACCCATAGAGGCTTCATGATTGTTGCTTCAGTGTCTGTGAGCCCCTATGAGCCCCACTTAGTTGACTCTGTGGGCAGTTTTCTCCTGGTGTCCTCAATACTTCTGGCTCCTATGATTCTTCCTCCCCTTCTTCTGTGGGGTGCCTTGAGTGCTGCCTAATGTTTGGCTGTGGGTTTCTGTATTTGTTCCCATCAGTTGCTGGATGAAGAATCTCTCATGATGATTGGGCTAGGCACTGATCTATGAGTATAGAGAAATATTATCAGTAGTCATTTCATTGATTTTTTTTCCCTAGACATGTTTGTTTGGTTCTATCCTGGGTCTCTGGACTGTCCAGTCTCTTGTTCCTGACCATGCAGCTAGTGTCAGGTATAGGCTCCCCGTCATGGTCTGGCCTCAAGTTGGACCAGGCATTGATTGGCCACTCCCACAAGTTCTAAGGCACCGTTACCCTAGCACATCATGCAAGCAGGACAAATTGTAGGTCAAAGGCTTTGTGACTCTTCATGATTCTAGATGCTGGATTGCAGACCAAGTAAGAGTTCTCCAGAGAACCATGCTGGACTGTACCTCACCTCTCCTGGATCCTATAACTGACCCCTTTATTGGTTGTAAGTTACCCTGAAATAAACCTCTCTTAACTACCAGATAAACTATGTGGAATTGCCTTGTTAATTGCCGCTATATATAGCTGTGTAGGACCAGCTGAAATCAAGAATAGTGATACCTCCAATAGGTTTTGTTTTTGTTTTTGTATTTTTTTTTTTATTGTACAGGGTTGTTTTAACTACCTATTTTGTTTTCTGTTTTCCATATGAAGCTGAGTATTGTCCTTTTAAAGTCTGTAAAGAATTGTGTTAGAATTTTAAGGGGGATTGTGTTGAATCTGTAGATTGTTTTTGGTAAGATGGGCATTTTTTTTACTATGTTAATCATACCAATCTATGAGCATGGGAAATCTTTCCATCTTCTGATATCATTTTCTTACTTCAAAGATTTGAAATTTTTTGCCATACAAGTCTTTCACTTGCTTGGTTAGAGTTACAACAACATATTTTATATTATTTGTGGCTATTGTGAAGGATGTTGTTTCCCTGATGTCTTTATCAGCTCATTTGTCATTTGTATATAGAAAGACTACTGATTTTTTTTCAGTTAATCTTGTGTACAGCCACTTCACTGAAGGTGTTTATTAGCTGTGGGAATCAGCTGTGGGAGTTCTCTGGTAGAATTTTTGAAATTGCTTATGTATACTATCTGCATACATTATATACATATCATCTGCAAATGATACTTTGACTTCCAATTTGTATCCCCTTGATGTTCTTCAGTTGTCTTATTGCTCTAGCTAGAACTTCAAGTACTATATTGAATAGATATGGAGAGAGTGGACAGCCTTGTCTTGTTTCTGATTTTATTGGAATTGCTTTGAGTTTCTCTCTGTTTAACTTGATGTGAGCTCTAGGTATGTCCCTTTATCCCTAATATCTCCAAGACTTTTATCATGAAGGGCATTGTATTTTGTCAAAAGCTTTTGCAGCATCTGATGAGATGAGATGTGGCTTTTTTCTTTCAGTTTGTTTGTATTTCATTGACTGATTTTCATATCTTGAACCATCCCTGACTCTCTGGGATAAAGCCTACCTGATCGTAGTGGATGCTCTTTTTGATAAATCCTTGGATTTGGTGTGATTATTTTATTGAGTATTTTTGCATATATGTTCATGAAGGAAATTCATCTGTAAATTATTTTTCTTTGTTGAATTTTTGTGTGATTTGGGTACCAGGGTGACTGTGGCCTCATAAAATGAATTTGAAAATGTTCCTTCTGTTTCTATTTTGTGGAATAATTTGAGGAATATTGGTATTAGCTCTTCTTTGAAAGTCTGGTAGAATTTTGTGGTAAAACTGTCTGTCCCTGGGCTTTTTTTGGGGGGAGGGGGGGTTGGGAGACTTTTAATGACTGCTTCTACTTTCTTGAGGATTGCAGGTCTATTTAAATTGTTTATCTGACCTGTTAAATTGTTTATTTAACTTTGGTGAGTGATATCTAGAGAATTATCCATTTCATTTAGACTTTCTAATTTTGTGGAGTACAGATCTTTAAAGTATGAGCTAATGATTCTTTGGATTCCCTCAGTGCCAGTTTTTTTTTTTTTTTTATGTACCCCCTTGTTTCTGATTTTGTTAATTTGGATATTCCTTCTCCACCTTTTCTATCGTTTGGATAAAGGTTTGTCTATATTGTGGATTTTCTCAATGAACCAACTCTGTCTCATTAATTCTTTGTATTGTTCTCTTTGCTTCTATTTTATTGATGTCAGCCCTCAGTTTATTTGCTGCCATCTCCTCTTTTTGGGTGTGTTTGCTTCTTTTTTTGGAGCTTTCAAGTGTGCTGTTAATTTGCTAGCATAAGATGTTTCCAATTTCTTTATGTAGGCACTTAGTGGTATGAACTTTTCTCTTAGCACTACTTTAATTGTGAATTCATATTAATTGAATTGTAAGAAGTCTTTAATTTATTTCTTTATTTTGCCTTCACCCAGTAGTCATTTTGGAGAGAGTTGTTCAGTTTCTGTAAGACTGTAGGCTTTCTGTTGTTTCTGTTGTTGCAATCTAGCTTTAATCTGTAATGGTCTTATAGGACACAGGGGTTTATTTCAATTTTATTGTATCTCTTGTGACTTGCTTTCTGATTGAGTATGTTGTCAGTTTTTGAAAAAGTTCTGTGAAGTGCTGAGAAGAAGGTATATTCTTTTGTGTTTGGGTGAAATGTTCTGTAGATACTTGTTAGGTCCATTTTGTTTATAATGTTTGTTAGTTCCAATGTATCTCTGTTTAGTTTTTGTCCAGATGACCTGTCTATTGGTGAGAGTGGGTTATTGATGTTTCTCACTATCAATACATAAGGGTTGATATATGATTTAACCTTTAGAAATGCTTCTTTTACAAACATGAGTACCTTTGTGTTTGAAACAAAGATGTTAAGAATTGAAAGATCATCTTGGTGGATTTTTTTCTTCCATACCTCTTCTTTACTTTTGGTTTTAAGTCTATTTTGTTAGACATTAGAATGTCTAAACCAGTTTGCTCCTTAGGTCCAGTTGCTTGGAAAATCTTTTTTCAGTGCTTTACTCTGAGATAATCCATTTTTGATTTTGACATACGTTTCTTGCCTGTAGCAGAAGGATAGATCTTGTTTTTGTATCCATTCTGTTAGCCTGTGTCTTTTTAATTAGAGAATTGAGTCCATTCATATTGGGAGATATCAATGACCAATGATTGTTAATTCTGGTAATTTTGTTTTGTTTTGGTGGTGATAGAGTGTATGCGCGTGTGCGTGTGCGTGCGTGCGTGCGTGCGTGTGTGTGTGTGTGTGTGTGTGTGTGTGTGTGTGTATCTTTCCCTTCTTTTGGTTTTAGTGGTGTGAGATTATTTATTTCCTATGCTTTCATTTGTAGTTTTCTTTCTAATATCTTTTGTAGGGCTAGATTGGTAGATAGGTATCATTTGGATTTGACTTATCATGGAATATTTTGTTTTCTCCATCTATGGTGATTTTTGCTGGTTATAGTATTCTGGAATGATATCTGTGGTCTCTTAGAGTCTTCATGATATCTGCCTGGGCCTTTCTGGCTTTTAGAATCTCCACTGAGAAATAGGGTATAGTTCTAATAGGTCTACCTCTATGTGTTATTTGCTGTTTTCCCCTTGTAGCTTTTAATATTCTTTTTTTTAATATTCTGTATGTTTAGTGTTTTGGTTATTATGTGGTGAGGGGACTTCCTTTTCTAGTCTCATCTATTTGGTGTCCTATATGCTTCTTGTACCTTTATAGGCATCTATTCTTTAGGTTAGGAAAATTTTCTTCTATGATCTTGTTGAAAATATTTTCTGGACTTTTCATATGGGAGTTTTCTCTTTCCCATTCTTTGGCTTGGTCTTTTCATAATGTCCCAGATTTCCTGGATGCTTTGTGCCAATAATTTTTTTTAGATTTACCATTTTATTTGACCAATCTATTTCTTCTATAGTATCTTCATTGCCTGAAATTCTCTCTTCCATCTCTTGTATTCTGTTGATCTATATAGTTCCTGTTTGCTTACCTAGATTTTGCTGTTCCAGAATTCCCCCCAGTTTGTGGTTTTTTTTTTTTTTTTTTTTTTTTTTTTTTTTTTTTTTTTTTGTATTGCTTCTATTTCCATTTTCAGGTCTTGAACTGTATTATTCATTTTATTCCACTGTTTTTTTCTTGGCTTTCTTTATGGAATTTATTCATATCCTTCAATTTTTTGTTTGTCTTTTTCTACAATTTCTTTAAGGGATTTCTCACTTCTTTTAAGTTGTTTTTCTAATTTTATTTCACATACATTTGTGTTTTGCCTGCATATATGTCTGCATGAGGGTGTCAGATCCCCTAGAACTGGAGTGACAGACAGCTGTAATCTACCATGTGGATGCTTGGAATTGAACCCACATCCTCTGGAAGAGCAGCCAGTGCTCTTAACCAATGAGCCATCTCTGCAACCCTTATTCACTTTTTCTTTAAGGATCTCTATCATCTTCATAAAGTTGATGTTAAGGTTATTTTCTTGTTGGAATATTCAGGGCTTGCTGTAGTAGGATAACTGGGCTCTGTTGGTGACATATTACCCTGGCTTTTTTTGATTGTATTCTTACACTGGTGTCTAGGCATCTCAGTTTTGACTGAATATAGCCCTAACTGTCAATTTCTGAGTTTGTCTTTGTTGGATAGTTGTTTTGTTCTTTGGTTTCTGTTTCCTTTATGGTCTTCTGGACTGTGTGTCCTGTGGTTGAGCAGGGATTTTCTGCCTGAGGTGGGGACTGGTGTTCTGGCAGTTGGTGTGGCCTCTGGTCGAGCAGGGAGTCTCAGCCTAACTTGGCAGCTGGGACAAGGTAACAAAGAGGGAAAGAATTACTGGGAATGGGGGGGTGGTGGTACCAAAAAAGTGGGGGAGGTGTGTTGGTAAACAGTCTACCTGGACTTTTGGCAGCTGGCTTGGCCTTTGGTGGAGTAGGAGGTCTCCACCCATGTTGGAGGCTGTGACACAGTGATGAGGAGGGAATTAGCATAGTGTGGTGGTGGGTACTGAGAGAGTGGAGGTAGTCAGAGTGTAGGCAGCTTACCTGTTCTGGCTGTTGTGGCCTGCACCTGAGAATGGGTTGTCCTGTCAGCCTGTTTTCTTATATAACCCAGGACCACCTCAGGGGTGGAACCACACACAATAGGCTGGACCCTTCCACGTGAATCATAAATTGTAAAAGTGCCCGACAGAGTTGCCTGCAAGCAATCTGATGGAGGCATTTTCTCAGCTGAGATTCCGCTTCCCAAATGACTCTAGCTTGTGTCATGCTGACAAAACAAAACAAAATAAAACAAAACCAAAACCAAACAAAACCAAAATCAAACAAAAACCCCCAACAAAACACATGTCAATATGAACATTTGCCAAAAGAGGGCAGTGTTCACCTACAATAGACTATAAAGAGCATGGGGGAAAAAATCACTGCAGGAAAGGATGAACTTAATTTGCCTTAAACCTTAAGGTTTAAAACTTGATAAAATTAGCTCTTCAGTCTCTAGGTAGGTCTTCCAGTCTGCTTATATGGAATTCAATATCCCATTTTTTCCCTTTGCATATATATTTATGGTGTGTTTATATATATAATTATATATTAACCTATAAAATTATTTATGTATAAGATATATAATTAAACACACCATAAATTATATATATGTATATATTACATATAATTAAACATGCCATAAACAGAAAGCTTTAGTCTTTAAACATGTTTTTAAAAGTTAAAAATAAATTGCAATAAACAGTGTTTAACTCTAAGTCATATTTTTTTTCAGAGTTAGCTATTGTCTTACACTTCTGCAGAGAGACCACTATGCTGGTGATTCCATGTAGCCTACTGGTGACTGCTTGAAGGCCGGTCAGCCAGTGTCATTGCTCATAGGCTTACACACATGCTGTTAGGTGTTTCCTCTACAAGCAAGGATGGAGCTCATGTGTTTTAACAGACAACTATTGATCATTAATAATGAAAGAAACAAACATGTTGCCAGTTTGACTCAGATGTGAGTGGGTGAAATGTGTGGCTTTCTGGAGTAGAATAGAAGAAATGAAACATTTTTTTAAAACATGGTTTGTAGTAAAGGAGGAAACATGCATCTAGATCAACTAATTATAACTGCCTGCTCTTTAGAATTTGGTAATGTTACCATATATAAAGGAGAAAAGCTCTTCTGTGTGGGTTCAATAAAAAAATAAATTGAGCTTCAAAAGAACAGCTAAGGGCTAAGAGGCTGGATCTTGCATCAGAAGTATAGCAGAAGCAACTTTGGGAAAATTTGGTTTGCATTTCTCTTCCTGAAGATGGCTGAACTGCTGTGTTCACAGACCCATACTCTACTTTCCCTTCTACTCCATTGGCCCCAGGGTTCCTTTATCCTGAGGGTGGCTTCCCTGTTCCCAAACTTGTTTCAGCCCAGTCCTAGCCAACATAAGAGCTTCTGTTGGTGGGGTTGCTGTTCCTTATGGACCCATGGCTATGACTTTCCTGCCTAGCATTTGATGGAAGAATGAAACTCAAAGTGCTGGACTGGACCACTTGCTTTCTCTTGTTCCTCTGGTGCTTGCCAGTGCTGTCTTGTCCCTGTGATGGTATCTTTGCATTCATGAGCACCACTGCAGCAAGCACTGGACTAGTGGTTCTCAACCTTCCTCATGCTGTGACCTTTTAATACTTCATGTTGTAGTGATCCCCAACCATAAAATTATTTTTGTTACTGCTTCATAACTGTAATTCTGATACTGTTAAGAATCATAATAAGAATATCTGGTATGTGGGGTATCTGATATGAGACTCCTCTGAGAGGGTTGTGTTCAGTCACCCCAAAATGTCACAAGCCATAGGTTGAGAACCACTGCATTAGACATTGAACCACGTTTATCAGGTACCTCAGAAGAACCCAGCCCTGTAAGTTACCCAGACTTAGTGACCTTTTCTATGTGTACAGCATTGCTCCCTGTCAGCACCAAGGCACTCCTCTGATTCAGGGCTGCTGATGTTCTCTTTCTCCTTGCCTTCTTGGAAGAGACTTTCACCTCCAAAAAATAGCTTCATGATTTGACTCTGTCAGCATCAAAAATGTGATTTGATGTAACTATATTTGTTCTAGATATAGTTGTTTTTTCTAGCACCTTTAAGAACTTACCACAGAAAACTCTCATTTTCATTCTCAGTAACATTTCTGCAATATATTCTTGATTTATTCCTTTATATTTTCTGTTCCCAAATCCTTAAGCCTCTCAGTTATTTCAGCATGCATCTATTCCATTTGGAAAGAATAAATTTAACTTGAAAATGTAGTACCAGTTAACAATATGTGAACTGTATCTCCTAGGAATGGGATGTGTTTGCCCTCAGCAGACCAACAAATGGCCTTGTAGACTTCTGGTTGCTTAAAAGCCTTGTTAGACTAGTCAGCACGGAGGAGATGTTAGAAGGCTATAGGATAAAGTGTAATACAAGAGCCAAATAAATGAATTCAGATTGACCTCGTCATCTTTAATATAGGAAAAATAGCCCTCTATAATTTAACTGTTATTTAAATTAAATGTCTGTTAGATAATTAAAGAACTAGAAGGTTAAGTCTGCTGTTACAATTTGCAAACTTTAAGCTACAAATAAAAAATAAATAAATAAATAAATACTGAGAGACCATGTTGGGTTGGTGTCTTCTGGCCCTGTTTATTCCAGCTGGCCTCAGTGCTGACAGCTTACTCTAGGTCAAAGCAAAATATCCTTCTCTCTGGAATTCAGAGATACAAATGTTTAGTAGAATCACTAGACTTTTCAGTTGTAATCATAAAAGGAGGATATTACTTGCTAATTAAAAGTCCAAGTTGCCTAGAAAATGGTATACATGGTCTGTAGATTTTCAGTGTTATAAAGTGTTTTGCTAACTTTAATGCATGTAAATATCACCTTCACAACTTTAGCAATGGCTTCTCAAGATCTCTCTTCAGGGACATCCCTGACACATGCCTGGCCTCAACAGAGGCCTTAGTCACAGAGTCAAATTCCATAACACTTTTCTTCTATCCCTAACTCTAAAGCCAGATCCAAATAGCCAAAATTGCTAACTTCTAAGTTATGTGGTTTCTGGGGCTGGAACATGGCCCACTTGTTCAATTATATCTTTATCAACTTTCTATTTTTGATGGTTACCTTCACTGCCTAAGCTTGGCTGTCCTTGAACTAGCTCTGTAGACCAGGCTGTCCTCAAACTCAGAGATCTACCTGCCTTTGCCTTCTGAGTGCTGAGATTAAAGGTGTACACCACCATACTCAGTTCTAAGCTTTTATTTAATTAGTTTTTACAAGCTGGAAACTTAGCTGAGTGGGATCTTGCCCTGATGTCATCATTCCTTTTATTCTATTTCTTTTTTAATAAATATTTTTTAAAATTAATTAAATTTTACGTATCAGCCATGGATTCCCATCCCCCCTCCTCCCACTCCCCAGCATTCCCTCCCAATCCACTCTCCATTCCTACCTCCTCCAAGGCAAGGTCTCCCCTGGGGAGTCAGTCCAGCCTGGTAAATTCAGTTGAGGCAGGTCCACTCCTCACCCCTCTCCCTGCACCAAGGCTGAGCAAAGTGTCTTAGCATAGGCCCTACGTTCCAAAAATCCAGCTCATGCACCAAGGACAGGTCCTGGGGGCCTCCTAAACAGTTCAAGCTAATCAACTTTCTCATTTATCCAGAGGGCCTGGTTCAGTTTCATGGGAGGTCCTGAGCTATTAGTTCACAGTTCATGTGTTTCCACTAGTTTGACTATTTGTCCCTGTGCTTTTTCCAATCATGGTCTCGATATCTCTTGCTCATATAATCCCTCCTCTCTCTCACCGATTGGACTCCTGGAGCTCCACCTGGGGTTTGGCCATGTATCTCTGAATCTGCTTCCATCAGTCACTGGATGAGAGTTCTATTATGACAGTTAGGGTGTTCGGCCATCTGATCACTAGAGTAGGTCAGCTCAGGCACTCTCTCGATCATTGCCCTTAGTCTATAGTGGAGGTATCTTTGCGGATTTCTGGGGACCTCTCTAGCACTCTGTTTCTTCCTATTCCCATGGTGTCTCTTTCCTTGTTTTCCCACTCTGTTCCTGATCAAGCTGGGACCTCCCGCTCCCCTAAGTTCGCTTTCCCCCGACCCTTGCCCCCCATTACCCCCACTCACCCCCAGTTTGCTCATGTAGATCTCATCCATTTCTCTGTTGCTGGGTGATCCCTGTGTCTTTCTTAGGGTCCTCTTTACTACGTAGCCTCCCTGGAGTTGTGAGTTGCAGTCTGGTCATCCTTTGTTTTATGGCTAGTATCCACTTATAAGTGAGTACATAACATGTTTGTCCTTCTGAGTCTGGGTTACCTCACTCAGGATGATATTTTCTAGTTCCATCCATTTGCCTGCAAACCTCATGATGTCTTTGTTTTTCTCTGCTGAGTAGTACTCCATTGTGTATATGTACCACATTTATTTATCCATTGTTCAGCATGACTCAGTATAGACTCAGGACAGAGTCTATACTAGATTGTTTTGAGATTTTCTGTGCCAATGAAATTAATCCAAATATCTTCACTTTAGCCTCATGCAGAATCTTCAGATAATGTTCAAATGCAGCTGCCTTCTTTACCAAAATATCACAAGAAATATCTCTAGGCAACATACTAAAATTTTTTCTCCTCTGAAACTCCCTGATCCAATCCCCCACATTTCAAATTATTCTCAGCACCATTGTCTTCCATACTAGTATGGCCCATTTAGCAGTGCTTAAAGCATTCCACTGCCTTCTTAACTCAAAGCACCAAAGTCCAAATTCCTCCAAATAAAAAATAGTCAGGCCTATCACAGTAATACCTCAGTCCCAGGTACCAACTTCTATCTTAGTTATGATTTTTTTTTTCTGTCCTTGGGTCTGTCTTCTGATGGCTCCAATTTTGATCTATTTTTTTTGATATATATTTTTTATTTTACAGTATCATTCAGTTCTACATATCAGCCATGGGTTCCCCTATTCTCCCCCTCCCACGCCCTCCCCTTACCCCCAGCCCACCCTCCATTCCCACCTCCTCCAGGACAAGTCCTCCCCCGAGGACTGTGATCAACTTGGTAGACTCAGTCCAGGGAGGTCCAGTCCCTTCCTCCCAGACTAAGCCAAGTGTCCCTGCATAAGTTCCAGGTTTCAGATAGCCAACTCATGCAATGAGCACAGGACTTGGTCCCACTGCCTAGGTGCCTCCCAAACTGATCAAGCCAATCAACTGTCTCACCTATTCAGAGGGCCTGATCCAGCTGGGAGCCCCTCAGCCTTTGGTTCATAGTTCATGTGTTTCCATTCATTTGGCTTTTTTTTTCAATAATTGAGTAAAACTGAAATTTATTATATGCCACAGTTGTCCTAGGGACCTCCATGCTATATATATAGCCTCTATGGTTCTATGGGTTGTGGTCTGATTGTTCTTTATTTTATATCTAGAATCCACCAATGAGTGAGTACATACCATGGCTGTCTTTCTGGGTTTGGGTTACCTCACTCAGGATGATTTTTTCTAGTTCCATCCATTTGCCTGCAAATTTCATGCTTTCATTGTTTTTCTATGCTGAGTAGTACTCCATTGTGTATATGTACCACATTTTTTTCATCCATTCTTCCGTTGATGGGCATCTAGGTTGTTTCCAGGTTCTGGCTATTACAAATAGTGCTGCTATGAACATAGCTGAGCATGTATCTTTATGGTATAAATCAGCATTCCTTGGGTATATGCCCAAGAGTGGGATGGCTGGGTCTTGAGGTAGTTCGATTCCTAATTTTCTGAGAAACTGCCATACTGATTTCCACAGTGGTTGTACAAGTTTACATTCCCACCAACAGTGGAGGAGTGTTCCCTTTGCTCCACATCCTCTCCAACATTGGTTGTCATTGGTGTTTTTGATCATAGCCATTCTAACAGGTGTAAGGTGGTATCTCAGAGTCGTTTTGATTTGCATTTCTCTGATGATTAAGGATGTTGAGCATTTCTTTAAATGTCTTTCAGCCATTTGTAGTTCTTGTTTTGTGAATTCTCTGTTTAGCTCTTTAGCCCATTTTTTAATTGGACTGTTCAGTGCTTTGATGTCTAGTTTCTTGAGTTCTTTATATATTGTGGAGATCAATCCTCTGTCAGATGTGGGGTTGGTGAAGATCTTTTCCCAATCTGTTGGCTGTCTTTTTGTCTTATTGACTGTGTCTTTTGCCCTGCAAAAGCTTCTCAGTTTCAAGAGGTCCCATTTATTAATGGTTGTGCTCAGGGTCTGTGCTGTCGGTGTTTTATTTAGGAAATGGTCTCCGGTGCCAATGCGTTCAAGAGTGCTTCCTATTTTCTTTTCTATTAAGTTTAGTGTAACTGGATTTATGTTCAGGTCTTTGATCCACTTGGACTTGAGTTTTGTACATGGTGACAGATATGGATCTATTTGTAATCTTTTACATATTGACATCCAGTTATGCCAGCACCATTTGTTGAAGATACTTTCTTTGTTCCATTGTATAGTTTTGGCTCCTTTGTCAAAAACCAGGTGTTCATATGTGCATGGATTAATGTCAGGGTCTTCAATTCGATTCCATTGGTCCGTATGTCGGTTTTTATACCAGTACCAAGCTGTTTTTATTACTATAGCTCTATAGTAGAGTTTGAGGTCAGGGATGGTGATGCCTCCAAGGGTTGCTTTATCGTATAGGATTCTTTTAGCTATCCTGGGTCTTTTGTTTTTCCATATGAAGTTGAGTATTTTTCTTTCCAAGTCTGTGAAGAATTGTGCTGGGATTTTGATGGGGATTGCATTGAATCTGTAGATTGCTTTTGGTAAGATTGCCATTTTTACTATGTTAATCCTACCTATCCATGAGCATGGGAGATCCTTCCATTTTCTGATATCTTCTTCAATTTCTTTCTTTAGAGATTTAAAGTTCTTATCAAAAAGGTCTTTCACTTGTTTAGTTAGTGTTATCCCAAGGTATTTTATATTATTTGTGGCTATTGTAAAGGGTGATGTTTCTCTGACTTCTTTCTCAGCCCTTTTATCATTTGTGTATAGGAGGGCTACTGATTTTTTTGAGTTGATCTTGTATCCTGCCACTTTACTGAAGGAGTTTATCAGCTGTAGAAGTTCCCTGGTAGAGTTTTTGGGGTCACTTATGTATAGTATCATATCATCTGCAAATAGTGAAAGTTTGACTTCTTCCTTGCCAATTTGTATCCCTTTGATCTCCTTTTGTTGTCTTATTGCTCTAGCTAGAACTTCTAGTACTATATTGAATAAATATGGAGAGAGTGGACAGCCTTGTCTTGTTCCTGAATTTAGTGGTATCGCTTTGAGTTTCTCTCCATTTAATTTGATGTTTGCTGTTGGCTTGCTATAAATTGCTTTTATTATGTTTAGAAATGTTCCTTGTATTCCTGATCTTTCTAAGACCTTTATCATGAAGGGGTGTTGGATTTTGTCAAAGGCTTTTTCAGCATCTAAGGAGATGATCATGTGGTTTTTTTCTTTCAGTTTGTTTATATGGTGTATTACATTGACTGATTTCCGTATGTTGAACCATCCTTGCATCCCTGGGATGAATCCTAATTGGTCGTGATGTATGATTGTTTTGATGTATTCTTTGATTCGGTTTGCCAATATTTTGTTGAGTATTTTTGCATCAATGTTCATGAGGGAGATTGGTCTGTAGTTCTCTTTCTTTGTTGCATCTTTGTGTGGTTTGGGTATCAGGGTAATTGTAGCCTCATAAAAAGAGTTTGGTAGTGTTCCTTCTGTTTCTATTGTGTGGAACACTTTGAAGAGGATTGGTATTAGTTCTTCTTTGAAAGTCTGGTAGAATTCTGCACTGAAACCATCTGGTCCTGGGCTTCTTTTGGTTGGGAGACTTTTGATGACTGTTTTTATTTCTTTAGGGGTTATTGGTCTATTTAAATGGTTTATCTGGTCTTGATTTAATTTTGGTATGTGGTATTTATCCAGAAAATTGTCCATTTCTTCCTGGTTTTCCATTTTTGTGGAGTACAGGTTTTTGAAGTATGATCTGATGATTCTCTGGATTTCCTCATTGTCTGTTGTTATGTCTCCCTTTTCATTTCTGATTTTGTGAATTTGGGTGCTCTCTCTTTGCCTTTTGGTTAATTTGGCTAGTGGTTTGTCTATCTTGTTGATTTTTTCAAAGAACCAACTCTTTGTTTCATTGATTTTTTGTATTGTTCTCTTGTTTTCTATTTCGTTGATTTCAGCCCTCAATTTGATTATTTCCTGGCGTCTATTTCTCCTGGGTGAGTTTGTTTCTTTTTGTTCTAGAGCTTTCAGTTGTGCTGTTAATTCATTGGAATGGGATTGCTCCATCTTCTTTATGTGTGCATTTAGAGCTATGAATTTTCCTCTTAGCACTGCTTTCATAGTGTCCCATAAGTTTGGGTATGTTGTACTTTCATTTTCATTGAATTCTAGGAACTCTTTAATTTCTGTTTTTATTTCTTCCTTGACCCATTGATGTTTCAGGTGGGCATTATTTAGTTTCCATGAGTTTGTGGGTTTTCTATAATTTTTGTTGTTATTGAGTTCTAACTTTAAGGCATGGTGGTCTGATAAGATACAGGAGGTTATTCCAATTTTTTTGTATCTGTTGAGATTTGTTTTGTGTCCAAGCATGTGGTCAATTTTTGAGAAGGTTCCATGGGGTGCTGAGAAGAAGGTATATTCTTTTGTGTTAGGATGGAATATTCTGTAGATATCTATTAGGTCCATTTGAGTCATAACATCTGTTAGGTCCTTTATTTCTTTGTTAAGTTTCAGTCTGGTAGATCTATCTTTTGGTGAGAGTGGTGTGTTAAAATCTCCCACTACTAATGTGTGGGGTTTGATGTGCGTTTTAAACTTTAGTAGTGTTTCTTTTATGAATCTGGGTGCTTTTGTATTTGGAGCATAAATGTTTAGAATCAAGACTTCATCTTAGTGGATTTTTCCTGTGATGAATATGTAATGTCCATCCTGGTCTCTTTTGATTGATTTTAGTTTGAAGTCTATTTTATTAGATATTAGGATAGCTACACCAGCTTGTTTCTTAGGTCCATTTGTTTAGAAAGCCTTTTCCCAGCCCTTTACTCGGAGGTAGTGTCTGTCTTTGGAGTTAAGGTGTGTTTCTTGTATGCAGCATATGGATGGGTCCTGTTTTCTTATCCATTCTGTTAGCCTGTGTCTTTTTATAGGTGAGTTGAGACCATTGATATTGATGGATATTAATGACCAGTGATTGTTAATTCCTGTTATTTTTTTGGTTGTGTTGTGTTGTCCTTCTGTGGTGTATGTTGGTGTAGGATTATCTATTGCTTGATTTTTCATGGATATGTTTAACTTCTTTGGGTTGAATTTTCCCTTCTAGTGCTTTCTGTAGGGCTGGGTTTGTGGACAGGTATTGATTAAATCTGGTTTTATCCTGGAATATTTTGTTTACTCTGCCTATGGTGATTGAGAGTTTTGCTGGGTATAATAGTCTGGGTTGGCATCCGTGGTCTCTTAGTGTCTGCATGAGGTTTGTCCATGATCTTCTAGCTTTCATAGTCTCTATTGAGTAGTCTGGTGTTATTCTGATGAGTTTGCCTTTATATGTTACTTGGTCCTTTTCCTTTGCAGCTTTTAATATTTTTTCTTTACTCTGTGTGTTTAGTGTTTTGATTATTATGTGGCGAGGGGACTTTTTTTTTTGGATCCAGCCTATTCGGTGTTCTGTAAGCTTCTTGTATCTTCGTAGGTATTTCTTTCATTAGGTTAGGAAAGTTTTCTTCTATGATTTTGTTGAATATATTTTCTGTTCCTCTGAGTTGGTATTCTTCTCCTTCTTCTATCCCTATTATTCTTAGGTTTGGTCTTTTCATGGTGTCCCAAATTTTCTGGACTTTTTGTGTTAGGACTTTTTTGTCTTTATTGTTTTCTTTGACTGACGAATCTATTTTCTCTATCGTGTCTTCAGTGTCAGAGATTCTCTGTTCCATCTCTTGCAATCGGTTGGTTATGCTTGTTTCTGTAGTTCCTGTTCGTTTAGTCAGGATTTCTATTTCCAGCATTCCCTCAGCATGTGTTTTCTTTATTGTCTCAAATTCATTTTTCAGATCTTGGAATGTTTCTTTCATCTGTTTAATTGCTTTTTCTTGGCTTGATTTGATTTCTTCCCATTTTTTGTTCGTTTTTTCTTCCATTTCTTTAAGGAAGTTTTTTATTTCCTCTTTAATGGAGTTTTTCATTTCCTCTTTAAGGGAAGTTTTTATTTCCTCTTTAAGGGAGTTTTTTATTTCCTCTTTAAGGAAAGTTTTTATTTCCTCTTTAAGGTAGTTTTTTATTTCCTCTTTAAGGAAAGTTTTTATTTCCTCATTGAGGGAATGTTTTATTTCTTCTTTGAGGGCCTCTATCATCTTCTTAAAGTCATTTTTAGGGTTGATTTCTTCTGTTTCTTCTGTCATGGTATGTTTAGGTCTTGCAGGTGTAGAATCACTCGGTTCTTATGTTGCCATATAGGTCTTTATGTTGTTGCCTGTATTTTTGCACTGGCGTCTACTCATCTCTTCCTCTGTGCCGTGCAGGTGGTGTCTGTGTCTGAGAGTGCCTCTCTTGTTCTAATTTTTAGTCTTGGTTTAGTAGTGGTTCTTGGTTAAATTGGTGCTATTGGGCTATTTCTTCAGGGGCAGCTGATTTCAGTTGGTGAATTATATACTTATGATTCTGGTGATCTGGTTTGGTGTCTGGGTAGCTCCTTCTTCTGTGTTCCCTGGTCACGTTTTGTTCATTTGTCAACTCCTCAGCTGATCTTGTTTCTTCAGACTTTAAACTGTAGGCATCTGAATCCTCTCCCAGATGGGTTTCAGCTGAGCAGGGTAGTCTCACCAACACCTCCAAGTTGTTGGGTTTCACAGGATCAGCAGCTGGGCCCTGGGTTGTCCTCTGAAGGAGTGTTCAGATTCATTCTGGTTCTGACCCATGGAGATAGCTTCTTCCCCAGATGTTGGGGTTAGGGGCGTCCCTGTTCCAAGCTGCGTCTGCTTGTCTCCGTACCTGGGCCTGTCTACCTCTGTGGTCTGCCGCCAGGCCTGTATGTCCCTGTCAGCTTCCGCTGGGTCTGTCTGCCTCTACGGGCCGCCACCGGGCCTGAATGTCTCTGCCGTCTGCAGCCGGGACTGAATGTCCCTGTCGGCTGCTGCCGCCGGGGCCGTTTACCTCAGTGGGCCGCCGCTGGGCCCGTCTACCTCTGTGGGCTGCCGCTGGGCCTGAATGTATCTGCTGGCTACTGCCGGGTCTGAATATCCCTGTCGGCTGCCGCCGCTGGGCCCGTCTACCTCCACGGGCCGCCGGCACAGGCCTACCTGCATCTGCTTGTCTCCGCCGCCGGGCCTGTCTACCTCTGTGGGCTGCCGCTGGGCCTGAATGTCCCTGCCAGCTGCCGCCGGGCCTGAATAGCCCTGTCGGCTGCCACCGCTGGGCCCGTCTACCTCAGCGGGCTGCTGCTGGGCCCGTCTACCTCTGTGGGCCGCCGCTGGGCCTGAGTGTCTCTGCTGGCTGCCGCCGGGTCTGAATATCCCTGTCAGCTGCCGCCGCTGGGCTTGTCTACCTCCACGGGCCGCCGCCACAGGCCTACCTGCGTCTGCTTGTCTCCACCGCCGGGCCTGTCTACCTTTGTGGGCTGCCGCTGGGCCAGCGTCTTCACATGCTGCTGGTCATGGCGGCGGCTGCAGTGTCTCCGGCAACCGTCTGCTGCAGCTAGCCTCTTCGGCTAAGAGAGTTAGTTATGGTTTTTATTCTTATAATGGAAAACAATAAATTAGGGTGGCTTATATTTTCAGAGTTTTAATCCATTATCATCATGGTGCAACATGGTGGTGTGCAGGCAAACATGGTCCTGGAGAAGAAGCTGAGTGAGATTCTTACATCTTGACCCACAGGCAACAGTAAGTGGTCTGAGACACAAGGCATATATGAGACCTCAAAGCCCATGCCCATAATGATACAATTCCTCCAACAAGGCCATCTCTACTCCACCAAGGTCACTTCTCCTAATAGTGTTACTCCCGATAAGCTTATGGGGCCAATTACATTCAAACCATTACAAGTTTCATCATTCACATTAGACAGTTTACAACTCCCTTTAACTCTAGCTCCAGAGGACCTAACATTTTCTTCTGGCCTCTGTGGGCATCCATAAAACATATGCACATAAACACATATATACACATAAAAATACACATATTTAACAAAAAAGAACTAAGGATGAGAAAAGCAATCTTCAATAGTTTGTGTTAAGCCACATTAAAATACACATTTATTTTATCATGACATGGGAACAATATAAATAATGTTTTAGTTCTAGAAATGATGAAAAAATTAGTAAATACATTTAATAGTATGGTGATATTTTATTTGTACTGAAATGTGATTTTATTTTATGTTAATAAATAAAGTTGCCCTGGGTCAGAGCTATTAGAGCCATAGCAAGAGCTAGGTAGATTTCTGTGTGTTCAGGGATACAGCCAGTATTGGAGACATATGCCTTTAAGACCTGGAGGGCGGTACTTACAGGCAGTGATAAGGCAGTCATGTGGTTGGGTTTACAACCAATGAGAAGGCAGAACAGAAAGACTATGTAAAGATAGACAAACAGGAAGAAGCTCTCTCTCGGGGAAGCTAGGAGCACTGCAGGAGGTAAGATTTTATCTCTGAGCTCTGACCTCTCGGCTTTCTCTTTTACATTGGCTCTGTGTTTCTTATTTTAATAAGACGATTGGTTACATCTACATCTGGTGCCCAACGTGACAAGAATCCATTAAAAACTGCTTGGGGCTGGCTCCCTAGCCCGAGCAGCCGGCTCCCTAGCCCCGGCCCAAGTCTGCTTGGCCTCAGGCTGGACTAACTGTGAGCTGCTTGTTTAAAGCCAATGCTACAAACAACTCAGGCCTGCCCTGCCAAACAGGGCCCCTGCCTGGAAAGCCAAGCCTTGACTCAGCTCAAGAGGGAACAAGTGGTTGGATTTAAGCTTTAGCCGGCTACGCTTTCACTTTCACTTTCACTTTCACTTTCGCTTTCGCTTTCACTTTCACTTTTGCTTTCTCTCTGTCTCTCTCTCTCTCTCTCTCTGGATTCACACCTAGGACACTAGGTGGCTGTTTTGAAATTCGCTCGGATTTCTACTGTTCTACGCAGATTTGGTAAGTCATAAAGGAAACTATTTAAAAGACAAATTTTTTCCACATTAAAAAAAAATGGGTTTTCTGTGTACATTGGAAGAAAATTGGGTTTTGTTTGAAATTTTAGGCAGTCTGACAATGGAACAACTATATGAAAAGATTAGTATTATGGGAATTATGCAGTTTATCACCATGCTAATTCTCATTTTACTATTTAAAAAGATAGTCGATTTAAGTGCCAGGATGACAGCTTTAGAAAAACTTGTTAAACCTGTAAAAATTCAGACAGAAGAAATTAACACTGAAGTTGGTTCAAGTTTGGATCATAAGGTTACAGAAAGAAAGCCTGTTTTTACACAGTCACCCTTAATTTATCCTGTAACTGTACAGCAGATGCCTGATCAAATGGCTACACAAAATATTTGGGCTCCAATTGAACTGATGGATTTTAAAAGGTTTAAGGAGGCAATAGTATCTTATGGCATGCATTCCCCATATGTAAAGCAAATGTTAAACTCTTGGTCAACATATAATAGGATTGTACCACAGGACTGGCGGGCCCTTGCACAAGCTGTTCTGGAACCCAGCCAGAGATTTCAGTTTCTAATGTGGTTTAAGGAGGAAGCTAGAAACGTAGAAAAACAATGGAGGGATAAAGGAATACAAGTTTGTCAGGATCAGCTTATTGGAGAAGGCCAATATGCTTCAGTACAAACACAATGTTTATATGATGTTCAAACCCTAATTTTATGTCGAACGGCAGCCTTGAATGCATGGGACAGAGTTGAAGAACCAGGAAAAAAAACCTGAGTCATTTACAAAGGTTATGCAAGGCCCAAAGGAATCTTTCACAGATTTTTTACAAAGACTGGCTTCAGCAGTAAAGAGAATGGTCTCAGAATCAGAAGCTAGTAAGGCAATAATTGAAGCTTTGGCATTTGAGAATGCGAATTCAGCATGCAAAAGAATAATCAGGCCGTTAAAGGCAAGATCTGCACCTTTGGAAGATTGGATTAGAGAAACAATTAATGTTGAGGCTGATGAGCATGATGATATGTGGGTAGGAGAAGTAATTTCAAAAGGTTTGAGGAGTGTTAGATGTTTTGGATGTGGAAAGCAAGGGCATTTTAAAAGGGACTGTAAACAGGTCATTCCTAGAAGCAATGTTTCTTCAAGGAACAATGGCAACAGAATGCCCCTTCCTTCTGGAGTATGCAGAAGGTGTGGTAAGGGAAAACACTGGACCAACGAATGTAGATCAACAAAGGACAGACAGGGTAATCCTTTGCCTCAGATTTCGGGAAGCTCCCGGAGGGGCCTCATGCAGGCCCCCATAGCAAAACCAGTTCAAACCTTTCCTGCAGCTGTAGAGAAAATCCCTGCTCTGAGTGATTAAATAACCAAATGACTATTGGAATAAATCATGCTGGTCAGGATGATGAAACAGAGAGAATATAAAATTCAGGAGAAAACATAAAGAAAATTTTTTGGCAAACTTCTATTATTGAACAGAGACCAAAATTAACAATAAAAATAAATGGTGTTTTGTTGTCTGGTCTGGTAGACACAGGTGCAGACGTTACCATAATTGCACCAGAATTTTGGCATCCAGCTTGGCCTCTTCAGGGGGTAAAAGTTCAACTGTTAGGAATTGGGACATTATCTCAGGTGAAAAAGAGTGCAAGATGGCTGGAATGTATAGGTCCAGAAGGACAGAGAGGAAAATTAAAACCATATGTGGCTAACATAGCTATGAACCTGTGGGGTCGAGACTTGTTGCAACAATGGAATACTCAGATTAACATCCCTCCAATCTCAGAAACAAATCATAAACTAGCACATGTTTCTGAGAGAAATATTAGAAGGCATTATTTTGAGTGGTCACCAGCCATCCATATTATACAAGAACAGGGAACAACAACTGATAATCTTCCCAAAATACCAACAGCTCTACCTTTAAAATGGTTAACAGACAAAACCTGTATGGGTTCAGCAATGGCCTTTAACAACAGAGAAACTCCAGGCTTTAGAAGAGCGGGTAGAAGAACAGTTAAGTGCTCAGCATATTGAACAGTCAACCATCCCTTGGAATTCTCCTGTATTTGTTATTAAAAAGAAATCTGGTAAATGGAGAATGGTAACAGACCTTAGAGCAATTAACAAAGTAATTCAGCCAATGGGCTCTCTACAATCTGGAATTCCTTTGCCTACTCTGTTACCAAAAGGATGGCCTCTCATAGTTATTGATTTAAAAGACTGTTTCTTTTCAATACCCTTACAAGAAAAAGACAGAGAAAGATTTGCTTTTACAGTGCCTCCTTATAATAATTCTCAACCAGTTAAAAGATTTCAATGGAGGGTCCTCCCACAGGGAATGTTAAATAGCCCAACTTTGTGCCAATATTTTGTACAACAGCCATTGGAAGTGATACGTAAAAAATTTGCTAAATCTATAATTTATCATTATATGGATGATATTTTACTAGCTGACTCAAATGCAGATACTTTAGAAAGAATGTTTGAAGAAGTAAAGAAAATTTTGCCTTGCTGGGGATTACAAATTGCTCCTGAAAAAATACAAAGAGGAGATTCTCTTAATTATTTAGGATATAAAATAGAGCTACAAAAAATTAGACCCCAAAAGGTGCAAATTCGGAGAGATAGACTACAGACTCTTAATGACTTTCAAAGATTATTTGGAGATATTTCTCATCTACGAACTATTGTTGGGGTAAAAAATGATGAACTTACTAATTTGTTCAAAACCTTAGAAGGTGACAATGACTTAAATAGTCCAAGAGAATTATCACCTGAAGCTGAGAAAGAATTGGCCTTGGTAGAAAAGAAAGTACATGAAGGGCACGTGGATCGTATTGATCCAAAGCTGGATTGCATTTTGGTTGTTTTACCTTCTAGGCATTCTCCTACTGGAATATTAATGCAGAGGGAAGATATTATATTGGAATGGATATTTTTACCAAATAAACCAAATAAAAAATTAAAAACTTATGGGGAAAAAATCTCTGACTTGATTTGGAAAGGAAAATTGAGACTTCGTCAATTAGCAGGTATAGACTCAGCAGAAATTGTCGTGCCTTTAACTAAGGAGGACATTGAAAAATTATGGACAGAAAGTGAACCTTGGCAAAGAGTTTGCAGTAATTTTTTGGGAGTAATTAACAACAAATATCCCAAAAGCAACAGAATTGATTTTATAAAGAGAGCTGATTGGATCTTGCCTCGAATTGTATGGCAAAAACCCATATCTGGATTTTGTACATTTTATACAGATGCCAACAAACAAGGAAAGGCAGGTTACAAATCAGAAAATTTAAGTAAAGTGGTTCAAAGTCCTTATAATTTAGTGCAAAAATCAGAATTGTATGCTATTCTGTTGGTATTAATGGATTTTTCAGAACCTCTCAACATAGTAACTGACTCTCAGTATGCTGAAAGAGTGGTATTACATATTGAGACTGCAGAATTTATCCCTGATGCTTCAGAATTAACTTCACTATTTATTCAATTACAAGATACAATCAGGAAAAGGAGTCATCGTTTATATATAACTCACTTCCGATCTCATACTGGCCTGCCATGCCCTTTAGCACAAGGCAATGATGAGATTGATAAATTATTGATAGGAAATGTGCTGGAGGCCTCAGAATTTCATAAAAAAACATCATGTCAATAGTAAAGGTTTAAAAAAGGATTTTTCCATAACCTGGCAACAAGCCAAAGAAATAGTAAAGAAATGTCCTACTTGTTCCTTCTATAATCAAACGCCATTACCAGCAGGATGTAACCCAAAGGGTACTCAGAGGAATGAAATCTGGCAGATGGATGTGTTTCACTTTGCAGAATTTGGAAAATTGAAATATGTACACCACACCATTGATGCTTATTCAGGATTTCAATGGGCAACTGCTTTGAGTTCTGAAAAAGCTGATTCTGTAATCACTCATTTGCTAGAAGTTATGGCCATCATGGGTATACCTGCACAAATCAAAACTGACAATGCTCCATCATATGTCTCTGTTAAAATGAAACAGTTCTTTGATTATTACAAAATAACGCATATTACAGGTATACCACATAATCCTACAGGTCAAGCAGTTATAGAAAGATCAAACAGAACTCTAAAGGATATGCTAAATAAACAGAAAGGAGTAACAAGCACCCCCAGAAATAGACTGCATAATGCTCTATTAACTTTGAATTTTCTGAATGCCAATGAGAAAGGAACAACAGCTGCAGAGAGACATTGGATAATAGAAAAAACTACAGAATTAAATCAGCCTATATACTTTAAGGATGTGCTGACCTCAGAATGGAAACCAGGGTATGTATTACGTTGGGGACAAGGTTTTGCTTTTGTTTCTACAGGAGAAGATAAGCTGTGGGTACCATCAAAATGGATAAAGGTTCGATTTGAACAAGAGAGACCTCTTAATTAGAGGAGATGATAGTTCATCAACCAGCATGATATCCAATTTAAACTAACTTGTTCCAATAACACATGCCTTTTCATTTAATCAGATAATAACTTGCCAAAAAGGAACATCCCCAAAATTAGTCCTGGGGAAAGGTTTTTGTTTTTGTCTTTTAGGAGAATGATGGTTAAGGAATCTGAAGAACACAAGACAAATGAGACAACTTAAGAAAAGGGACAAATCATCTATCCCAGGAAACAGAGTGAAACGGCGTATGGGTATATATTTCTAAAAAATTTTATGTCTTCTTAAATGTTTGTTTCTGCTTTTCTCTAAAGATTTAACACTATTGGTCTTCTAATAGTCCCAGTTCAATTAAAATTTAAAGCTGACTTTGAGTTGGAGAATGGCTCTCTCCTTCTTTAAACTCAAGCATGTTGTTAAAAGGAAAATACAAGCTCCCTGTATCATGCCAGAATAAAAGAGCCATTTTCTGCTATGGGACAGGACAAATGCCAAATTAATTAAGGGACTATTCTATTACTAATCTCAACTCTTTGATTCTATTCTGATTCTTTAAACTTTTCTTAAAGTATAAATTTTATATTAAAATTTACAAGATTAATATATATATACATTTTAAACTTTGTTAAGATATGAATGGTCATATAGAGTACTAACTAATTCTAGAAAAAAGGCTTCAATTAGCTGCATATATATGTCTTTGTGTTCGAGTCTCTTATCAGTTTTCTGCAGGAAATCACGGCCAGGCCTAACATCAACTGAAGTCTCCAGGAAGAAGATGGGGCCCCACAACAACAACAATTCCACTTGGACAATAATAATATCATTAAGCTGACAAACATTATCTACAGATCAGCTTTGAACTACAAGGTGCTCAGAGCAATTTTGAGATGACTAGCTGAGATGATCCAGTCTCAAAGACTACTTGAATAAAGACTTGAGATAAACCCTGAACTTTGGCATTATACACAGACTGGATAATAATGAAGGATATAGTTACCTTTCCTAGAATTTGACAATTAACCTAAAATTTTTCTTTCAGGATAAAGATAACTTCGCCCATACCCAGCATGAAGCAATTATAAGAATGATGCCCACATTCTCAAAGAGGTGGTGTGGGGCGGGTGGTTTTTTTTTGGTCTTTTTAATGGGTTTTGGGTCTGGGATAATTTTCATTATTTATGGGGGTAGGTTACAAGTTGTTGTCAAGGGTTAGGAAAAAGGCTAAGCAAAGGAGATTAGATTTAAGGTTCTTGTTTTTAAAAAAAAAGAAAGAAAGAAAAGAAAAAGACAATTACTAGTTTTAAATAGTTTACATTATTACCAACTATTAGGATATAAAGAAATGAAAGTTAGTAGTTAGACATTACAATAGAAATTGCAGTCATATTAGATATGTTTTAAAAATTGAGCAGATATATTTTAGACAGGTCATCTTCAAACCCTTCAGAGATCTACCGAATATGGCATTTAAAATGTTTTAATAACTTAGAAATTTTTCTTTTTTGAGACATGTCGGCTCCTGGCAGTACCAATCTACTTCAGACAAAATATGGCCATTGAAGAAACTGTGTATGGAGGTAATTTTCATTGTGGCAAAAGTTAGCCACTGGACAACAAAGTATCCTCGAATCAACAGGACAAAATGGACAGACAGAACACGAAACAAAGGACTACTGATTCCTGCCAAAACAAGTGTGGTTATAGCTTTATGAAAATGCATCTTCTGAGGCCAGGACCATATGGCCCCATCCCTGAAGTGGCCTTCACAATCCGGAAAAGGTACAGTGTCCTTTTCTTCGAAGACAGCTGAACAGGCAGAGGGCCGATGGCTTCTGTTGTGCAATGGAAAAGCAACTGAAAGCTCAAGCCTCTCAATAGTAGACTGGCATTTAATAGAGCGATGTGGAGAAGAAGGGTATGCTGAGATGAAGCCATATATACACAGCCAAGAAGAATGGACAGCTGGATTCAAAAACTGTCAACAATTTCCAGAATTTAAAATTCTGAATCATGACATGACACTAGTGGAATTCAGGTGTTTCTGGTACATGGACTGCTCTCACCCAATGTGAAGTTGAACTGTTGACCTTGTGTACAACCTACTTCACAAATGAGTCTGTCAGATACGATAAGCCTGTAGGCTGAAGATGATGCCCCAACACTGCGAAGAAACCTCAGGTGACTGTCCAGGCAGCTGTCTGTTTCTGTCAACTCACAAAATTTTTGGAAGTTGCTTTTGTGCACTTCCTGTTTTTATTTTTGTTAGCTAATATTATTTCCTTCTTGGGTCTCTGAGGGAGTTGAGGATTAGTTAGTTATAGTTGAAGATTAATTAGGATAGAAAGTGAATTAGATACATTTTGGACTTACTAAAATAGGATAGATAAGGGAATTATTTTCTCTGATTTGTCAAATACAAATGGACTAGACATCGTTTAGGTATTTGTTACTTGTATATATTGTATATAGTTATTGTACTTTTGTATATAGTTTTTCTTTTGTTAGTTATAACCTTTTGCCTTTTTTCTTTTTATTAAAATAGAAAAGGGGAAATATGGTGATATTTTATTTGCACTGAAATGTGATTTTAATTTTATGTTAATAAATAAAGTTGCCCTGGGGTCAGAGCTATTAGAGCCATAGCAAAAGCGTGATGGTTAGAAGAGCTAGGTAGATTTCTGTGTGTTCAGGGATACAGCCAGTATTGGAGACATACTCCTTGAAGACCTGGAGGGCGGTACTTACAGGCAGTGATAAGGCAGTCATGTGGTTGGGTTTACAACCAATGAGAAGGCAGAACAGAAAGACTATTTAAACACAGACAAACAGGAAGAAGCTCTCTCTCGGGGAAGCTAGGAGCACTGCAGGAGGTAAGATTTATCTCTGAGCTCTGACCTCTCGGCTTTCTATTTTACATTGGCTCTGTGTTTCTTATTTTAAAAAGACGATTGGTTACATCTACACGCACCAATAAAGTGTGATCTGAGAAGAATCCTCGAGTGGTGGTCGTTCTTCCTTGCTGGCCGAGGAGCTCACCACAACTGGTGCCGAAACCCGGGAAGGAAACTTCAGACACCAGGTGAGGGGTCGAAGAGTATTCAGAACTCAACACACGGAGCGGTGACGTCGGTAAGTTCTCCAGGTATGCTGATTGCTGGGATTAATCCATTTGTGTTTGCTCTTGTGTTCATTCTTATGACAATTGTTTTTCTTCTTTGCTGTTTTTTACATGCATGTCTTAAGGAAGGACGCAATGTGGAAATCATTAGAGAGGGACGCAAGGCATTAATTAAGCACCAGGATAGTCTATCAGAATCAGACTTTAAAGGGGAGAAATTAGGTAGGCCTAAAAAGAAGAAAGAAAAGAATAAAGAAAAGGAAAATAAAGAAAATAAGCCAGAAAAGGAAGGAAATTCAGAAAAGAAAGGGAACCCTTTGTATCTAGTATTAGAGGAATTTGCAAAACTTGATTTATCTGATAATGAATTAGATTCAGATGAGGAGGAAAATTTAGAGGAAGCCACCGCTGAATATAAAAAAGAGAGATATGGGCGGCGGCGGTGACCCCCTCCTTATAATGTTTCTGCTGGGGTGAATGTGGAACCCACGGCGCCTTCAGGTCCACATCCACTCCTGGCAACAACTTTGTATCTGCAAACAGGTGGAGGTTGTCATTTTATCAGGAGGGACACCTGGGCGTGGCTAGCGTCCGCATTTCCAGTCTTTGAAGACCCACAATCAAACAACAGATATCATGAACCTGTGCCTTATAATCAATTAAAAGACCTGGTAGAGGCTTCTCAAGCTTATGGAGTAACAGCCAGTTATACCTTAACATTATTGACTAGGCTCACTACTCAGGCTATGACTCCAGCAGATTGGTTCGAAATAGCCAGAGCATGCTTAACTACAGGACAGTACTTGGATTTCAAATCTATAGTTACAGATAGAGCTCAGGTACAAGCTAGAATTAATCTTCAGAATAATCGACCATAGTGGACGGCTGACATGCTACTGGGTCAAGGACAATGGACCGTAAATCAGACAGCATATCCTATTGAAGTTTATCAACAAATGACATTTATTCTAAGGCTTGGAAATCATTACCATATAAAGGAGAAGTTTCAGGGAATTTGACTAAGATCATTCAGGGACCTAATGAACCTTTTTCAGATTTCGTAGCTAGAATGATGGAGGCAGCAGGAAAGATATTTGGTGATGTAGAAACAGCTATGCCTCTGGTTCAACAACTAGTGTATGAGCAAAGCACTAAAGAATGTCGAAGAGCTATTACCCCATGGAAAGGAAAGGGATTAGAAGCATGGGCAGCCTGGGGAAAGCCTCAGCGTATAAAAATAGACAATGGCCCCGCGTATACATCTCGCGGATTCCGTACCTTCTATGCGCAACTTCAAGTAGCGCATATGTTAGGCCTGCCCTATAATCCTCAGGGCCAAGGCGTTGTTGAAAGAGTCAACAGAAGTATTAAAGAACTGATTCAAAAACAAAAAAGGGGGATAGCAGAGCATGCTTCTCCCAGAGAGAAAATATCTCTCGCACTCTTTACTCTTAATTTTTTAATCTTGAATGATGCTGACGATTCAGCGGCTGACAGACACACTGTGGCACCTCCTTGTCAGGAAGAAAAAGTGATGTGGAAAAATGTATTAGATAACAAATGGCATGGACCGGATCCCGTAATATCGAGATCCAGGGGAGCTGTTTGTGTTCTTCCACAGGACAAGGAGAATCCAATTTGGGTACCGAGTCGATTGACGCGAATCATCAAAAATGCCTCCGTGGTTGAACCTACTGATGCTTCTGTTGAGCCTGCAGACAGGGTTGATGGAACAGAGATGGGGGACACTGTCTGTGTTCCCAAAGCCGATGCCGATACAACATAATGCAAAAGTTTTTCCCAGATTTTTTACTTCCAATAGCGCAATTAATCTTCCTTTTTTGTTGAATTTGGATATGGTACAAGCGACCTTAGGAGAAAACCATATCTTTCCCGAGAGAGGATCTTTATGTTTCCAGTTAGATCAGTCTGGGGATTGTATCCCCCTGACTAAGGCTAGGTATGGATGGTTTAAGGGAGAATTTATTTTTGGCATGCTGACTTGGAGGATGCGTGTTTTGTCTGTGGTTGGTCTGCCGTTTGCGAGCACGTACAAAAAAGGACAAGGTCATTATCACTCAAGCATTAGCCACTTTGGAGTGTGGCTCCTCCCCCCAGATCTGGCTTTCTGCCTTAAAGAATACCTAATATCCACACAGCCTTTGCACCCCCAGGACTGGTTAGTCCATTGCACTCGGGAAGGTGTGTGGACAATTGTTACATGCATAGCCTTTGCACCCCAGGGAATGGTTGGTCCATTGCACTCGGGAAGGTATGCAGGCAATTATGCACAGTTATTCATCTTCGATTGGTCGACACATCATGAGGTGGGGACCTGATTGGATGACATATTTGTGTTGGTATTCAATTAATAAAGGGGGAGATGTAGGAAGCCGCCATTCAAAGATGGCGATGGCTTCCTGGTAGCCTAGCTGTAAACAACTCCATATTTGGCTATGCTCTTGGGACTATGTGTCCTGTGACCTGCGCATGCACGGGTATGGTAATCGACCTTATGTCCTCAGCCTATCCCGTGGCTCCCCGTGCTTGCATTCTGGCGGGACCCAATCACAGTACGGCACGTTTGCCTGATTCCCTATATAAGCAGCTGCATTTTAGTCCTCGGGGCCCCTCACCTTCAGCTCTCCCTTAATCAAGAGGCGCTCCAATAAAGTGTGATCTGAGAAGAATCCTCGAGTGGTGGTCGTTCTTTCTCGCTGGCCGAGGAGCTTGCCGCAATGCTGCAGCTATTACTATTCCTTGATTATAAGATGGTCCTATATCTGAACAGAGTCAGATATAGTCAGAGATGTTGCCTTTCTTTCTAAAAGGGTGAATTGCAGCCTGGCATGCTGCATTGGCATTCTCATATGTGAGTGCTGTGGTTATTATTCTGTATCCTGTGAATGTGTTGTTCTGATTGGTTAATAAGTAAAATGCTGATTAACCAGTAGCCAAGCAGGAAGTATAGGTGGGACAAGCAGAGAAGAGAATTCTGAGAAGAGTCAGGAGTCACCAGCCAGACACAGAGAAAGCAAGATATAAAGGCAGAACTGAGAAAAGGTACCAAGCCATGTGATTACACATAAAAAAGAATTATGGGTTAATTTAAGTGTAAGAGCTAGTCAAGGAGACAAGCAGACGCAGCTAGGCCTGTGGCAGTGGCCCGCGGAGGTAGACGGGTCCTGCGGCAGTGGCTGACAGGGACATTTAGGCCCAGTGGCAGCTGGCGGAGACATTCAGGCCCAGCGGTGGCCCACAGAGGTGGACAGGCCCTGCGGCAGAGATAAGCAGACGGAGGTGGACAGGACCAGCGGCCGCCGACAGAGATATTCAGGCCTGGCAGCAGCCCACAGAAGTGGACAGGCCACGCGGTGGAGACAGGCGGACGCAGGTCGGCGACTTGCGGAGGTGGAAGGGCCCGGTGGCAGCAGCCGACAGGGACATACAGGCCCAGTGGCAACCGGCAGAGACATACAGGCCCCGTGGCAGTTCGCAGAGGTGGATGGGCACGGCAGCAGTGACAAGCAGAGGTAGGTAGGCCCGCGGCGGCAGCTGGCAGAGACATACAGGCCCATTGGTCACCCACAGAGACAGACAGACCCAGAGGCAGCTGACAGGGACGTACAGGCCCAGCGGTGGAGACAAGTGGACGCAGGTGGGCCTGTGGCGGTGGGCCACAGGGGTGGACAGGCCCGGGGACGGAGAGGGGCGGACACAGCTTGGAATGGGGACGCCCCTGGCCCCAACACCTGGGGAAGAGGCTATCTCCGTGGGTCGGAACCAGGGCGAGTCTGGACACTCCGTCTGGGGACAACCCAGGGCCCAACTGCTGATCCTGTGAAACCCAACAACTTGGAGGTGTTGGTGAGACTACCCTGCTCAGCTGAAACCCATCTGGGAGAGGATTCAGATGCCTACAGTTTGAAGTCTGAAGAAACAAGATCAGCTGAGGAGTTGACAAATGAACAAAACGTGACCTGGGAACACAGAAGAAGGCGCTACCCAGTCACCAAACCAGATCACTAGAATCATAAGTATATATTTCACCGACTGAAATCAGCTGTCCCTGAAGAAATAGCCCAATAGCACCAATTTAACCAAGAACCCCTACTAAAACAAGACTAAAAATTAGAACAAGAGAGGCACTCTCAGACACAGACACCACCTGCACCGCACAGAGGAAAAGATGAGTAGACGCCAGTGCAAAAATACAGGCAACAACATAAAGACTTATATGGCAACATCAGAACCTAGTGATTGTACACCTGCAAGACCTAAACATACCATAACAGAAGAAACAGAAGAGATCAACCCTAAAAATGACTTTAAGAAGATGATAGAGTCCTTTAAAGAAGAAATAAAACACTCCCTCAATGAGGAAATAAAAACTTTCCTTAAAGAGGAAATGAAAAACTACCTTAAAGAGGAAATAAAAACTTTCCTTAAAGAGGAAATGAAAAACTCCATTAGAGAGGAAATTAAAAACTCCCTTAAAGAAATGGAAGAAAAAACGAACAAAAAATGGGAAGAAATCAAATCAAGCCAAGAAAAAGCAATTAAACAGATGAAAGAAACATTCCAAGATCTGAAAAATGAATTTGAGACAATAAAGAAAACACATGCTGAGGGAATGCTAGAAATAGAAATCCTGACAAAACGAACAGGAACTACAGAAACGAGTATAACCAACCGATTGCAAGAGATGGAACAGAGAATCTCTGACACTGAAGACACGATAGAGAAAATAGATTCGTCAGTCAAAGAAAACACTAAAGACAAAAAAGTCATAACACAAAACGTCCAGGAAATTTGGGACACCATGAAAAGACCAAACCTAAGAATAATAGGGATAGAAGAAGGAGAAGAATACCAACTCAAAGGCACAGAAAATATATTCAACAAAATCGTAGAAGAAAACTTTCCTAACCTAAAAAAAGAAATACATATGAAGATACAAGAAGCTTACAGAACACCAAATAGGCTGGATCCAGAAAAAAAAGTCCCCTCGCCATATAATAATCAAAACACTAAACACACAGAACAAAGAAAAAATATTAAGAGCCGCAAAGGAAAAAGACCAAGTAACATATAAAGGTAAACCCATCAGAATAACACCAGACTACTCAATAGAGACTATGAAAGCTAGAAGATCATGGACAAATCTCATGCAGACACTATGAGACCACGGATGCCAACCCAGACTATTATACCCAGCAAAACTCTTAATCACCATAGGTGGAGTAAACAAAATATTCCAGGATAAAACCAGATTTAATCAATACCTGTCTACAAACCCAGCCCTACAGAAAGCACTAGAAGGAAAATTCAACCCAAAGAAGCTAAACACATCCATGAAAAATCAAGCAATAGATAATCCCACACCAACATACACCACAGAAGAAACAAGCTGGTGTAGCTATCCTAATATCTAGAGAAAAAGGATGTTTCAAAAGAGAAGAAGTCTTGTGGCAATGCCTCAGTGGTCCAGGTAACTACCAGAACTCGGAAAAGTTGGTTGAACTTGGGATTGACTGGGAGGCCAAAGATTTAAAAAGCAGAAGATTCTCTCAAGACAAAAGTTGTGTGATAATAGTGTGTTTTGTGTGTGTGAATGAGAATTTGTAAATGTTGAATTCTAGGCTTCGACAATCATTGTCAGTGCAGATTAAGCTGCAAGTATTTATGCTTTAAAACTTAAATTATAAAACTAGTTACGTCTTTCTAGCAACTAATTTTGATGTTTATGAGCATATTTTGCCTACATTGCCTTTTCGGGATGTTGAGGGGGATGCATCGCGGGCAGGGGCTGGAGGCTGGGGGCTGGATGGTTTTGAGGAGGAGGTCTTGGTGGACTCTTTCATCGAGTGGGGGTTGGGGGGGGTGGGGGTGGGGGCAATGCCTTCTGGGAAATGAGCTAGATTTTGGTCTGGTCTTTGGGATTGGAAGTCAAGAACAAAAATGTTAGGGAAGGGAAAACCTGATTGATCTTTGAGGTGTTGTTGTGTGGAGTTGAGTGGGACTTTTGGGGCCTTTCTTCCAGAGAGCAGGGACTTGGTTGTCAGGCCTATAATAGGCCTAAACCTTGGTGCCATGTAGTTGTACTTAAATCATTTCAATGGAAAGTGTCTTAGCGATTGGAACTTCTAGTGTAGTTTGGAGTTCTTCCATTTGAAAAATGTGATATTTGCATGGGATTGTTTGAATCTTGTTTTCTAGTCCCTCCCCATCACCACCCTCATAGTCTGAAGGTAGATTTTTCTCTTGATAAAGGAACAAAAAAGGTGAACATCTTGTTTGTAAATAGGTATCTAGTAACTAGTGGTAAACTTGAAATGGTAGAATTCTTTAAAGCCTAATTCTAGATAGCCTTAAGAAAATATATCTTAATTACTTTTGAACCTGTATTCACCTTGTTTTTTTTCAAATATCTTAAGTTATATTTTCTTTTTCAGAGCTGCTTCTTACTTGGGGCTACTTTTTTTTTTTTTTTAATTGAGGCGTAATTCATAAAACGGTATATTGTTTTGATGAGACTTTTTACAACTGTGGCTGGATGTCTTTCTTTAGTCTTCCAAGAAGGGCCATTTTACTTTTTTAGAGTTACTTTTTAAAGTCATGAGGTCAACAACTTGGACTACTATGCATGTAAGTGCTAATGCAAATTAAAACCCAAGTTGACCTCCAGCAGCAGTTCATTCTATGTTGACAGTGAGAGAACACTTTGCCTGTTAGGATACTGTTATTCGTGGACTGAAATGCTGAAGAAACCCCTCCCCCTATTTTGTTTTTTTGCAAAAATCAAGGTATATTCTAGGGTTTCCTGGTTGACCTCAACAGATAAACTGAGATGATAGTCTTAGTTCAGAAATGATCTGAATGTAGATTTACAGTCTACGTGTACAGCTGGCTAAGTGAGATCGCTTTCACAGTTCTGCATGTATCCCATTGGCTCCCCATTAGTCACTGAACTCTTAAAACTGGTATTGTAACATTATTACAATGTTTTGCACCAATTTTATAAACTTTACAGTACAATATGTGTTCCTTTTCTGAGGCAAACCAAAGGTATATTTCTCAAGGTTCTGCTGCTATCAGCAGCGTTGATGGAGGATTTTTTATACATTTGTAATAGATAGAAATAAACCAGAAAAAAAGAAGAAAAAAAAGTGGTGGAGGAAAAGGTGAACACTGCAAGAATTCTCAAAAGGGCTGAGAGTTGCAAACGCCAAGAATGGTTTTGCATAGTAAATGGAATAGAACAGCTCTGAACTATAGCTTACTTTTCCTGGTTTGGTCTGACAGAATGATTGAATGCTTTTGTACAAAAATCAGAGCCTTAAAAACAAGGATTTGGTGAGATTGTAAAATGGTGTGCCACTTTGGCAAAACATTCTGGTGGTTGGTCAAAATGCAAAACATTGTTACTCTGTTACTCAACAATTCTACCCTTAGGAATATAACCTCAAACTACTGAAAATGTGCATCTATGAAACATGTACATGAAGGTTTACAGCAGTGTGTTGCTAATAGTAAAAAAGTTAAAACAACTCAAATAGCTATCAAATACTGGAGAGAAATAAAATGTGGCTTATTCATACAATAGAATATTATTAAGACATAAAAATGAATGAGAAACTGACAGATTAAATGACTTTGGTGAACCTTAAAAAAAAAAAAAAAGAGCTAGTCAATAGTTAGCCTGAGCTAATGGCTGAGCAGTTTTAATTAATATTAGCCTCTGTGTGTTTACTTAGGTCCAAGAGGCTGCAGGAGTGGTGGGTGAGAGAGATTTGTCTGACCATGGGCCAGGTGTGACACAGGAAAACTTCAGCTACACATGAGCTGTTTTACCAACAAAAGTCCAGCTTCTGAATCTCCAATTAACCTGCTGGCTGTTTGCATTAATCTGGAAACAAAATCCAGAAACAATTCATCAGACCCTTGCCTTATGTTAGACAAATCCTCAGTCTGTCTTCCAGATGATGGAAGCTTATTCTAGGCTCTGTTGGCAGCTGATTATCCTGAGAATACACTGCCATATCAAAATTTAAGTCTTGGTCTGTTTCCTGATAGAGGCCTTCTCCAGCAAGCATATTAAAAGTGATGGGAATCTGCTGGACTTGACCTATGTCAGCTGTGGCCTGACATTGTTCCACAGCAGATAGTCCCCACCTGATAGACATGCCATTGCCATTTGTTTCCAATCCCCCAGGGGCAAAGCATCCAAGGAAAGACTTTCTAACAATGCTGTTGTGAAAGGAATGGTCTGGCCATATGGATTATATGCTGTTTTTAACTCCTTAAGCTGTTTAAAATGAATTGAAACATGCACTCACATGATATTACCCTGGCTGTTCTGCTGTTCTATGATAGGAAACATTTGGAAATCTTGAATTTCCTTTCCCTTGCTAGCAACCTGCCAAATGCTGGCTTGAAGAGGAGAGGAGGTGCTAACAGAGAGGGTTTGCATCACTCCAGGGGATCTTTGTGTTAGGGCAATTACAGGTGGCTTTTCCATACTGATAGCTGCCTGGCCAGGTGAGTCTCATTCTGTTCCTACAGAGGGAAGATGAGTACCTTTCTGACAGGGAGAGACCTGAAGAGCTTCCAGTTTTTGAGTAAGAGAAATTACTGAGGTTTTCAAGCCCTTTAGTCCCTCCCTTGTTTCATCCCGAGATTTCTGTTCCTTAAACTTAGCTTCAGGGCCAAAAGGGAACAGACCCTGTCTAAAGGGTGTTGTACCAGGTTTTTCAGGTTCTGCTGGTGGAGCAGAGAGTTTTGTCCTTACCTTCTCGGCTTTAGGAAAAGATCCCTCCTGCTTTTCAAGATTTGAATCTAAATTGTCCCGAATCAATGCCCACAGGCAAGGGCTTCAATGGGAATTTTTTTCAGACCCGTGTTCTCCATAATACTTTTGTATTTCAATCCCAATTCTCCCCCAGGAATCCTCATTCAGCTTCCCATAATCAGAAAACCAAGAACACAATTCCTCCAAAAACTTTAAGAACCTCTGTACTTGTTCCACCTTAACCCCTTTATTTTTTAATATTTCTACAAGTGACTCTTTGAAGATTGCTTACTATTTTCCTGCTCCATTTTAATTCTAAAGAAATTTATACTATCAGCTCTCCCCAGAGAGAGAGAGGAGAGAGAGCTCAATCCTATATAGAGAGAAATCTAATGCTGCTGCCTCTTAGCGTTTCACTGCCTACCTATACACCCGAGAATAAAAAAGCATTGCCTTCATTTTTCAACTCCTTATCAGCATGCCTACACGTGAAATGCCCCCTTTAATACTCTCACCAAGTTCTAGGGTTATTTTTTTCTTTTTTATCTTTTTCTTTGTCTCTGTTCATGTGCCATCTGTAGGAGACCAGCCCGAATACTTATTTATTCCAGGAACTCTTGAGGAATGAGGAATAACAGACTTAGAAATAGAGGGGAGAGAAAACAAAGAGAAAACAAAGGATGGACTCAGGTGGGCCTGGGTCCTTATCCACTGGCCCAGAACTTTATTCCAAAGGTCTATTTATAGCAATGCCAAGGGGTGGAGCAAAAGACCTCCCCCTTGCTAGTTACAGTCACATGGTACCCAGGCCTGTGGTCCAACCAACCTCTTATGCAGTCCTTCTGGGTACAGCCACTAGGAAATCTAGTGGGCTACAATAGTCCATTAACTTTATGGTGGCCCATTGTGGCATTCAGGCAGACATGGTGCTGGAGAAGGAGGTGAGAGTTCTATATCTTGATCTCCAGGCAGCAGAAGGAGACTGTATGCCATACTGGGTTTAATTTGAGCATAGGAGACCTCAAAGCCCACCACACACAGGATATACTTTCTCTGACAAAGCCACATCTAGTCCAATGAAACCATACCACCTAATAGTATCACTCTCTATGACAGACAGTTTCTTTCAAACCACTACATTCTACTCTCTGGTTCCCAAATGCTTGTAGTCATATCATAATGCAAAAATGCATTCAGTCCAACCTCAAAAGTCTCCATTGTCTATAACAGTTTCAAACTTACATAAAAGTCTCTTCTAAGATTCATGTAATCTCTTATCTATAATCACTTACAAAAATCAAAATCAAAAGGGAGATTTATTATTATTATATACTTCCAACATATAATGACATAGGATCTACATTGCTGTTACAAAATGGAAGAAAGGGAGGATAGTGAGGAAATACTGGACCAAAGCAAGACTGAAAACCTGCTGGGCAATCACCATGTCTGACATCAAAATGCTCTTCACATCTCCAACTCCTTTCTGTTTTATTGACTGCAATATACTTCTTTCTCTTGTGTTGTTTCTACTCCCTGTTAGCAGCTCTTCTTAGAAAGTATTGCACTGCTCTGACATCTCCAACATCTTGCAGTCTCTAGGGCAACCAAGGTTTTACCTTAACAGCTTCATGCAATGGTCTCTGTAGGCCTCCATTATGGAACATCATTGACACATGTCTGGCCTCAGAGGCTTTCCTTAGTTGCCAAGGAAGATTCCATATGTCTTTCTTCTACCCTTGATTCTAAAGCTAGGACCATGTGGCCAAACCTGCTAAGTTCTGTTGCCTGCTGGGGCCGGAACATGGCCCCCTTGTTCAATTACATTTTCACTACTTTTCTGTTTTTAATGGTTACCTTTACTGCCTTGGCTTGGCTGTCATTGAACTTGGTCTGTAGACCAGGTTGGCCTCAAATTCACAGATCTGCCAGCTGCTGCCTTCAGAGTGCTGAGATTAACAGCATGCACCACCACAACTGGCTCTAAGCTTTTCTTTAGTTTATTTTCACAAGTTTGAAATTTAGCTGGGTAGGATCTTGACCTGATATCACCACTCCCTTTATTCTATTTCTTTCCTTAAACACAGGACTTATCTCCATCCCACTTCCTGGTGCTCCTTTTCTCCTCAAATTACACTTTTTGTATTTTTATTTGCTCAGTTTTCTCCTTTTTATTATAAATTTATATGAATGATCACTAATAACCACATAACAGAATTAATACTAAACTATTTTGAGATTTCCTCTGCCAATCAAATTAATCCAAAACTCTTCAATTTAGCCTCAGACAAACTTTTCAGAGAAGGGCCAAAAGCAATTACATTCTTTGCCAAAATATCACAAGAACAGTCTCTAGGCCACATACTAATATTCTTCTCCACTGCAACCTCTTGAGCCAGGCTGCAACAGTTCAAATCACCCTCAACACCACTGTCTTAAAATGTTCCTAACAGTGTGGCTGATTAAGCAGCGCTTAAAGCATTCTACTTCTTTCTTAACCCAAACTTCCAAAATTCAAATATCTCAAAACAAAAGCATGATCAGGCCTATAACAACAATACCCCAGTCTTTGGTACCAATTTCAGTCTTGGTTAGAGTTTCTATTGCTGTGAAGAGACACCATGACTACAGAAACTCTTATAAAGGAAAACATTCTATTGAGGTGGCAGTTTACAGCTTTGGAGATTTAGTCCATTATCTTCATGGCAAGACATGGAGATGTGCAGGCAGACATGGTGCTGGAGAAGGTGCTGAGAGTTTTGCATTTTGGTCAACAGGCAGTAGAAGCAACCATTTGTCAAACTGGGTGTTGCATGAGTATAGGACACCTCAAAGTGAAACACCGAGGCCCTCCACAGTGAAATACTTCTTCCAACAAGGCCACATATATTCCAACAAAATCATACCTCCTAATTGTGCCATTCCCCATGGGGGCCTTTTCTTTCAAATCACCCCAATCACCATATAAAGAAGTTCAAATGAATCCCCACAAGGTTTTGTTCTGGTTCTAATATATCTGTCATGGCCTACGAACCCATAATCACATTGCACACATACAACAGTAATAATTTGTAGAAATAAACAAACAAAAAAATAAATCTCATTTCCCTTACATCATCTGGCATCTTTATATAATTCCATTAGTAGGTAATACTTCAACATGGAATGTCAAATGGATAAAAACTGAATGGTGAAAAGGCAGGAACATCAAATAATATATACATATACATAGCACATCAAACTATGTTATGAGATTTGCAGTTCATTGTTGATTATTCTATTTTATTATATCTCTACCATATAGATGAAAATGCTTCTTTGCATATACACATGAGGTATTTCAGTGTTTCTGATATGCTCTCCTATTGAACATTTTTAAAATGTGTTAACAAAATAGGACACTCTGGGGATACATCTTCTATCTTTGGCTTCTGTTAATCTTCTATTGTGCATTCACTTGGTGATAGGTATTTTTCTGCTGAAATACATAAAATGGGATGCCCATCATTTAGGAGGTCCATTGTTTATTTAAATACTGGGAAGTGTATGAATGTACTTTTCAAGTAAAAGTGTTTTTGAAAGGGTGATTGGGTTGTTGTTACTGGTTCACTTTTTAATATTTTCACAAATTCCCTTCACATGCTGTTATTTGTGATCCAGTCTGCCTTGAATGTCAGTAAATAGTCAAGACTACATTTGAACTCATGATTCCCATATGTCAGTCTCCTGAGGACTTTGCTATGTATAATCTCTATTGGAAGTAGTTTATCTCTTAGCTGTTTGTTCTGAATCCTGTTTTTCTGGGATGTTTTGTTTTGTGTTCCTTTTCCCTGTCATAGAGTCAGGTGAGCAGCCTTACCAAGGACAGAGACATTGGAGAAAATGATTAAACAAGCACACTTGTATCTAAAGTAGAGCAAATCCTAATTTGAGAGACACATTTTTAGTAGAGTAAAACAGCTTAAGAAAATATTTTAATATTATCAATTCCTCAAAGACATTGAGATCTCTGAAAAACTGAACCTAGTAACTAGTGGTAGGAAGGAAAGCATAGAATAAAGCTTAGAAATCAGAGGATTTTGTGATCATTTGCTGTGTACTGATAGAAATTGTTACTACATTTTTTGGCCACTGAGACTGATTATTTAGTTTGTACTTAGGCCAACACATTTGCAGTAAGACAGTGTGCCTTAATGGAATCTGGGCTGAGAAGAAAAGAGATTTGTGAAGGCAGGTGAGCCATCCTTGAGACTAGTTCTGAATAGGAAGAGCCCATGGTCAAGTGAGCTTGAGGGTTAAATGAGAGGCAGAGCAGGTAGGAAGGGAGAGACAAAGAATTTTCAGGAAGAGAGCAAGGAAGAGGTGGGGGAGACTTAGGAAAAGTGTTTTTAGTTAGGCATCTTCCTGGGGGAAGGAATCCAAGAGACACAGGGAGGGAGGCTGATATGTAGAACTGAATGGTATTGTAAAATAAAATAAATAAATTTAAAAAAAAGTGTAAATACTAGCAGAAAAATCTTGTATACATTTATCCCATGATTACTTGCCAAAGCTAAAACTGCATTAATACTGGGGATTAAGTTTCCGTACGGGAATTTGACAGTATGGAATGTCTCTAGACCATGGCAAGAGTAGAGAGACTCTGCCCTTGAGGGAAGGCCACTCATCTTCTAAGGGGCCCAGCAGGAAGGCTACTAACAAGATTTGAAATATACGAAAGGTAGTAGTAAGGCTGTGAGTAGGGCCCATGTGATGAGCTGGAAAAGAAAGCTCTAGGTCTTCCTGCACCATTGCGTGGGACTCAGAATTATTGTCCAACTTTGACCACTTCTAACATAGTAAGATGGATAAGTAGATATATTTTTTTCTAAGTGAAAATATAAATTGAACTGTAATTACAAAGGAGATGAAAACAGAGGTGTTATTTTGTGAAATGAAATACATATACACACATATTAAACAGTCATATTTTTATATATGCACATATATAATTATATATGTTTATCAACACACACACACACACTCACACACACACACACACACACACACACACACACACACACACATATATATATATGTACACCATGTATCCCAGGCTGTCCTAGAACCTGATTTTTACTTTCTTCTACTTTCCAAATTATAGGTAACTCCCAAATTTCCAACACCTGACCTGTATCAATGTCTTATTTTCTTTAACTATGCGAGTTAGAGGTTTTTTTTTCATGTCAAAAACTGTATGAAATACATTTTTATTTTATACAGTTTTTTTTTATTCTTTTGAAAACAGAATGAGCAGAATTTGAATATTAACTATCCATTGAATGGTAATCATTATCATACTACACTTCTTGCCAGAATTTCAGACAATCTTACCCATTACTTGCTGCAGAACCTACAGTTAGTCTATCTGAGATTTAACTATCTGAGCTTTCACACAGTACCCAACAGAGATACCATCACCCCCTAAATAGCAGGAACTGTCACACCTACAAGCCGGGGCCAAGGGAGGACCCTGGAGACCCGAGACTGGGCCATCTCTCTCTCTGTTCCTGAACCCTTGACGGTGGAGGTGGACCGAGCAGAGCTCCAGAGAACACCCCTGGATTGCGATACACTTTCCCCAGACCCCACGACTTACCTATCCCTTCATTTGTAAGTTACCCACTAAATAAATCTTCCTTTTAACTATGTGGAGTAGCCTTAATAGTTTCACCAATATAAATTCATTTTAAATATTATTTTCAAATCCCTTCTTTGCCAAAATGTTAGCATGCACAGAAAAGACTTCAGTTGCTATTAAGAATAACTTTTATTTCCCAATTTTCCTAGTTCTTTTCCTTCCTGAAGAGCTGAGACTAACTTTTTCTCATTTCATATGGCACATTTTACTTACATAAATAGAAATATAATCATATATAGTTACATGCTTAAACTCCTTTATGAAAATATGACCACTCACGAGGGAAAAGAACATGTCACATTAAATTTCTATACTGATCTGATCATGTCTGGCTCTTCATGATCACTGCTAAGTAGGTAGAAGGATTCACAAAAAGGGTTCAAACATTTTTTTGTTTTGTTATGCTTTTGAATTACCATAATTTTACTGGCCAGAGGTTAAAAATTAGAATCACATAAATAATTCACATTACCTATAAAATAGGTTAAAATTTTACATAGTGAATAAAAAATGAAATTGAAAACAAAAAATTTAATCTGTTGATGTTTTAAAAATGAGTACAAGCATTGGAATTGGTGTGGAACCTACTTCTAAAGATGAAATTAAGAACCTTAATTTCTTTTAGACAAGTTAATATTTTCTTTCTTTTATGATATCTTGCTGAATAAGAGCAGTCCCCAGGAGATAATCTCCATGAGGAAAGTAGTATAGTTGACTATAGATGATTACCATGAAGACAGCAAACATTCCCTATTGACAATCACCATGAGGACATCAGTAGAGTCCCCTGTAGATAATCACCAAAAATATACCATATCCTACATCATCCCAAACAATAACTCTTTTACATATAATTCCACTGATTTTATCTTTCACACGATTTTATCTTTCACACGTGATTCTGAGTGTCAAGTTCAAGGTTTTTTGCTTCATCCATGAGAAATATGCAAAGAGTGGTTTGGAGAAGAAGACCAGGAACATCCTTCTAAATATTATAGAATAACCTTCAGCAATAGATTTCCAGGTCATTGCCATACTAAAATTGAGTATTTAGAAGCAAAATATATTACCAAATCCTTGTTTTTCCTTCCTCAGATAAAAGGAAAACATAAAATCTTCATACCATGGGCTGTTGTGAGAAAAGTATGTTTCATGGTATTTTTACTGCTACATTAACATTGAAATATAATGAATAACTTGTAAATGGCTTTTAAAGCATTTACTATGCACTTACTTTTTTGTTTTTGTTTTGTGTTAGGGTCTCATACAGCTGGTTTGCTCTTGACCACATTATAAAGCTGGGGAAGATCTTGAACTCCCGATCCTGCTATTTCCACTTCCCAAGTGCTAGGACTACAACCATCATCCTCCATTGTCAGCTTTGCCAATCTCTTAAAGCAGATGTAAGCATCCATATAGCCAGAGTTTTGAAGCACCTCTTTCTTGATGCACCTCTTGAGTGCATCATATAGAACTAAGGACAGTGAGTCCACAGTGCCTTTGTAATTTTACCACTTAGGCTCTCACATACAATGTGTAGCCTTGCTGCCAACATGTTGTCTCTCATTCATATGTAGAAAGAGAAACTGTACTTTTCCAACTTTGCTGGGATGGCACATAAGATGTCTGATGTGCTGCCAGCAGAGACTGGAGAAAAGAGGACCCAAGACTGTGGACCATCAACCCTCTGTGAATTCCTATCTGGACCTTCTGCTTAGCATGCTTCTGGAGAGCCAAGGCAGAAATGCCTATGTGTCCCAAGGTCATGCTTTATGGCATGCACATGTCATGTTCTCCTCCATATACTTCTTGTAATGCCAGTCTATTTCTTCTAACTGATCTTCATGTTCTGTGTTTCTAGATCAATGGTGATTTCTGTGATACAGGAAAGGAGTGAAATAAATTTCATGGGAAATTATACAGAGATGATCACCCAGGCTTGGGTCAAGGCTTTTATGCAGTTCATGGGAAAGAACCTGCAGCCTAGGGAAGCTTTTCAGGCTTGGACAAACTGTACCGAATGTGTTGTCAACTATAGCACAGGGTATGTTGTGTATCAATACACTGGATTCAAATTGGCCATGCTGAATAATTCAGTTTCTGATGATATTCCAAGGGCATTGTGTAAAACTTAAGACCCTAAGGGGTATTGGCTGAAGACTGTGGATGGAGTAACATATAGATGGGATGATGAACTAGAAGTGTGGGAACCTAGAATAGGAGGAAAATAGTGGCTTCCACCAAGAAAGGAAGATGGCAACTTTAATCCAGATATTTTGATTCCTTCTGAAGGAGTGTGGAGACAATGTGGCAGTGGTTAGTGTGATTGCTACAAGTTTTATTGGGTTCCTAGATTGAAAAGAGCTGCCAGGAAAGGTGAGATTCCTTTCATGGAAGCTCTGAAAATTGGATCAGGTCTTCCCTAGAATTGTTAGGATAAGAAGGACAAAAGTTGCTGACTTGCAGGGACAGATTTTTTGTCTGAGGTCGTTGTGGCCCACCAGTCACAGGACTTGGTGCTTATAGAGGGCTGAGGAGGAACTTAGTTAGCTGCAGGGGTCTTGAGGTCGGAGCAGCTGTGTGAGAAGGAAATGAATGTCTGGTACATTAACCGCTGTTCTTATTTTTACCTTTTTTTTTTTTTTTTTTTTTTTTTTTTTTTTGCATGTTGCTAGCCTCTGGGTCAAGTGCTCAGAAGATTGTATAATCATTAATAATAAAAATAGATTATACTTGCTTTGGTGTTAAGTTTGGGATAGTTCCTGTGTTTAGTAAAAGATGATGAAGAATATATTGGTGATTGTTTAAGAATAACCTTAGGAATCATGAGAACATTCTGTTATGGGTGATTTCCCCTTTTCTTTCTGTTTCCACTTGCTTATGATAATAAAAGACCGAGGTTACCAAGGCAAAAGCAGAAGCTAAAGAAGTTACTTAGCAACTGTAGAAGCCCAAAGTGACCTGTTAGCTTGCAGGAGCACTGTCTCTGAGTCGTTACTGTGCCTTCCAAATATCCCGTTCTTCGGACCTCTGAAACTGCTGAGGCTGGTCCCTGGCACAACTTGATCCCAAATCATCCCTGAATGTGTGCTTTAGATAGCATCTTCATGACAGCTCCTTCATTTTCCCCAAGAACTGTAGGTGTTCTGCTGAAACAGATTTCTCTAGCAGTGCACCTGTTTATTTCTATTTATAAAACCCATTTATTTCTTAGTAAAATAAAGCTGGGATCCATTAGTGTCAGTACTTGTAACAAGAGAGGCATAGGCAGCCATACATTAGGTACATTCTTCAATAATCTTTCCTTAAAAAATCAAGAAAGGAACAGCAAGAATCTGTGGTCTGGTTTTGTGACAGTTCCATTAATGGACAGCATCATGCAGTGGATCAAACGGTGGAAGATTAACTGTTCTGAAAGTTAATTGAAGCTAAGTACAGGTCTCATTAGGGTAGTAATAGTTTTTTTATACTTTCTCAAAGACCCCTTTTCTCTGCTAAAATGAAGAGAGAGAAAGGAGAAATAAGAAAGCAGAGTGAGAGAAAGTTTTTTGTTATCTCTCTCCATAGATCAGTCTCTTTTTGAAGTCTTGTTTCTTTAATTACCCTGTGATAATGCCTTCTTTTTATAATCAAGTTATATCACTTACCCTAACTCTTTCACATTTTCACTTTCACAGTAATCACTCCTTTTTTATGAGAGTGCCAATTTATGCAAATGGCACATGCAACTTCAAGAAAATAGATGCAAATTATGAGCATAAAATTAAAAAAAATGAATGCTTAGAAGCTACAGTGTATAACCACATGAACAAAGCTGACATTTATAAACATTATCAAACTATTTAAAAATGTGATGCTGTTATTCACTGACATGCCTCTCTAGTTCCCCATTTTATAAAATAAATAAAAAACCAAAAATTTTTAGTAGAGGATCAAGGAGTTGGTTCTGTGGGTATAAGCACTTGTCACTAACCTGACAACCTGATTCAATCTTCAGAACCCACATAGTGGGAAGCAAACTGACTTCCACAGGTTGTCCTCTGACCTCTACAGCATGGAAAAATGCATAGACACATTGATACACAGACACAGACACAGACACAGACACAGACACACACACACACACACACACACACACACACACACACACACTCCAACAAATGAAAATATGACTTTTGGCTGAGGAGATGGCTCATTAGATAAGAGCACTTGCCATGTAAATATGAAGACCCAAGCTTGCATTTTCTAGTACTTATGTAAAAATCCAGGTATGCTCACATAAACTAGTAATGGCAGCATTGGGAGTTAAGAGGTGGAGGTAGATGAATCTCTGAAGGTCACTGGCCACCAGATAGGCTGAAAATGTTGAACTCCAGATTCAGTGAAGAGAAATATAGGATGCAACCCAATGTGTTTCTCTTGCCCCTGAGTAGCAGCAGTATGGACCTATACACATACACAAACACATTTATACACCACACACAACCAAAAAAGTAAAGTATTTTATTAGTTTATCTGTTTTTTTAAATTTTCTTTTTTGTGGTTTAATTTATGTAATTCAATATATCTATTTTGTTCCATCACTAATGCAATTTCATGAATTTTCATGCACAGCAGAATCCTTGATACTTTAGTTGACAGTAATTTATTAAGTCACTGGTATGAAGCAAAGTTTGAAAGGAAAAGGCAGCCTGAATGAATTACATATTTTTTTTTATGTTTAGGGCCATTGAAAGTGTGAATAACCAGGATGGTGGCAGAGAATTTATTCAGTTTTCTCTCACACATGAAAGCTATTTTGTTTCAGTGCTGAGACAGTATCTACAGAATCAGGGAAATCCTTAAGGTCCTATGTCACTTAATTCAGTTACATATCACAGTGAGCTTATTGCAAGTATTTTCTATGACCAAAGGAGGGATAACCATAGCTAAGGCTTGAAATAGTTGCTGTCCCTTGTTTCTTAATAAGTCTTGGTCTGGTTAGACATCTCCCCATCTTAGATACAGATTTAACCAGCATAAGCACTTCTTTCTTATCTAAGCACATACTTCTGAGGCTTGCTAATTTGACTGCATATTTGTTACTTAGGATGCCAATTATTAGTCATATTTTAGTTGCTATAACAAAACAACATAATAAGATTATAGAGCAATCTTTTTAGTCAACTACTTTGCAGTTTTGATGATGTGTCTCCGGCTTTGACTCATGTCTATTTAGGGACACTTTGCCTATATCACATCATAGCAAATTGCAATGGCATGAAAGATTCCATCCTAGACAGCAAGTTAGAATGAGATCCAAGCTTTGTAACAGCTCAGCCAGACTCATGCTTTCCTAAGAACTTGACCTTGGGAGAATTTAATTAGGCATTGCCCTCAATGACCTAATGACCTACCACTGAGTGTAAACCTATGAAATAATCAGCAGCTTTTCTGTCACTACACTGGCCACCCAAGCTTTGTTAGAGTTTCTGTTGCTGTGCTAAAACACCATGACCAAAAGCAGTTTGGTGAGGAGAGGGTCTGGCATCCAGGAAAGTCAGGACCAGGACAGGAACTCAAAACAGGAACCTGAAGGCAGCAACTTCTTCAAAGGCTGCTAACTTACTTGCTCCCCCTGGTTTGCTCAGCCCGTCTTCTTATACTACTCAGAATCACCTGGCCAGGGATAGTACCACTCAGAGTTAGTGGGCCCTTCTACATTAATCATCAATGAAAAAATGTACAACAGACTTGCCCACAGGCTAATCTTGTCAAGGTATTTTCCTAATTTAGTTTCCCTTTTCCAAATGGCTAAAACTTCTGTCAAGTTGATGTGAAACTAGCCACATGCCACCCTAAGAGACCATTGAGGAGATACATTTAAACCATCTACAAACTACAAAGTAAACATAGAACAGCCATAGACTTCATATGTCCAGAAATCATTCCAAGGTAAATGAGCACATGTCAAATGGAATAGATGACATCTCTTCGTAGATTCTGGGGCAGGGCAAGGACTCCATAATCTCTTTAGGTCCAATTCAATGTTCAGTTGAGGAATGATATATTTTGCTGGGTTTCTCTAATTTATTCAAGATGTGGTGATGATGATCTTCATGAAAATGTCTTCAAGAGGATGTGTGTATTTTTATTAACCTTTGAGATTTTATGGGTATTGCTTCAACTTAATATTATAGAATTCCTTCAAATTTGTTGGGGTTAGTTGCACAAAGGAAATGTATGGTGTGTCTCTTTTCTCATTTCATAATACAAAAATTTAACAATTGGATTTCTTTGCTTTAGTGTGTCTCTTGTGCTAAAAACTAAACAGAATATTTGAGAAATATCTTTTCCACATTGCACGGTGAATTAATTCTTTCTTTGCCATTATCTTGTTAACTCTTATTAACTTTCCCAAGGACACATTGTTTGCAACTGGAGAATGAAAAATTTGACCTGAATCTATGACTACTAGCTTTACCTTTTTAGGCATTTTTACTAGTGTAACTAATTTCCAGAATAGGTACTTGAAACATTGTAGATTTATTATCCTATAGTTTTAGAAGTATGAAGTCTGCAATGGCCTATATCAGGGCTGCACAGGACAGCAAACATTTTCAGAGTGATCAAGGAATTATTTTTTCCCTTACCTTTCTATCTCTAGAATGTACTCCCAATCTACAGGTCCTATCTCATACTTCCATTTTCCTTTCATGTTTATGGACTCTCAAAGTCACATCTGAATACACTAATTAAATAGCTAGTGATCTTTCAATCTTAGCTTTCTTCACTGAATCATGTCTATGGTCTCTTTTGTCATACAAGCTAACATTCAGAATCTCTACGGACTGGGCCTTCGACATTTTTGAGCACTTGGTTTGGCATATACCCATTATGTAGATATCAGCACTCCCAATGTTGTTTTGCTTTGCTTTTGTTTCAGTTACACAGCAAAAGGAAATTGGGGGCTACAACACAGTACCTAGGAAAATAGGTACATAGGCTCTGATGAGAGACCTTAGAAATTCAAAGACACTGTTCAGGTTTTGGCAAACTTTCCTTATAGCCTCATCTTTAAAGTTAGATCATGTGTATAACCATCTCATCCATTTAATGAGAAGAAATCATTTCATGCATGTCAAACAGCCAAGTTCTTCAAAGCTTACTGCACATGTAAATACCACATTTTAGAGAGCTAGAGCCTCTCATTGTGGGTAGAATTGTTTCAGAGAAATTAAAGACATGCTCTGTGCAAAAGTAGCAAACTTGCATCTCTTGAGCTGGCAGCAGGACAGCATCTACAGGAGGAGCATATTCCAGAATGGAATTGGAGGATTAGCTTTCAAATGCACAAATGTCATTCCAGTAAGGTATAACTATATACTTTCTTTCACTTAGGGAATGATATCTATACTCATTTATATACTTTTAACTTCCTTATTATATTTAAATTATCTTTGACATTTTTTTATGAATATCACACTTCATAAGACAAATAACACTACTAACATTGTTGAAAATCTGTTTTTTTGTGTCATTTAATTAGGTCAGCTTGTAACCTCATCAAACAACGATATATCCTAAAGTACTGAATCTATTCCCTCTTCATTTTTGATGGGAGCCAGGGAAAGCAATTGCTGTGTTTTATATGTTTCAATATGTAAAAATAGCATTAATAGCCATTACTGTGCAAAATGTAAAGAATATACAGAAAATATTTAGAAGTATTTTTAAACAGTAACAGAAATCTTAGAGGATAAAATAATGTTTATATTTGGCTGATCTGTATCGATATGAAAAATATAGATATTATAACATGAGAGTATACACTGGGGTTTTATGTGGTTTACAAAAATTAATGATTTTATGCAATTTGCCTGGTTTATCTAGGTTTACATTACAAGTAGGCATATTATTTACTGGTTGACAGATAAAAAGAAAATCATAGAATACTTTTAATAGGCTTATCAAATATTCTTCTTAGAAATATTTCAGATGACCCCAGCTAAGACTCCTAGTAATAGGGGATTCATAGCTTGAACTGGCCATTTCCTGTAACAAGGTAAGACTTCTAATTAAGCTTTGACAATAACCCAGCCACATAACCTTAGACCTACAATTTGTCCTGCCTACAATATGTGATGGGGTAAAAGTGGTGCAGAAATTATGAGAATGGTTAACCGATGACTGGTCTAGCTTGATACCTATTGAAAGGGAGCCCACCCATGACACTGCCTAGAGTGTCAGGACTCAGAGGCTGGGTAGCCCAGAGATCTAGGAGAGAACCAAACATGACTGGCAAAAGCATGTCAATGTAATGATGCCTAAAGATATTCTGCTATACTCATTGATTAGTGACTAGCCCAATAATCATCAGAGAGGCTTCTTCCAGCAGCTGCTGGAAACAGATGCAGAGACCCAAAGCTAAACATTAGGCAGATCTTGGGAATCCTGTAGAAAAGGGGGAGGAATGACTGTAAAAGTCAGAGTGGTCAAGGAAAGCACAATAAAACCCACAGAATCAACTAAGCTGGTCTCACAGGGGTTCATCAAGACGGAACCACCAACCAGGGAGCCTGCATGCGACTGACATAGGCCCTCTGTATACACGTTACAGTTCATTAGCTTAGTCTTCTTGTGCGACTCCTAACAGTGAAAGCAGAGGCTGTCTCTGACTCTTTTGCTGACTTTTGAGACCCTATTCTTCGTACCGGTTGCCTTGTCCAGCCTTCATACAAAGGGAGGTGCATACTGTTACTATAACTTGATATGCCATGTTTGGTTGATATCCATGGGAGCCCTGCCCTTTCCAGAATAGAAACAGAGGAGGAAATGTGGGGAGAAGGAGCTTGGAGGAGGTGGGAAAAGGGAAACTGTATTCGGGATGTAAATTAATAATAATAATAATAATAATAATAACAATAATAATAACAAATCATTTAATAAAAACAAACAAAAACAGGAAAGGCTTATTTTTGGATGATAGATAGTATTGAAGTCTGGTTGATGGCTGTTTTGTGGTGTGCCTGAGGATCAGAGGACAGAGCCAACCACTAGATTAGACACAGAGCTAGGCAGTGGTGGCACATACTTTTAATCCCAGCATGTGAGATCTTGTGCCTTTGCTTGGGAAGCACACATGCCTTTAATCCCAGGAAGTAATATGGCAGGGCAGAGGAAGATATTTAAGACGTGAAGAAACAGGAACTTGCTCTCTTTATGCTGAGGATTTCATAGAGGTAAGAACTAGAGGCTGGCTGCTCTGCTTCTCTGATTTTTCAGCTTTCACCCTAATATCTGGCTCTGGGTTTTTTATTAAAGGACCATTGGTGGAACAATGAAGTATGGTGAAATGGAGTACTAGTCATCTTATGGCAGCCAAAATGCAGAAAGAGAAGAAGTAAGAGAGGAAGTGAAGGAGAAAGAAACACACACACACACACACACACACACACACACACACACACACACACAGAGCCACATACACAATCACACACACACAAGCAGCCATACACAACAAAACACACAGCCACACACATCCCCCCACCCACACACACAGTGTGAGAAGGAGGAAAAAATTAATGCCTTTAAAATCTTTAAGAAAGATTTGGTGTTTGACACAAAGTGACAACTTAAAGTCTTATTTTCTTTTCTGCTAGTGTGTGTGTGTGTATCCTTGTATGTTTATGTGTGTCTATGTTTGTGTTTCTGTGTATGTGTCCCTGTGTGTGTATATCTATGTGTTTCTGTGTACATATATCTGTGTGAATGTCTGTGTGTGTGACTTTGCATGTGTGTGTGTGCGCGACTATAAAAGAACCATAAAATTCTTTTGTTCACTGTTTCTGAGCTGCTGATTGTGCTAGTAGGGACACTGTCCTTATTGTTTTTATTTCTCAGATACCAAACATCATCTGCTTCTAAACGGAAGCTGGCATCCTGAGGCAGAAGAAATCTTATTTTGTGAGAGAGTGCTCCAGGGTATTTTGCTTATTGGACGGACATGTCTCAAGTATATTTTCCTCTCTAAAAGCCACTAAGTGATTTTATTTGTTCTGAGAACTCAGAAGTATCTCTGAAAACTTTTCTACAAGAATATTTTATCACAAAGCACCATTCCTTCATATTTATGGAAATGGATTTTATTGTTTCTTCAAAATTGTAGAATGCCACATTACCTGGCTTTCACTCTTTAAATTCATTAAGCATGTATAGACCCCAAATGTCCATAAAAACCTTTTGTCCTCCTGCTTCCAAATGTCCACAAAAGCTTTTTGTCCTCCTGATTCCTGGTGAGTCTGCTGAGTAGAAGTTCTTATTATCCGTCTTGCTAAAGCTGACTATAAGTCTGACTGTCATTATAAAATTAGGTACAGGTTGATATTGCAGCATTTGTGGCATGAAATAGCTTGTTTCAAGGTCTAAAATTTTCTCTTTCAACTGAGTACATCAAAATACGTACAGAAGTACTGTCCTTAAATGTGGCTTGACCCTGCTTACTCCATAATTCACCTGTAATAGGAAAGACAGAATGCAGATTTAAACCCAGTTCAATGTTATATTAGCAAAAGGACAGGGCAGTGCTTCCTTATGGCATACATACAGGGCAGTTGTGGTCCTCACTTTAGGAAAAGGCCATAGTGTGTGCTGCTTGGCTGTCTTAGGAAACAGTGATTCTCACTACACCTCAGGTGGTGAAATTTCAGTCGTGAATGTGGGATTACTTAGTTCTGTTTGGTTTGATTTCCGTATATTTTTTTGAGGTGGGTCATATTACATCGTCCAGGCTGGCCTGTAACTCCTAATCTTCCTGGTTCAACCTCCTAGTACCTGGACTACTATAGTTTTGGCTGCTGTTGATAGTGAGACAGGGTCCCTGAGTGCAGCCCTGACTGTCCTGATACTCACTATATAGCCCTGGCTGGCCTCAAACTTGCCGTAATCTTTCCTCTAAACTCAGAAATTAACTAACACACCTAATGCATTAGTACTTTTCAGTATGGAGCATATGTTACATATTAGTTATGTGGAGGAAAGATCTCAAATGAAATGACATAACAAAGGCTTTAAAAAAGACTGATTCTTGTTCTTACCAATGACAAAGCATAACCACAACAGAAGAATATCTATAGTAGAAAATGTTTAAAAAATTGAATTTGTGTTCTCCTGAGCAATGCAGATGAATGGATAAGTGTTTTGAGAGCTGATTGACCTCTGATGCCTCTCTGAAGAGGATGATGCTAATTCATCTTCCCTGACACATGCCATATAAGTTACTCAATATATCTGACTTATAAATCTCATTGAAAGGCTCCCAGCCTTTCTTGGAACTGACTGGTGAGCCACACCAAAAAAAAATGTTAGTCAGCAGTCGGGATGGGAAAGCTTAATGTTTGGCTCAATTATTTAAATGATGAGAAACAGATCAATGTTAAAAGACTGAAATGCACAAAACCAAGATTATACTATCTGAGGAAGGTCAATGCTCTGGCTTCCAAAGTCTCCCATTAGACATTGTTCTGTCTATTCAACAAGTTGTAGAGATAAACTGGGAAAGTGGCTTAGTGGATAAATCATTTCCAGAGAAAGCAAAGGGTCAGAGTTTGGATTGCAAGCACCCATCTATAAAACAATGTGGGAAAAAGCCTGCTTATAATCCAAGTGCTCTGGAGGTTGAGATGGAAATCCCTAGGACAAGATGGCTGGCTAGACTAGCCAAATGAACCAATTCAAGTTTCATCAAGAGAATCTGTGTAACTTCTGGACTCTATATACATACACATCCACACACACACATATACCCATATATATGCAAACATGCTTACACACACACACACACATGCACAGCACATGCAAAACAGGAGAGAAATAATGATGTAGAAGCCTACCTTCTTGCCTTATACAAAATGTTGTAAAATTTAATATTGTTGGGAAAAGATCTGAAAAATGCTTCATATGAAAAATTCTAGATCACCCATCATTATATAATTGAATTTAAGATGGTATATTGAACAATATTGGGAGAGATCACAGTTTTTTGTGCTAGGCAATTCTTAATTTCTAGTGAAAGGGAGGTAAAGGAATCTTACTTCATCACCTAGTACTTACAAATTAGATTAAAGAGGAATGTGTTTTACTGTAGATTAGACAAACCTGATTGTAAAATTTATGGCATTTTAATATTACATTAAACTGAAATACTAAAACATTAGATATAATTTTCCTGAATTGAATGATATTTCCTTGCTTTAATGTTAAAACACATTGCATATAAACTAAAATTAAATATACTTAGAGAGTGATGTCACCAAAATGTTAGTTGTATTGTTTTCTTTTTTGATTTATATTTCTACATTTTGTTTTGTTTTACTTTATTTTTTTCAATAAAGTATCAGGGTTAGGGGTTAATTTGTAGACCCTATATACAGTTAATAAAAGAAAATCAAAGCTTCATGAAAGTGGTATTGTTAATTATCACTTTTGAAATTTTTCTGGAAATACAAATATAAGAGAAAGATGAGGTCATCTTAAAGCCTGTACAGTCAATGGAGCAAATCTTCCATGAATAAAAAATCTGAGTTCTAGAGGTTAATAACACCTTAGCCATAAAATGAATGTTTCTAGAAAGTACTTTAGGCAAATTTGGCTGTGAATCATAGGGAAATCATGCCACTGGAAATGTATCACCGGCTGCTTTCATATTAGAGAGGTCAAGACAGCCCCTTGCAACACTGTACATTATACTCTAAGATCCACAGGTACCAGTTTCTCCTTTTAAACAGTCACTTCAATCAACTGCTTCATCAATAATCAATAATTGTCAATATCTGTGGATTTTGATGACAAAAAGTAGATAGATACTTTAAAAATTACAACTGAAGATATAAGCTTTAATCATATAATCAAACTTGGTTTTACATTTCTGACAAGTCTACTGTTTTATCAATATATGTTCATGAAGAATTTATAAATTAAGTTGTTGGATAATAATTATTGAAAATAATAATGAATAAAGTGTATTTCATGGTTTTGAAGACTGTATATTTATTTCTTTAATTAAACCACACATTCCTTCTAATCCTATAAAGAGGAAAAGAGTGCTACAGTACAGTGCACTATATATTGTCTTTCTCTTGATTTTTAGACAGGCAAAACTTTAGAATTGATTTATTTGTAAGCACAAGAATATTCAAAGTCCACAAAACCCACAAACAAAACTGGTGTACTAATATCACAGGTCCACAGACCTATATAGGAGCAGAAGTAAACCATAAGACTGCAGTGACACGTAGCTTGTTTAATGTGACAGCTAAGATGTTCTATTTTTGACAGTGGTGTTTATCTACAGAAAAAGAAAACCAAACACTTTTGGTTGGTCATTATCAACCAACATTTGAAGTTAAATGTCATGTTCATTTGATAGGTGTTTTGCTTCTGTACCTGTGCCTATACCTTACTTAAATATGCATATACACAAATACCTGTATGTGTATAGAATTTTGCATATTATTAATCTCTGTTTTTTATCTTTGTATGACTTTTCTATTTTTAACTACAGTAACTATAGTAGATATAATTATCTCTAATGTCAAGGTGAGGAAAGACACAGTTCTAAAGTGCTATGAATTCTTAATAGATTTTATTTATTCTTTGACCATTTCACATAAACACGTAATACTTTTCGTTCATTTTGGCAAATACTAACCTCTCAGCCTCCTTATTCTCAATACATTCTCTTCCTACTTCTATTCCTTTTGATGACCCACAGTGTTCAATTAGGGTTTCTTTCAGGAACAAAATGTGGGAGCATTTACTGGAGAATGGTTAACTTATTAGTAGTTAAACTGTGAAAGAAAAATAGCTCTCTTCCCCCAAGCAACCATCAATTGCAAATGGCATTCAGCTAGGAGTGAGTTCTTATGAACTTCTCTACAATTGTTGCTGGAAGGCTTGATCTTATTCAGGTCTTGTGCAGGCAATTACAGATGTTGTAAATTCAGCAGAACGAAGGCCCTTTCATGTCCTGAATATAGTATTGCATATCACTCTTCCTTATCCCCACCTGTTACATTCTTTTTACTCCCTCTTCCACAAGGTTTCTCCAGACTTACAGCAGGAGATACTCAACCGTTATTATTAGCACAGAGTATTATAACTTTTTAACAGAAACAAGATTTTAATGTGGAAAATTGGACTCAAATTTCAACATCTTAGCTCTGTAGTATAGAAGGAGAAAAACTCCAGGATAAAAAGTTCAGGATTCCTGGCTTGTACAATTGGAAAGACAGCAGTGGTATTATTTGAAAAGCAAATAAATGAATGGTTGTGTCTAAGTAAAAAAGCAAAAGGAAGTAAGTTAAATTTAAATTGGTTCAAAAGTACTGTGAAATTTCTGGTCTATATGTTAGTTGGAGCATGAAATACTGCACCTGTAGCCTTTTACGTTACTTCTACAAGTCACATATGAAGACAAAGTAGATGAGTCAAATGATTCATTCTCAAAAATTGTAATTTAGTGTGTGTGTGTGTGTGTGTGTGTGTGTGTGTGTGTGTGTGTGTGTGATAAGAGTGTGCCTGTATCTTCTCCTTCATGACAGTTTTCTTTGTTTTCAGTATGGAATCAAGCCAGGGTCTTATACATGCAAGGCTCTATCACAAAGCTGCACTACCACACCCCATTAAAAGCACCCATGATTGGCAGCTACTCCCTAAATGCTGTCCTGGACTTATACAGAGGCATGTACACTGAGGTCTAGGCCAACTTTGGGGAATCAGTTCTCTCTTTCCAACTTGGGTTCTGATAATAGAACACAGGTTGTCAGGATATATGGCAAGTGCTTTCATCTATTAAACCCTTTTTCTATACCTATAATCTTATTTTAAGATAAAAACAGTACACATATTTTGAAGAATCCTATAGAAAGCACAATAAATTGGAGGGAGAAGATTGAGAAAAGGTGTATTCAATGCCTTAGTTTTACAATGCACTCATACAAGTTAGTAAAATTTTCGTAGTTCTTAAAAAGGAGCTAAGTAGGCCTGAAAAGATTGCTCTAAAGTTAAAATGGGGTTTTCTCCAAAGGGTCAATTTCAAGTACAAACAAGATGGCTCATACTGTCCTCTATCACTCTAGTTCCCTAGGATTTGACATCCTCTTCTGGTCTTCAAAGCCACTGCACACAGGTGTGACACACACATACATGAAGGCAAACTACTCATACAAACCCCCCCCAAAAAACAAAAATAAAGAAATCTTTCTTGAGAAGGGAACTATGTATTTTAATAACTCCTACTTTTAGGTGATAGTTTTCTGGGGTTAGAGTCAATGCTGAACTCTCACCTCAACTGTTCTGATGTGGGACATAGTAGAATACACTAATGTTTCTTCAGTCTTAAAAAGAATTTTTTTTATTTCCTTAGAGTATGTTATAAACAAGACAGTGGCTTTCACAACATTTATGTATTTTTGTGGGACAAAGTTTGTGCTTTAAATTTTACATGTTGAAATCCTAATCCTTAGTACCTAGAATGCAATTTTATATAGACATGTTTATCATAATATTTAGCTCAATAGAGTCACACTAGAATAGGAAATTCCTATCATGATTGATGCCCACACAAATATGGTCAGTTTGAACATAGTCATGTGCTCAGGAAGAATGCCTTATGGAAATGAAGGGTTCTTTTTTTTTTTTTTTTTTTTTTCTTGTCAGAGCTGAGGACCGAACCCAGGGCCTTGCGCTTGTTAGGCAAGCACTCTACCACTGAGCTAAATCCCCAACCCCCAAGGGTTCTTTACTAGGACTCTCAAGTGTCCACAGTTAAGACATCAGCCACGTTACATTCTGTGGAGGTTTTCTTATAAAAGAATGTGCCTATTGGTAGAGAAAATTTGACCATGGATGCCTAAGAGCACTGTGCTACTGACTTATAAGTCACTGTTTCATATTATTTTTATTCAGATGCCATTAATAAGTTAAGTGCTACATTTAATTTCCATTTCCTTACTGATACAAATATTCTTTTGGCCAAATAATTTCAAAAATTCTGAAGAAAAAAAACCCATTTCTGAGGAGGGAAAAATGTGTGTTGGTGTGTGTTATGCGAATGTGTGAGTGTGGTAGTCAATTGTAGTCTAGGCCGGGCGGTGGTGGCGCATGCCTTTAATGCCAGCACTCGGGAGGCAGAGCCAGGTGGATCTCTGTGAGTTCGAGGCCAGCATGGACTGCAGAGGGATTTCCAGAAAAGGTGCAAAGCTACACAGCGAAGCCCTGTCTCAAAAAACAAAACAAAACAACAACAACAACAACAACAACAAAAAAAAAACAAAAGAAAGAAAGAAAGAAAGAAAGAAAGAAAGAAAGAAAGAAAGAAAGAAAGAAAGAAAATTGTAGTCTATGTGAAGTTTGCTCTTGCAAATTGATTTTCTTGTTAGCCAGCATTTGAAAATTGAAAACTTTTTATTAGTCATTAAAGTTAAGTATAGTTTTCACTCATGTGGCACAAAATTGAGCATATTCCTGATAGATTGAAAGCACTAAATGGCATTACAATTCCATTAAAGAATACTAGCTAAGTGCTAAGTTATTACTAGGAAGACATGGAAGAAATCTGTCTCAGTGAATAACTTTCTTGCTAAAATTCAACTTTCCTTGATATGGTAATTGTTGTATTTATTTATGTCTAATTATTTCAAGTCAAAGTAACCTCCTATGTTTGATTTTTATTATTCTCAATATTTTGCTCAATATTATCACATGTAAATTGCATAAAGGTTGCATTTAACCAGGAAGGTTTAACATGTAACAATGAGTTTTATACATTAAAATCTCAGCCACATCTTTAAATTCATATTTCCTTAATGCTTCCTTAAGATTCTGCATATTTGGTACCTCAAAGATCTTTTATTTTTGGAGCATTTACTATCTTTTTACTGAATAGTTTACATTTTGAGGGACACATTTGGAATAAAGTTTTATTAATTATAAATATTAATACAATGACAGTATTAATAATTCTAAATTTAGTGGAAGTGGAAATTTTCATACTGGTAATACAAGACACCATCTGATGGAAAAAAATCTCTAATTTTGAACCATTTTTTTCTACTTAAACATCTGAAGGAAAGCTGCTTATGAATTACCAACTTCTGATAGGAAAGTGTTTCCATGTAGGAAGTCACAGATTGTAAGTAAGTGCAGAATGCTGCTTTGTTGATAATTTACCCTTAGGATGTAAGTGTAAAGAAAAAGTGTTTCACAGTAATGTCTTGTAGTTTATGGAAAATCCAGTATCATGAGTGGCATTTCTTGTTTCTTATCACTTTAGGCTGGTTAGGACCCTTTCTCTGTTGCAATGTTTGTTTTCATGTTAAAACCAACAAGATTTTTTGTTTGTTTGGTTTCATTTGGTTTGGTTTTTTTTTTCAAGACAAGGTTTCTCTGTGTATCCCTGGCTGTCCTGGGACTATCTCTCTGTAGATCAGGCTGGCCTCAAACCAATAAGTTTTTATATGCTGTCGTATCAGAGGCAAGGAAAACCAGAGATTGCCTTAATGGTGTCCTATTAAAAATAGCAACAGCTTCTAAAGGCAAACCTGAAAACACATTGCAAGTTGATTGGTTCACTAAATCATTAAAGAAGTTTGCTGAAATTCTAGTTCTTCTCTAATACTCAGAAGTCATTTATAAGTTAAATACAAATAGTACATCATTGTGAAATATTACAGCAATAAAACTAGTCTCTTATGGAGGAAATTAAAATTTCACAAGTTTACAAACATAAGCACAATTTATTTGAGAGAAACTCATGAGTAAACTTAAATCTATTTACATTTGTACATAAAATCTACTGTATTTACAATTGCTAGATGCTTTGAAGAGAAAAAAATCTTAATGTGAAGCATGCAGCTGGATATAACAAGCCCAGATGGTCGATAAATCCCTGAGTAAACATACATCTTTTGAATATGCAAATGTTTTATTTGAGGGAAGTTATATTTAATTGAGTGCCATAGTGCCTTGACATATTCCCCTTTCTTGTCTCTAGAAATGTGCCACTTGTCTAATTTTTTATTTCTAAAATAAATGAACAGTGAGTCACTTTCTATTCCACAAAGTATGCTTTGTACTTTATGCAAAGTAAATTCTATCTATAGAATTGTGATTTGATTTATGACACAAACAAGTGTGCAAATTACAGATTCCTGAAATAAGCAGGTTTATAATAAGAACTCATGAATGCTGAGTAGTTGTTTCTGTTATACCTTACAGTGTTGTGAAGAAACTACTGATCTAATGATCAGTTGGTTCTGAACAATAGCTTGAATTGATGTCAAAATGGCAAGAATGTTGCTTATGTAATTCCTCAGGACAATATCCTAAAAGGGGAAGTCAAAGTAAAAGACACTCTAAGAACATTATAGAGTGTCAGAAGAAAGGAAATATAGTAGGGATATGACATGGCAGGATAAGAAATAATTCAGAGTTAAAAGTGGTTAGAACAGGGAATTTGAGTTCTAGAGTTGTTAGTTGTTTTATTCATTTATGTGATTTCAGGTGAGTAGCACTGAAGCAAGTCCTAGACCTGAGTGACACTTGCTGCTCTCTGTTAATAATTAAATAAAATCATTTCACTATTAAAATATATAAAATACTAATTCTCAAAAAAATCTTTTAATTCTTTGTGTTGATGTGATTATTCCTTTTACATTGCTTTTTTATTCAGCTTTTGTAGTCCTGACCAGTATTTATCTCATGAAGATTCCTTATTCCTTTTTCCTGAGAAAATCAAATCAATTAACACCGTGAATCCTTCCTGACTCAAGGACTAATACTTAAGGTCTAGATTGCCCTTGGTTCCTTATATTTATCTCTATATTTTCAGTGAGTAGTTGCTGTTATTTATTTACCAATGTTATTTACCAGGCACAGGAAACAAAGCATGAGGCACAACAAAACCCATTTTGAGTTTATTACAGAAGGGAGAAAGATGGACACCAGTAGGCCTACTAGAGAGAATGTGTAGAGAGAACAGGGAAATGGGTGGAGTCTGCTTTGGAGGGTCACCTCGTACATGGGTATAGGGACTTACATAGCTGTGCCATGTATGCACATAGATTATGTGGTCACACTGCGTGCAGATTACCTGACCATGATGCACACAGATTACATAGGACCTAAGGCCCTCCAGTGACTAAGAATTTTGCCTGACTGGTGACAGTGCATGCATGGTCATGTGACTCCAGAAGTGGCTAGGAGGGTGTCAGGAATAATAAAATTCCACCCTTTCTGTTATTATAAAAAGTGAGTGGTTAGGAGTGGTGGGTGAATGGGAATGGGGGCACCAAGTCTCTCAGAACTTCTTCCAGCTGACTTGGTGGGTGTCAATTTTTATTAAATAAAGTAATTTTTGCGGGGAGTGTGTGGCTTTTCCCAAGGTAGCCAGTCATCCTGAGGTAGCTGGTTATCTTTGCTGCTGTTGTGAGCCCTAGAGATAGTGCTGCTTGGATCTGACAACTTTGACCCAAGAAGATGCTGGTGAGGCAGAAGATGATGTTTAGAAATTTTTTTTTTTCTAAGATCCTGATACTTGGGGGGTGTGGTGAAGGGGAGATGAGGAGATTCCCTGAGGGGTCCCAGGATGAGGAAGGGGGATCCTGGGACCAGGAAAGGTTGAATGATACTAATCTGGAGTGAATCTGACCTGTTTGAGTGGGTCCAAGCTGACATCCTGGAGCTCAGAAGAATTTTTAAGTTTATGAAAGAGACAAATTTTAGATGTATTAAGAAGCAACCAAAAGGAATTCAAGATCCTGATCTTGTAGCTATGATATTATAGTGTTTAGTACTTCACTATCAGAATTTTATTGGTTAGTGTTAAAGTTATGGAGAGAGAGAGAGAGAGAGAGAGAGAGAGAGAGAGAGAGAGAGAGAGAGAGAGAGAGAGAATCTAGAACATGCTTTGACTTTTGACAAATTTTACATGAGACAGTAATAGTTTTTAAGAACTATAAGTCTTCAGAGGTGGGCTGTAGGTGAGCCTTGACGAAATGAGACAGAGCCTATTAGGCTTTTTTTTTTTTTAAATTAATTGGGCTTCCTATATTCACCTGAAACAAATTTTAAATCTTAAGGCACCCATTTCCTTTCATTATCTCAGTATCACTTCAGCATCCAAGAGACACAAGTGATTGATTGCTGAGGGCATTAACAATAATAAACTGTTATAATAAATTCTGTTTTACAGAGTCCAGACCCTTTTATGCCTGGGAGTGTGAATATCTGTGGAGTGTTACTGTTTCTTACTGCCATATTTGATGGTCCTTGTGTCTCTGGCTGTATGGCTGATGATAGCCCTGTAACAGTCAGCTGAGTAGTTAATTATAAATTTGAATATGCTTTAGAGACACAGAGGAAAACTGATAAAGCAGAATGTGATCAGTAGAGACAGGAGAACGCAGAAGGGGAATCTGGAAGGAAAGCAATCCAGTGCGATTGAGTGCGGTTGTTCGATGAAGCTTCATTCTTCTACAGTTGGAGACAAAGAAGTTGATCTCAGTCTCCTCTGGAACTTAAGAGAGTAGGTCCCTGTTTGCATCACTGTGTGTGAGGAAGAATTACCCTGGGGTGGGGTGGGGTAAAAGGTTTTAGGTGAGATAGGTGAATCCAGTAAGGGAAGCCCTTGAGCTTAACAGCTGTGGGATTACAAGAATTATGTTGAAGGGTCCCTGCCATTTAGGGGAAAGAAGTAAGGGGTGTTGGCCTGGGGGAGAAAGAAGGACCTGATTCCTGATGTTGATTGGAAGTGAGCTGGGGTTGTCACGTGGCTGGGGTAGAGAATGGTCAGCAAAATTCCATAGGAGAGAATGGAAGTGTTAGAGAAAGGGAGTGGGCAGATGGTCAGGGAGGGATGAAGGTTTGGATAGAAGGCTTAGAACTGGCCTCCCATACATGAGTTCAAATGGCATGATTGAAAGGGGTTGCTTGGGAAGAGCCTAGAACCTGTGAAGAGCCAGAGGCAATAGTTTTACCCAGTCAAGGTGAAGTTCCTGTGACATCTTAATGAGAATATTTTTTAAGGAGCAGTTAGTTCATTCTACCTTTCCTGAGAACTGAGGGTGGTATGGGATATGGAAATAACAAGGGATAAGAGATTTAGCTAGGGTTTGGGAAATCTAGGAAGTGAACTCTGAGCCATTATCAGACTGGAGAAAGGCTAGGATCCCAAATCGTGGGACAATCTCCTGGAGAAGGAGGTCAGAGACTGTCTGAGCCCATTTGTTAGTAAATAGGAAAGCATCAACCCAGCTCAAGAAGATATCCACAGGACCAGGAGATATTTAACCCATCTGATGGTGGGCATATGAATAAAATCAAGTTCCTTACACTCAGTCCCTGGAAGAAAGTCCCTAGCCTGGTGGGTGGGAAAAGGGTGACTCTGATATTTGGAAATGGGATCTGACTTTTGACAAATTTTACAAGAGTCACTAGCAGTTTTTAAGAACTGTAAGTTTTCGGGGGTGGGCTGTAGGTGAGCCTTGACAAAATGAGACAGAACCTGACTATTAGAATGAAAGAGCTGGTGTAGATAGGACAGAATTTGCCGAATGTCAGGGGATGGCTGTGAAGATGCAAATTGTAGTGTATGGATTCCCTGCATTGGGTGCAATGGCTGGAGGGCTGCTGCTCTAGCTGTCTGGTCAGCTTGGTTATTTCTCTTAGAGATGATGGAGCTCTATGTCTGTAGGAGGTGAATAATTCCTATAGCTTTGGGGAGATGGGGGCTTTTGTCATGGCCATTATTGGGCCTGAGTTAGATATGGATCCTCTTTTTGCTGTAAGAAGGCCACACTTCCAGCATGACAGCATGGGGCAGCAGGATATGAAAAGCACATTTGGAGTCTGTGTAAATATTTAGGGATTGTCCCTGTGCCAATTGGAAGGCACAGGTGAGAGCTATTAGTTCAGCCTGTTGGTTAGTAGTGTGGGTAGGTAGTGCCTGTGCTTCAACCACCCTGGTATCTGACACTATGGCAGAGCCTGCTTTATGGGTCCCCTCATGTAAAAAGGAGCTGCCATCTGTGTACCAGGTATAGTGGCCTGAGGCAATGTGCCCTCCTGTATGTGTGAAGGATTGGACAATAGTTGCTCCAGGGTTTCAGTGAAAGAATGAGATGGGGAATAGTCAGTACTAGATTAAGGGAGAAGGTTTGAGATATTAAGTGGTAGGCAAGATTTGAAAGTAATTGTGGCATCTTCGACTAGTGCCACTTGGAGAGAAAGAACTCAGGAAGGGGGTAAAGTTTGTAAGCCTTTATAAGTTAATAGATGGGACAAGCTGTGGTGGGAGAAAATAGTGGTGGGTGACCCAAAGGTTACTTTCTTTGATACATGAATAAGGAGCTCAGCAGCTGCTAAGGCACAAATGTAAGGTGCCCATCCCTGAGTGGTGAGGTCTAGTTTTTTTGGACAGGTAGGCTACAGGCACAAAGGAGGGTCCCAGTGGATGCCCTAGCTCCACATATATATCCCTCTTTCTGTTGCATAGAGGGAGAAGGGATGTGTAAGGTCTGGGAGATGGATGGCTGGGGACAGTAGGAAAACTTGTTGGAGCTTTGGAAAGGGTTTAATAATGGGGTGGAGGAGGGGTTCATGTGGGAAGCCAAGAGCTGTCTCAGGTAAGGGGCAAGCAAGGAGAGAAAGATATGGGACCCAGGACCATAAGAATCAAGTTATTCCCAGAAACAATGCAATTTCCTGTTTACTAGAGGGGACTGCAAAGGCTAGATTGGGTGCTTTCTGTCCATCCTTGTGGGTTGGAGTAATGGTTAGAATGGTTAGACCCAGATAGCTGACCTCAGTAGTGGACAGCTGGACCTTGGAAGATGAGACCCTATAACCCTGGCTAGACAAGAAAATTAGGAGAGCAGAGGTGTTAGTTTGGCTAACTTGTAATGATGGGAGGCAAAGTAGAATGTCATCTACATAATGCATAAGTTTAGAGTTGGGGAAAGACAAAGAGCGTAAGTCAGAGGCTAGGGCCTGACCAAATAAATGTGGGCTGTCTTTGAATCCTTGTGGCAAGATGGTCCAGGTCAGTTGCATGGACAGGTGAGTGTCAGGGTCAGTCCAGGTGAAAGCAAAGATATTCTGAGACTGAGGGTTGAGAAGAATAGAGAAGAAAACATCCTTGAGATCCAGAATTGCAAAATGGGAGGTTCCTGAGGGGATAGTGGAGAGGAGTGTATATGGATTGGGGACCACAGGATAGGGGTGAAACCACTGCAGAATTAATAAACCAGAGGTCTTCAACTAGGTAGTAGGTTCCATTAGACTTCTTAACTGCAAGTATAGGGATGTTAAAAGGAGAATAGGTGGGGTAAAGTAGCTTTTTCTTAGAAGGTCAGAGATGACAAGTTTAAGTCCCCTAAAGCTCTGGAGTGAGAGAGGGTACTGGGCTTGGGTAGTGTACCAGGTAGGGTCCTGTAATTGGATGGCAATGAAGGAATGGTACCTAGCAACAGAAAGGTTTAGGGAGATCCAAGACTTGGGGGTCCATCTGAGAGGCTGACAAAGGCAATGACAGGTTAGAACCAGTGAATTGGGTGGTTAGTAGGAGAGGAGCTGCTGGTGAGTCTGTGGCCAGGTAAATGGGGGGAACAAATGAAATGGAAGCTCCTACCTTGGCTAAAAAATATCTTTCCATTAGGGGCACAGGGCAAGTTGGCATGAACAAAAATGTGTAAGAGGGATGGATACCCCTGAAAATACAACTGAGTGGTGAGCTCTGATGAGGTAGCTAAAGCTGTCCCCTACTCTGACAATAGGGAGACAAGATGGAGAGGTGGGTACCCAAAACTCCCTCAGGACTGAGTAAGTGGCCCTGGTATCCACGAGAAAGGAAATGGATTGCCCCAATACTGTAATGGCTACCCGAGGCTCCCTGTGGGAGATGACAGTTGTCAGTTTGGAGCCTGGGCAAACTCAGTCATCCATGGCCAAGCCTAGAAGGTCGAATGGAGGGTGGTTTGTGTTTAATGTTACCATCCCATGAGGTGCACGGGGACAGTCAGTTGACCAATGTCCTTCTTGGTGGCACTTTGGACATAGCCCAGGTAGCCCACATGGGGCAGTGCAAGTACAAGCCCAGTGGTATTCTCTACCACATTTAAAACAAGTCCCTGTGGACCCTTGGGCAGTCACCATGGCCAGATGGATAGCCTTGGCCAGCATTTGGCATTTCTGTTCATGGGCTTTCTCTTTTCTCCAGTATTACACCTTAAAAGCCAGTGCTAAGACTTCTGCCTGTGGGGTCAGGAGCCCTCTATCCGGATGCTTAAGCTTGGCCCTAATGTAAGGGAACCTCTGCAATAAATAAATAAATAAATAAATAAATAGGCCGTAAGGAGCTGGCTGCCCTCTGGGATCTCAGGATCTAGATTAGTATATTGTAAGAAGACTTTTGTAAGTCGTTCTAGGATTGAGATGGATTTTCCTGTCTGTTCTGAACTATGTCTTGAAGCTTTTCATAGTTTACTGGTGTGAGAGCAGCCTTATGAAAACCTGCTAGGAGGCAGGTTGTAAATTGACCCCTAGCTAGACAGCCACCTGGGGTGTTATAATTCCATCATGGGTCTTGATCAAGGACCGCCTCAGCTCCAGGAGGAAGTGCTGCGTTAGTCTGGGGGGACCTCATCTGCATGTATCCCAGCCTGGTCCCAAACTCATCTATATTCCTCAGGAAGCAAGTTATTAGTTAGGATCATGTATATATCATGAAAAGTGAGATTATAAGATTGGGTGATATATTGGAATTATTTAATAAAAGAGGTAGAGTTGGACATGTAAGAACCCAGTTTCTTTTCTATCTGAGAGAGTGCCACGAGTTGGAAAGGAACATGTACCTTAACCAGTCCATCTACCTTAGCTACCTCTCACAAAGGAAGGATGGCCACCAGGTTGGTTTGACAAGGGTTGGGTTCCTTAGCAGCTCAAGAATGCATGACAGGGGAGTAAAAGCAGGAGCCAGAGTGGGGCAGTTGGAGTGGCCCAGTACTGGAAAGGAGGAAGGGGCTGGGGGAGCTGAAGGAACAGTCACTGCAGAAGGTTGGAAAGGTGGGGGTTCACTAGCAATGTCTAGAGTAGTAGTGGCTCCGGTTGCATAGCTAGGAGCAGGTGAATAGGAATCAAGGAGACAGGGTTTGGAGCTAAGATAGAAACAGGTTTGGATAGAAGGTAACTCTATCTGCCTTTTCACTGACAGAAGTTAAATAACTCCCATAAAATATCAGGGCCCAATGAGCAATTAGGTGGCCATTTTTTGTTGTTATCTAAGGAATATTTAGGCCATTTATTAGTGCAGAGGTGGATAAGCTTAGAAGTCTGTAAGTAGGACATTAAGCTGAGAGGTTTGATGGTTTCTAAAAGGCATCCCAGAGGAAACATAGGGCTCATGTGATTGGAGGGCTTATTTCCCATGGCTGTGTGTGTGTGTGTGTGTGTGTGTGTGTGTGTGTGTGTGTGTGTGAGAGAGAGAGAGAGAGAGAGAGAGAGAGAGAGAGAGAGAGAGAAGAAATCCAATAGCTTGAATATCTTAGACATTCCAGAGATTAAGAGAGGATCAATTAAGAATGGTGCAAGTCGATCAGTGTTCCATTGAGCAAAGAGCGAGGGCCAGGGTGGTAGCCTGAAGGACAAAGGTATGAGAGATGAGAAACAAATGACAACTAAGTCTCAGACCACAGTTGTGGGGAATGGCAAGTGATGATAGTCAGTGATGAGGGCTGATTGTAGCCTTAAAGGCCATAGAACAGGAGTTCTACCACTTTCAAGAACACCACTAGGGTGCTGGAGGATCAACGGTTATTCCCACAGGTCCAGGAATATGTTCACCTTGACTAGTGTAGGAAAAACTCACCAGTTGAAGTAGCCAGTGTTGTTCAAAGCGATGCAGTTGCTGGGCAGGTGGAAAATGGACAGTTGTAAATAAACCAACCCTGGTTCAGAATTCCAGTGCAGTAGTGCCAGAAGAACCTGTTTGGCCTCAACACCAATGTTATTTATTTACTGATGTTATTTACCAGGCATGAGAAAAGAACAATGAAACAAAACAAAAACCAAACCACTTTGAGAGTTTATTAGGGAAGGGAAAAAGATGGGCAGATTAGGCCTACCATAGAGAACGTGTGGAGAGGGGGGTGGAATGGGACAGGTGGAGTCTGCTTTTAAGGGTCACCTTGTGCATGCATATAGGGGCTTATGTAGCTATGCCACGCATATGCATACATTATGTGACAGTACTGCACTCAGGTTACATTACCACATTGCACATGGATTATGGAGGACAAAAGACTCCGGAGTGACTAAGAATTTTGCTCGACTGAGCGCATACACAGTCATGTGACTCCAGAAGCAGCTAGAAGGGTGTCAGGAATAATAACAGTTGCTGTTTTCCACTGTAAATGGTAAGTTCATAGCATCAGATCATTGCTTTCTTTATGGCTAAGAGAATAATCTACAACAAGCAGTTGCTTCAGCAAACCATTAACCCTAACCAAACTACAGCTTTTGTAGGTTTTTGTAGCTTTTTTTTTTTTTTATAGAATTTGTAGTTTTGTTGCTTTGATGTAATAATGCCAATTTATTGTCAGTTGGAAGGCCTTTTCTCCTGAATTCAGAAAGAGAAACCCTCAATGGACAATAAGTAAAATCATCACTGAGCAGAAATTCTAATGCTTGGAATCAGAATATTATAACTTTATTCTTGTTTTGTACTGATACAAAAGAGATTCATGGAAAGCCTAAATTGAAAGTAGTTCACTTTTCTCCCATATAACTTGGACAAAGGGAATCATCTACCTCAGGGGCTAATCTTACAGGGAAAGAGCTTAAAATTCCCAAACATGCCCCTGTTGCTTTTACAGATCTTCTAGTCCTCTGAATGTCACTTGGATTCCCTAAATGGTTTCCAGTATACCTCTATTGTCAAAGACAGAGAAAGTACAGGTGAGGAATCCCAAGAGCTGGTCTCTGATGGAAGCCATTCTAGTTTATGACATAGAATTTGCTGTTAGATTCATTTGTTAACATTTGTCTGCACATATTTTGATGAGATTCACTGATCTTAACAGAATCAGGTACAGCAAACAGCAATTAGTTTAAACCTACATTTCAAAATCCTATGGATAGAGAAATGAACCCACAAGGCAATAGCAAGGACTTAGAAGTGACTGAACAGATAACTCAGATAATGGAGAATGGAAGTTCCCTAGATATTTTTTTGATGAATTACATATTTTTTTTCAACACAGGGCCTGTATGTTTATTGTTTAGGTAGGAAGAAACAATTCAGCCCAACTCCCTAGGATACCAATGCCAACTTGTAGATTTCATACTTTCATAAATATCTCAATAAGCTATAGCATTTAAAGAAATTAAATGTTAAAACACACAAATTCTGGAGAAATTTTAAATTGCGTACCAGGAAGAAAAATAGTTCAAATATGTCAGTTCAGTACAAAGAGAAAGAGTCACTGAGATTAAGAGTGCTATTTTCAAAGGAAAATGTCATGTTCTATCAACAGAGCCATTCCCTGTTTATCCATAGAGAGTAGAGACAAAATGGAAGCCGGTTACACATACTTTCACCTTAGTGAAAGATTGAAACTGTATCCTATTACTTTGTCCTTGAACAGATGAAACGAATTCTTAAAACAATGGCTGAGAGCCAATGGGATTTTCTTTTATTTTCCTTTGCCCAGACTAGAGAATAAGACAGAGAATAAGACTCAGTAAACAAATGTCTGTTTTGCTTTTTCCCTCAAGTGACTCCTTCAGATTGAAAAAAAAAAAAAAATCTTTCCATCTTCAAAGAATGCACTTCACAATATCCCAGGACTTCCCTTAGCTTCCTATCTAACTGGATTTCTTCCTAGTTTGCTTCAGTATATTTTTTGCTCACACAACAGTGCACATGAAATGATCCATCTTCTATTACAGTGAAAAACTACTCCTGCTGGTTAATGTTGCCATGCAGCACAGAAAATCTTAGAAAATTCCTCCATAGGGCTGAGATGATAATCCAAACACCTGTAAATAAAGGCAAGAGGAAAGGTGTTCAAATCTCTCTATAGATTTATTCTGGTCCCAAAAGGTGCTCCATCTGGGTGGAGCTCCCAATTCAGAGAACATAGCATCCAAAAAAAGATGATGGGCTTTTCTCTCTACATCAGCCACAGATATAGCCTTCCACCAAGGCTAGCCATGTAATAATGTGAAGAACAGTGTTCCCAGCAGAGAATAGTATTATAACCCTGAGGAAGAACTAGGGATTCTCCCAACGGAATTGGTGTCTCTGAGAAATCATGTGTAGCCCAGGTGGGACTGAAAGCAACTTGTCTTTGCAAAAGCTTGATTCTGGGGCTTCCTTAACATCATCCATCCTTCAAATTTCCCAAACATTTCCACTTCTAAGAAAACCAAGAAGTTGAACATAAAGGTCACTTTCTAGTCAGGGCCTAAGTTGGTAGATAATACAACCCAGCCCACACAGTCTCTCCCTTTCCACAGTGAACTCTGCTCTTGGGCTCCCTTCCTCATTCCCTGACCAAAATCCCATGGATGAAGAGAAGAAAAGCAACTTCTCACTTACAGAAACAGAACAATCCAAATGTTCTGTAGATGGACAGAAGTGACAGGGATAACTGATTATAATAGCAATGCAGGTAAAATGGCAAACTGAAAGCTGTCTCTACTCAACTTGATGAATGGGGGGAGTCAGAATAATTTATATAAAATAAGACCATTTCAAGGACTGAAAACATGGAAGGTTATTAAAGAATATGAAATGAAAGCTACATGGTGGTCATGCGAAAGGAGCCAGCCATGCATGGCTCCTCATCAGTGGATGAAAATACTTCACAGGAGAGCCAGTCCACCTAGTGAAAACAGGACAAGCTTGACAAACTCACAGTTCTCACAAGTATCTACAAGGAATTAGTCATCAACAGGGGAAACTTGTAACCTTCTCCAGAATTGGATGACTTAAAGTCTATGGCAATCCTCATGATTTTCTACTCTAGAATCACAACAACCAGTGGACATTCCCTGAGACCTCCTTCCTCCCATAGGGTGATTGCTATGACACCCACTCCTCCACCCCTATGGTGTCCTATACTAAACAGGATTAGAAAGAGCTGAGATAGGTTTTCTAATAATAAATCCTATTGACACATCTGCCACCAGAATACCCTGTCACTCTCAGAAACTGATCTTTGTGTAGACAATGGCTGCCCCAAGGTTGAGAACATTTTAGAAGTGAGAACACACCTGGAGCACATACTGGAAAGACCAAGGTGATCAAAGAGACTCCTGGCACACTAAGAAGGAAAGGATCTTCCAGGATTGCAGCCTTGAGAGCTGGGAACTCTAAGAAGGGAAACAAACTACTTTGACATATTATTTTTATGTTTTAGCTGTTGGGGGAGGTGATCTTTTTATTTTACCCCAGTGTTTTCTTTTTCCTTTTTGTACCCCTTTCTGTATTCTGTATTATATTATTTTTAAAATGTTTTTTATCACCTTTTTGACAATCTTGTACAATGTATTTTAATCATATTCACCCTGTGCACTTCTCCCAGATTATCTACCCATTTCCTACTCACACAACTTTGACTTTTTTTTCTGTTTAACACCCATCAAATCTGATCTATATACCATATATTCTTGGATATGTGGCCTTCCACTGGAGCATGATTGACTTACCAGGGTCAATACTACTGAAAACAACAACAGAAATGGACTCTTCTTATTCCAGAAGCTCCTTCTCCCAAAAGCTATCAATTACCAATAGCTCCTTGGCTAGGGATGTAACTTCAAACTGATTTGCCCACTTCATGCTAGGACTTGGTCTGGCCTGAGTTTTCATGTGGCTTTTACCTGCTGTCACAATCACTGTGAGTTCATATACGTAGCTCTGTTTCTGTCCAGAGAATATTATTTCATTGCATTCATCCCCCTCCTCTGGCTTCATTGCCCACAGTTTTTTCAGCATTCTTATCTCCCAAAACACCCTATTCAGCTCTACTACTAAACAGATTTTTCAACTCAAAGTTCCAAACATTTCCACAGAACTCAACAAAATAACATGACGAGGTCCATGACAGCAAGATCCTTCTTGATACCAATTTCTGTTATAATATGCTTTCTCTTACAAGCACCATAATCAAAAGAAACTTTGGGAGAAATAAAATTTTTTCATTTTATAAGTTATAGTCCATCATATATGTAAAGTGGGAACCAGGAGAAAGGAACTGAAGCAGTGACCATGGAGGAATGCTGCTTACTGGTTTGCTCTCAGGTTCACATTCAGCTACCTTTCTTATAAGGCCAAATCCAACTGCCTAGGGATGGTAGTGCCTACAGTTGTCTCTCCTTCATTGGTTTGCAATAAAGAAAATGTTCCACATACATGCCCACAGTTCAATCTGATGGAGGCAATTCTTTAGTTAAGGTTCCTTCTTCCTAGATATATTAACTTGACAACCAAAATCAGCTATCACAGATTGATAACTTCAAAGATGACAGAAGTAAATACAAAAAATGAAGTGAATCCTCATTTCAACACAGAAGCTGAAGAAGACCAATAAGCATAGATGGAAAGTCAACAATATGAATAAAATTCAAAAAGAAAATAATTAAGATTTTTTTAAAGAAATAAAACAAAATATGAAGGAAATAATGAATTAAATAAATACAATTGTCAAATACATCAGCAACTAACTCAAAAAAGCAGAAGAACAACTATCAGGGATGGAGGACAGAGTCACAAAAGAGTATCCAAATATCAAGAAAAAAAAAACACTAATAATAAAGCAGATTCCCCAAATTTCTGAATATGATCAAAATACAAAACTAAGGATTCATGTAGTAGAATCTGATATGAATTATAGAAAAATTATTCAATTTTATTAAGGCATAAATTTTCTCAAATTTATAGGAAAAGAAATACCTAAGCAAAAGAGGTATTTATAGCATAAAATAGACATGAGCAGAAAAAGACCAGTCCACAGCACAGTGTTGTCAAGACAGAAAATCTATATAAAAGATAATATTAAAAGCTGCAAGAAAAGTTGCCAGCTTGTAAAGTTCATCAGAATATTAGATGCCTCAACCAATAAATTTTAATTTTAAGAAATCTAAAATTAAAACTTCAAGAATTTAAAGAAATAAACTAAAGAGGACAGTAGAAGACAGAAAATCCTCCAATTCTGATAGATTGACAGAATCAGTATAATAAAAAATGACTATATAAACAAATGAATCTGTAGATTCAACACAATTACCATGAAAATCAAATTACTTTTTTTTTTTTACTAAACTAAAAACAAAAGCAATCCTAGAATTCACATGAAAGCATGGAAGAACCCAGACAGTCACAACAAATGTCCTACAAAAAGAGAAAGCTGAAGTAGCTGACTGCACGTTACACGACAGAGTCCCAGAGAGAACAAAGGACTCAGAAACTAACCCAATGGGGACAATCACCTACCTTTTGACAAATGTTTCATACACATACATCAGATAAAAGGGCCTTTTCAATAAAAGATGATGGGGAAATAATAGCTCCACATGTTAAAAAAAAAGTGAAATTCTATCCGTACCTTTAACTCTGTAAAAAATTCTATTTTAAAAGGTTTTAGTACCAGAATATAAGATGTGAATCTCTAGAGATATTAGAGATACAGGCATAGACAAAGACTTCTGAAAAAGAATTCAAATGCTTGGGGGGGAAATACAAGAATCAACAAATTCTTGAGCATGAGATTAAATAGCCTTTGCACAGCAATGTACCTGTCAGCAGGATAAAGCCACTGCACAGACGGGAAGAATGTCCTTGTCAACTATACATCTTACAGGGTGTCTGTATCTAGAGTACATAAAAATTTTAAAAATGATAAACCAATAATCAAAAACATCCAATCAATAATGAAGTTCTTAAAAGAAATACAAATGGTAAATAAATATATTTAAAAATTATTTGCTGTACCTATCAGGGAAATTCAGGTTCAAACTACAGTGAGAAACAAATCACATAGTTAAGTGATGATGTCGGTGGAATTGAACACTGTTGATAATCATGGAAACTGGGGCATTCACTCTGGAAATTAGTGAGGACATTTCTAAAACACTAAAAGTGGAACTATCATACAATCCAGCTACAGTGCTTCAATTCATCCTACCTTAGATCTGCTGGCATATCCATATTAATTGTACAATAATTCCATGTGAATCAGTCTTAGATTACCAACCAACAGATGAAAGGAAGGAGAAAATCTGATATATACACACATGTTGCTTATTTAGCCAAAAGGAAGAATAAAATTTTATCATCTGTGGCAAAATGGATGATACTGGAGATCAGCAATGAAACTGCTAGACACAGAAGGGAAAATATTACATGCTACTCCCATGTTTGGGTGCTGAATATACTTACACATGCTCACACATGTGCAAATAAACATGTACACATGTGCACATACACATGCACACACATGAACATATGTGCATACATACTCATACTCACATTCACAAGCACCCAACTGCATCTACACACATACACACACACATATACCTATCAGTGAAAAAGTAGAAGCAAGACAGTGTTGGGAAGTAAGAGGTTTAAAGGGCAATACAGGGGAAACAACAGAAGGTACTGATGGCTTAAGAAAGACCAAATAGACAAAATATCATAGGTTTTTCTCTCACATTAATGATGAATGCATACAGGGGATTATTTGGTGTGTGTTAGAAATGGAACCAGCAGGAGTCCCTTTTCAATGTGAAAATAAGAAAATGGACCCCATTATTCTGTGTGTCATCTAAATAGATAATTTTAAAAATTACTTTTGAAACACATATGTAATAGGCATGGTAGTGAACACCTTTAATACCAGCACATGGGAGACAGGGACAGGTGTCCCTATGAGTTTGAGGCCAGCCTAATCTACATAGTAATTTCCAGGCCAGCCATAGCTACAGAGAAATCCTACCACAAAACTTAAAAAGTATGTGTACATTCTATGCACATTCTCTCTCTCTCTCTCTCTCTCTCTCTCTCTCTCTCTCTCTCTCTCCATATATATATATATATATATATATGTATATATATATATATATTCATATGTCTGGATATCTAATTAATTTAGGTATCAGATCAAGGACATTCCAGGAAAAAAGCTTCTAAAACATAAATAAATCATACCAGAACTACAAAGTTATATTAACAATTTAAAGCCACATGAGGTTAATCAATGAATTTAGTATGGTCATCACAAAAATATACCATAACATTTAGTAAAAGTGTAAAAGGTGTGCATATATGCAAGAAAACAAATGAAATTTGTTGGAGATATTCTGGGGAGAATATATATAATTAAGGGCATATCAGCAGCAAATTTCTCATCATGGAAGAAAATTGTAAATCAGTGAACTGAAACAGTTCTCAGGAGCTTTCTTAGGCAGCATAGCAACTGTGCAATGATGACATGCAAATTCTTGAGACATTCTGAAGTGTTCCTTCTTTTTTCCTTCCTTCCTCCCTCCTTTTTTCTCTCTCTTCCATACTCAGTCTCTTTCTTTCTTTCTTTCTTCTATCAAGATGCTGGAAGTCTCTGCCCCATTTCTTATTCCTGCCAACCATAATGGTTATATAATTGAAAGTCTGCTTAATCAGTTCAAGAGTGCCAGCAGTGACTTGAGCCTTGGTTTGGCAATCATGGGAAATGAATTTTTGGATTACAAGACTTAAAAAAATAATAAATAAAACTGTTAAGATGCTGCTGTGAAATTAGAAGGAACTGGCCTGACCCTAGATTTGGTTATGCTAGGATTTAAAAATTTGGTCATTGAGGGTGTGGTCAGCTCTGCACAAGAAACTTAACATGAGAAGATTCTGCATTAGTGATGGTGGGTGGAAAGGCTGATGTTCATTGACTCTCTCTTCAGTTCTTTGGAGGTCCAAATTGAATACTTTAGCCATGCTTACTGTGGCTCTAGTAACAACAAAGCTATTGGACTCCTGATGTGGGTTGCTGCAAGCAATGTTAATAATGATTTCAGGAGGGCAGGAGTAATTGTTTTTTTCAGGATATCTAAACAGAGTCCAAGTGTTGTTTCCTTGTTGTCAGAATTAACCCTCATTTGGCCCTGAGGAATTTCTACTCTAGTATAGGAAACAAGGAAGTGAATAATTTACTAGAATGGATGACAAATAACCCTGTGAGGCAAGAGGCTCTGATAGCTTCAGCTCTTATTATGATACAACAGACAAAAATCATGTGTCCAACGGTGATCAGTATAGACAGCTCTATTCCAAAGTAACCAATGACAAGTATGATGATGCATTGGCCAAGTTTAGCAAACTGGAGGTCATAATGTCACAATCTCTTGAAAGTCCCAGACTGGGCATGCTTCACACTTGGTGGTTGCCTTTCTTGTCTTTACCTTGTTTTGGTTCTAGTTTCCTCTTTCATAATTCCTGTAATTAGCTTATATCCCTACCTGTATCACTGGCATTAACAAGGACTTTGTCCTTTATTAGTCTGTAGGAATTTTCTTGACAGATTCTCCATGATAGCAAAGCAAGATCAAACTGACAGTAAGTAAAGTGACTACAATTCAAAAGGCTCTGGAAACAAAGCCCTGAGGATAAACAGTGCACAGGAAGATGGATCTTGGGAAAACCAGATGGAGCTTACATTAAAGATATGGTCCACTGAATACAAGAGACCTACTTAGCTATAAAGAAATTTATCCAAAGTCAAGCATAACGCTGCAGGTGAAATGATAAAATTGTTTCAACTTAGGAACAAGCCTGGGAGGATAATTTCAGCATTGGTATCATGGAGAGTTCCTACAGACAAATTAAAGGACAAAGTCTATACACAGTGCACAGACAGAAAACCCCTAATACCAACATCTATGGGAAAACTTGCGTAAGAATATAAATATATAGTGAAAATTTAAATGAGATAAGCAAGTTTTCACTCACTAAATTATCATGAAAACAGCAAAAATAACAACCTCTGTAAAGGCCAGTAAGAAAAGGTGGCAACTGATAAGGCAGTCTTGCGTACCAGGTACCTTGATCCTTGTGCTTGGCCAGAATCTAGAAATGGCCTTGCTTCTGTCTTTGCCAGAGACTAGGAATGCTAAAAAAATGTCTTAGGTCTATTGTAATCTTCCTTTTCTGTCTTCATAACTATATTGGGTACCAAGAAAGGGAATAGCAGACTTGGAGGTCATTGAGTATAGACTCTTCCCTCTTGATCAACTTTGGACTCCACCTCCATTTCCTTGGTACCTCTATAAAGGTAAACATTAGCTTTGACACTCTTTAAAATATAAATTATCATATGAAAAGTTGGAGGTATCAGGGCTTGGTTGAGACTCTTGAGGGAATGGTAATTCTCACTGGTTAAAAGAATCTTGCAGGTAAGTGTTCTTTATGTATATTTTATATATCTTTATGTATATTTTATGCAATATATATAAATGCATGTAAATATTATGTATACTTTATACATGTGTGGTGATTTGAATTAGAAGGGCTCTCTATAAGCTTATATATTTACACACTTGGTCCCCAGTTGGTAGAACTGTTTGAGAAGCATTAGGAGGTGTGGCCTTGTTAGAGAAGGTATGTTACTTGGGGGTCAGCTTTGAAATATCAAAAACTCACATCATTTCCAGTTAGCTCTCTGGTCATAGAATCACCCTCAGAAACTTTAAGCCCCTAATAAAGTTTTTCTTCTATACTTAAAGCTTAAACAAGTTTTCTATAACATTATTGGCTTTCTTAATAGTACTCTGAATTTCTTTCTACTGCCTCAACCAGGTAGCTGTTTGCAGATCTCCATACAGAACATGAAGCATTCTTAGATTCTAGTTCAAAGGCACAATTCTCTCTGTTCCACTAAGGAATTGCTAAGATTTACAGCTTGCCTACTTTGTTATTTTTCTTTCAAACTCTAATAAATTGATACTCAAACACCCTACTAAGAATGTTTTAAAATTATTATTAAGAACACAAATAACCAAGAAACAACCCTGGGATTTCCTGGTAACACATATTTTAAGTGATACATATCATATCATTTTAGAAATTAATATGAAATTTAAAATTAAAAAATTCATCAAGACCTTCTTTTGGAATTCTGTAAAAACAACTAGTGATGGAGACACTCACTGATATACTTATGAGTATGGCTACATAGACTTTGATGTCTTCAAGCATATTCATTAAATTCTAAGCATTAAACGGATTTTTAATGACTCCTATACTTGCTTTCTCAGGCTCTAACTCTAAAATTTTCTTTCTTTCTTCTCTGACTTCCTATTCTTGGCAGCATCTGAGATTTTCTGCATGCCTGCCTTGTTCCTTTACCAAAAACTCATAAAACTTGGTTCTCAAACTTGCTCCTGAGTCTATAAATTCTTTTGTTCATAAAAAAGAACCTCAAATTCCCCAGTAACATATGATAATTGGTCATATGGTATATGAGTTCTATCTCTGGCCATGTATGAAGACATGCCATTTTAATAGTCAAAAAGATTTTAGGATTACAAGCAAAGACATACTGTTTTCTCTTCCCCTAAGGGTTAACAAATGGGCCTACCAGTCACCTGGAGAGGCCCCTCAAGAAAGATATCTTGGAGAATAATTAGCTCTTAATGAGATACATACTTACAGAACCAGAAGTGCTCTCCCTCATGTAGTTTCTTACAGATTCACATTGCTGAATGTGTCTGCTTTTCTGAATTCTCATTCAAAAGAATAAGTTTGTTTGCTCTCTTTCTAGCTCCCTTTCCCATTAACAGCCAGAAGCCAAAGTCTACTCTCTGCCCTGATATCACCCCATACTTTTCCAATGTACCTGCCACTCTCCACACCTCCACAGCATGTCCTGCTTGCAGACTTCCATTGTGAGCCCGTCTGCTTTTCTGGTTTAATTTAAAGAGCATGTGTTTTTCTTTCCTTTCATCTACTCCTGCCACTTGGTCCTCACCAAGATTTCCAGGTTATCTACCCTCTTCTTTTATCTTTCAAACTCCAATAAAATGGCTCCCAAGTTTTTTTTCCCAAGGCTGTTTTTAAACTATTATACTTTTATGACCAAGAAGTCACAAAAAGGAACCTTTGCTTCCCAGGAACATTAAAAATAATTGCTGGGTTATGATCTGAGGGGTAATGAAGAATAAGACAAATACCCAACTTAGTCCTAGAGGTAAATATAATACAACTGATTTAAGCATGTTTGTGCTATATAACATCAGATTGTTAAAATACTAAACCTAGGTGAACTAGAGAAGAGAAATCTACATGCTGAGTTTGTTATACCCAGATCACAGGGACCCCCCAAAGACCACCATGGAGACTGCATCCCATATGTAAAGCAAAGAACCTTTTTATTTTCAAGCTCAGATCAGTGAGAGCAGAGAGCCTCCAGCCCAAGCAGGGTGGGATTTTTATCAAGGCAGAGGTTGGGGTGAGGAGATTTCTGGGTTCTCTAGGGGTTTAGGGAATGTTTGGAATGTCAGGTATTTCCCCGTAGATGCAGCCCCTCCCTTGGTGGGGTCAATTCATGTTTTATTTTTTTTTCCTGAATCTGGGTGTTACCTGCCAGTAAGCCTATTTCAGAAGCTGTGCCTGGGCCTCTAAGTCTGCCATGACAGTTGTGTGATCAAGTGGTTTTGGGGCCCCCTGCAAGTTCTCAGTGGTTTGGATGATTTGGTTATACCTAACTCAGTACAGTAATGTTTCTATTATTGTGTGGTACAAGAATCCTGCGCCATAAATAAATGGTCCATTCTGGAGGAGCTTTAAATTATCTTCATTGAAAGTCTTGCCTTTTAAAGAATGAATTTTCTGAAAAAACAAAACAAAACAAAACAAAAACAAAAACAAAAAAGAAAATCATGCATGCTATTCGGTGAGTGGACAGCCATCTACTTACAATGACTGTCATTGGTAACATTTTCTTTCTCCTTCAACATGATTAGGACTATAATAAGACATGTTTACATATAGATGAGTTTTCCGCTGACATGACTTCTGAATTCATGCTTTGGAAACAAAATAATACATTGTTATATCCAACTTAAGTAATAGATCTTTACTGATGTCTAATTGATTCCAAGATGCATTTTTGACCTATGTTTAGAAAAAAAAAAGTATCTGTACTATAGTCAAGGGTCATAAAATGTACTAAGAAGTCACAAGCACTCCATCCCCTCTCTTCTCTTTCTCTAATAAATTCTGGCATTTTATTTTCCTTAAGGAACCTCACTAATACAAAATGTAGTCAGAGGGTTTGTCCTCTATTTTGTGGGCATATAACACTAAATTATAAGGAAGAGCAACACAGAAAGATGCTCATCCTGAGCATAGAATTAACACTCACTGTGTCTGTGTCATGTACACCCTGCAAGTGCTGTCAGGAGACAGTAAGGGCAGAGGGCTACCCAGGCTTGCAGATCTGCTGTGTCATCTTAAAAATTATGCTCAGCTTCTAACAACCTCAGTGTCCATATGTGGGAAATGGGAACAATTATACTTAAGTTGAAATACCAATGGGGAACATGTGAGATAAGTGCTTACAGAGATGACCTATCACAGACCAAGAAATGTTCCTCATGAATGTAATGGAAACACAGCCCCAGTTCTTAGGCATCTTACATGTTGTCTCATCCTGCCAAAACATTAATTCTGCATCTGTACTCAGTACACCCAATGGTCAATGTCCTTAGACAAGGAAGGGCATTAGTGAAGGGTCCACAACATGCCCCCACGGTTGTATATACCAGGCGGACACTTCCGCCTAGCCAATTCCAGGTCAGGATAGGCATTTCCGGGTCAGGGTGTCTCTCGTAACCAGAATACCCGGCGGACCTGGACACCTCCGCCTAGCCAGTTCCAGGTCAAGATAGGCCTAGGCTTGGCTACAGACATGGCAGGGAACCCAGAACGCAGCAGGGAAGCAATCTGTTTCTTTCCTTCTGGACACCAGAGCCATTGACTCAGTCCTGGGAGTTTTGGGATGCCACCTCCTTTATTGTCGGGTATAGAGGACAGCCTTACCTGCCTCATCAGACACCACCACTCAATTGTATTTTCAGAGGCATCCCTCTAACACACACATTCTTAGTGGTGCCAAGTTGCCCTGTACCTTTAATGGGGAGGGATCTCCTAGCTAAGGTGGAGCGTACCAACCTGTCTTTAAAAACTATTCTTACTAAGATGTCGCAGGAACTTCATCTCGACTGGGTAAGATTATTGCCTCTAGCTCTCCTCAGGCTCAGGGCTCTCCCTAAAAAGCCTCTTTCAATCTCTCTATTTGAACTAATGTATGGAAGGCCAGTTCTAACACCAGGTCTTTTTTCCAAGCCTCCAACTGTTCCATATAGCCTGTTAACTCCTCTTTTATGTCACCTAAGGTCTATTCTATGGAGCTATGCAGACTGTTCATTACCTCAGCCGTGTGACAATCCTTGCCCACCTCCAATAAACATTGGGGATCAGGTTCTTCTCTTTCCTCCAGGCCAGCGCCCTTTACCCCTTTCCCCTAAGTGGCAGGGACCCTTCAAAGTAATTCTTGTGACTCCTACAGCTGCTAAACTCGAGGGCTTTCCTCACTGGGTCCACCTGTCTCATCAAAAACCTTTTATCTCACCTCCATCCCAGAAAAATCTCTCTTCACATACAGCGAAAAAAACAGGGCCTCTCACTCTCAAGCTCCAGAGAACATCAGGATCCACTGCCTTGTCACCAATTCCAGAGGAATAAGGTATCACCCCTTCCTTTCCCAACCAGGGCCACACAGAGCCAGAGGCAAAAAGGACCATCAAAAATATCCAGGCGGTAAGGAATAATGTAATACAACAATCTATCATTGTTCAATACTCAGCAACTGATCACCTGTGTTTCCTAAATGCTAACTTAATAAGGGAAACAGGTGCCTTAAATAAACTACCTCCAGCAAGGCTTGCCTAAGGAAAACAGGTGCCTTAAACAAACTACCTCTAATGAGGCTTGTCTCAGATAGAAATTAAGCAGAGTACTGATGTAGTGGGTAGCCATTCCAGCTTGGATCTGGAAGTTCCAACCCCCACTGAGACTCTGGCAACTGTCACGCCTACGAGGCAGGGTGAGGGGAGGTGCCTGGAGACCCAAGAGCTGGATGGGGCAGCGCTCTCTCTGTGCACTCTCTCTGTGCTGGGACGCTGAACGGTGAAGGTGGACTGTGCAGAGCTCTGGAGAACACCACTGGACTGCAATACACCTTCCCCAGACCCTGACACCTACCTTTCACTTAATTTGTGAGTTACGCCATTAAATAAATATCCTTTTAACTATGTGGAGTGGCCAAAATAATTTCTCCAATATACTAAGGCCAGATCTACCTCAGGTAAATGTCACATGCCTCTATCTGGGCAGGCCAGATCTACCTCAGACATATGCCAACTCCAAAATAAAATAATAATGATTCTTTCTCTCTAAGCTCTTTCTATGTCAACAGTATCTTGTCAAACAGAAGGTTCCCAGCCGCAGCATGGTAGGTCCCTAGCCACAGCACGGATGGACAGCTGCAGAATGAGGGGATGGCAGAATATCATTCCAGGACCTCCACCATCATCCCAGGACTTCACAAGATACCCCTCATCCACCCAAGAGCCAACCAACACCCACTATTCAGCTGGAAGCAGTCTTTGAGAGAAACATCGCCCCCATGCCCAGTCAACCACAACTTTTTTTTCTTTTTTTAAAAAGGAAAGAGTCAGGGATGAAGGGTTCACAATGTATACCAGGGTCACATATACCATGCGGACACTTCCGCCTAGCCAATTCCAGGTCAGGATAGGCATTTCCGCGTCAGGGCATCTCTCATAACCAGGATCCGTGACATTTCATGGCCATGTAAGCGCTCAACGTGACCATGTAATCTACGCACACGCGTGGAGTAGTGACATGACCTGGCCACACCCAGCCGGTTTAAAAACTGAGCGCCATGTTCCCGGTTCCTTCTTCTCCTCCACGCATGTGTTTCTCCTACAGGCCTGCACACTCTCTATCTCTTTATCTCTAATAAAACTCTTATAAGCGGATTCTGTCGTGTTTTGTGACATTTCCTTGCAGGGTAAGAACACAACGCAGCTAATAACTAACAATTAGAAAGGAAGAATTGTTCTTTTGGGTCATTCATAGGGTTTGTATTTTGCCTCCCTATGTTCAGGGTTTAGAGATTTGCAGAGATTTCCATTTTTCCTGGACCTGATGACTAAGAACCTGTGTCCAGGAAAGAATATCCTCTCCACATATTATATTATTAATATTAAATTACATTTTTTCTGTCCCATAAAATACCATTACAGAGAAGTTTACTACAACCACACTGTCACTGTTTGAAAGGGCTAGGCATTCACTTACACATCTAGCACCTCCTGTAACCACTATGGGACACTTGTAAGGTACTATAGATTCTCATCATTCCTGTGATGAAAACTCCAACTTCACTCTCATGGAGCATCAGTGTTTCCCCAAGTGTATAGAAACCATGTGATTGAGACACATGCTGTGGAGGCCAATGTGTCAGGAAAAGAACAGAAGAGCCACAAGCACTTGTCTCAAAGTGTTGCATCATGGGTATTTGGGTTCATAGGGATCCATGGAAAGAAAACTCAGAGGCATCTTAAGAATGAATTTAGGCTTTCAAGGCTGCAAGGGGTTCCAGTCTCTAAGGACTGAAACACTTTCTCTTTGCCCAAGGCATTTTTATTTTTCTCTATATTTACAGTTTAGCCACTTGATTTCCATATATTGAAAACAACCTGAAAGAAGCTCAATGTACAATGCCAAGTGCAAATTCATTCATTCATCAGGTACCACAGTTTTCTGGGTTTCCTGAACCAAGTTTTGCATAGTCATTTATATCCTTGGGAGACTCTGAGACAAGATTCACATTGGTTGACAAGAAAAACAAAAGGTGTCTGGTAAACAAAAGATGAATTAGGGCTTGGTGCTACTCTCTGGAACCAGGCCAGATGCAGCCCAGTGGGAATGAAGCCACCAACACTTGCCATTTGACAGTCATCTGCTGACTGTGACAACAGTGTCATGTTCTGCTCCAAAATCACCCAGTTTTCAGAATGTTTCTAGATATCAGTAAATAGAACATCTGCTCCCCAGTCTCAAGTGCACACCATCCATTTCCAAAGGGAAATCTGAGCTATACTTTCTCCACTTAATGAAAGGGAATATTGATTGCATTTCTTAAAGAATACTGTGAAGAAAAAAATAAATTTTAATGAAGCACCTAAGTAAAAACTGGGCTTCAAGGGCATGCTATTATAGGTGTCCAAATTATAACATGTCACAAATAATTTTTTATTTGATTCCATCAAGATGTCCTTACATTTCCAGTTATATGCTGCAGAGAAGACATGGTCCATATTAGCCTGATTGCAGTGATTTTTTTCTTTTTACTCTAGTCAGCTGATCCTCATGAAATAGAAATATTTAGTTCCAAATTATTGGAATTTTGACAAGGCACAGTGACTCAAAATGCAAACATTTTGCAAAACAAAAAACAAACAAATAAAAAAAACTCAAAATAAGAACACAGAGCCAGATTCTACCAGCACGTCCCTCTCTGCTCTGTGAAAAACAGTGTGACATGACAGAGGCTAGCCCATGGAAGATATTGTTCATTTTGGTGTTCAAGCTCTAAGTAACTTTACATTCTCAGAGTTTTGTATTATTGTTCTTTGTATATCTTTAGATCACATATATTTTGAGACTAAAGAATATATGAACATGCACACATGTATATAGCCATATGCAAACACATCTACTAGCATATACATATAACATGCACACACACACGGGTATATATACTTATGTGAATACACATGGTGATGCACACATATACATACAACATAGAAAGAAAGAGGCTGCTGATTAAGATACATACTGGCACTCACAGCAATCTTATCAGGTCCTTATGTCCATCTTTTGAATTTCATTGTAACCAACCCAGGTCCTTCTGAGGGGATCTTGCCTTTACAATGGTATCCTCCTGCATCTACCAAATGTCACCATTATCACAAAGCACATGACTTGATGGCATCTGTTTCAGTTGAGTGGATTGTGTAAGGGTAAACACTTCAGGTTTTTCAAACACAACCTGGTAATCAACAAATAAAGACAGTGTCTTGGATCATTGTCTTGAGATATGAACTGTGTGTAAAGTCAACATAAGAGGAGAAATGTCAGCAGAACGAATACTGAAAAATTGTGTTTGTTCTTGAAGAACTAGATATACTTCTAAATACTTCTTATACTTACAGAGCTCTTATAGAAACAGTCTTCAAATTACCACTTTGTACAAAAATTTTAAAATGACTCAAGATTCTGTACCATGTCTTTATGCCAGTGGTTTTCAACCTTCTTAGTGCTCCAATAGTTTAATATAGCTCCACAGGTTGTGGTGACCCCAAACATAAAATTATTTTTATTGCTACTTCATAACTGTATTTTTGCTACTGTTATGAACCACAATGTAAATGTGGTTGTTTTGTGATGGTCTTTGGAGACCCCTGTGAAAGCATATTTGAGCCCCAAATGGGTTGCAACCCACATGTTGACAACCCTGTCTTACCCCCCGCCCCCCCAAAAGCATGTTTTTATAAATAAAATTAGCTTTAGAAACTGAAAAATTTAGCTGGGGTAATCCTTGTGGATTCCTGGGTTTCCCTATAAGGTTTCTCCCTAGTCCCATAATGGCTTCCTTTATTGCTCTATCTCTTTCATTGCTCTCCCACTTCATCCCTCTCCCAACATGACCATCTCGTTCCCTCATGTTCTCATCCCTCCTGCTCTCCACTTTACTGTCCCCCATACTCCCAGTTTACTCAGAAGATCTCATCTTTTTCCCCTTCCCAGGGTAATCCATGCATCCCTGTTAGGGTCCTCCTTGTTACCTAGCTTCTCTGTAGCTGTGGATTGTGGTCTGGTCATCCTTTGCTGTACATCTATTATCCACTTATGAGTAAAGACATATGTTTGTCTTTCTCGGTCTGAGTTACCTCACTCAGGATGATTTTTTTTTTATAGTTCCATTATTTGCCTGACAATTTCATGATGTTATTCTTTTTTTACATCTCTATTGTATAAATGTACCACATTTTGTTTATCCATTCTTCAGTCGAGGGGTATTTAGGTTGTTTCCAGGTTCTGGCTAATATGAATAATGCTGATATGAATATAGTTGAGCAAGTATCTTTGAACATCCTTTGGGCATATGCCCAAGAATGGTATAGCTGGGTCTTGAGGAAGATTGATTCCCAATTTTCTAAGAAATCACCATACTGATTTCCACAGTGGCAGAATTTGCACCAACAGTGGAGGACTGTTCCCCTTGCTCCACATCCTCTTCAACAGATGCTGTTGTCAGTATTTTTTATCTTTGCCATTCTGACAGGTGTAAGATGTATTTCAGAGTCATTTTGATTTGCATTTCCCTGATGACTAAGGATGTTGAGTAGTTCCTTAAATGTCTTTCAGACATTTGAGATTCTTCTGTTGAGAATTCCCTATTTAGATCTGTACCCCATTTTTAATTGAATTATTTGGTATTTTAATGTCTAGTTTCTTAAGTTCTTTATATATTTTGGAGATCAGACCTCTGTCAGATGTGGGGTTGGTGAAGATCTTTTCCCATTTGGTAGGCTGTCGTTTTATTTTATTTACGATATCCTTTGCCTTACAGAAGCTTTTCAGTTTCAAGAGGTCCCATTTATTGATTGTTGCTCTCTGTCTGTGCTGCTGGTGTTATATTCAGGAAGTGGTCTCCTGTGCCAACGTGTTCAAGGCTGCTTCCCATTTTTTCTTCTATCAGATTCAGTGTACATGAATTTATATTGAGATCTTTGATTCACTTGGACTTGAGTTTTGTGCATGGTGATAGATATGGATCTATGTGCAATCTTCTATATGTTAACATCCAGTTATGCCAGCACCATTTATTGAAGATGCTTTCTTTATTCCATTGTACAATTGTGGCTTCTTTGTAAAAAATCAGATATTCATACGTGTGTTGGTTAATGTCAGGGTCTTCAATTCAATGCCATTGTTACATGTGTCTTCTTTTATGACAATATCAAGGTGTTTTCATGATTATGGCTTTATAGGAGAACTTGAAGTCAGTGATAATGATACATCATGAAGTTCCTTTATCCTTTATGTACAGAACTGTATTAGCTATCCTGATATGAATTCACAGCACACCCCCATGGTTTGACATGGTTGTGCATGCCTGGTGGGACATAGTCACTTCCACCTAGTCATTTCCAGGTCAAACGTCTTGCATGACCCAGGACTCTGGCTTTACATGGTTGCAGGCCACATGGGCCTGTGTGTATGGGTGCAGCAGCCCAACCTTTATAAGCCGGCACCATGATTCCCCGGCACACTTCACACACTTGTCTTTCTGTAGGCCTGTCCCTCTCCCTTATCTTAAAAAAACTCTTGTTAGTGGATTCTGTCGTATTTCTTGACTTTTCCTTGCAGGGTAAGAGCGTGTAAAAACCAACATATCCTGTTTTTTTTTTTTTTTTTTTTTTTTTTTTTTTTTTTTTTTTCAATAGTGGAGATGGTGCCTGAACTGGCCTTTCCCTTAATCAGATTGGTGTCATCATGGAACTGTCATCCAGTAACTGGTGGAAGCAGATTCAGAGAACAACATCCAAGCACCAGGCTGAACTATGGGAGTCCAGTCAAAGAGAGGGAAGAGGGATTATAGGAGCAAGTAGAGTCAAGATTTTGAGAGGGAAACCCACAAAGACAAATGATCTGAATTTGTGAGAACTTATAGACATTAGACTGACAGCTGGTGAGCCTGCATTGGGCATGGGACTGAACTAGGACTTCTGCATATAGATGACAGTTTTGCAGCTTGGTCTGTTTGTAGGCCCCCTGGCAGTGGGATTAGGATTTATTTCTGATGCACATTCCATATGGTGGAATGCCTTTCTCAGCCTTGACAAGGGTGGGGGAGGTGGGAGTGTATGAGGGGCTTGGTCTGCATCAACACAACATACCAAGCCTTACCCTTTCAAAGGAGTGGATGGGGTTGGGTTGGGGGAGAGGGTGTAAAGCAGCAGGAGGGGAGGGAGCGGGAAAGGTTGTTGGTGTGTAAAATGAATTTAAAAAATTAATTAAAAAAGAAATTGAGAATTTTAATATTGAAGTTTTCATTAAAACAAAATGTATTTTTATTCAATGAACATCATTTGTTATGTACAGACCAACTTACAATAAGTATATTTATTCTTAAATGAAAGGCTGTCATTGAAAAACAGGCTATTAAAATAAGTTCTTCTGCTAATTTATGTAATACGTTCTTTAATACCATTTGCCAAAGACTTTTCTAATGCTGTGTATAACAAAGCATAATCAGTTAGTAAATAAAAGTTATTTCTACTCACAAAGTCCACACAGTCAAATTTTCAAAATCCATATTCCACAATACTAAGTTCTAGCACCGGAGAACTTGACTATGTTCAGAGACTGTACCTTTATGGAGGTACTTTGGGGAAAATCATAGTATTTGGTTGAGCCTTAATCCAGTATGGTTAATGTCCTTTAAGAAGAAAAAAATGGATACAGGCCCAGCGGCAGCCTGCAGAGGTAGACTGGACGCGGCAGCAGCAACAAGCAGAGGCAGGTAGGCCCGTGGCGGCAGCCAGCAGAGACATACAGGCCCAGCGGTGCCCAGTAGGGACATACAGGCCCAGGGGTGGCCCACAGAGGTAGACGAGCCTGGCAGCAGTGACAAGCAGATGCAGGTAGGCCTGCGGCAGCAGCCGCCAGAGACATACAGGCCAGGCGGCAGCCCGTAGAGGTAGACAGCCAACAGGGACATACAGTCTACAGGGACATACAGGCCCAGCAGTGGCCTGCAGAGGTAGACGAGCCCAGCAGCAGAGACAAGCAGAGGCAGGGACGCCTCTAACCCCAACACCTGGGGAAGAAGCTATCTCCATGGGAAGGAACCAGAACGAATCTGAACACTCCATCTGAGGACAACCCAGGGAACAGCTGCTGATCCTGCAAAACCCAACAACTTGGAGGTGTTGGTGAGACTACCCCAATCAGCTGAAATCCATCCAGGAGAGGATTCAGATCCCTACAGTTTGAAGTCTGAAGAAACAAGATCAGCTGAGGAGTTGACGAATGAACAAAACATGACCTGGGAACACAGAAGAAGGCGCTGCCCAGCCACCAAACCAGATCACCAGAATCATAAGTATATACTTCACTGACTGAGATCAGCTGCTCCTGAAGAAACAGCCCAATAGCACCAATTTAACCAAGAACTCCTACTGAACCAAGACTAAAAAATTAGAACAAGGGAGGCACTCTCAGACACAGACACCACCTGCACCAAGCAGAGGAAGAGATGAGTAAACGCCAGTGCAAAAATACAGGCAACAACATAAAGACTTATATGGTAACATCAGAACATAGTGATTCTACACCTGCAAGACCTGAACATACCAAGACAGAAGAAACAGAAGAAATCAACCCTAAAAATGACTTTAAGAAGATGATAGAGGCCCTTAAAGAAGAAATAAAACATTCCCTTAAAGAGGAAATAAAAAATTCCCTTAAAGAGGTAATGAAAAACTCCATTAAAGAGAAAATAAAAAAACTCCCTTAAAGAAATGGGAGAAAAAACGAACAAAAGAGAGGGAAGAAATCAAAGAAAGCCAAGAAAAAGCAATTAAACAGATGAAAGAAACATTTCAAGATCTGAAAAATGAATTTGAGACAATAAAGAAAACACATGCTGAGGGGAGGCTGGAAATACAAATCCTGACTAAACGAACAGGAGCTATAGAAACAAGCATAACCAACCGATTGCAAGAGATGGAACAGAGAATCTATGACACTGAAGACACAATAGAGAAAATAGATTCGTCAGACAAAGAAAACAATAAAGACAAAAATGGCTTAACACAAAACGTCCAGGAAATTTGGAACACCATGAAAAGACCAAACCTAAGAATAATAGGGATAGAAGAAGGAGAAGAATACCAGCTCAAAGGCACAGAAAATGTATTCAACAAAATCGTAGAAGAAAACTTTCCTAACCTAAAGAAAGAAATACCTATGAAGATACAAGAAGCATACAGAACACCGAATAGGCTGGATCCAAAAAAAAAAAAAAGTACCCTCTCCACATAATAATCAAAACACTAAACACACAGAACAAAGAAAAAATATTAAGAGCCACAAAGGAAAAAAGACCAAGTAACATACAAAGGCAAACCCATCAGAATAACACCAGACTTCTCAATAGAGACTATGAAAGCTAGAAGATCATGGACAAATCTTATGCAGACACTAAGAGACCACGGATGCCAACCCAGACTATTACACCCAGCAAAACTCTCAATCACCATAGTTGGAGTAAACAAAATATTCCAGGATAAAACCAGATTTAATCAATACCCGTCCACAAACCCAGCCCTACAGAAAGCACTAGAAGGGAAAATCCAACCCAAAGAAGCTAAACACATCCATGAAAAATCAAGCAATAAATAATCCCACACCAACATACACCAAAGAAGGACAACACAACACAACCACAAAAAAATAACAGGAATTAACAATCACTGGTCATTAATATCCATCAATATCAATGGTCTCAACTCACCTATAAAAAGACACAAGCTAACAGAATGGATAAGAAAACAGGATCCATCCATCTGCTGCATACAAGAAACACACCTTAACTTCAAAGACAGACACTACCTCTAAGTAAAGGGCTGGGAAAGGCTTTCCAAGCAAATGGAACTAAGAAACAAGCTGGTGTAGCTATCCTAATATCTAATAAAATAGACTTCAAACTAAAATCAATCAAAAGAGATCAGGATGGACATTACATATTTATCACGGGAAAAATCCACCAAGATGAAGTCTTGATTCTAAACATTTATGCTCCAAATACAAAAGCACCCACATTCATAAAAGAAACACTACTAAAGTTTAAAACGCACACCAAACCCCACACATTAGTAGTGGGAGATTTTAACACACCACTCTCAGCAAAAGACAGATCTACCAGACTGAAACTTAACAAAGAAATAAAGGACCTAACAGATGTTATGACTCAAATGGACCTAATAGATATCTACAGAACATTCCATCCTAACACAAAAGAATATACCTTCTTCTCAGCACCCCATGGAACCTTCTCAAAAATTGACCACATGCTTGGCCACAAAACAAATCTCAACAGATACAAAAAAATTGGAATAACCTCCTGTATCTTATCAGACCACCATGCCTTAAAGTTAGACCTCAACAACAACAAAAATTATAGAAAACCAACAAACTCATGAAAACTGAATAATGCCCACCTGAAACATCAATGGGTCAAGGAAGAAATAAGAAAGAAATTAAAGATTTCCTAGAATTCAATGAAAATGAAAGTACAACATACCCAAACTTATGGGACACTATGAAAGCAGTTCTAAGAGGAAAATTCATAGCTCTAAATGTACACATAAAGAAGATGGAGCAATCCCATACCAATGAATTAACATCACAGCTGAAAGCTCTAGAACAAAAAGAAACAAACTCACCCAGGCGAAATAGATGCCAGGAAATAATCAAATTGATGGCTGAAATCAACGAAATAGAAAACAAGAGAACAATACAAAAATCAATGAAACAAAGAGTTGGTTCTTTGAAAAAATCAACAAGATAGACAAACCCCTAGCCAAGTTAAGCAAAAGGCAAAGAGAGAGCACACAAATTAACAAAATCAGAAATGAAAAGGGAGACATAACAATAGACAATGAAGAAATCCAGAGAATCATCAGATCATACTTCAAAAACACAGAATGGAAAACCAGGAAGAAATGGACAATTTTCTGAATAATACCACATGCCAAAATTAAATCAAGACCAGATAAACCATTTAAATAGACCGTTAACCCCTAAAGAAATAGAAACAGTCATCAAAAGTCTCCCAACCAAAAAAAGCCCAGGACCAGATGGTTTCAGTGCAGAATTCTACCAGACTTTCAAAGAAGAACTAATACTAATACTCATCAAAATGTTCCACACAATAGAAACAGAAGGAACACTACCAAACTCTTTTTATGAGGCTACAATTACCCTGATACCCAAACCAAACAAAGATGCAACAAAGAAAGAGAACTACAGACCAATCTCCCTCATGAACATTGATGCAAAAATACTCAACAAAATATTGGCAAACCAAATCCAAGAATACATCAAAACAATTATCCATCATGACCAAGTAGGATTCATCCCAGGGATGCAAGGATGGTTCAACATATGAAAATCAGTCAATTTAACACACCATATAAACAAACTGAAAGAAAAAAATACATGATTATCTCCTTAGATGCTGAAAAAGCCTTTGACAAAATCCAACACCCCTTCATGATAAAGGTCTTAGAAAGATCAGGAATACAAGGAACATTTCTAAACATAATAAAAGCAATTTATAGCAAGTCAACAGCAAACATCAAATTAAATGGAGAGAAACTCAAAGGGATACCACTAAAATCAGGAACAAGACAAGGCTGTCCACTCTCTCCATATTTATTCAATATAGTACTAGAAGTTCTAGCTAGAGGAATAAGACAACAAAAGGAGATCAAAGGGATACAAATTGGCAAGGATGAAGTCAAACTTTCACTATTTGCAGATGATATGATAGTATACGTAAGTGACCCCAAAAACTCTACCAGGGAACTCCTGCAGCTGATAAACTCCTTTAGTAAAGTGGCAGGATACAAGATCAACTCAAAAAAATCAGTAGCCCTCCCATACACAAATGATAAAAGGGCTGAGAAAGAAGTCAGAGAAACATCACCCTTTACAATCACCACAAATAATATAAAATACCTTGGGATAATACTAACTAAACAAGTGAAGGACTTTTTTGCCAAGAACTTTAAATCTCTAAAGAATGAAATTGAAGAAGATATCAGAAAATGGAAGGATCTCCCATGCTCATGGATAGGTAGGATTAACATAGTAAAAATGGCAATCTTACCAAAAGCAATGTACAGATCCAATGCAATCCCCATCAAAATCCCAACACAATTCTTCACAGACTTGGAAAGAAAAATACTCAACTTCATATGGAAAAACAAAAGATCCTGGATAGCTAAAAGAATCCTATACAATAAAGCAACCTTTGGAGGCATCACCATCTCTGACCTCAAACACTACTATAGAGCTATAGTAATAAAAACAGCCTGTGGTACTGGTATAAAAACTGACATATGGACCAATGGAATCAAAATGAAGACCCTGACATTAATCTATGCACATATGAACACCTGGTTTTTGACAAAGGAGCCCAAACTATACAATGGAAAAAAGAAAGTATCTTCAACAAATGGTGCTGGCATAACTGGATCTCAATATGTAAAAGATTACAAATAGATCCATATCTCTCACCATGCACAAAACTCAAGTTCAAGTGGATCAAAGACCTAACATAAATCCAGTTACACTAAACTTAATAGAAAAGAAAGTAGGAAGCACTCTTGAATGCATTGGCACCGGAGACCATTTCTTAAATAAACCACCAACAGCACAGACCCTGAGCACAACAATTAATAAATGGGACCTCTCCAAACTGAGAAGCTTTTGCAGGGCAAAAGACACAGTCAATAAGACAAAAAGACAGCCAACAGAATGGGAAAAGATTTTCACCAACCCCACATCTGACAGAAGATTGATCTCCACAGTATATAAAGAACTCAAGAAACTAGACATTAAAATACTGTACAGTCCAATTAAAAATGGGCTAAAGAGCTAAACAGAGAATTCACAAAACAAGAATCATAAATGGCTGAAAGACATTTAAGGAAATGCTCAACATGCTTAATCATCAGAGAAATGCAAATCAAAACGACTCTGAGATACCACCTTACACCTGTCAGAATGGCTATGATCAATGACACCAATGTCGGAGAGGATGTGGAGCAAAGGGAACACTCCTCCACTGTTGGTGGGAATGTAAACTTGTACAACCACTGTGGAAATCAGTATGGCAGTTTCTCAGAAAATTAGGAATCGAACTACCTCAAGACCCAGCCATCCCACTCTTGGGCATATACCCAAGGAATGCTGATTCATACCATAAAGATACATGCTCAGCTATGTTCATAGCAGCACTATTTGTAATAGCCAGAACCTGGAAACAACCTAGATGCCTGTCAACGGAAGAATGGATGAAAAAAATGTGGTACATATACACAATGGAGTACTACTCAGCAGAGAAAAACAATGAAAGCATGAACTTTGCAGGCAAATGGATGGAACTAGAAAAAATCATCCTGAGTGAGGTAACCCAAACCCAGAAAGACAGCCATGGTATGTACTCACTCATTGGTGGATTCTAGATATAAAATAAAGAACAATCAGACCAGAACCCATAGAACCATGTAGGCTATATATATAGCATTGAGGTCCCTAGGACGACTGTGGCTTATAATAAATTTTGGTTTTATTCAATTATTGAAAAAAAATAGCCAAATGAATGGAAACACATGAACTATGAACCAAAGGCTGAGGGGCCCTCAGCTGGATCAGGCCCTCTGAATAGGTGAGACAGTTGATTGGCTTGATCAGTTTGGGAGGCAACTAGGCAGTGGGTCCAAGTCCTGTGCTCATTGCATGTGTTGGCTGTTTGAAAACTGGAGCTTATGCAGGGACACTTGGCTCAGTCTGGGAGGAAGGGACTGGACTTGCCTGGACTGAGTCTACCAGTTCAATCTCAGTCCTCGGGGGAGGCTTTGCCCTGGAGGAGGTGGGAATGGGGGGTAGGCTGGGGGTAAGGGGAGAGTGTGGGAGGGGGGAGAATAGGGGAACCCGTGGCTGATATGTAGAACTGAATGGTATTGTAAAATAAAATAAATAAAATTTAAAAAAAAGAAGAAAAAATGCTAATCTAGATTCATAAACACAGGTGGATCACATTAGGAAACAGGATGAGGTATATAACTATGATTTGGGAAATGGGGTTTCAGCAGAAACGGTTTCTGTCTGGGAGTTCTATCTACCAGACGTGGAAGAAAAAAAACATCTGTCTCTTCATTTAAGCTATACCCAGTCTGTCGTCATTAGTTACAGCCACTCTAGCAAACTAACACATCCAGAAAAACAATGCATCCAAGCCATTTTCCCAGGTTTATTAAGTCATTGGTTACATCCATGAATGCATTAACCCAACCTAGAGTGCGAAAGATAATTTACAAAACTTTATTAAGATGCACTACTAATATTTGACAATGTGCAACAGAAGGAATTGAATATTAATAAATTAATGTTAATTTATAAAGGGAAAGTTTGGTGAGGAAAGCGTTAAACAAATTTCATTAAAACTAATTTAGGCTGTGCTTCAGACTTTATAGGCATACTCCCTGTAGTAATTATGAAAGGTTGGATTGTCACACAGATCCCAGTGATTCTAGCTCTTAGTCAGCACTAGACAGCACCACTGTCCAAGGCAAAGTCTCTTGCAGCACACCTGGTTCAAAGCCAGAGTAAGACTTGCCAACCCTCTTGTTGCCAAGTTTTGGGCCTCTTAATTTTTGAATAGCCATACAACAGTAAAGAAATTACATCACCAGTTTACATTCTTCCAACATCCATCTACCACAATCTCATAAAGACAATTTATTGACAATAAGTACTTTGGATTGTTGTACCCATTTCGTGAAACCCCAAGAGACCACCAAGGAGCTGGTTTCTAATGCAACCATATAAGGGTCCTTTTATTTGGGTTCAACGTGGGCTGCCACATGGCAAATGGAAATGTGGCCATGGTCATGAGCCCAGCTGTACAGGATTTTTATAGGGAAAAACCACAAGCCGGGAATTGGCAACTTGGGATTGGGTAGAAGGTGCAAGGTGATTTTTTGAAACTATTGTTCTACACTTTGGGCGTGAAACCACAATCTGCTGAACAGAATTATCTGGACTGCTCAGCAGGATTATCTAGATATCTCCAAGGGCCATAAACTTCCTTTCCTGTATAAACAGCACACAGGATGTCTGCAGGATACTGCTTTATGTCTGTTTGAGTTATCATGGCATATTCCTGAGCCTGTAAAGTTAAATCTAGGCCTTCATAGGATATACTAGGAAATTTCAGAGAAGCACTCTTGGTTATCTCTCCATGGGTCAAAGGACTAATCACATGTTTTTTGGGGAGTTGTGTCAGCTGGAGTTTCTCTGTAAGAATAGATGGAAAGATTCTCTGTATGTTCCCAACTTATGGGGAAAAGGTAAGTTACATACTTTAGGGTTGAGGAATTTGACAATCTGGTTTAAAGATAAACAGTTTTATTTTTTTATTTTTAAAATGATGGACCATTCAATAATTTACTGTGTATGTTCATATTTTTCCAAAATACATCATTTTTCCTTTTCTCAATGCACTCTTTTTTTGTTTATCATTTCTTTACTATTAAAAGATTTTCTATTAATTTTACAGACCAAGCACAGATTTTCGTCTCCTACTTCCTTCCATCCCCCAGCCTTTCCCTCCAACCCATCCCCCATTCCCACCTCCTCCAAGGCAAGGTCTCTCATGGGGAGTCAGTGGAGCCTGGTACACTCAGTTGAGGCAGTCCAGGGCCCTCCTCCCTGCACCAAGATTGTTCAAAGTGTACCATCAAAGTCACCAGGCTCCAAAAAGCTGGCTCATGCACCAGGGATCCGATCCCACTGCCTGGAGGCCCCCTCAACAGTTCAAGCTAAATGACCGTCTTACCTATCCAGGGGACTTAGTCTATTACCATGGGAGATCCTCATCTATTGGTCCACAGTTCATGCATTTCCATTAGTGTGGCTGGTCATTTCTGTACATTTTCCCATCATAATCTTGATATCCCCTGCTCATAGAATCCCTCCTCTCTCTCATCTATTGGACTCCTGGAGCTTGGCCTGGCACCAGGCCATGGATCTCTGCATCTGCCTCCATCAGTCACTGGCTGAGGGCTCTATGATGATTCAGCCATCTGATCACCAGAGTAGGCCAGTTCAGGAACCCTCATGACTATTGTCAGTAGGTCATCCTTGTGGATTTCTGGGTACTTCCTTAGCACTCTGTTTCTCCCTATTCACACGATGTCTTCATTTGAGATAAACAGGTTTATGTCCTAGTATACACATTCAGATCAGTGTATCCAGTCTGGTTTACATTCTCTTGATTATTGCCTATGATAGCCTTCTATGACATTCTTTTCTTTTGTTCATACAGAATATTTGCAAAATTGAATACTATCTGACATTTTCAGTGACCTTAAAAGTTCTGAGAATAAATGCTATCTGTCATTTACTAAGGTTAATATATTTTAAATTACAGAATTTATGACATCACACTACAACACTGCCATAAGTATATATTTGAAATGAGAGAATACTTCACTACTTTTCAGTAAACATAAAAAATAATCTTTTACCTATCTCCATGTTTTAGGCATTGAAGCTAGGTAACAAACAAGTAAATAAATACTTTTATACCAGGGGTTAGGTCTTCAATTATAACCAGGGAGGGTGTAGTGGTTTGAATGTTCACCACAGACTTATAGACTGGAAGCTAAATTGTAAGCAAGGCCCTAGTTAAATGCTCCCTTTTATAAGTTGTCTTGGTCATGGTGTCTCCTCACAGTTATAGAAAAGTAACTAAGAGAGAGAGGCATAAGTTAATGTCACATGGACAGCAGAACCATAACTATGGCAAAAGCATTAACAGTGGAAAGAAAGCTCTATCACTGTTACCTTTGATAGCTATCTTGATTTTATATGGAACATAACACATTTTATGTGAGTGTCTGTATATACATATGCTGATACTTAAGGGTGTTCTGCTAATTCTTTCAGAATCATATGGATGATAAGCATTGAATTAACAGGTATGCCAAAGAATATCAGTGAAAATAGAACTTACTGAGTTTTATTAATTTTCCTTCTGATAAAAAGATAATAATCACTTGTTCTTATATTTGAAATAATATTTTAAACTAAGCCACAAAAACAAACTGTTAATGCTTAATGCATTAACATGTGGTGATGACATCTTGTGTGAGCAAATATTATGTTTTAAGTTTAACTACTTTATGTAAGAGATTTAAGAAACAAAAATGCCTCTAACCTACAAGCCCCTCATGCCCAAGGACAGATAACTTCTGGGAATGCTGGGGCCTGTTGTTTATGTAAGATAACAAACTACATGTTTTCATTTCTGTTTGGTTGTGCAGATTGGTTGCCCCAACTGCACAGGATGTATTTGATAAATCAAAACATAGGTGAGAAATATGTATGCAGGAAGTATATCATCATGTATGTTTGCTCCTGATTGGATGAAGGCAGAAAGTATATAGCCTTGAAAGTTTTGCCTTTATAAGTACCAGACTGATGTAATTTGTGGCCATTCTCTGGGAATTTCAGATATGGACCTAGCCTCCACTGTTCTGGCCAGTATTTAGTAAAACTTGCTTCAAATATAGCTAAAAAAATGTGGTAGTGTTCTTATTCTCAGCTGATGGAATCAACAATCTCAGTCAGGCTTGGGCATACCTCCAACCCATCTATCTATGGAAAGAAAATGTAACCCGGGCCCAACACTCCAGTTGGAGCTATACTAAGAGTTAACCTGTCCCTAGACATTAAACATTGTGCAAACTTCATCTGTCCCTTGCTTATCACTGCCTTACAAGCTTGTGATTTCCCTATGAACATATGGTTTAGCTTTGCATATTTTACTCATGGAATAAAGCAAACTGTCCACACTCTCTCCTTTTTAACCATTAATTTCACTTGAGATGCTACACTGTCTTGTGTGCATGTATACCTTTTAAAATTTTTTCTACACCATAACAGTATTGTTGAAAAGGGCTCTGATTTGATTGTCTGTCCTACTTGTCATGAATGTTTGTGAGGTTTTCTGTTTGAATCCCATTAGCACTCCCACACATTCCTCATGTGTGAAAGATTGTTTCTCTACACCAACCACAGGAAATGTTTTACATGAAGTCACAGACAGTAAAACTTTCAATTGTGTAAGGCATCCCATGTCTGCTGCAACTACTAATCTGTTCCATCTTGCAGAGAAGACATTGTAAGAAGCATATAAGCAAAGGACTCATATGTGAATCAACAAAATCTGACTAATAAAAGCAGGCAGTAGTTGTGATTCTTCAGACAGTAGGCTAGGCTGACTGGCCAGCAAGCTGTGGGATCTGTTTCTTTTTATGTTGGTACTGGAGAATGAACTAAGGTTCTCAAGCTTTTAAGACAAACACTTTCTGAGTTCTCTCTCCTCTACTCCAAAACTAAAATATTAATTTAATTTTAGAGGAGTTTTAGGTTCATTCACAGCAAAAGGGGATAAAAATTATGGGCAGTTAACACACACTTCAAGAGCTAATTTTTTGAACTACACAATAGAAACATTGTGCACTCCTTTAATACCAGCACTCGGGAGGCAGAGCCAGGCAGATTTCTCTGAGTTCAAGGCCAGCCTTGTCTACAAAGTGAGATCCAGAACAGGAGCTAAAACTACACAGAGAAATCCTGTTTCGAAAAACCAACCAACCAAACAAACAAACAAATAAACAAAAAAACAAAACAAAACAAAAAACATTGTGCTTTGCATGGGTAAAATTAAAATATGCAAAATATAGGAAAAAAAATAGACAATGGAACTCAGTTAAATTGGGCTCAATGCTTTTTCTCTTCATTCAGTCAGGGATCCCAGCACATGGGATGGTGCTGTTTACCTCCAAAGTATTAACTAAATAAAGCCAACTAATGCTTCTAACCATACTGAAGTTTAAGGCTCTCCAAAATTTGAGAGAGAGAGAGAGAGAGAAGCTGAGTGTGGTGGCACCTTTAACCCCAGCACTCAAGGAGGCAGAGGCAGGTAGACCTCAGGGATCACTGAGAGTTCTGGGCTACCCAGGGCTACAGTGAGACTCTGTTTCAAACCAAAAAAAAAAAAAAAAAAAAAAAAAAGAGGCTGGAAATAAGAAAGAAACAAGAAAGGGAGGAAGGAAGGAAGGGAGGATAGATGGATCCCTATATATGGTCATGAATCTTCATTGTCAACTTGACAAAAGTAGAAGCAAGATGGAAACTTACTTCTGGGAATATAGATGAGGGTATTTCTGGAATATCTTATTTCTTTCATTGCTGAATATAGATCTGGTTCATATTTTCAACTTAGGCTTTTCTAAAAATAGTACAGTTGCCTTATTTATATTTAACATAAGCAGCATGAAGATGAACACACATGTGTATGCTATGACAGTTGTGTTGTACTTTACTCTGGAGCTGCACATGCAGGGCATACTTGGTAGTGGGTTTTTCTTAAATCACATTGTGTTAATTGCTTCCTCCCAAATTTATTTGAAAATGTGAAATAATATTTTGATTGTTAGAAAGGTAATATAGTTTATTCAGTTAAACTAATTTTGATTTATGAGTATTTCATTGTGAACAAAGCTTAATTTATGACCTTTTAACACTTATAAAATTGAGAAATGTCAGTCAGCATGGTGGCAATTTCTAACATTCCCAGAATTTGGGAGACTGAGGAATTGAGGTCATAGTTTTAGAAGAACTTGGGCTATAGAGCAGTAATTGATGTTAAGGAAATTCCAAAGACAGAAACAATTGTTGAGAAATGTTAACCTTACTCTTTGGAAACTTTTTAAAACTTTGTAAAATTTTCACACCAGCATAATGTTGTTACTTTTTCACAAAGTTTCTTCTTCTCACCAACTTAGAGTTTTATGAAAATGAAATGGTACCTTGTACACTGGTATGCCAGCATAGCTTTTCTTCCATGGGAATAAGCACCATTATATACATGTGTTTAATTATAGAAATTATAATCTACATCTCTATATACAAGATAGATTCTCCAAGGATATCATGTATTGTACCATTGTCTTTCATGACTCTTTCCAATAAAATTCAAAATGCAATTCTGGGCTCCATTTCCTTGATTACAGTAGTGAAGTTGTGGCAAGATCTCATTTTTCAGGATCTAAGATCTAGGAGATGATGTGTCAATGTCTTTGTGAAAATGAGACTCTTTAAGTCTTGGAAATTTCACCAAGTCTCACTTTTTTACTTGTTCTAATTTTCTTTCCATTGCTATAATCAGAAGCAAATTAGGGGAAAGAATTAGTGTCACATTTCTAGGTTACAGTTCATCCTTGACAGAAATCAGGAGAGGAACTCAGGCAGAAACTCAATGGCAGAAACTATCGAGAAATGCTCATGTTTAGCTAGTATTCTCATATAGCCCATAATCACTGGAGCTTGGACTGATGCTTCCTAAAGTGGAATGGTGCCTCCTACATCATGTAATAGTAAAGATAAGGATGTCCACAGACATGCCCATAAACCAGTCTAATCTCGGCATTCCTCAATCAAGGCTTTCTTTTCAGATAACTCTAGGCTATGTCAAGTCAACAATTTAAACTAATGAGAATGCTTGCATAATGTATACATTTAATGAGATTATTGTGTTAACATACATACACAGAAATATATGTAAACATATACACACTAATACAGTGGGTAACATTTTATAAGCATAAATAATAGAGTAGTGCTATTTTAGTGCTAAAAAAAAACACCAGAAAATGATAATAGAATTTGCTGCAATAGTAAAACAGTGGAAAATGCTATTGGAGTGTTCATTCTATTCTAAACATTCTGTTAAAGATGATAATATAAATTCTTTTAACAAAAATTCTTATATTATGATATGAAGTTCAGGAATCAAAGTGATGAATTAAAATAAGGTACAATTATATCTAATTTGAATCTCCAGATGGCCCATACAGAGGAAAGGAAATCTAATATTCCACAGAGTTTCAGCAACTCTTTATCTGAAAGAGCTGTATGATGGGCATCACAGAACAAAGACAGGAGAACTGTGTTGGAAGAATGCCAAGGCTGGATAACTGAAATTATAAGTTCAATAATTATGCATGAGTGACTCTAAATAAAAGAATGAAGATTGTACACATTCTGAAATTATATCAGGAGTCAAGATCAGAAAGCAACTAGTCTTATTTCAAGGCTTAGGATGCAAAGCTTATTTATGGTATTCCTGGAATAACTTGTGTAGTAAGTAGAAAGTGGGAGCAGGAAATAAAGACCCAGTTAAAGCTATCTTTAAATAATATAAGTATTGAAAACATTCACTTCAGGGCTAGAGAGATGGTTCAGAGGTTAAGAGCACTGATTGCTCTTCCAGAGGACCTGGGTTCAATTCCCAGTACCCACATGGCAGCTCACAATTGTCTGTAATGCCAGTTTCAGGGGACCCAACACCCATGGCAAAAACACCAATGCACATTAAAATAAATAACAACAACAACAACAATAATAATAATAATAATAATAATAATAATAATAATAATAATAAAAGAATGTTCTTTGCTGGGAAGTGGTGGCACACACCTTTAATCCCAGTACTCTGGAGGTAGAGACAGGTGGATCTCTATGAGTTCGAGGCCCGCCTGTTCTATAGAGCTAGATCCAGGACAGGCACCAAAACTACACAGGGAAATGAGAAAAAAAAAGAAAAGAAAGAAAGAAAACATTCATTTTGTTCTTCAATTTTGAGTTTCTTTTGCATTTTTATTTTCAAGATTTATTTTATGTGTACATGTGTATATGCACATGTATGTACATGAATGTGTGTATCTTCAGAGGTCAAATGAAGGTGTCATATCTCTTGAAGCAGGTATTATAGGCAGTAGAGCTGCTGAATTTGACCTAGATCATCTGAAGAAGAGGCCAAGTACTCTTAATTATTGAGACATTTCTCTAGCCCTTCATTCGTTTTGTAACTAGTTCTTAAAGGGATCTATATCTCTTGGTCCTGTCCACATATGTGAAGCACAGATGACAGCCCACATTTCCTGTTTTGGTCTCACTACAAATGATTCATTTTACTTGTTTTCTTCTTAATTTAACTTCTATTCTCATCTAAACTCTAAAATCTGGGTGGTGTCCTTGAAGTTCACCTTGTGTACAGCCTTGGTACTCTGGTGAAGATTTGATTTAATTTTATGCAAATCTTATAGATTATTTAGTTAAACACAAACCTTGGAACTTTGAGTTCAAATTATAATCTATCAGTTTGTGACAAGAAGGTAATGATAACATTGTTTTGTCTTGTAATTTTACACTCTGTAGATGATTTAATTTTCTGCAGATTTGCCTTGCATGCTCTGTGGATTGTTTTCTTGTGAGTAGTTATGCCAGGAATTATTTAGAACAGAAAGCTCAAATTCCCTTATCTAGTATGTTTAAACCACTTGAGATGAAATTTGCTCTGTGTTTTCTCCATGTGGTCATTACCTGGAATTCTGCTTCTCTTTATTTTCATTCTATTCTATTTGTTCATAGATTGAACTTACTTTTCAAATTCCCTTTTATGAGTAATAATGATTTTGATGTGATAAATCTTATATTTTATTACAACAATGTGATATTTCATGCTTTCCATAAGAATATAAATGTTAGGGAATGTTAGCATTCAGACCCGCCCCTTGGAGACCCACCCAGCACCCTGACCATGTCATAGTGCATAAAGTCCCTTTAAAAAAAACACCCTTCCCCTTCTCTTCTTCCTTCCTTTCCTTTTCTCTTGCCATGAGGTAGTGTGCATGTCCTTTCTTCCTTTCTTCCCCTTTCTCTTTCTCTTCTTCCCTCTCTTCCCTTCTCCTTTCCCCCAATAAATCTTTCCATCCAGAGGCCATGTCTGCATGGTGTGAGTAACTGTCTGCCATGCCCCATTGTCCACCATGTATATGGCATGTCTCTCTCACTGCCATGGGGCACCTTGGCTCAAAACCACCAAGGCCTCTTGTGGGCCATTTTACAAAAGTAGTGATCCCTATAACACTCTTCTTCTTTATCTTTAACTCTGTTTTGTTTTGTCTTGTGATAAACTTCTTAACTTGATTTTACCTCCACATCATATAAAATATACATTGTTGGGCCCAGGGTCATGCAATAATGGAGGATAGACCACCAAAGTCTATTAAACCAGAAGCAAACTTTATTCCAGAAAAATAAAAATAAAAATAAAAAATTAAAATAAAACACTGCAGAGCACAAAAGCTTATCAGCTAGCTGAGACCACAGCCAGTGTTGGAATTCTGGGGTTGTGGCAATGGAGGTGGTTACTGGCCCCCTTTTAGAGCATCAGGCATGGGGTACATGCTAGGATTCACGTAGGACCATCAGTATGGGACGCATGTTAGACGTCACATAGAAAAACTATTAAGAGTTAACTTTGGTCCAGGTAGTTGTTGTCTATAAGGGGCAAGGGGGTTAAAAGTTAACCCCTGGCTGTTGATAGAGGATCTGGCTGTAAATCAGACAGCCATTGTTAGCAATTAACCTTTAGAGCTGATGATTGTCAGTTTTTATTTCTTAAGCTTATAATTTTATATTTGTATATACCTGGACCCTTCAACATCTGACCTTGCTCAAAGAAACCCACCATTATGAATGACTGGAAAACACTCTGGGCACTAGTTAAGAACAAAAACAAGCTCTTTCAATTATGATTTTCACTCTGATTGATTTTAATGGTCATAAATATACCAATAAACTATAGTGTTCAAATAAATTAAATTAAAAAAATTACAAATTCTGGAGAAAGTTTAATTGGGTACTAGGAAGAAAAATAGCTCAAAGATTTCAGTTCAGTACAAAGAGAAAGAGATGAAGAGAGCCATTTTCAAAGGAAAATACCATGCTCTTTCAAGGGAGCCATTTCCTGTTTATCTACAGAGAATAGAAACCAAATGGAAGCCGGTCATACATAGTTTCACCTTAGTGAATTGATTGAAACTGAATCCTATTACTTTGTCTTTTAACAGATGAAATAAACTCAGAATGATGGCTGAGAACACATGGGGTGTTCTTTTGTTTTCCTCTGCCCAGACTAGAGAACAAGATAAAGAAAGATGACTCAGTAACAATGTCTGTTTTGCAATTTCCTTAAACCGACTCCTTCAGACTTAAAAAAAAACCAATCAAATGAACAAAAAACCCGAAAGACCTCTTTCCATCTTCAAAGAATGCACTTCACAGTATACCAGAACTTCTCTTAGCTTCCTATCTAAGTGGGTTTCTTCCCAGTTTGCTTCAGTGTGTTTTCAGCTCACACAACAGTTTGTATGAAATGATTAACTACAACCTGCTATTACAGCCAGAAAACACTTCTGCTGGTTAGTGTTGGCATGTCCACTAGTATGTACTACCTAAAATGGATTTTCCTTTCTTATAAACCTGTAAGCATACAATGTAGCATTGCCATTCAAGTTCTTTCCTTGTCTTGGCCACAGTGAATCATGCAATATGATCATGATGGTAGAGATCTTTGTTTCATCCCAAACTCTAATGTCTTTAAAACTAAATAACTAGAAATGAAGTTTCTGAATTACATAATAATTCCATGATTCTTGGTTTTATAAGAAAGCCGCCTGAGCAAGCCATGAAAAGAAAGCCAGCAAGTATCAATTCTCTACCATCTTTGCTTCAGTTCTCATTATCAGGTTGTTTCCTTTAGTTGAGTTCCTATCCTGCTATGACAGACTGTAATCTGTAAGCCAAATAAGTCCTTTACTTCCCAAGTTTCTTTGGGTCTTGGTGTTTTATTATAGCAACAGAGATCAAACTAGGACAATATCTGGTTCGGAAATTGTTTTAAAGGTCATAAGAGTAAAGGATTTAGGAAGGTCATTTTTCTATTAAAATATCAAAGGCACATTAAAACAGAACAACTTTGAAGTCATAATGGCTTTTTAGGGATTCATTTTAATAAAATATGGAACGAACTTGGAAACTTGAGACACAAATATATTGTTAAGTAAATCAAATCTATAAACACAATTTTAGAAACACATTTTAGTTGTATACAGATAGAACTTGTATTTCTATTTCTCAAAGTAGTTATTTGCCTTTGGATTTTTTCAACTTCAGTTGAGTGCTAAAAAAGCATGCCATCAATTCAATCCAAGACTTTTGATTTCATTTTATCATCTAAAGTACCTCAGCTATTTTGCATCTGGTTTCTTACCAAACACTGATATAGAAATATAGGATATAGGTATGATAGGATGAAAGGGTAGATTATTGAATCTACTTCTAAAGAGCACCAACTTGTTTAAAATGTTCTACATTGGTATAGATTTTAGTTTATTGATACAAATTTAAAGTTAATTTTGTTATACTGTATATATATATATATATATATACATATATATATATGTATATTTACTCTTGTTTAACGTATTATGTTTGTGCAGCTTATTTGAAATTGTAGTGGATAATTAAGAAATACAGATTAATAACTAGTCTTCTATTATAGTCAAACTTATAGTCATGTTAAGTTTTCTAGGTATACATAGATATAATTCAGTTAGGTAGGTAATCTTCAAACACTTCAAATACTTACAGAATATGGCATTTGAAATTATTAAAAAACTTAGAATTTTCTGGACAGAAAGATATGTCTGCTCCTGGCAGCAACCATTTAATTCAAAGAGAAAGATGGGCATCAAATACACTCCATATGGAATTTATCTTTTTCTTGGCAAAAATAGCCATTTGGGTAAGAAACTGTTCTTGCCTGGACTGCTTGAAAAAAATGTATCCACTGGACATGCAGGACCCATAGGAAGGTGACCACTGAACTTTGCAAGGTGAGATGGTCCTTCAGGTTCCTCCTTCACAGAAGAAATTGCCAGACATTCTACAGGACACAGAGAAAAATGACTGAGAGATTAGGTCTGTGGGCTGAAGATGGATGCCCCAACACTGCAGAGGAACTTTGGATGACTACCCAGGCAGGCAGTTGTCTCTGTCATTTCCAGAGTTTTGGAAGTTGCTCACAATGCTCTACCTGTTTACTTAGGTAATATTATATCTTTCTGAGGTCTTTGATGTAGTTGAAGACTTGACAGTTACAATTTTCTTTAGTTATGATAAAATATAAGTTAGATATAAAAACTTAGACTCACAAATAAAGGATAAATAGAATATTTCCTTTGAAATTGCCAAATATAAATAGACTAGGTAATATAACTGTAATTCTTTCTTAATAACTGTTTTGTTATATGTAATTTTACTATGTTAAAGTTAAACCCTTCCTTTTTGATTAGACAGAAAAGGAGAGGTGCTGTGGGATGTTCTGTATGCTGAGAATGTGTTGCTCTGATTGGTTGATAAATAAAAAGCTGATTGGCTAGTTGTGAAGCAGGAAGTATAGGTGGGATGAACAGACAAGGAGAATTCTGGGAAGAGGAAGGCTGAGTCAGGAGACACCAGCCCACCATCCAGGGAATAGCATGTAATGACACACAGGTAAAGCCACAGAACATGTGGCAACATATAGATTAACAGAAATGTGCTGAGTTTAAATGTAACAGCTAGTCAGTGGTAGGCTTGAACTAGTGACTGAGCAGTTTTAATTAATATAAGCTTCTGAGTGATTATTTTGTAAGCAGCTGCAGGGTTCGTGGGGCTGGGCAGGACCACAGAAACATTCAGCAACAAAACTCCTGTCACATATAGAGTCCTTATTCTTAATTCAGTTGTGTCTGTGAATACACAATACAGTAAGCCATTTTCCCACTTGGGTTCTGTATAATATGCAGTATTTAATTTGTAATTGTTCTTTCACTGAATAAAGTGAAATGAACACTTCATTATAAAAGACAGACTATGAGGTCTAAAATAATGCCAAATACACATTGCATAGAATACCCTATGTTTCATCTCATCTTTCTTATTTAGATAAACTACATGAATCAGATGAAAATGCTGGGCTAGTGTCTCATCTGACATTTGACTGGAACTCCTAATTCTACTTATAGCTTCTTCAAATGATCACCCAAGTGACAATTACATTGCTTTGTACATTCCAGGTTCCTAAGGGATAATGAATATTTGTTGATTTAAAAAATTCATGAAGATCAGATTTTCAGCACTTTATCTTATGCACAAATAGGCATCAAGATAAATTCATCATTGGCAAGGATGATAGGAACTTGATGCTTTTGGTAAAAACAGAGTTCTCTCAGGATTTCAGCAATTTTGGAGTAGAAATTCAAATAACTATCACAGCTCTCAGAAAGAGGGTTTGTTTTCTTCCCCAAGTAACATTTTCTTATTGAAATAACTAAAATTAAGAAAAGTGCCGGGCGTTGGTGGCGCACGCCTTTAATCCCAGCACTCGGGAGGCAGAGGCAAGCGGATCTTTGTGAGTTCGAGGCCAGCCTGGGCTACCAAGTGAGTTCCAAGAAAGGCGCAAAGCTACACAGAGAAACCCTGTCTCGAAAAACCAAAAAAAAAAAAAAAAAAAAAAAAAAAGAAAAGTATCCAACATTCTTCAAAGTTATAGAACAATATCAAAATAACAACCACATAGAAAGGCAGCTTCATTATGAACGGGAGTTGAATCAGAGAATGGAAAGCTTTGGGGAGCACATACCACAAAGACACTGAAAACTCCATCCTTTCTATATAAGGTCACATCTCTAACACATCTGGATCTTGGTGGATGAGGTTTGTGGAGTTCTTCTTCATCAAGCAGGCTTGAAGATTCTGAGTGTGAGTATGTGCCTCATTTATGTAGAATGTGCATTTTTTTTTTGGATAGGTACTCTGTATTCTTTTTATATCCATTTTTTAAGATACAGTCAAAGAAGTTTCTTAAACATATTCCTCTATGTTTCCCATTTTCTAAAAAGTTGCTTTTAACTCTCATTATAGAAACTTCTTTTTGCAGCCAATGTCAGTGAACAGAGAGATCTACCACTGGTCCAGGTGCAGATACTAAATGACTAAAATGTTGAACCCTAAATGGAACAATACCTCATACCAAGGCTCAGGGATCACTGCAGAAGAGGGGACAGAATGATTGTAAGAACCAGACACAGTGGATGAATGCAAAAAGACAGGTTTATCTATTTATTTGCTTATTTGGGGGTGGGTACATCAGAGATGATGCACGTAGGAATTCAGGGGTAGTTGAGAAAGCATGCACAAACCTGTTAACTTAAGCTAGACCAAATTCCAGCATGGAGAAGGTAAGTTGGCACAAAGTCCCACCCCTACCAGAGCTATAGACAATTGACAGCTTCTGAAAGATTGAAGGTCAGTTTTCTTTAAGGGTAAGAATTGCTCATGTTCCAGAGGGAAGGCATATCTCCAGGAGTAATGGGTAACACTAACTCTACTTCATGTGGGGGGAAAAGTGTACACCAAATTGGTTGGGAAAGAAATGGGGTGAATTTGTCAAGAGTGTAGAGAAGAGATGAATATCATTAAAATATATTCTATGAAATTTTCCATGAACTAATAATTCTAATAAAATTGTTGGTAATAACAGAATCCATATACTCCTTTGTACCTTTTTTCACTTGATATTTTCCCAATTGTTCTAGTTCCTACCTTGATTTTCTCTAAAAATTGAGAATTAATCAATAAGAGGAATTCGCTTGTATTAGAAATGTCAATAGAGATGCTTTATTCAGGAATGGAAATGTGGTTTCTTTCAAGGCCTGGGAACAAATGATTTGCTCCTTAGACATTAATGTAAATGTGAGGTATGCATACTTCTTCATATTGTGAAACACCTTGTGACTAGAGACCAATCCAGTAGCATGGGAACCCAGGGTCTGCCATCATACGATGTTGCACTTACTAGTTGTCTAGACAATTTTTTAATTGTTCAGAGCAATGTGATCATCTACCACTCCAGACTGTCTTAAGCACTAAAGTGTATTGTACTCCAGAACACCTTGTGAACTCCATACCTTATCTGCCCCTTTGCATGTGAGCATCTAGTCCTAATGCAGATGCCTAATGAGCTACTGAAGAAGCCCCACTAGCATTCACACCCTAAGTAAGTCTAGGCTCACTGTAGCTATAGTCACAGTCAGTATACTGCATGTCAATGCCCTTCTTTTGCCCGAGGCTCCTCACAATTGAGATCCGTTCCCAAATCTGAACCCAAGGATAAATATAATGTCAAAGATTTAAATTTATAGTGTGTAGGTTAACTAGGACTCTGAGATGCTCCAGTTTTAGAAACTGTTTCCTTTTCACCTTGTCGTAGGGAAGAGACTTCATGGAACTAGAAGGAGTTTTCAGGGCTGGGCTAGAGACATTGATTCATTTGTATATTAAGATACAGCCCTGGTAGTACACTCTGATTCCAAGAATTTACTTTGTGTATGTAAACACACAGATAGAATACATTAGCAACTTATCAATCTAAATTGATCTGGATATTGATGATTATCTAGTCTTTGCAGATTTTAAAAACACGTTAATCTGCATTAGTTGCCCTTTCTCAGCTCCACTATCCTTTTTTTTTTAATTCCTCGTGGTTCTATAGATTGATTCTGAGATCTAAGGCATGCTATACAAATGGGCTACCTTTGAGCTACACCCTCTGACATTATGAATTAACCCATTTCTCTAAGGAGATCAACTAGAGAGTCTTGCTTATTTAATTCTTCTGTTTTTTTTTTCTGTGCCATTATAATTTCCTTTTCTTAAGCTTGTAACAATTGTATTTGAAACAAAACAAAAATTAATTTATATGCCTATTTATTTTGGCACATATAAATGTAAACATTTACAGATATAAAAACATTAAAACAGATTTTTGAAATAAAGAAAACAAGACTTTATCAAGAATACTTCTTTAGGAAACACTGAAAAATAGTCTCATGGTGACAAAGATTAACATTTGAACTAATAGACTCTTTAAGTTGATATCAGTTCAATACAAATTTAATAAAACATGTCTCAGATGCTTGTGAACTACATCTATTTTTAAGACTGAAGCATAATTACATGGCCTACGCTTACCATAACACCCAATTAATAAAATCATTTAAGAAAAACAGAAAGAAATAAGAAATGTGGGTAGGTGGGGGGATAAAAAAATGCAATAAATTTTATTTTACCTTCTAACCACAAATAGATATCGTATTCTCCTTTTCTTAAAATATCTGCATCTTTCATTTGAATGGACAGTTTTAGTTTTTCTTTAAACGTTAAGTTGTAGTTATTTTAAGAGGTTATATTCCCCCTCAATTGACTGAGGGGAAAGAACCTCTGATAACAAAAATTGTAAGTGTCATACAACTAATTTTACTTTCTTAAGTTAACACCAAACATTTTTAAAAGTAGACTTCAAGATTATCTACAATTGTTTTAATAAAAGGCCACAGTCTTTATAAATTAATTTTGTTCATTTTAGTTTCAAAAAAGGGCCGTTTTGCAGGTGACTTCTAGGAGTTTGCAATTCCCACAGTCTTTGGTGTTATGATAATCACATATCACTTTTACAATACTCAAATTCACAGTTTTCCCATTTGTGTCCTCTAAATGGGCATGCTTTGCAAGGAAATTACAGCAAATACAGGATTTGAGGATTTCTTTGTTGTTCAGTGTCTAATGGAATTCACTACACCAACTGTAAGTAGAGCCTTTGTGATCATGCTCACTGGCTTTTTTGTTCATGCTCACTGGAAAACTTGTATCTATTTTGGGAGGATCCTGGGCAGATGACTTTTAAACAGAAGTTATTGCAGGTCTTCCCATAGAATAATTCAGGTTGAAGCCTGTAGTGACAACAACTTACTGTTTTCAAGAACTCTGCATTTTAATACTGTAGATCAGAATGTTCCTTTATCATCTTCTATAATCTTCTTCCAAATTCTGTTCACTTTAGAAAAAGTTATCAACTGCATGTCTCTGTTCTTCATCAAAATGTTAGGTAAAAAGAGTCCAAATCACCTCAAGAGAGCTCAGTAAGAACATCTTTTTATTCCAGGCTATATTCCATAGTCTGCCATTTCTACTGGTTGTTTCTTCCTGCAGCAGTTCTCTATTCACTTTAGCATTTCTCTTGGCATATCTTTTAATGTGGAGCAAATCACGTTTTTCAAATGGAGAATGTGAAGGTTTCTACTGGGATACAGGCCTGGTTTGTGGTAGAAGCAGAGGGACTGGAGACAGTCTGAAATTCTCATGTGCACTTTGACATGAAAATGACAAATAGCCACTGTCTTGTTATCAAGTCCTATGATTGGTGACTCATTGAAAGATAACGTTTCAGAATTTCTAACTCAATCCTAAAATGGACATTCCAAATGCCCATGTGTGTAGGAACCTCATCTCCCAGTGCCACCAGATTTTCTTACTTTAAGTTCAGAAAGATCAGGATTGCAATTAAACCACACTTCATTTTAATAAAAAGAATAGTGCTTTTTTCTTTACAGCTACAGTAGTCTGCATGCACACTGGGATCACAGGGAAAGAGGACAGAATCAGACTCCAGCCATGCATGCTCATGCCAGTAGACATGGGTTTCAACACAGATGAGGCAGCTGCAACCACAGGAGAGAGATCCATTATGAATTTCCTATTATCTGGGGTAATTTTATTGGGGCATTGCAACAGTATCAGATGCATAGCTTATATATTTTTAAAAAATCTGCTTTCTTGTATTGGATCAAGAAAAATTAGTGCTAGACCTATTAGTTTGTTTAAAAGGTCTGACTGTCTGACCAAGTATGGAAAATATTCTCAAGTATGGAGCTCAGAGGCTTGGGTGAGATGTGGCCAGGCCACATATGTGGAAAGAGATTATAGGTTCAGGCACACTGAATGTTAGGTAGCAGGTGCCCAGTTATTTGAATGTGTTAAGAAGTTATAACATCAGTTGACTGGATTCCCAAATCAACTAGATTAAATAACAGAAGAGACAAGCAGAAATAAGCTTAGAACATTTCTTGGGCAGCTCTTTGTTGCAAATATGCCTAGGCTGAGAAGAGATGAATAGGTAATGAAGGTAAATGGCCATTTTCAGGCATGGCCAGCCCCTGGGCATTATAAAATTTTCATTTTCTTCTCTTTTGTCTAAATTTGGATGCCAACTGTACTCCATGGGCTCATGTGTTTATACTACTGACCACTTCATTGGTATTGTTTGGGGAAGTTGTACCACCCTTGGGATGTGGATTTTTGCTGGAGAAGTAAATTAAAATGTTTGGTGTAGGAAATTTCAAGATGGAATAATATTCAGGATATAGTATGTTACTGTTCATTGGCTTGTCCAGATCTATAATGAGAATCTGTACCTCAAAACAGAGCAAACTTATGTAAAATCCCTAGCTTGTCAATTACAAGAGCTGGAACGTGGTTAAATATGCAAAACACTAAACATACAGAAAAAAGAAAGAATATTAAAGTTTCAAGAGAAAATATAGTAACTTATAAAGGCAGAACTATGTGAATAACACCTGATTTTTTTCAGTGGAAGATATAAGAGCCAGGAGAACCTGGATAGATCATCTACAAAGTGGACACAGATGTCATCCCAGACTACTATACCCATCAAAATTTCTCATGAATAAAACGGACATTACATGGTAAAAAGCAAATAAAAGCAATATTTATCTACAAATCTAGCTCCACAGAAGGCACTAAAAGGAAAACTCCAACCCATAGAGGTTAGCCACACCCAAATAAACATAAAGCATAAATAATATAAGACCAGAAAATCAAAAGAAGGTAGAAAAACTCAAACTACTACACCAAAATAAAATGGAATTAACAAACACTGTTCATTGATACAAATAGGGTGAATTAAAAACCGGAATTGTTGGTCAGACTTCATGAGTTTAGCTTCTCTGCCATTTCTAGGAGAAGCAAAAGATAAAGACCATTAATTACATTGTTTAATTGATGAGTGGTGAGGCCTATGCTTATCTTCTTTTGATATAAAGATAACAATTTAGAATGTAGTTAGGAATTATGCTGGTTTAGTGAAGTGGCCATTTGGGGTTCTCCTCTGAAATCAAATTTCTTTTGCTCTGTTCTCCACTCTCTATCTATCCATGGTCCAGTTTTACATTTCTGGGTTTCTGTAGTTTATCCAAGTTATATGTGTGTGTATGTATGTGTATATATATAATGACTTGCAGCTAGGAACAACAGATGACAACATGCAATGTTTGGGATACAAGATTATTTAAGAAAAACAGTTCACAACTGTACCAACCCTCATATGTGCTCACACATTAATGTGTTATGTGCAAGAAAATTTTTAAATACTAAGAGAACATTATCTAATTTACTTAAAACTCCATTCTAACTGTAAATACACCTGTTGTCATAAAATTTTATTTGATATATTAAAACATAATACTTGAATTATAAGAATCCCATAGCAATACCTCTTATAAAGTAAAAATAATTAAATTTTTATAATAAATTCAGATTGCTTCTGAATTTCAGACTTAGTTATATTTAAGGGTTGTTATCTCACAAATGACTACATGGAAAAGTCATATACCAGGCTCTGAAGCCTCCCACACTGAATTTGAATTTTGTTGTCTACACCAGCTGGACAAAGGTACTGGTGAGATGTCTCAGTGGATAAAGATATTTGCCACCAAGATGTATGACCTAAATTCTGCCCCTGAGACCCATGTTAGAAGAAAAGAGCCAATACCTATAAGTAGTCATCTAACTTCTACATGTATGTCATGTACCCACCCCAAGCCCATCCATACATGAATACACAAAATAAATAAAAATTTAATTTTAAAAATGTTGAATGTATAGGCAAATTTACACAATAAGCCTAAAGCAGAAGCCACACTGAGCTCTGCCACAAGAAATCAAGAAATGCCAAAGGCTATGGCTTAAACTTTATCCTTCCAAAATCTCTACTCTCCACAATTGAGTCTTTTTACTAGCTATGCCATTTTTGTCAATATGACACAAACCTAGATATTCCTATGAAGAATTGTCTCAATATATTGGGTGGTGGATGTGTCTGTGAGTCATTTTCTCTATTGCTCTGGGATACAGGAGTACCTATCCCATTATGGTGTTACCATTCCTGAGAAAGTAGGGCTGATCTATACAGGAAAAAGAGCTGAGTAACCCAGGAAAAGTAAGCCAGTAAGCAGTGTTCTTTCTGCTTCTAACTCCTGTCTTGATGTCTCTCAATGATGAACTATAACTTACAAGACAAATAAACCCTGTCTACTCAAAGTTACTTTTGCAAGTGTTTTATCTCAGAAATAGAAAGAAACCCAGACCATTTTAGAAATTCATTATGATACTGGAGCAGAGCAACATAACTTACATGACAAAATATCTTTTGGAGCTGTGAAAGATGACCATGTCTTTGGATAGGACAAGCATAGAAATGTAGAAATAGCATTTTGATACTTTTCTTAGCACAGGAGTCAGACTACAAGATGGTTATCATTTAAGTAATGTAAATTAACACCTACGCAAGGTCCATGGGGTAAGAATATTGAAGTTGGATGAGTAGGCAGCAAAGACTACTCAGACCTTAAATGCCATGTAAAGTAGTTGAATAGTTTCTACACAAGTTACTATAGTCACTACAGTAGCAATACAAAGGACAAACTGGTAAGATTTAGGACTGAAACCAGAGAAATCAGCAAGGAAACCCTCACACTACTAAGTAAAAGATAGACTGAGAATTCAGAAGCTACTTGGCCAGTAGAAGTGTTGAAAATGAGAAAAGTTCTGAGAGTGATCTATTAATCCATTTTATACAAAGTATATGAATGATGTAATATTTTTTCTAAAGAATAAATTTCCAAATAATAGCCACATGTGGAGAAATCAAATATTTAATTGTAGACATTTTCAGGAATTATGACAATAAAATAGTTTTCAAAATAAAGAATCTTAGTCGAACAATACTGAGTGACTTTCAAAACCATTATAATCTCTTGGCTGTGGTTGGGTTATATTGTACCCAAATTGCAAATAATAATACTCCATCTCCTATTATTCCAGATGGTATTTAGAAATAAATAGCCACAAATGTAATTTAGGTAAAGTGAGGTAAATAAGGTGGCTGCTTATCCAAATATAATTGATGCCCTTATAAGAAGAGATGGGATGCTGATACACATGGAAGGAAGATCTTCCTTTTATAGTTTTAAATATACATTTTATAATTGGATTTTTAAAGGAAGACCATGAACAGACATATAAAATGTGCAAGCCATAACCTGCAGGACCAAGCTGGTCATAGCAAAACCTCAGACTCACAGATAAAGATGGTGAGAAAATTAATTTCTGCCATGCTTTGCCATATATTATATCATTTTTAGCAAGTTAATGCAAGCACAATTAGGGCTAAGCTCATACTTTCAAATTAATTTTTTGTTCTTCATATTGTACCTATAGATCATTATCTGTTTCTCCTTAGAGAGTGTTCCTCCAAATTTTTCTGATCTTATTATATTGTTAGATATTGCATCATAATTTTGAACACTGGCAATTAGTGGCAAAAATATTCATTTCCAAGACAACTTTTCAGTTCAAAATTGACTAAACTGGATTTTTCAAGGACCATAAAAGTGGTGATTTATGTAATATAGTTATTAAAGTCTTGTTGTTTTAGAGATTGTCAGGTAGACCAAAGGGAAATGAAAAAGTTGAATAATCCTGGGTTTCTGTTCTTAAATTTCTTCAATCTGATAGCAGAGTGAATGTATTTGAAAATAATGACTATAAAAGTTTAATTTTGTGTGTCATAAGAGCACATATATCATACATAATGATGTTGAATTCAAGGAAATAGAACTTTAGGAAAATGAGAGATGAGTTGTGTTTCTATAGAACAAGCCACTTAAATTGTACACGAATGTGGTTTGAAAATGAAATGCTGTCCCTCCACCTGATTTGTGACCTGAATACTTGATCTCAGCAACATTTCAGGGAGAGAGTTAGAAGCTTTATGAGTCAGAGCTTATCTGGAGAAAGTAGGTCATGGAGACAGGGCATTTGAAATGTATTGTTCATTGCCACATCTCTTGCTCTCTGCAGCTGGGTCAACATGATATGAACTACACTGCTTGGCTACCCTACCCCAGCTACTGGTCATGGTAAACTAATAACTTTAAAGTAAATAACCAAAGTAATTTCTCCTTAAGTTTTCTTTTGTCAGAAATGTTGGGTTCAATAACAAGAAAAGAAAAAATTAATTCAATTGCTATTTGAATTAATGGTCATTCAGACATGGCTATGCTTGTTGCATAAGAGAGGAAAAAGGAATTTCAGAACTGGAAAAACATGACTGAAGCTAGAAAAGGAGGTAAACAGTGGATATTTCATTTTGAACAATACATAAATTATTCATTCTCAAGATATTTGGAAATAAGATAAAAAGCTAAGAAAAAATCATGCTTTTTAAAAAGTAGTTCTCAGAGAAAGAAAAGGTGAGTATCTGGGTGCTGGGGAAGATGGATGGATCTGTAAGGAGGTGGGGAAGGGGAAACTGTAATGTATAGTATGGATGAAAATCTGCTTTTAATTTTAAAAACTAGTCTTCAGTTTTCTCTGGGGATGAGCCTCCTGATAGGGTATTCAATCTTAAATGGTCACCTCTAAACACATGTACATACAAGCAACACTAAATGAAATGAATATTAATCTAATTACATGTACTGGCTATTTGTCACTATGGCAAAACCTGAGATAATGAACATAAACACAAATATATTCATGTTAGTTCATGATTTTAGATGGTTCAGTCTATAGTGAACTCTGTTGCTTTGGGTCATATATTGGCAGAATATTAGGACAAAAGTGCAGGGCAGTGAGAATTCACTTATAACAACCATGAAGCGAAACAGAAAAAGAGACAATGTCCAATATCCCTTTCTACTGCAGACTACCACTGATCTTATAGTGCCTGATGTACCATGTATTTAACACATGAGTGTATGGGGACATTTAAGACATAAAGTAGAACATCACAATTTACTAAAAAAATCACAAGTCCAGGTGAATTGTTTTCTGGCATATTTTACAGAGTTTTTGTAAGTACAAAACACTAAGTGATCTGTTTTGTTTCTGAGACTCATTCACTTTTGTCACCAAAAAGGTTTGCTACATTCCTGTAACTTGTCTTGACATATTGTTTTGTTCCAAATGCTCAGTAGCTCTCTCAATTGAGTTGTCCTCTGTGTCCCTCCTGGTGACTGTTCAGAAGGAACATACCTCTCTGCTTATGATGTCCTTTTAATTTTGTAAATTATCCTCGCCACTGGTAGATGAATAGAGGCAAAATTGGTCACAACTAAAGAAGTTTTAAATTTCTTCTGAGATAAAAATTATATTTCTAATAAAGATGCTCTTTTGACAAAACTTTGTAAAAAGAAAAAAAACAGCTGAGTATAAAGGGCATGAAGCATGATTGGAAAATAAATCAATCCATCTCAGTGACAAACACTACAATGTGTGCTTATTACTGAAGCACAAATTGATAAAACTGGTCTAAGTCAAAGCTTAATCTAGGTTATACTTTTAGATATAATACAAGAGTTACAAAGTTATTTTCACACTGATAAATTTGTTAATATTCAAGTGTCTGTAGCTGCACTAAAAACTGTAATGAGAAAACTAAGAGGTTTGTATGAATCCACTAATACTGCCAAAAATCTTCTGTATGCTAAATTCACAAGAGAGACTGAAAAAGAAGGCAATATTGTGTCTAAATTTGAGTGTTTAACCAAAAGCATGTATGACTACATTGGAAAGCTTACCATACTTGTTCAGAGTGCAAACAAACTGTCTACAAAATTTATGAGACTTTGGCCTGTTCATCTACACAGATATAACTACAAAATGCCACTGCTTGTGTAGGACAAAACAAGACCTTCCCGTGTGTCAAAACAGTGAAGACAATTCTCTTTAGAGAAAATGATGAGTCAAAAATAAACTGGGGACTCCAGTTTTAGCTCTAATTTTAACAAGCTTGTCAGTCATCACTCCTTACACCCATAAAAACTGCATAAACTGAAAATCAACAGCTTTTCTTGGAAAAATTGGGTCATAGTACCAACCACACTGCTAAAATATGAGAAGACAGATGCATAAAAAAAGCCACAGTAGTTAAAAATCTGCTAATTTGGAGTACATTTATTAAGAATTAGAACCATATAGGTTGATGGGAGCACTGTCATGGTCAATTTTATGTGTCAACTTGTGAGAAGATTATTTTAAAAAAATGAATAATTTAGACTGGACAAAACAATGATATTTGTAATGTCAACAGGCCTCACCTAATCAGTTGGAGTGAAATATATTAGTAATAATAATAATAATAATAATAATAATAATAGACTTCTGGAACAAGAAGGAATTCTATTCTAGACAGTTTTAGGGTCCTGTGAGATTCCCTTGGGTGAGGGGGGAAGTAGGCACAGAGTCAATGACACAGACCCTGGGAGTCAGGTTGAAAACAACCTCAGTTTATTCAGCAATAGGCAAACCTTAAATATCCTTCACACCACCCTAGGGGAAGGTCTGATAAATATGCATTTGCTGATGTGATATGGTTGCCTCTCATTGGTCTAGGTCAACTCAGATCATGGCTTAGCTGCTGTTGCCAAGGCCCTTATACAGACCCAGGTTGGCTCTCAAGAAGTATTTTATGTGCATACTCTCAATACTAGTTTGGGCCTGCTGCCCCCCAGGCCTGTTAGGGCTTAGTCATACCACATATCCACCTCTTTTTATTATTTTATGGTACATGCTCAGTAGGAGCTAGGGTGCATTGCCCTAAACTTTTTGAATTCACCTCAGGAGAGCTCAGCATAATGAATTGTGTCTGTCTTTGGTTGGTCTGCAAAACAAGCTCTTAACTGTCATTGACTTCTAACCCTCAAAGAACATCAATCCTGGAGAGCTGTCCAGGTGGTGAGTAGGCAGTAGCCTTATGTATCTCAATGAGCCATGCGTGCATTACCTCTCTAGGAGGACTTTGTTCTGGGTATCAGAGAGCCAATAAACCCTGTCGGGTCACCTTTGTGGCTGCCCTCTGTTGGTGAACCTGTTATAGAAGACATTTGAACAGGAGAAGGATTAAAGGTATCTTTCCACCATGCAAGGCATATGTGAGGATCTGGGAGGGATCAAAGTTTCATTTAATATTGTCCAAACATTAGTAAAAAAAACCATTCTCCAAGGAAATGGGTAGGACCTTAGTCATATTTAGTAATTAAGGAACTTATCTGACCAGGATCCTTTATTGCACCAATTGAAGTCTTTCTGATAGTGCATTAGCAACGTTGTAGGAGGGTGAGGCAAATTGCTTGCTATCTAGGGTTGCATGCCAATAATGGTATGACCCTTACTAATGCTGCAGTAGCAGGGCAAATAACAATATAAAGGATTAAAATAGCATACATTACCCCTCTGAAGCTTCTTTTTTGGCCAAAGTCTCTTGGTCCATTGCCAGACACACATCTCTGGAGGGTATACATATCAGCATTGTTATATTTTAGGGAAAATGCAAGCATACCCTCACCCATGGGTTAAGAGCGGAGCAGGGGGTTGTCATTGAAAGGTGCTGGGGTCCATGGAGGTGAAGATGAGGGACAGCTAACATACTGACCACCCCAGCAACTACCCAGACCCAGGACCAGGCCTATGATTTGGCTCACACCAACATCTACCCCATCGATGAACTGCTGGAGCATGTGAAGGAGCTGGTATTGCAGATCCAAAGCCTTAGTGTGGGAGCCTGTTTTCAGGTTCCTTGTGGCTTTACTCAGCAGTTCCTCATAGAGAGGATGATTGGGCCACAGGCTTGAGTTCAGGTGTCTGACATGGTCTGCACTTGGCTGTGCTGGGAAAGGAGGTCTTTTGCTCTACCCTTTTGGCATTTCTATAAATGCCTGAGGGCAGAGACAGTCAGGGCTAATTGGAATAGGTTCCAGGCCCTCTCAAGGCTATCCTTTATTTTCTATTTGTTTATCTCCACAATCTAAATCCTTCTATCTAATATGTCCTGCTGCTTGCACTGAAGAAAACTCTGGGGAACTGTGGAGTTGGTGGGTAAACACCACAGAATGGCACCATGAACAGGGACTAAAGAAAAAAAAGAAGAAAGAAAGAAAAAGAAGAAAAAAGGGGAGGACTAAAGACAAATGAACAGGGACTAAAGACAAAGTAATAGGGACTAAAGACAAAGGAAAATAATAGTCTTATTAGAGAGTTTTTGGGTAAAGAGTCCCTGCCAGTGGAAAGGGACATGTCTGGTGTTATGGAATATATATATATATATATATATATATATATATATATATATATATATATATTAATAAGGAGCAGGGGGTTTTATCTTTAAGAGAAAAGGAAAAAAAGATTGGAAGGATGTTTCATCCTGCAGCACAAATTTCTGTCAAAATTTTCTATCTTCTATCCCTTTCTCAATTTCTATCTGTGAAAAATAAGTATAAGGTACAGTGTAGTAATACAGTGTAGGAAAAACTTAGAAGTGTAAGATTGTGTAGAAAAAAATTTAAGATAAGTAAGGCAACTGGACAGAAAAACTCTTTAATCCTCTAACTTTGGGGGCTATGAATGCAAATTGGGGAAAAAAAATCTTTCTTTGAGCTTTATGGGTAGTAAAAAAAGCTCTTCTTTGAGCTTATCCAGCAGAAAAAAAAGTTTCCTATGGAAGCTTTTGGCCTAGGGACAGCTAAAATACTAAGTCCAAGAGGCAGGAGAATGTGATTTTGAAAGACCCTAACCCTTTAGCCTTATTACCCCCCCCCAGGCCCCAGGGAATGAAAAACTAAAAATCTAGTTCCAAGGGCAAGCTGACTCAGCCATTGTTCAACCACCCCTGCCACAATGTAACAAAAATGTAAAAAGATTTCTATTAAGAGATGTGCTCAACTGTGACTGGGAAACCAGGAAGGACCACCGTGACCTGTATGTAAACTCCACTCTCGCCCTGATCCCCTCCTTGAGATTTCAAGAAAAATGTGCACACTGACATAACTGTATCCCCCTCTGTGATCACTCTATAACCAGACAATGATTTTTATGAAATTAGCTTCTAGACATAAATCAATCGAAATGACATTATGTGGAAATTGGAATCTTGTAGGTTTTGTGGGTTTTTCCTTTATAAGTACCTATGTAGCTGCAGTAAGATGCTACTCTTGCTCTCAGGACAAGAGTTTGCCCATCTGTACAGATGCTTCAATAAAATCCTCATGCTGTTGCATCAACAAGACTGGTTCGTGGGGCACCCACTTGAGACCCTAAACTTTGGGATCCAACAGTTTCTCCCTGAGGCAAAAATGGGGGTGTAGGAAGCCAAAAAGTTTAAAGTTCAGAAGTTTTGGGAAAAGTTGGTCTTTCTTTTTTGGGAAAAAAATCTTTCTCTTAAACTAAAAAGCTTTTCTTGGAAAATTTTGGGTGGAAACCTCTCTTAAAAGCCTCAATCTTTTTCTAAGTAAAGGTTTTAAAAAAACTTAAACTAAAGCTTTTAACTTTCTCTCAGAAAAACAAAAATTAGAATCACCTGAAGATATTAATATAGGAATCACCTGTGACTAGCTCTAAGGGAAAACAACAAACCTCTTAAGACAGAACCTCTCTAAGTTCTATCTTTCAAGCTTTAAAAATCCTCCCTGCAATGCTGGAGGCAGGGATGGAGTTCCTAAAAGCCTCTCTTCTAAGCTCTGTCTCTTCAAGCTAGTAAAAGATAGTAGGTCAAAATCCTCTGAGGGAAAAGCTTGGGAGAGTGCAAGTAAAGATTCCCAAAGAGCCCAAAGGGGCAGGAAACTGTTTACCTGGGAAAAGCAAAAAGACTAAGCTTTCAGTTACAGCATCAAGGGTTTTGTTTCTGAGTGTCTTTGAAAGGGTGTTCCTAATTGTTCTAACCCAAAGATCCCCTGAAATGATGCAAACTCTGTTAGCATTGTATCCTCTCTTCTGACCAACAACCCAGAGGTGACTGGCCAGCATCCCAGAGTGGAATGCATCTCAGGGATACTAGGATTCCTGCAGTTGTAAACTTCCTGGAGTGCACAGCTGAGGCAGCAAGGTGCAGGACCCAGGGGAAAACTCCTAATGAACAAAGCTAAGATGATGGGAACAGCATAGTTGTCCACTCTCCTGCAAGTCCTGGGTTGTTAGGTGAGACAACACAATGTCCACAGCTGCACAAAGACTGGAGAAGACCTTTCCAGTCAGAGAAGGGACCTTCCTGGGAAAGCAGGAAAGCTGAACTGCATCTGCAGGCGGTCTGCTGAGTCAGAAGCTGTCTGCGAGAACTACCCTGGAGCAAACTTCCTCTCTATCAGAGAAAGCATCCTTGAGAAAAGCTTTGTTTCAACTGACTCCCGATGAGACTAGGGAGTGTAGCCCTGAGGGGTGATTGCCTCTGGAATAAGCTCTGTCCTTGAGCATGCAGACAAACAAATGAAACCCACTGGGGGACTGGGTCAGGTGAAGGCCTGATGAGGCAAAACACCTGTCCTAAATGTGAGCTTGGGGGAAACAAAAACCTCTCGTTAAAAAAAGCAGAAGCTTGATTTATGAACACAAAACATCATAGACCCCAAAAACAAACAGACAAAAAGCCCCTACCTTCAGTAGCAGGGAAAGCTGCCACTGTATTTCTGGGGCAGAGAGGAGAAACTGAGATCAAACTGGGAACTGTCTGGGAGAAAGACTTTCTGAAGAAATGGAGAAGGGACAGATTCCTGCCCAGAAAATGCATGACCTGAAAAAGCTGCTAGAATTTGAGGCAGATTCGGGGTGGGGGTGGGGTGGGGAGAAAGCCCCTACCTCCAAAGGCAGATAGCAGAGGAATAGAGCCTGGCATATCTGAAGCTCTGCATCTGGTGGGGTTGGGGGTTGGGGGGAACAAACAAAATGAGATAAAGATTTAGGGGAGAAAATCTCTCTGAAGGAACTATGGAAAAGCTCTGTTGTAAATGCTTTTGTTTTTCACTGACTGGCTAAGGCAAGCACAAGGCAGAGGAAAGTTGGTAAAAGGTATGCCCATCTCATTGCACTCTAAGGAGGCAGTTGTGGTTCTGATCCAGGACCAGTGTCAAATGAAAGAGAGACACCTGTTGAAGCCAGCTCAGAACAGAAATTTCCCAATGTCCTGTAATTGAAAAAAACATAAAACACTTGGTTCAAATGTCCCATGGCAAAAGCAAAAACTTTTTAAAAACAGAACCAGAAGTTGACTTTCGGACGCTAAAAGAACTATGGGAAATGGAGTCCATAAGCTAGCTTGTAACAGTGAGCTGATGAAGAGAAATGTATTCTGGGAAATGTTTTTCAGCTAAAGATGGCGATACTGTCCCAAAACTGGTTTGTTTTGTTTTTTTTCAGCTCAGAATGAAGTTTCTTCTCAAAGCAATGCTAGAAAGCTTAATCTTACGTCTTGAACTCAGATCAGACAAAAAGCTATCTATAAGAACAAACAAGACACTTTAAAATCCTTACAACAAGGGAAAGCAGTTTATACACTGAAAATTGCTTTAGATATGAAGACACTTATGGGAAAATAAAGTTCTTCACCTTTTGAACAAACAGCCTGCAATGAATGATTACTTTGCAAATTTAATAAAGGGATAAGGAAACAGACATTCAAAAAGAAATGATTGCTTTATAGATGGGAACAAACTTCAGAAAATCTAGCTGTCTTATGAAATAGAGTTGCTTCACCTGAAAGTTCCTTATAAAAAATTAATGCTACATATCACAACTGCTAACAATAACAACATCAGGGTTAAAGCTAATGAAGTGAAATAATAAGAATGCCTTTTCTCAAAGTAAGCTAATGAAAGATATGTTTCATGAAAAGAACATCTATGTTCTTGACTCTATTGAATAGTAGCAGTTTTGATGAAAATATTGGGCTAATGAAAATCTATCAGAAACATCAGCATTTTTAAAGAACTCATGGCAAACACAACTTTAAAAAAATTAAGAAGGGGGAAAATTGTATCAAAGCAGCTAAATCATTTTTTTTTTTTTTTTGATGTTAAGGTTCCAACCTGCAGTCTGGGGATAGTAGGAGTATAAAAAGTCTTCCAGACTGCTGAAGAGTTTGAGACAATTGTGAATATGTTTCAGCAATGTTTTCATACCTGCTGAAAACTGCAGTTCTGGAACCTGACTCCAATGTAGAGCACTATCTTCTCCTGTTGGGAAATTGACTGTTACAGAATGACTGACTATGCAATTCAGAAACAGAATATTCCTTATAAGGTTCTTCTTTTCTTTCTTTTGGTTTTGCTGTAAACTGACATAGCTCTTAATAGAATTGTTATAAACGATCTGAAATGCATAGCAACAGAAGTCACTAAGTCCCAGAGTTAAGAGAGAGCTATTAAAGAATTACACTCATTTCAATCTATCAAGAACTTTCAGAATATCAAAGCTGTCTGTAAGCTCTGAACTTTAGAAATGATTTGCATACTTCCTGTCTAGTTAAGAGAATCTTTCTAATAGATAGTGATAATAATTAAGAAATCTTTAGGTGTTTGCTAAGTTATATATATATGCTAATTGTAGCCCTATATCAGTTTGTAAAATAGATCTATAGAATTTCTTTAAGAATATAAGTTTGCAAGAAGTACCTAAGGTAGTCTTAAGACATGTAGTAATAAGCCTGTAAGAAGTAAAGATGCTAGAAGTAAATAAGTTTAAATGAGAATAGATAGAATGAATATAAGAAATAAATAAAAAATATATTTGCTAAAGTAGTTTTATAGTTTCCTTAAGGTGTAAATAAATAAATAAATAAATAAATACATGTTAATGTTTTATGTGAGTTTGTAAAAAAGTGTAAATGTTGAATGTGAGTCTAAATGCTTTGCAAGATATGTTACATGAGTTTCTAAAAATGTGTAAATGTCAAGTGTTAGTCTAGTCTTAATGTATATGGTGAAAAAACCCGAGACACAGAAGATAGTGTGATAGTAGACTGCAAAGAAGGCAGTCTGAGCAGTTTTCAAAAGCTCCAGAAGCCACTAAAAAGCTAAAAATGACAGACACCAGAACCAGCACAAGGCATCCACAGCTGAGATGCATGGAAAATCAATGCAACACAGAAAAATCTGAGCTAACATAAAAAAATGATGCAGTTTAAAATATTACTGTAACTAAGAAGGTCTCTAGCTTAAGAGTGAAAGTTGCAGAGATGCTTGTTTGAACTAAAATTGTTAACTGTAAAAAGTTCTGGTTGTCAAACATATCTTCATATTTGGAAGTAAAAGTCTGATACCAGATTTTACTTTTTTGAACTTTTTGAACTAAAAAAAAGATATAAAACTACAAAAAGATTTTTGTTATGGATTTCTTCATATTTGGAAGGCTCGTACCAGAATTTATTATTTGAATGTTGAGATGTAGGAAATGAACTGAACAATAGTGATTTCATTGCAATGAGATAATTTTGAGTTTACTTATATTAATGACCTCAAACTGTTTTCTGGAATTATTTGTGTTAAAAATAGAACTGTTTAAATGAAGAAATTTATTGTTTCTACCTAGATTCAAGATGTAGTTTTGTGTATGCATATATGCTTTATTAACTTGTGATTTATGAACTGTTTTATGTTAAAAATGGAACTGTTTTATGGAACTAGTTGTGTAAAAATGGAATTACTTATGGAACTGGTTTTGTCTTTCAAATGGTACTGTTTAAATGGAAAAGTTTGGGTTTTCTAACTAGGCTTGAGATTTTGTTTTAAAAATTATAAAGAAAAGGGAGAGTTAATATTCCTTAGTCTATTTAGTTAAAAAATATTTTCTTTTATTTGGGTGGATTAATGTCACGTTTTGTTAGTAAGAAATGCAAATGGATATACTAAGAGATTACTTTAAAGTGTAAAGTTTTATTATGAAACTGCTTTTGGATGTTTTGCTAAAAGTTTTCAAAGTATTAATGGTTAGATTGAGAATGTTGCTTTTCAATATGGGTTTATAGAAATTGTGTAACTTTGGGTTCTTCTAACTAGGTTTGAGATTTTGTTTTAAAAAATTATAAAGAAAAGGAAGAATGATGAGTGAATTAAGGTTGAATGTATATTTGCAGAAATTATGTTAACCTATTGATATTAATGCACCCTGGTTTTGTGGAGTTAAGGAAACATTTAAGTTTATGTGAGCATCAGAAGTTTTCCCTATGTTCTATGAGCAAGAAAATTCAAATGATTCTTTTAAGAGTTAAAGCTGTATGACTGAGAAAATTGTTAACTATGTATAGCACCATTTATGTTAATTCAAATGGTTCTGTTAAGAGTTTGCTTTGAGTTTTAAGACTGGGAGATCTGTGACTATGTATAGCAATATTTATGTTAACCTGTTGATGGTAATGAGGAAACGAGGGGATTCTTTAAATTTGCAATTACATTAAGAGTTTTTGGGTTAGAAAGGGCTTAAGGCAGCTAAGACTGCTGTAGTTACCTTAGACATAATTCAAAAGAGAAATGTTGTAGTGGGTAGCCATTCCAGCTTTGATCTGGAAGTTCCAGCCCCCCACTGAGGCTTTGGTAACTGTCATGCCTACCAGGCAGGGCCAAGAGAGGACCCTAAAGACCAGAGATCTGGATGTGCTGGCTGTCTTGGTTCCTGGACCCTGTACGCTGGAGGTAGACTGAGTAGAGTTCTCCAGAGAACACCGCTGGACTGCGCTATACCTTTTCCAGACCCCTGTAATTTATCCCTTCATTTGTAAGTTACCCCACGAAATAAACCTCCCTTTTAACTACATGGAGTGGCCTTAATAATTTCACCAATTAAATGCCATCTTTATTATCCTCTACTCCCATACTGGGAGGTGTGACAGCTATGGAGATTGCTGTAAGCTATTAATAATGAGTGCTGTGGGACGGTCTGTATGTCAAATTGCTCTGATTGGTCAATAAATAAAACACTGATTGGCCAGTGGCCAGGCAGGAAGTAGGTGGGACAAGGAGAGAGGAGAATTCTGGGAAGCGGAAGGCTGAGGCAGAGAGACACTGCAGCCGCCACCATGACCAGCAGCATGTGAAGACGCCGGTAAGCCACCAGCCACGTGGCAAGGTATAGATTTATGGAAATGGTTAATTTAAGATAAAAGAACAGTTAGCAAGAAGCCTGCCACGGCCATACAGTTTGTAATTAATATAAGTCTCTGTGTTTACTTGGTTGGGTCTGAGCGGCTGTGGGACTGGCAGGTGACAAAGATTTGTCCTGACTGTGGGCAAAGCAGGAAAACTCTAGCAACAAATGGCGCCCAACGAGAGGGCAAGAGTTTCCACCTAAAACCTGAGAAAAGATTCTAAAACGGAGCTAAAAACAGCTTCCTAATTGTCTCTCTCAAATGAGCGGCAGCCTGCCGGTTTGAGCTACTGGCGGGTTCCTAGCGTGCAAGCTTGGTCTGCAGTATGGCGGGAATGAGGCCTCTGCAAGTGGCACATTAAGCTGCGTGGTGGATTTAGCCTTTGCTAGTACAAAACAAAAAAAAAGAGGTTTCTGGGCTACATGCTGCTTTGATAAGAAGCATAGACCCACTATTTCCGAGAGTTGATGGCTCCCAGAGCTGGTGGAAAACGTACCACCGCCATGTTGGGAAGCTGAAGTGGGCGGAGCCAGCAGCCGCAGCGCTGTTTCAGGCTTAAAAGGCTGCAGTTTAAAGCAATAGTCTCAAGGTAATATAAAAAATAAGCCATGTAAAGATGGCTACCACACAGAGAATCTGGATTATGCTCTCTTTGATATTTGTAACTGAAGAAAAACATTTGATTGCAAAAGCTGTTGAGTTATGCAAAAATGTGTATTTTAAAGGTACCTTGACTTCAAAATTTGGATATAAGGATATGTTGCTTTGGAAAAGAGGCTCTGGTTTTATTTCCACAGAAAGCCAGAGGCTATGGATTTGTTCCAGATTAAGATACATCAGGTTTGACCAGCCAAGACCACCTGAAAGTTCTCTGATGACACCATGACCCGGATGATTCAACATCCAGAATTGTTTCAAGGCAACTGGCTCAGACGATACGGTCTCACGGACTACTCCATGATCCTAAAATTTTCTTTGTGTCCCCATAAGATACAGCGCCCCCCTCCAGCAGGAAGTAGTAAGAGAAGCTACGCCCAAATTCCCAAATATACCACGCTGACTTTGGAGATGTGTAAAAGTTAAAACCTTCCCTTTAAAAAAAAGAAAGGGGAAGTGCTGTGGGACGGTCTGTATGTCAAATTGCTCTGATTGGTCAATAAATAAAACACTGATTGGCCAGTGGCCAGGCAGGAAGTAGGTGGGACAAGGAGAGAGAATTCTGGGAAGCGGAAGGCTGAGGCAGAGAGACACTGCAGCCGCCACCATGACCAGCAGCATGTGAAGACGCCGGTAAGCCACCAGCCACGTGGCAAGGTATAGATTTATGGAAATGGTTAATTTAAGATAAAAGAACAGTTAGCAAGAAGCCTGCCACGGCCATACAGTTTGTAATTAATATAAGTCTCTGTGTTTACTTGGTTGGGTCTGAGCGGCTGTGGGACTGGCGGGTGACAAAGATTTGTCCTGACTGTGGGCAAAGCAGGAAAACTCTAGCTACAAATGAGGATATATATATAAAGAAAGGGGGACCTGTGGGAGCCTGTTTTCAGGTTCCTTGTGGCTTTACTCAGCAGTTCCTCATAGAGAGGATGATTGGACCACAGGCCTGAGTGCAGGTGTCTGTGATGGTCTGCACTTGGCTGTGGGGGGGGGGGGGAGTGTATTTTGCTCTACCCCGTTGGCATTTCTATAAATGCTTTGGGGCAGAGACACTTGGGACTCATTGGAATAGGTTCTAGGCACTCTCAAGGCTATCCTTTATTTTCTGCTTATCTCCACAATCTAAATCCTTTTATCTAATATCTCCTGCTGCTTGAACTCAGGAAAATTCTGGGGGAAAGTGGGGTTGGTGCTTAAATGCCCTCCACCTTAGGATCTTCATAACATGGGACAACAACAGGATATTAAAACAGAGTTCCAGTGAGGGCCCAGTATATGTAGCAGAAGCTAGAAGCTTCAAACCAGACCTAGGACTCAATGTAATGAACACTTGCCAATAAAGATATGTGGACTAAAGGGCAAACTGTGTGACTCACTATAACAATCTACAGCTTCCACAATGAGATTTTTTTCTTTTAATTTTTCTTTTGTTTTATTTTTGGTGGGAGGTTGCAATGGCAGAGGTGGATACAAAGTGATGGGGAGACGAATGAGATCAGGGTTTATGATATGAAATCCACAAAGAAATAATAAAAAGTTTAAAAAAAGAAACATTTCATTTGGTTTTCAATTTCAGTGGGTTAGTGACTATGATGGTGGAGTGAAGGCCATGTGTCTTAGGGTTTCTATTAGTATGACAAAAACACCATGACCAAACAGCAGATTGGGGAGAAAAGGGTTTATTTGGTTTATACATCTGCATTACTATTCATCATTGAAAGAAATCTGGATAGGAACTTAACCAGGACAGGATTCTGGAGGCAGGACCTGATGTAGAAGCCATGGAGGGGTGCTGCTTAATGGCTTGCTTCTCATGGCTTGCTCAGCCCAACTTCTTATAGAACCCAGGGCCAGCAGACCAGGGATGGCAGCACCCATCATGGGCTGAGCCCTCCTCATTGAACACTAAGTGAGAAAATGCCATACAGCTGGATCTCATGAAGGCATATCCTTAACTGAGGCTCCTTCCTCTGTTGACTATAGCTTGTGTCAAGTTGACACCTAAAAATAGCCAGTATAACTGTTAACTTGAAACACAAACATCATTATTAAGCCACATCCCTTCCTTTATTATTCATCTCACATTAAAATCATAAATAATTTTAAAAGTCCCACCGTCCACAAATTCAAACACTTTAGAATTTCAATCTCTTTAAAATATCCAATCTTTTTTTAACAGTTCAAGGCTTTTATCTGTGTGTTCCCTTAAAAATCAAAATTAACTCGGGAGGCAGAGCCAGGCGGATCTCTGTGAGTTCGAGGCCAGCCTGGGCTACCAAGTGAGCTCCAGGAAAGGCGCAAAGCTACGCAGAGAAACCCTGTCTCGAAAAACCAAAAAAAAAAAAAAAAAAAAAAAATCAAAATTAAATATCTTCAAGAGGGAAGAACCAGGGTACCATCACAGTCTGAACCAAGCAAAATGAAACTCCAACAGTATAAATAAAGTAATGTCCAGTTATCTGGGATTCACTCACAATGTTCTGTTCCTCCAAAGGGCTTGAGTTATTTATCTGGCTCTGCCCTCTCTAGCACACACAGCTTGTCTTCTAGGCTCCAGATGGCTCCACTCCAGTGCTGCTGCTCTTCTGGGTGGTTACCCCATGGCACTGGCATATGCAGAAATACTGCAGTCTTCTGTTGCAACAGGGCTGCACATTCACCAATAGCCTCTCATAGGCTTTCTTCATTATGCCAGGCCACAAATTCTTTTCATGACCCCTTCAATCCTGAGCCTTTAACTGCTATTGAGGCTTCACCTTCACCAGAGGCCTCTCCTGGCCTTTCATAGTATCAAGCCTCAGGTGCTTTCCATGACCCCTTCATGCCTTCATAACCAGTATCACTTCAGTAACTCTTATACATTACCATCTCCAACTACCAGCATGAAGTACAACCTTGTTGCCTCTATAATGTAGCTTTTCTTTGCTCTCAGTAAACACTTCCTTGAAGTGTTTCCTTCAGTGATGCTGGTCTATCCTTAATCACCACTAATTTCTTAGCTCCAGCAAACCAGCATCAAGTATCCCAGCAAAATAAAGTCATGCTGTAGTAGTTTTGGTATCTTATTAATCATACCTGATTCTTCAGCCCCAGATAAGCAGAACCCTAGCCCAAAGTTCCAAAACCCTTCCACAATCCTTCTACAAACATGGTCAGGTCTGTCACAACAATACTCCACACCTGCTACCAAGTTGTCTTAGTTAGGGCTTTTATTGATGTGACAAAAACACATGACAAAAAAAAAAAAAAAAAAAAAAACAGGGAGGAAAGAGTTTATTTGGCTTACATTTCTGCATTCATCACCGAGTGAAGTCAGGGCAGGAACTCAAACAGTGTAGGATCCTCAAGGCTGGACTTGATGCTGAAGCCATGGAAGAGGGCTGCTTACTAACTTGCTTCCCCTGGTTTGCTCAGCCCATCTCTTTACAGAACCCAGGACTAGCAGCCCAGGGATGGCACCACTCACCCTGTGCTGGTCCTTCCCACCTTGATCACTAAATGAGAAAATGTCTTATAGCTAGGATCTCATTGAGGCATTTTATCAACTGAGATTCCTTCCTCTGATGATGGTAGCTTAAGTCAAGTTGGCACACAAAACCAGCATCTATTATTGAAAGTGTAACAACTGAGAACTCATATCTCTAACTACAAGCAGTAGGTAGAAAGTAAAATGGGCATGGCCTATGGTTCTTAATGCTTCAAGTCCACCCCCTGTGACACACCTCTTCAATAGGACTATACATCCTAATTCTTCTCAAATGATTCCACCAACTGAGGACCAAATATGAAAACACATGAGTCTATGAGGGTCATTCTCATCTAAACTACCACAGAAGGATAGCATTCAGGTGCTGTGACAGGGTTATTATTTATTACTCTTATCTAGTTCTACAGTCAAACAATAGTGATAAGTGGGTAAAAAAATATAAAAACTATGCATTTTGTCCAGAAAAAGAACTGGGAAAAGTTAAATGTTGCAGCTAAGACCATTCTGCTCTGTACTGGGCCAAGAGGAAAGGAGCCTCAAGGATATACAACACAGCAAATACTCCAACTTATGAAAATACAATACAATTAGAAGGAAATAACTTAACCTCAGTATGCTTCAGAAATAGCTCCCTGTCCCTGGAAAGAAACTTCCCAGCAAAGTGTTTCTCAATGGTCAGCACACAGAGGCTAATACATTTTGAGGCAAAGGAACCAGACTCCATTCCCAAGCTGGGAGCAGAACTTAGTAGTGATATCTTTGTGGTGTAGTGGGGATTAATTCCACCCATGACTTTGGGCTATCTTGGTTGATAGATGATTCTTGTCTGACTACATGACCTCTTAAAAGGAAATGGGGAGGAGATCTGGAGCCCTCTCTTGGATGTGAAAGGCTTCCTAGCAGACAGTTGGGTGCCCCTGTTCTCCCTAGGCATGCACACAGTTGTGCTGTGTGCCACTACCTGCCCCAGCCCACATGTCTGCTCAAGTGAAGCCCAGCTTGGATCCACTCCACCCCACTCATAGCAGCTTGTGGTGCCTATTTTCCACAGTTGCTGAGTTGCTTCATACCTCAATCAGCAGGCAGAAATAACTCACATCAGGCACCTTTAGACTAGTCCCAGAGTCTTGAACACTCAGTGCATTGAGCTGTGGATCCAGCTGAGCTCCCAGCAGATCCTGCCCTGGTCCAAGCATATTTTGCCTGGCCCCAGCCGCCACTACCACCATTTTGTGCACAACCAGCCCTACTTGTGCCAGCACTTCATCAATGGTGAAGCACAATTCCACTCTTCTCGAAGCTGCCTGTAGGCATCCCATCCTAGGCATCTAAGAGCTCCCGAGCTTCCAGTACCTTGTGTGTATGTATTCTAAAGCCAGTCCATGCATACATTCTACCTAGCGAACTCCTAGCAGGAGTTTTCTACCTGCAATTCCAAAACCCAGGGTTTTGAAAGTCACATCTGGCTGCCTGCTGAGTGGTGCACTCCCCACCAACTATTTTCCCTTTGCATGTTTTCTGGGACCTGCAGCTGCTGCCAGAAACATGCACAGTAGGTGGGTTGAGCCCTGGATTCAAGAAAGGTAGCTCCATGCTTCCAGCCTCAGATCAGCCTTGCTGGAGCTCCCAGCTCCTGCATGTGGCATCCTTCCCAGAAGACTCATCCATCCAGCTCTTAGCTGTCTCTCCCCTCTCAGTCTCTCTCTCTCTCTAACCAAATCTGTTCAGTATATTGTTTAACTTTTGCTCAGAACTCATAGTTTAGCCAACCTCACCAAGTTAGAGTGCCAGATCAGAGCAGCATTCCAAGACCTGCTTTGACTCTACACCTGTGGCATCTGCCAGCCAAACATCATCAGTACATCCAAAAATCACCAGGCAAAACAGCCATCCATATCTCCCTAATTAACTAAGAGCTGAGGACACATAGGACATCAAGGATGATCTCCTGAAAATTTTCTCTGAGTTAAATTACTTGATAACTTCATACTTTATAAATAATTTTTTTTACAGTGTGTAAACTTCTTCCATATCAATGGCAGATAATATGACCATTCAGGAATTTAAAAATCTTTTGATTTCTGCTATGGATAGAATTTTAGGTGAGATAGACAAACTACCTTGGACATATTCATGTTTAGCTATATTTACTGTTACCCTGGCAATTCATATTATTTAAAAATGGTTTCATAACAGTACCAAGAATGAGAAAGTTATTGAAATGATGCGGACTTTGCAAAGTGGTAATGAGAAATCAGCCCAAAATGTTCATTCCATTAAAAATGATAATGATAAATTGCCAGATAAAATTCATTCCATGGAACATGGAAATGAAAAATTTGCTGATAGAACCATGTGTTTGGAAGGCAATTTGCATGCCATACAGATAATCTCTAAGGATGACAAAATAGCACTGATGGATAAAATGAAATCTTTAGAATCATATGTGATGATATAAAGGAAGTGATTGATCTAATGAAATTGTTGGAATAATTCACTCTTCAGGAGGTTTAGACCCTACAAAAAGCAGTGTTAAATCGATTTCAAGCCTTAGTGGATTGTGGGATAACTCATCCCTAACTGTCTTGAGGGCCAGAAGGCCCAAACAAGTAAAAAAGATACTTTCTGAGAGCCATCCTGGGTCTGCCTGAAAGTCTTAGCAACAGCAGCTGAAACATGATCTGGAGATGACCTGGATCAATGAGAGGCAGCCATGTCACACCAGCAGATGCATATTCATCAGACCTCCCCCAAGGGTGTGGTGCAGGGTATATAAGGCTTGCCTCTTCCAGAATAAACTGAGCTTGTTGTTTCGACATTCTCCCAGAGTCTGTGTGATTTGACTCTGTGCTTACTTGGCCCCCCACCCCCAAAGGGAACAACAGCAAGGACCCTGCTACAGTAGATGTTGTTAAAATTGATAAAAAAGAGTATTAAGGCACAGATGAAAAAGGTTAAAAGGGAATTATTCTATCCAGTACCTTACAGAGTTAGAGATGACTTGCCTAAAGTTGTGAATTCACCTGCTGTTACTGTTTGTGAAAAGCCAGCAAATGTCAATTATCCTGAAGGATATGCAGTTTGTGAATGGGAGTCTATACATATAAGAGATTTAGAAGACATTAAGGAAGCAATAGCTACCTATGGTATGCATTCACCATATGTGAGACAGATGTTAAATATATAGTCCTCAAGAAATAAAATAATTTCAAACAACTGGAATCAATTAATTTTAACAGTATTAGATTATAGTCACCAGTTTTTAATGGAATGAACCTTTTGGACTGATTTCTCACTACCACTTTGCAAAGTCAGCATCATTTCAATAACTCTCTCATTCTTGGCACTGTTATGAAACCATTTTTAAAAAGATATTATATGAATTGCCAGGGTAATAGTAAATATAGCTAAACATGAATATGTCCCAGGTAGTTAGAGAAAAAGCTAAGGCCCTTGAACAGCAGGATAAGATTAAAGGTTTTGAGATGTAAACAAGCAACCTTTGATGAGATACCTTGTCCATATGCTGTATGGCAACCTTAAACTCATGGAATAAGATTCCAGAACCAGGAAAAAACAACTGAGTTATATACTAAGGTCATACATGGCTCAAAGAACTCTTTACTGACTTTTTGCATAGATTGACTAGAGCTGTAAACAGCAGTATTAGATCAGGAAGTTAAATGAGTACCAATCCAATCTTTGGCTTTTGAAAAATGCTAATTTAGAGTGCAAAAAGATAATTACACCTTCAGTGGTCAGATTAGCACACATAGAAGAATGGATCCAACCCACAATCAATATTGAGTCTCTTAAATATAGTGATAAGGCATGGATAGGAGAGGTGATTTCCAAAGGCATAAAGAGATATCAAAGTGTCAAATGTTTTAATTGTAGTAAACTGTAGATGAAATTCTAAACAGTCTTATTAAATAAGAAACACAGAACCAAATGAAGAGTTAAAAGCCCAAGAGATCAGAGCACAGCAAATAGCCTTTAGCTTAACACTCGCTGCTGTCCTTCCCCTGAGAGAGAGACCTTCTCCTTTGTGACCTTTTTATTGCCTTTCCATTCTACCTTCTCATTGGCTCTAAACCCAACCACATGATTTCCTCGTCAGTGCCTGTGTATACAGACCTCCAACTATAGATGTAACTAACCGTCTTATTAAATAAGAAACACAGAAACAATGTAAAGGAGAAAGCTGAGAGGTCAGAGCTCAGAGCTAAAATCTCACCCTTCTGCCTGCCGTGTCCCAGCTTCCTGAAAGAGAGCTACTTCCTGTCTGTAAATCGATTTTCTAGTCATTCTGCCTTCTCATTGGTTGTAAACCCAAACACGTGACTGCCTCGTCACTGTCTGAATGTACAGCCCCCTAGGTCTTAAAGGCATATGTCTCCAATGCTGGCTGTATCCCTGAACACATAGAGATCTATGGGATTAAAGGCGTGTGCCACCACCGCCACACTCTGTCAATGGCTCTAATAGCTCTGACCCCCGGACAACTTTATTTATTAACATACAATCAAAATAATATTTCAGTACAATTAGATTACCACCACATCCAACTCTCTATGGTTCGTACTGGCATTAAAGGTTAGGGTAACCTCTTGGCTGTGTCCTTGAACACACAGAGACTCTGCCTGCCATGTGATCAGATCAAGGGCATGTGACACCACTGCCAGACTTCTGCTAAATGGCTTGCTTTTAGCTCTGATCCCCAGGCAACTTTATTTACTAACATAAAAATGAAATCACATTTCAGCACAAATAAAATATCACCATATTTCCCCCTTCTACTCTAATAAAAAGAAAAAAGATATAACTAATATAAGAAAAACTATATAAAATAAATACAATAACTATATACAATATATACAAGCAATAAATACATAAGCAATGTCTTTTTGATGCATTTGACAAACTCAGAGAAAATATTCATTATCTATCCTATTTTGATAAGTCCAAAATGTACCTTATTCACTTTCTATCCTAACTTATATTACTAACAGAATACTATCTTATAATGTCTTTCAAATTTATACACTTACATGTCTTTAGTGAGTTTCTTTTCTGAAATCCTTAACAAGGAAAACTATAACTATCTAATCTTCAACTAACTATAACTATAACTATCTAATCTTCAACTCTGTCAGAGACCCAAGAAGGAAATAATTGTTGCAGTAGTGCCTGCACTACCACTACCTGCTCACCATGTCTGAGCGAGGGGCTGTAGATTAAAAAATAGAGACAAGAAACAGATACCCCCACAATAGACTACTGGCAATGGTCAAGAGACAGCCAGAACTGACCTACTATGGTGACAGATGGCCAAACACCCTAATTGTCATGCTAGAAACCCCATCCAATGACTGAGGGAACCAGATGCAGAGATCCACAGCCAAGCCCCAGGTGGAGCTCCAGGAGTCCAATTGGCGAGAAAGAGGAGGGTTTGTATGAGTGAGAATTGTTGAGACCAAGGTTGGATAAAGTACAGGGACAAATAGCCAAATGAATGGAAACACATGAACTATGAACCAATGGCTGAGGAGCCAACAACTGGATCAGGCCCTCTGAATAGGTGAGACAGTTGATTAGCTTGATCTGTTTGGGAGGCATCCAGGCAGTGGGACTGGGTCCTGTGCTCAGTGCATGAGTTGGCTGTTTGAATCCAGGGACACTTGGCTTGGCCTGGGAGGAGGGGACTGGACCTGCCTGGACTGAATCTACCAGGTTGACCTCAATCCTCAGGGGAGTCTTTGCCCTGGAGGAGATGGAAATGGGGAGTGGTTTGGGGGGAAGGCAGAGGGGGAGAGGGGGAGAACAAGGGAATCAGTGGTTGATAAAAGAAATAAAGAAAAAAAGAAACAGCTGGTCATTCGCCACAGCAGAATGCCATTTATTGAAGGAGGGAGGAAACCTTAAATACAGGCTTATAGCACAATGGAGGATCCCCAGAGGGCAGAAGTTTACAACCCAATGTTCTACATTCTTGCATCTAAACTGTTTACACCAAATGCAGGATACACAAACAAAGAACTTGCAGTGACCATTCAGGAGGAAGGAAACCAGCAGGGAATCAGCATAGGGAGGACTTCTGGTCAAGGTCAGCACGCAGGCAGCAGCTTACTCAAAATGGGAGTGCCATTTTGATATACAAATATAATACAAATAATATTACCTAATAAAACAGGAAGTGTATGAAAGTGGCTTCCAAAAAAATTGTGAGATGACAGAAACAACCAGCTGCCTGGACAGTCACCTGAAATTTCTCCGCAACATTGGGGCATCATCTTCAGCCTATAGCCTTAGCATGTCCAACAGACTCATTTGTGAAGTGGGATGTACACAGGCCTACAGTTCAAACTCACATTTAGTGAGATTAGTCCATGTACCAGAGACACCTGAATTCCACTAGTGTCCTGTCATGATTCAGGATTTTAAATTATAGAAATTGTTGGTGTTTTTGGAATTCCACAGTGCATTCTTCTCAACTTGTGGGTGGCTTCATCTCTTTTATTAAATGCCAGTCTACCACTGAGAGGTGAGACTCTGTCAGCTTGGTTATTTTTTCAAGAAAAACTGTTTCAGCTACTGTTCCACTGCACATCAGAAGTCATCAGTCTACTGCCTGTTCAGCTGGCTTTGAAGAAAGGTGCACTGTACCTTTTCTGGATTGCAAAGGCCACTTCAGGGATGGTGCCATATTGTCCTGGCCTCAGAAGATACCTGTTGTTAAAGCCACAACCACACTTGTCTTGGAAAGAGTTGGTAGTCCTTTGTTTTGTGTCCTGTCTGTCCATTTTGTCCTCTTTGTCAGCAGTTGATTCAAGGATACTTTGTTGTCCAGTGGCTAACTTTTGCCACAATGAAAGTTAACTCCATATGCAGTTTCTTCAATGCCCATATTTTCTCTGAAGTAGATTGGTGTTGCCAAGAGCCAACATGTCTCATAGACATAAAAAAACTAAAATTTATAAGTTAGTAAAACATTTTAAATGCCATATCCTGTAAAGCTTTGAAGGGTTTGAAGATTACCTGTCTATCTAAAATACATCAGCTCAATCTTGAAAACATACATAATAGGAATACAAGTTTGATTGTAATATCTAACTACTAACTTTTGTTTCTTTAAATCCTAAAAGTTGGTAATAATAAATTTCAAGGATCAGAAAATTGCATTACATTGTTAAATGAACAGTGTAAGTACAATATCTTGAACAAGATTAGAAATATATGTATAGCATTTTCTAACAATATCAATCTCTCTCTCTCTCTCTCTCTCTCTCTCTCTCTCTATATATATATATATATATATATATATATATATATATATATAATTTGTATACAATATACAAAAATCCAATCCAATGTAAAGTATTTAAAACTAGTAATTGTGTTTTAAATGTAGATTCAATTATCTATCTTTTTATCTATATCATATCTATATCCTCTCTTTACTTTCTGAGTAGATTCAATAATCTACCCTCTATTCTGTCAATTCTATATTTTTTTAAACAAGCACCTTAAATCTAATATACTTTGCTAAGTCTTTTTCCTAACCCTTAACAACAACTTATAACCAACCCTCCTAAACAATGAAAATTATCCCAGTCCCAAAACCCATTCAAAGACCCAAAACCACCTGCCCCACACCACCTCTTTGGGAATGTGGGTGTCATGTTCTTGAAATTGCTTCCTGCTGGTTATGGGCAAAGGCATCTTTATTCTGAAAAGAAAAATTTTGGGGTTTGTTGTCAAATTCTATGAAAAGTAGCTATATCCTTTGTTGTCCAGTCTCAGCATAATGCCAAAGTTCAGGGCTTATCTTAAGTCCTTAATCAAGTAGTTTGTGGAACAGGATCATCTTAGCTAGCCATCTCGAAATTGTTCTGAGCAGTTTGTAGTCCAAAGCTGATGTGTAGATGATGTTTGTCAGCTTAGTGGTATTATTATTGTCCACATGCAATTGTTGTTTTTGTGGAGAATGAAGGCTAAGGAATCTGAAGAATACTGGACAAATGAGACAACTGAAGAAAAAGAACAAATCATCTAGAAAAAAAATGTCCAAAGAAAAAGAGTAGAATGGCCTATTGGTATACCATCAATAAAATTTCATAAGTCTTCCTAAAGTTTGTTTCTGCTCTTCTCTAAAAACATTTAATACAAATGGTCTTCTTGTAGTCCCAAATCAATTAAAAATTAAAGCTGGTTTTGTAGTTGGAGAATGGCTCTCTCCTTCTTTTAATACAAGCATGTTGTTAAAAGGAAAATGCAAACTCCCTGTATCATGCCAGAAGAAAGAGCCATATTCTGATATGGGAAAGAAAAGAATTAAGGGATTATTCTGTTACTACTAATCTCAATTCTTTGATTCTATTCTGATTCTTTAAACTTTAATTAAAGTAGGAATTTTATATCAAAATTTACAAGATTAATACATATATATAAAACTTTGTTAAGATATTAATGGTCATATAGAGTACTAACTAATTGTAGGAAAAAAGATTCAATTAGCTGCCTATAGATGTCTTTGTGTTCAAGTATCTATCAGTTTTCTGCAGGAAATCACAACCAGGCCTAACATCAAATTTAAAGTCTCCAGGAAGAAGATGGGGCCCCACAAAAAAAAAAAAACAAAAAAAAGACAAAAACAAAAAAAAACTTTCCCCAAGACTAACTTTGGAGAAGTTCCCTTTTGGCAAGTTATGTCTCATTAAATGAAAAGGCATGTGTTAATGGTAAAAGATAGTTTAAATTGGATGGTCATGCTCGTTGATGAATTATCACCTCTTCTAATTAAGAGGTCTCTCTTTTTCAAATTGAACCTGTATCAATTTTGATGGTATTCACAGCTTATCTTCTTCTGTAGGAAAAAAAGCAAAACCTTGTCTTCAATGTAACACGTATCCTGGTTTCAATTCTGAGGTCAGCACATCCTTAAAGTATATAGGCTGATTTAATTCGGTAGTTTTTTTTTTCTATTAACCAATGTTTTTCTGTAGCTGTTGTTCCTTTCTCATTAGCATTGAGAAAATTCCAATTTAATAGAGCATAATGAAATCTATTTCTGGAGTTTTTATTACCCCTTTAGGTTTATTTAGCATACCCTGTTTGATCTTTTTATAATTGCTTGGCCTGTAGGATTATGTGGTATACCTGTAATATGCTTTATATTGTAATAAGCAAAAAAAAAAAAAAAACCAAAAAACAAAAAAAACTGTTTCATTTTAACAGAGACATATGATGGAATATTGTCAGTTTTGATTTGTGCAGGTATACTCATGATGGCCATAACTTCTAGCAAATGAGTAATTACAGAATAAGCTTTTACAGAACTCAAAGCAGTTGCTCATTGAAATCCTGAATAAGTATCAATGGTAAGTGTACATATTTCAATTATCCAAATTCCTCAAAGTGAAACACATCCATCTGCCAGATTTCATTCCTCTGAGTACCCTTTGGGTTACATCCATGGTAATGGAGTCTGATTGTAAAAGGAACAAGTAGGACATTTCCTTACATTTCCCCTGGCTTGTTGCCAGGATATGGAAAAATCCTTTTTTAAATCTTTATATTGACATGTTTTTATGAAATTCTGAGGCCTCCAGCACATTTCCTTTCAATAATTTATCAATCTCATCATTATCTTGTGCTAGAGTGCCTGGCAGACCTGTATGGGGTCAGATATGAGTTATATATAAAGGATGCTTCCTTTTCCTGATTATATTTTGTAAGTGAACAAATAGTAAAGTTAATTCTGACTCATTAGGGATAAATTCTGCAGTCTCAATATGTAATACCACTCTTTCAGAATACTGAGAGTCAGTTACTATGTTGAGAGGTTCTGAAAAATCCATTAATACAAACAGAATAGCATACAGTTTTGATTTTTGAACTGAATCATAAGGATTTTGAACCACTTTACTTAAATTTTCTGATTTGTAACCTGCCTTTCCTTGTTTGTTATCATCTGTATAAAATGTACAAACTCCAGATATGGGTGTTTCCCACACACTTTGAGGCAAGACCCAATCAGCTCTCTTCATAAGATCAATTCTTTCGATTTTGGGATATTTGCTGTTAATCTCTCCCAAAAAATTAATGCAAAATTAACTGTTTGCCAAGGTTCACTTCCTGCCCATTATTTTTCAATGTCCTCCTTAGTTAAAGGTATGACAATTTTTGCTGGGTCTATCCCTGCTAATTGACAAAGTCTCAAATTTCTTTTCCAAATCAATTAAGAGATTTTTTTTCCAAAGAGTTTTTAATTTTTTACTCTGTTTATTTGGTAAAAATATCCATTCCAATATAATATTTTCCCTCTGCATTATAATTCCTGTAGGAGAATGCCTAGAGAAAAGACCAACAGAAATTCTAACCCACCTATAGCCAGGAGGCTAAAGGCAATTGAACCATTCCCTTCTTAAACGAGCCTTACTGCAAATTGGAGTCCTTGTAAGGTGGTATCCCATAAGCAAGTGGAACTTGAGTTTTAATAACTTTTTTCAACTTTCAAAGCCAATTTTAATGTATAATAGTGGAATTAAGTTTATCATGCCCAATAAGATGAAAAATTAACTAACTGTGGTTGCTACTTTTGCTTCCAAGGGTCTCCATTTTGCTAGCTGTAGTAACCAATTATCAAATAGCAATCCCAGAAGCAATAGCAGCAGTGGCCACCACTGCTATAACAGCAACAATGGCAACAGCGATGCCAGAGTCTCTTCTGGAGCGCGTGAGCATCATCTGTGTCTAACTGCCATGGTCCACTGGCATGAACACGGTTCCAGGAACACAAACCACCAAGGCCCATTTTTCTTGATCCTAGCACTACTTAGGCTGGCAGGTCTGCAAGAGAACAACTGAAAACCATAAAGAAAAAAAACAAAAAACAGCAAACAAGGAGCAGAACTAATGGTCTCAATAATGGCTACATTCTGGCTCACAAATTTTAAGGTATCTTCAAAAAGGCTAGATGAATTTCAGGAGGCCAATAAATGTTTCACAGAGCCATTCCTGAAAAGTAGGTACTACGCCAGCTTGAGGAGGGTTGCAAAATGTGAAAAAGGCTTAGCTGGCATTCTATTGTTAGCAAATGAAGTTCATTGACCTTCAGAGTTATCCTTAATCTTCAAGGTGTGACACATTCTCAACATTTTTGAAAAAAGTTCCCATACATTACCTTCTGAAAAATCCAACCATATGGCTACAGTTCCTAGGCTTACAATAATGTTTGCCAGGGCTGGCCGTATTGGGCTCTCAATCCCCATTGGCATCAGAAGGGGAGAGTTTTTTTATGAAGGCCCAATAGGTCTCTGCTATGTTGTGATTCAGCTGCAGCCACATACAGCATTCAGGAACCCAAAGAGGAACTTCATTGTCCTGCAGAAAGACACAAACAGATACCCGGGCCCACACCAACACCAGATCAGGTCCTCTCCACGTGCCAGTAGAAAGATCTTTCCATCGCACCAGAGGATGATTTGCAACAGGAGCCCTCCAGTGCTTATCTGCAACAGATACTCCAGCAGAATCCACTGATAAAAATTTAAAATATATAAAACAAGGGAAAGAATAGAATGTGGAGAGGAGAGATGAGCCCCTAGCTCCCCCTTTTTACTTTAGCAATATATGTTTTTAAGGTATGATGACAGTGTTCTACTATAGCCTGTCCTTGAGGATTATAAGAAATACCAGTCTTATTAACAATAGAAAAGTCTTGGCAGAATTTTGAAAATCCCGTACTGCTGTAGGCAGGACCATTATCAGTCTTTATGCATTTTGGCACTCCCAAGTAAGCAAAAGCATGAAGACAATGATTCTTTACATCCTTAACCTTTTCCCCTGAATGGGCAGAAGCAAAAATTAGAGAAGAATATGTATCAATAGACACATGGACATATTGTAATTTTCCAAAGGAAGGCACGTGTGTGACGTCCATCTGCCACACATGATTAGGTAAAAGTCCTTGGGGATTAACTGCCAAATGAGGGACAGGTAAAAATTCCACACAAATAGGACATGATTTAACTATCTGGATGGCTTGTTCCCAGGTTATGCCTGTGTGATGACAAAGAGATCCAGCATTAAGATGATAACGTTGATGTAACTGAGTAGCCTTTTCAAAGGCAGAACAAATTAATGTGACAGCCATATGAGTAATGGCATCAGCCCTCTGATTACCTTCACTTAGAGGTCCAGGCAATTGAGTATGAGCTCTAATATGGCCCACATAAAGGTTATGTGAGCGGGACCATATAAGTCCTTGCACTTGCAATAAATATTCATGAATGGGAGAAATTGATGGTTTGTAGGCTGTTGTCTCCAAAGGCATAATGGCATGTGCCACATATTGACTATGAGTATAACTATTTACATTCTCATCAGAAAACATCCATAAAGCAAGCAACAGTACCTGTACCTCTGCCATCTGGGCAGAAGTGCCCTGGACTTTTATTCTCTTTACTATGTTACCAGAAATCACCACAGCAAAACCACGTGAAGTGCCATCAGTAAATACCACACGGGCCTGAGGAATAGGAGTCATCTGTCCTATCTTGGGAAATATAACAGGATGCAATTTAAAAAACTGACAGACATCATTGGAGGGGTAGTGAGTATCAACCGACCCTGCATGGAGCATGCCAATATGGTACAATCATTATCATTAGCTTGCAACCATGCTAGTTGAGACTGGGTGTATGGGGTCACCACAATATCTGGTTCCTTACCAAAAGTTTGAACATTGATCTTGATTCCCTTAAATATAATCTGAGCAACAGCCTGTGGGTAAGGAGTGATGATTTTTGCTGGAGAAGCTGGGGAATGTACCCACAGAATAGGATCTGCTTGTCAAAGCACTCCAGTAGGTGAATGGGAAAAACAAAATATTCATGACCTAAATAATGATAGGGAAAAGATATCTGTACCTTTTCTGGGGCTATCTATAAATTAGCTAGGCTAAGAACCTCTTGTAATTTAGAAAAGGCATCAAAAGCAAGTTTTTTATCTTTAGCAGCCATTAAATATATTAATGTATCATCCATGTAGTGAATTATATAAACATCTGGAAAGGCTTTTCGAACTGGAGCTAGGGCCAAAGACACCAAATACATATAGTAGGGCTATTGGCCATTCCTGGAGGCAACACCACCCACTGATATCTCTGATAAGGTTCCTTAAGATTTTCTGAAGGAACACTGAAATCAAAACGAGGACTGTCCTCAGGATGCAAAGGAATGGTGAAGAAACAATCCCTCAAGTCAACCACAATTAAATGCCAATGTTTAGGAATTGCCACAGGGGCAGGCAAGCCAGGCTGTGTTGCTCCCATGAGAAGCATGGTTTTATTTACAGCTCTAAGATCCTGTAATAGCCTCCATTTTCCTGACTTCTTTTTAATAACAAATATAGGTGAGTTCCAAGGTGTAGTGGAAGAAATGATATGTCCAGCATCTAACTGTTCCTTAACTAATGCATATGCAACCTCCAATTTTTCCTTAGCAAGAGGCCACTGCTCTACCCATACAGGGTCATCACTTTTCCAAGTGATTTTTATCGGTTGTATTATTGAAGGCTGCTGTGCAGTGACCCCTATGGAAAAGACCCTAATCCTCTAGTATTTCCAGGACCTCTAGTGACACAATTTTGTCTGCTGCAGGGAGTGGGTCTCCTTGCAACATTTTCCCCAAGCCTTTGCCCGGGCAGTAGCCCTGACTCTTCAGCATCTGTTGTACAGGCTGTGTAGTAAGTACAGCTCCCATACCATCTAACATATCCCTTCCCCACAAGTTCACTGGAATGTCAGGTAGCACAAATGGTTGAAAAGTTCCTGCATGACCTTCCTCATCCTTCCAATTTAAAAGTAGCCTGCTCTGTAATGGCATCTGAGATGTGCTGATAGCTTGTAGGTTAGAGGTTGAATTTTTAAGGGGCCAATTGGGATCTCAGGATTCTTGTGAAATTATAGATATATCCAGCACCAGAATCCAATAATCTTCCAATTTCAATCCCACATAATTTTATTTTTAATTTAGGCTGTTTATCACTGATAACTGTTTGTCAAAACACCTTTTCCCCTGTACTTCCAAAGCCTCCAGTTCTATATATCAGTGCCATTTTGAATTTAAAATATGAAAGCAATAATAATTGAGCAATTCTATCACCAGCTTCTATTTCTATGGTCCTTTTTACATATGCCAATTATAAAAGCAATAAATACAATCTCTATAGGATTTGAAAAGGTAAACTTTAGGTAATACTCTTGAGTATTTTTATAAAATCTTAAAAAGAAGATTCTTTTTTATAGATTTCAAGTAACACATTAATGCAAAAAAACAATTATTAACAATGTGGACCAAACAATTTACCTGTATTTTATTTACTGGAAAAATAATTTTGTAACCTTTTTATCAGTAAGAGATTATCATTTATCGATTTATCTTAGCGACATTATTTAATAAGCTAATAACCCAATTCATTTCAGGTGTTATATTTTTATAGAATTAAACCAAGAATTTCTAGAAAGCAACTTAAATTGCAGAGCCAAATTTTCAGTAATGATCAACAGACAAGAGCATACCTAATATATAGTTCAAAATTATGAATTCTCTTCCTTTAGTTTATCTACCATGAAAATCCAAACATTCATCCAAACATTTATCAAGACAATCAAAAGAACAGAACATCCTTTACTCAAATAGCATTGACTTAGCATTCACTGTCCTGACTGAAACCATTTTTTCACCAGAAGTTAGGCCTGGTTTAAACTTTCAACGCCTGTCCCTTCCCGGCCTCTGCTCGCTTGGTGCGAGCTCTGGCTGCAGCTTAGCTTTGCTCCGCCCACTGCTCGGGCTCTATTGCCTGTGCCTGCCAGGGACACGTTCCATCCACGCTCCATCGCTCCATCGCAGCTCTGCCTCCCACTGGTGAGTACCTGTCTTCCTGCTGCTCTGGGCTATCTCGTGCATGCCTTTGTCTGCCACCGCTGCTGGGCGCAGGCCCGCACACAAACTCACGTTTAAACTTTCTACTCCTATGAAAGGATTATCTAATAATGAGTTATTCCCACCATAAGGGAAAAACAGAAAAACATTTCCCATGAAGGGATCCTAAATATTGAATTATTCCCACTCTGAGGGAAAAATAAAAAACATTTGAACCAAAATTAAGCAAACAGCAAAACTTTAAGCCATGGGCTCGCTTGCAGTGCAGCCAGCAGCAATGAGGCCTACCTGCCGATTCCTTGTAATTCAGATGCTGCTGCTCTGCACTGGCAGGAAGAAAAAACTCAAGAGTTTTCAGCTATCCTGAAAACTCTACAACTGGAAAAAGTCTTTACATCTTCCATTACCACTGGGAAGAGGCTTCTCTCTTTTTTCATCCTTCCTCTACAGGGCCCCAATCTTTAGGCCTAGTTTCAAAAAATTTTTCTCCTTCTTACCAGGAAAATTCTTTTTTCTTGATTAAAATTTTTTCTCCCTTTTCTAACAGGAAATTTCCTTTCCTTCCCTCTTCTCTATTGGGAAGATTTCCTTTTTTATTTAAAATCTTTAGCTGTCTTGCCCTTACTTAACTTTGGTGCCTTCCTGCATCAACAGTTCAATTAACTGACTGTGAGCTAGCTGCACCCATTTCAATTCACTCTTACCTTTTTCTTTTTTCTTTAAAATGCCAGGCGGCCTTCCAAGAGTGTCCGTCAGCTTGTTTCTTCTTTCTCAGATCTCGGTGGGAACCTCCATTTGTTGCGGTAATGCCCATGTTACCGATACCCATTCACCATGTCCTAGAGAAGGGCTGTGGATTAAAAAATAGAGACAAGAGACAGCGAGTCATTTGCCATGGCTGAAATGCCAAATGCCAAATGCCAAATGCCGTTTATTGATAGAGGGAGGAAACCTTAAATATAGGCTTACAACACAATGGAGAATCCCCGGAGGGCAGAAGTTCACTACCTGCTACCGAATGTTTTACATACTTGCATCTAAGTTGTTTACACCAAATGCAGGATACAGGAACAACGAACCTCTGGTGATCTGTCAGGTGAGAAGGAAACCAGCAGGGAATCTGAATAGGGAGGACATCTGGTCAAGGTCGGCAAGCAAGGTGGCAGCCACTCACAGTCGGGGGCCGGGGCCCACATTTATCTACATTTGTTGGTCCAATATTTACCCTTACCACACCTTCTGCATACTCCAGAAGGAAGAGGCATTCTGTTGCCATTGCTCCTTGAAGAAACATTGTTTCTAGAAATGCCCTGTTTATAGTCTCTTTTCAAATGACCTTGCTTTCCACATCCCAAACATCTGACATTCCTCAAACCTCTTGAAATTGTTTCTCCTATCCACATATCATCATGGCCATGAGACTCAACATTAATCCTGTCTCTAATCCAAATTCTCCAAGGGTACAGATCTTGCTTTTAACAGCCTGATTATTCTCTTGCATGCTGCATTCACATTCTCAAAAGTCAAAGATTCTATTATTATCTGGCTAGCTTCTGAATTGGGGACCATTATCTTACTCCTGAAGACAGTCTTTGTCAGAAATCCATGAAGGATTCTTTTCAACTCTGTATAACTTTTGTGAATAAATCAATTTTCTTTCCTGATTCCTCAATTGTGTCCCATGCATTCATGGCTGCCATTCAACATAGAATTAGGGTTTGGTTATCATATAAATATTGTCTTTGTATTTCAGCATATTGGCCTCCTCCAAGAAGCTGATCTGGGAGATTTCCACACCTCTCACCCTCCAGTGACTTTCTATGGTTTTAACCTCATCTCTGAACCACATGTGCCACTGCAGCTGTGCTCCGGATTCTAGGACAGAAGTTACAAGTTCTTTCCAGTCTTGAGTGGTAGTCCTATTACAAGTGGACCAGGATTTAACATTTGCTTTACAAATGGGGAATGAATTCCATAAAATGCTGCTGTCTCCTTGAACCTTCTTAAATCTAACATTTCAAATGGAGTCCAATTAGTTTGTATATTCACTTGATCAGGTAGCTGCTGTATGGTTACCAGATAAATTAAGTTTTATTGTTTGAAAACAGGCTTTCTTTCTGTAACCTTATAATACAATCCTGAAATAACTTCACCCTTAAATTCTTCTGTCTGACTCTGAATTTCTCTATAATTCATTTTAACAGGTTTTCTAAAGCTTTTATCCTGGCACTTAAATTGACTATCATTTAAATTGTAAAATAAGGATAAATAAACTAGTAAAATGCATAAATTATGTTACATATATCCCATCAACATTAATTCTCTCATGTAATTATTCCATTTTCAGATTGCCTAGTGTTTTGTTAAACAAAGGCCAATTTTCTTCTATTGTACAGATATTACTCATTTTTTAATGTGTAAAAAATTTTCTCTTTTAAGTAGTTTTTCCATTTAAAATATCTGATATCTTAATTGCCTTACCATTACTGTGTAGAATAGTAGAAATCCAAGGAATTTCAAAACAGCTACCTAGCATGGTTGCACAGAGAGAGAGAGAGAGAGAGAGAGAGAGAGAGAGAGAGAGAGAGAGAGAGAGAGAGAGAGAAGCTATGCATTCTGGCATAAAGCTGAAATCCAGCCTTGTGCTCCCACTTGAGCTGATTCAGGCCTGAGATCAGGCTTCTTTAAGCTCCAACCACGTGAGTTGGCAATTCGGCTGCAAGCAGCTCCAGCTGCAGCTCCAGTCAAGTGCAGCTCTGACTGTGTGTAGCTGGACCTGTAGCTCTGGCTGGGCCTGGGGACTATAAAGTCTGGCCGAGCTGTAGCTTGAAACCCCTGGCCCATGAGGCCATCAATGTTTTTTTTAGTGAGTTCTTGCCATATGGGCACCAATTGTAGACAAATTATAAGCAGTCTTATTAAATAAGAAACACAGAGCCAAATGCAGAGTTAATAACCCAAGAGATCAGAGCACAGCAAATAGTCTTTAGCTTACCACTGGCTCTCTTTCCCCTTGAGAGAGACCTTCTCCTGTGTGACTTTCCTTTTTTTTTTTTTTTTGAGACAGGATTTCTCTGCGTAGCTTTGCGCCTTTCCTAGAATTCACTCTGTAGACCAGGCTGGCTTCGAACTCACAGAGACCCACGTGGCTCTGCCTCCCAAGTGCTAGGATTAAAGGCATGTGCCACCAACATCCACCTCTGACCTGTCTTTTTATTGCCTTTCTGTTTTACCTTCTCATTGGCTCAATGACATGATTTTCTTGCCACTGCCTGTCTATACATACCTCCAGGTCTCTATGGTTCACAGTGGTATTAAAGGTTATGGTCACTGCTTGGCTGTGTCCTTGAACACACAGAGACTCTGCCTGCCATGTAATCAGATTAGGGGCATGTGCCACCACCGCTAGGTTTCCGCTAAATGGCTTGCTTTTAGCTCTGATCCCTAGGCAACTTTATTTATTAACATACACATAAAATCACATTTCAGAACAAATAAAATATCACCATTGTAAACCAAGCCATATAAGATGAAATGGTACACAGGGCGGTCCTAGATCCAATGTTTCTCCTAGGAATGACCAAAACAGAAGGCCCTAACCTTCTGTATTTTGCAGAAGATATGGAGAAGTTCAACATTGCATCAACAAATGTAGATCCATAAGAGACAAATAAGGCAACCCTTTACTACTGGAAGATGCCTTGGAGGGCCACTCAAAGGCCTCCAGGTTGAACATGGTCCATTTATTCCCAGTCATTGTGGGGGAAACTCCTCCACAGAACAATTATATGATCCAGTGTCTAACATAAAAAAAATACTGCTCTGGATGATAGAACAGCTTTTAAATATGAATAAACAATTCCAAGAAAAAACATAAATATTTTGACAAACTTCCATAAATGAACAAAAACCAAAGCTAAGAATATTAATAAATAACATTATAATTTAAAGCTTGCTGGACACAGGAGCAGATGTAACTATTATTACACCAGAACTATGGAATCTGAATTGGCGTCTTCAGGAGGTAGATATTCAGTTCCTCGGGATTGGAACCCTATCTCAGGAAAAGAAAGCATGAGTTGGGTTGAATGCATAAAATGAGAAGGACAAAAAGGATATCTGAGGCCATACATGGCTAATGAAGCAGTGAGTATATGTGGTAATGATCTATTGCAGCAATGGAATACTCAGATTATTATTCCTCCAATCTCAGAAATGGACCATAAACCAATTCATGTTTCTGGGAAGAATATTGTAAGACACTATAAAAACCAGTCACTGACTATCCAGGCTGTACAAAAGCAGGGCACAACAGCTGTTGAACTCTCAGAGGTAATAAAGACTCTGTTCTTAAAATGGCAAACTGTCAGACCTATCTGGATGCGGAAGTGGCCTATGAAATCAGCAAAACTATAGGCATTAGAACAGCTCATCCAGGAGCAGCTAAACACTCAAAATATTGAAGAATCAATCAACCCCTGGAAATCTCCTGTATTTGTTATTAAAAAGAAATCTGGACAATGGAGAATGCTGACAGATCTGAGAGCCATAAATAAAGTAATTCAGCCAATGGGCTTTGTACAGCCTGGGATGCATTTGCCTTCTCTGTTACCTAAAGAATGGCCCATTATACTTACTGACTTAAAAGACTGTTTCTTCACTATACCTCTACAAGAAAACAATAGAGAAAAATTTCCCTTCATGGTACCTACTTCTAATAATTCTCAGCCAGTTAAGAGATATCAGTGGAAGGTGCAACCTGTGCCAATATTTTGTGTAAAAATCTTTGAAAATAATTAACGTACATTTTCCACAATATATAATTTACCATTATATGGATGATATTTTATTAGCTGATTGAAATGTAGATACTTTAGAAAAAATGTTTGAAGAAGTAAATAAAATTTTGCCTTGCTTGGGATTACCAATTTCTCCTGAAAACAATACAAGGGGAGATTCTATTAAGTATTTGGAATATAAAATAGGTCTACAAAATTTAGACCCCAAAAGGTACAAATCAGGAAAGATCAGTTGTGGACTCTTAATGACTTTTAAAGATTGCTTGGTGATATTTCCAATCTAAGCCCCATGATTGGGGTAAAGAGTGATGAACTGATAAATTTGCCCTGTAATCTGGAAGGAGACAAGGGCTTAAATAATCAGAGAGAATTATGAGGTGAAACTGAGATGGAATTGGCTCTTGGAAAAGAAAATATGAGAGGCATATATGGATCATGTGAATCCAGAGCTTAACTGCATTCTGGTTATGTTACTGTCCAGGCAATTCCCACAGGAATTTTTTGCAGGGGGAAGACATTATATTGGAATGGATATTTCTACTACATAAACAGAATAAGAAATTAAAATCATGTAAAAAAATTCTGATTTGATTTTAAAAGGAAAGTTAAGGCTTTGTTAAATGATAGGAATGAACCCAGCAGAAATTGTAGTACCTTTAACTAATGAGGCAATTTCCTCTTTATGGAAAGATAATGAATAATAGCAAAGAGCTTGCAGTAGTTTTTTTGAGAGATTAGGAATGTTATTACAAAAGCAAGATAATCAAATTCATAAAAAAAAAATACCAGTTGAGTTATTCCTCACATTGTACAGAAAACAACCATTCTCTGGAGTTCCTACATTCTATACAGATGCAAACTAATCAGAAAAGGCAGGATATAAATCAGGAGATTTAAGTGAGGTGGTTCAAAGCCCTTAGAGTTCTGTATAAAACTCAGAATTGTATACCATTTTTATGGTACTAAAGGACCTTACAGAACTTCTCAATATAGTTACTGACTCTCAATATTCAGAAAGACTTATTTTATATATTGAAACTGCTGAATTTTGCCCTGATACAACAGAATTAATGTCACTATTTATATAATTATAAGAAATAGTCAGAAATAGCGGTGTTTTTTTTTTTTTTTTTTTTTTTTTTTTTGGTTTTTCGAGACAGGGTTTCTCTGTATAGCTTTGCGCCTTTCCTGGAACTCACTTGGTAGCCCAGGCTGGCCTCGAACTCACAGAGATCCGCCTGCCTCTGCCTCCCGAGTGCTGGGATTAAAGGCGTGCGCCACCACCGCCCGGCTTGCGGTGTTTTATATATATATTCCATACAGGTCTGCCAGGTCTTCTAGCACAACATAATGATGAAATTGATCAATTGATCAATTATTAATAGAAAGCTAGAGGCCTCAGAATTTCATAAAAAAACATCATGTCAATAGCAAAGGTTTTAAAAAGGATTTTTCCATCACTTGGCAACAAATCCAGGAAATAGTGAAAAAAATGTCCTACTTATTCTTTCTATAACAAAACTTTATTACATGCACAAAGTAACTCTAAAGGTAAATAGAGAAATGAAATGTGGCATATGAATGTGTTTCATTTTGCAGAATTTGGAAAATTGAAATATGTACACCATACAATAGATATGTTTTCAGGATTACAATGGGCAACTGCTTTGAATTCTGAAAAGGCTGATTCTATAATTACACACCCATTAGAAGTCAAGGCCATAAGGGTTATGCCTGTCCAAATTAAGACTGATAATGCTCTAGCATATGTCTCCAGTAAAATGAATCTGTTTTTTGCATTTTGTAGTATAAAGCATATTAGAAGTATACTACACTATCCTACAGGTTGTAGAAAGTTCCAATCACAATTTAAAAAGTGGCTTAATAAATGGAAAGGTGGAATCAAAACAACCAAAGACAGATTACATAATGTTTTATTATTCTTGAGATTTCTTAATGCTGATGAGAAAGGAATAATAGCTGTAGAGAGACATTTGAGAATGGAAAAAAAAAAAACTCCTGAGTTAAATCAACCTGTGTACTTTAAGGAAGTGTTGACCTCAGAATGAAATCTGGGATACATGCTATATTGGGGAAGTGGTTTTGCTTTTGTTTCCACAGGAGAAGAAAAGCAATGTATACCATCAAAATTAGTAAAGATTTGATTCAAACAGGTGAAAACTCTTGATAAGGAGAAATGATGGCTCATCCACTGATGCGACAATTCTATAAATTGTAAGAAAAGCTCACCAAACAAGGGTCAGGGCAGGGCTCTGTTTTTGTCTTTACAGGAAAATAGAAATACCCATCTTCAAGAGACCAAAGACTTTGGACATCTAGATGTCTAAAGCAGAAGGGAAGGTGTTGCTTGAGAGCTTCTCTCCAGGTTCCACCAAGCCCCACACTCCCACAATCCACATATAAAATAATTACTCAGACACTTATATTACTTATAAACTGTGTGGCCATGTCAGGCTTCTTGCTAACTGGTCTTATATCTTAAATTAACCCATTTCTATAAATCTATACCTTGCCACGTGGCTGGTGGCTTACCAGCATCTTTACATGCTGCAGTCTCTCTCCACAGCAACCCTAACCCTAACCCTCTACTCTTTCAAGATTCCTGAAAGTTACTTGCATCCATCTACCATTTCTCAGGTACCATTATGTTCCTTCTCAGGTCTTTGAGTGGCTGAAGACTAGATAGTTGTAATTTCCTCAGTTATGATAAAAGATAAGTTAGATATAAAACCTAAACTCACAAATATAAGATAGATAGGACATCTTCTTTAATATTGTAACTGTAATTCATGCTTGATAATTGTTTTGTTATATGTAATTTTACCATGTTAAAGTTAAAACCTTCCTTTTTAAAAAAAAGAAGAAAAGGGGAAGTGCTGTGGATATCATTCCATATAAATAAAACACTGATGGCAAGTGACCAGACAGGAAGTATAGGCGGGACAAGGAGAGAGGAGAATTGGGGAAACAGAAAGAAGGAGGGAGAGAGACTGCAGCCACCACCAGGACAAGCAGCATGTAAAGATGCTGGTAAGCCACCAGCCACGTGGCAAGGTATAGATTTATAGAAATGGGTTAACTTAAGATATAAGAACAGTTAGCAAGAAGCCTGCCACAGCCATACAGTTTATAAGTAATATAAGTGTCTGAGTAATTATTTTATATGTGGATTGTGGGACTGTGGGGCTTGGTGGAACCTGAAGAGAAGCTCTCAAGCAACAGGAAGGCTATCCAGAAAATAATTTACAAGCAAAGAAAAATCAGACCTATTCTCTGCAGAGTAAATTTTCACTACCTAAGTTTTTAGAAATGTTGTAGTCCTAACTCAATTATAATCAAAGCTGGCCTTGGAGTTGGAACATGGCTCTCTCCTTCTCTAAATACAAGCATGTTGTTAAAAACAAAACAAAACAAAACAAAACATTTTTTTAAAAGAAAAAGAGTTTCTGTCTCATATCATAAGAGCCACCTGGTGTGGGACAGAAAAAAACTTAAAATCTAGGGAATATTGTTGTCAAAATCCTATCTAATTTTATCTCTCCTCATTCTTATTCTTGGCTCTTTGAAACTTTTTTTTTGGATATAGTGCTATTCTAAAATTTAGACTTTCCATTTTGATATTAATAATTTTTAAGTTTTCCATGAACAATAAATTTTCCAAATAGCAATGTATAAAGTCTCCAGAAGAAAGATAGATGACTCACAAAAATGATTGTACCTGGTTCATAATGATGCCATTGAAATGATAAACACTACTCTAAATAAGATCAGCTCTGGACTACAAACTGTTCAGGACAGTTCCAAGGTGGCTAACTAAGATAATCCATCATTTTACACCTCTAGCCAGAATTTCAGATAAGCTTTACCCATTACTCTGAGACTGGCTACAAATGTTATATAAATCCTTATGAGACTTAACCATTGTTTTAGTTTTCTTACAGGATTCCACAGAGATACCCTCAACCCCTAGACAACAGGAAGCAATTCTAAGAAAATTACACCAGTTTCTCCCAAAAGTTTTTCTTTTCTCACATTATGGACAATTGTCTTCTGACATGGGATGGTTATAAGTCGTAGTAGGGTTGGGGGTGGAACAGTAAATTTTAGACTCAGGATTATCTTTTTGAAAAGAAAAAAGAGAAATAGATAAGAGAGGATAATAAGGGAGATTTTTGTATCTACTTGTAAACTAAATCAGTAGCTATCAGCTTTAGATAATTTGCATTTCTATGGATACTTGTATATTGATACAAATGTAAAATTATTTTTCTATTCTTTTTTAAGATAATTTGTATATTGATACAAATACAAAACTATTTTTTCATATTGTACATATGTTCCAACTCATATTTTGTATATTGATACAAATGTAAAATTATATTTGTCATACTATATATATGTTTTACCTCTGTTTAGGATATTTTGTATGTTGATACATATTAAGTATATTGTCATATTGCAATATACATTTCTACCTCTAATTAAGATATTTTTGTGTGTTGTCACAATTTTGAGGTCATTGTCCTTATACTGTACATCTGTTTACAGATTGTTTTTATAATGTGAAGCTATTATAAAATAGTCCTTAGACTATTTATGTTGATAATAGGTTAATAGTCACCCATGCTTGTCATACTTATAGTCATGTTTGTTAAGTTTCCTAGATATACAGAAATACATGTCAGATGGATAGGTGATCTTCAAACAATTCATAGACCTGGAGAATATGGTATTTAAATGTTTTAATAACTTAGAATTCTGTTGATGTGAGACATGATTTCTCTTGGCAGCATCTATCTACTCCCAAGACACTGTTGGGCATTGAAGACACTCCATTTGGAATTTGTCTTCTTCTTGGCAAAAAATGGCTTGTTGGGCAGAGAACTGCCCTTGCCACTTTAAGGATAGAATATACCTGCAGGAAGAAGAGTGTAAGCCATCACAGTCTGGGAGCTAACACAGGAAGGCATGTTTAAGTTAATAGGGAAGTAGATGCCCCATTGGTGGATATAGTAGGCTGTAGGGGTAAATAAAAGAAGTAATGACTTTTCTTAACAAGTAGAAACGGGCTTTACAAAGTTGCTGAAAAATGCTGATTTTAGCTTTTGTTTATCAATCCTTCTATTTACCCAGTCAGAGTCCAGCCTGAGCTGAGTCTAGTACATTACTTACAACATTCCAGTAGCACAGACATTTGGGGAATCACTAGGATCTAACAGAAACCCACAAACTCGGAGAAAATATTTGCCAGATATTTACCTAATATAAGACTAATTAATATCTTGAATATTCAAATAAGTACAATAACAAATAACAAAGAATCAAAAAATTAAGAAATAGACCACTTAATTAAAGTATGAGCAAAGGATTTAAACAAAGAGAAGAAAACAAAAGTTTCTAAGAATTATCTTTTAAAATGTTTAATATGTCTTAGCAATCACAAAAATTCAAATTAAAACTGCTTGGATATTTCATCATATCTTATCTCAGTTAGAACAGCAAATATCAACAATACATCAACAAAAAAAATGGAGAGTATATGAGGGAAGTGCAATTCTGATTTACTGTTAGTGGGATTGCAAACTGGTGTAGCCACTATGGAAATTACTGTGAAAAATTCTCAGAAAGCTAATTATAAATCTATCATCGGACCTAGATCTACCAGTCCTTGGCATACAGCCAAAGGACTCAATATCCTACTCCACAGATACTTGCTCAGTCATGTTCATAGTTGCTGTATTTGTAATAGCTGTGGTATGAAAACAACCTAAATGTCCTTCAGCTGATGAATGGATAATGAAAATGTGTTCTGTATACACAATGGAATAATGTTCAGTTATAAAGAAAAATGAAACTCTCAAGTAAATGGATATAAATCAGACTCAGAGAGACAAATGTCACATGTTCTTTCTTATATGTGGATCCTAGCTCCAATTTAGGCAGAAATCTAAAAGTAACTTCTTGACAACTTTTCCCTGATAGGTCACATTTCTTTCATTTTTCTTCCTTCCTTTTTCCCTTCCTTCCTTCCTTCCTTCCTTCCTTCCTTCCTTCCTTCCTTCCTTCCTTCCTTCCCTCCCTCCCTCCCTCCCTCCCTCCCTCCCTCCCTCCCTCCCACTTTTTCTTTCTTTCTTTCTTTCTTTCTTTCTTTCTTTCTTTCTTTCTTTCTTTCTTTCTTTCTTTCTTTCTTTCTTTCTTTCTTTCTAGCTTTCTCTTTCTTTCTTTTTATTTTTTTGTCAAATATAACCATGACCCAGCTAAGAACCCATAAATTTCCCCATTCTGTGCTGAGAGACAGAAGATAATGAGTTCATCCAGGAAGAAAATGGTTAACAGATATGGACTTGCCACCCCCTGTGCCCGAGGCTACTGTCCTGGTGTACGGCTTTCTGAAGATGGGCTTCATGTATCTGCATCTGAAACTTCTGCCTGAGGCAGGAAGCTCTATTGAGCTGCTCTTCCAGAGCAAACTCTGTAAATGCAAGTAGAGAAATTCATTCCTGCCTCAGAAAGTAGCGACCTGGAACTCCCAGACCTGCCAGTGACAGGAGACCTATCCTTACTTCTCAAATATGACATGAAGACTTGCTGTACAAAGGACTTCTCTCAGCTGGCCTTTTAAATCCTCAGAGAACATAAAGTTGTGAGAGCTATAACCTTTTAGCTAGGCATCTTGAAGCCTGCTGAGGACTTAGAACTGGATGCTGAAGTCACTGAGGATCTTGGAGTTTTCCCATTCAAATTGTTATTGCCACAAGGTGAATACGAATTCTCTTTCTTTACTGTTTGACCCCCTGCTGTTTGATCATTTGATTGAACTGTTAGGGCAAGCTATATGCAATATTTCTTTAAAATCAGCCTCCACTCTAGTCTTTTAACAAGATATGATGGATTAATCATTCCATTAAAATAATCTACATTTAATTTTCTAGGCATTGTAGACTTCACTCATTTAGATTTTGCATGGAGATCATTGTGTTAGCTTTTGCAGCATTAGGATTATTTCTTTCTCTTTATTTCAAGTAAGGAGGTATGAGAACTCATGCATGTAATCCTAATATATGATATTTGAAGCAGAATGATTGCAATGCATTTGTGGACTGCCTGGCAGCCTAGTGAGTTTTACATGAGCCTGTCTCAAAACTAGTGGGATTATTAAAAATGAAGACAGAACCTTTGAGAATGAATTTTGAATATATTTCTTTAGTTTCTGCACCATGGCTGAGGATAGTTTGAGAAGTTAAAGATGTTTGTCCAGTCTGGATGGAATACTGTTTCTTCCAAACTGCTGTGAGTGAGTATTCTGACATGCTGTCTACTGTTCACACAGTTCACTTATATTTAAGTGTTTTCTCATTTCTGCAAATGCTGACATTTATGAATCCTTTAAAATTTCCCTCTTATTGCCTTATTCATTTTTCTCTAAAGCACCTCATAACTGCATAAATTAATGCAATAACTTGTAATAAATAGATACTAGATAAAGCAGACTATAGAAATGGTACTAATTATTTTCCTTTAAAAAATTTTTATAGTGTCAGTAGGTTTCCTGCAATCATGAAAAGAAATTTTAGCAAACATATATCTACTGATTTAACCCTTTCTATCTCTAAATGTCAACGGCCAGAATACAGTATTTTAGTATTCTAAGATTTTCTTTTATTATAGGCATGTTATAATTCATTAATTAGACAAAGAATACATTTTTTTCATGTGTTTAGAGAATAAACACAAACTTTCTTGGCTACAGATAAAGGATTCTTTGCTCGAGTCCTGTGTAGACAAAAAGAAGAAGATGGGTTGAAAGATGAGGGAACACCATCTTTCACAAACAGGAAGTGTTTTTGTTTGTTCACACAATTAATCTCAAGCAATAAGACATATATTTTGTTGTTGCTTAAAATGTGTGTGTGTGTGTGTGTGTGTGTGTGTGTGTGTGTGTGTGTGCTTAGGGATTCAGGGATAGTACAGAATTTTGAGAAGAGGAAGTTTGCTGAAGCAGAGTTTGAAGCTCTGTGACATTGCAGTAATAGCTAGGAAATTGCAGGAGACATTACAGCATGCTGGCATCAAGATTGTCCATGGCAGCTGGAAATGGAGGAGCTCGGCCTTCAAATCCTGTGTTGACCTTTAAATAAGAAGTCATGATGATTCTTAGCCCCAGGTAGTATTCTACATGACAGGATAGCCACATTAATTTCAAAAATAATTATATTTTCAGGACACCACCTACAAAACTTTTACACCTTCAAATCTTGTGCAGGCAACCAACTTAAAAAATAAACCAAAAATTCCTTCATTATGGTCATGTTATTTGAATACCACAAGCAATAATATAAATTGCTGAAATAGAGTGGAATGTTTCAGTACTTAAAACTATTTGGATCTAGGGACTTTAATAGTAATACCATTGTTGTTTGGATGACTTTGTGATTCCACTGAACAACATCCTAAAGGAGGCCTCGCACACCTTGCAATCTACAACTTCTGAAGAAAAAATTAGCTAGTGTAAGGTTACTCCAGTACAGTAAATGTGTGTGTGTAAGTGTGAGTTTGTGTGTATGTGTTTATGTAAAGCATGATTTTATTTGTGGTTTTACAAGCAAGCTACTCAGTTTAATTTACCCAGTCTATTTTTCTAGTATTTATTTTATTTATTTCTACTCTGATCTTTAATATTTCTATCTTATATACTTCATACTTAATTTGTCCTTGTTTATATTACTAACTTCTTGTATAATATACATCTGCTATTTTTCTACCTCCTTTTGATACATGCTTTCTTGTTATAAACTTCCTCTTAGAGCTTTTTTTGCTGTGTCTCATAAAACAAATAAGATCCATGGTCATACTATATTGAAATTAATTTTTTTTGGATTGAACTTTTTATTGGCATATTTTCTTGAGGTAGAAGTTAAATACCAATGATAGAATATTTGAAGTATTTAAAAGGCACAATTATAAGTACATATTAGTGAATAAACAATAAACATGGAGAATATCACAAGAAAAATACTGAGATAAAAATTAACAACAGAACATTCCAAAACTTACAAAACCTGTACAAAACTGTACAAAACCAAGAGCTCACAGTGGTTGTTCCAAGAATCAAAAATAATTGAAATCTAAAAATCTGACTTTCTGATTTATGAAAATAGAAAGAGATATGAAAACTTGATAAAACTAAGTAGAAGACAATGGAGAAAATAAGCAGGAAATGGTGATTCAGAAAGATAATATCATTGATACACCAGTTACACTAATCATGAGAGAAGACCAACCTAACAACACAGGAAGAAGAATAATTGTCACAACCATACTAACATTACAGAGAATATAAGGGACTAATGGATAACTGAATAACCATATATCTCTAAAGAGATGAAATAGGCAATTACAAGACATCTATACCATTCACACAAACTCAAGTCTGAGAAGAACAGCAAGTAAAGAGATTGAATTAATAATTAAACAAAACTTTCCATAGGGGAAAACCCAGGATCAGATAGCTTTATTAATGGATTCAGATGAATATTCAATAATATTTTAAAATGATTATTTATAAAAATTGTTCAAAGACTGTGGCTAGAGTGTATGCTGTAAAATTCTCAAGACTATAAACACAACACAGAGGAAGCTAAGGCAGGAGGGTTACTGCAAGTTCAAAACTACATTAGACTATATAGTAAATTCCAGGCCAATCTAGACTATATATCGAGACCTAGTCAAAAATATAAGGCATACTATCAAAGAAAAGTTCATTGTGAGGCTAATATAACTCTAATGTCAAAACCAAACAAAGAGTTAATGATCCAAAATAAAATATTGGGATGAAGAATGCATCAACATATACATTACAGTATAAAGGATAAATAAATTGTCTAACTATACACTGAAATGGCACTTGGCAAAAACCTAATACTGATTTGTGATTTAAAAAAAAAAAAGAACTCTTCAAGAGAGAATTGAAAGAATCCCTTACCTTCAAAAAGAATCTACACAAAATGCAGGCTGGCATTACTTAACCATGTAGTAATGAATGCTTTCTGTTAAGATCAGAAGTAAAACAGACAATACCTTTGTCAACACTTAAAGTATGTGCTGATTTCTTTCCCAGACAGTAAGGCAAGTGATAGAATTTAATTTCATCACTATGTAAAACTTTCTTATTTGAAAATACATGTTCACAGAAAAAAAACTGAAGAAAAACACTGACAATTACTAAAAACAGTTAGCTCAGCATGGTTGTAGGACTGAGAAAGGCAATGTTTAACAATCATATTCCTATAACTAAGATAAAAAAATGAAAAGGAGTTAAGAATATAATTCTATTTGTACAGCATCAAAATAAATAATTTTTACAGGCTAGCAAGAAAAGGCACTTGCAGACAATCCTGTCCACCTGAGTTCAATCCATGAAATTCACATGATGGAAGAAAAATTTAAATTGTGTTCTGACTACCACAATCATGCATTCATGAGTACACACACACACACACACACACACACACACACACACACACTAAATGTAAATCACACACATATATACACTCACAATAAATATAAATTTTAAAGGAATAAGCTTTTATAAATTTAAAAGAAGATCTGAAAATATTAATTCTGGAAACAACAATATAGAACTTAATGAATTTAAATATGTAGAAAAACAGATAGGTTTCATGGGTTGGGAATTTAATATTAAAATGAGTAATGCTTTTGATTTTTATTTAGTGATATTCTTAGCAAATATTAGGAAATAAATATTAGAGTAAATAGAATAGAGAACCAACAATTCAGTGAATAGCAAGTAGACCATTTCATAAGAGAGATTACTGAAGGACTGAGGAGATAGGTAAGTAAGTAAAGTTTTTGCCTTTTAAGCTTTGTGGGAGCCCGTTCTCGGGTTCCTCGTGGCTTTACCCAGCAGGTCCGAATAGAGGATGATCAGGACCACGGGCCTGAGTGCAGGTGTCTGAGATGGTCTGCACTTGGCTGTGCTGGGGGAGGAGGTCTTTTGCTCCACCCCTTGGCGTCTCTATGAAAACCCTGGGCCAGAGACAGTCCGGGCCCATTGGAATAGGTTCCAGGCCCTCTCGAGGCTATCCTTTATTTTCTATCTGTTTATCTCTGTGATATTCTCTGCAATAAATCCTTCTATCTAATATTTCCTGCTGATTGCACTCAAGAAAACTCTGGGGAACTGTGGGGGTGGTGGGTAAACACCCCACAAAGCTTATGACCAGAATTTGGTCTTCAGCACCGACATTAAAAGCTAGTTATTCTGGCACACACCAAAATCTCTGCTCTAGGATGGAACAGACAGGAATATGCCTGGGATCTTCACTGGCCAGGGATTATAGCCTAATTGATGAACTGTCTACCAATGAAGACCACATTTTGAAATAATTGAATGATAGTGTTTTGGAGAGTGACACATGAAGTTGTCTTCTGGTTTGTGTCCACATGCATGTCCTATATACATATAAATACACAATTCAACAGTATAAGAAGAAAATAAAATAGCTGCATAGACAGAGGACCTTCACAGGATAAGGATGGTGTAAGTTATGAAGAATCTTAAATACCAGTCATAGAAGTTAATAACAACTTCCCTAGAAGTTCTACATAGGCTTTTGAACATGTAGGTGAATCAGGAACTTAAATTTGAGGAGCACACAAATTTCATGGAAAGCATGAGCTTTCAGATGGTTACATTAAAAATAGGAACTGAACACCAAACTCATGGTGAGGCTTAGGTTGTCTCTATTTTAATATTTGTAGGCTTTAGTTTCCAATATGGTAACCAATAGCTATGGATATTTTAACAAATTTAAACCATTTAAATGATCTTAATATTTTAGTTCTTCAGTTATAATAATTACATTTCAAGTATTCAATAACAAATGCTGCTACTACAGTGGATAGCACAGATAATGGCCATTTCCACCTGAAGAAAGTTCTGTGAGACAGAGGCTAATCTTTTGATACTGTGATGACCAGATTTTAAACTCAGGGTAAATTTTGTAGACAGACAGTTGAGGCCCAGAGAAAAAAATATTGTAGACCCATACTCAGCTTAACACATTTTTCTACAACTGAAGCTATGACAATAAGGCTGTCACTACATTTCTTTCAGAGGGTAATGAGAACTAGGAGGTGATGTACTCAGAAGACTGAGATAAAATTACAAATTTGAGGCCTACTTGATATTTTAGTGAGAGCCTGTCTGAAATAAAGTAAAGAAGTGCTGGGGATATAACTAAGTGACAGAATGCTCGCCAGATATGTATGATACACATATAATAATAAACACAATAAACAGTCAAATTAATTAATAAAACTTGGTTAAAGGAAAACTGAAAAGTAATATAAAATGGAAGAGTTATTGAAAAAAGCACAAATTGTAAATCAAGTAACCAGCTTGGTCAAAAGTTGTCTATTTGGAATTTTTCATTTGTCAGTAACCTTAATTCTGTCTTTGAAATAAAAATGTAGATATACTATATTGGTGTTCATCCAATTACAAGTTCAATTTCTCTGACATACTCTTATTCTTCCTCTAATGAGTTTAGTGTGTTGATGTTTTAATACAACTGTGGATACCACGAAACATTGTTGACTAAAGCTTCCTGTTCATTTTACTATTGAGAATACTTCTTCCCATCTTACAATTAAATTTGTCAACAGCATGTTATCTAAACATTTCTAAGTGCAAGTTTGCCTTCAAGTAGGAATGGTGAGCTTCTAGATTGGGTAATATAGGCTACATACCAGAATGGCTTTCAAGTGGGATTCTTCTTCACAAAAATTTTGGCAACTATCATAATTACATAGGTTTCTATACTGAAAAGTCATTATAAAATTTTGTAAAGAAATAATTTGAGATATTAGGATCAGTAATAATTAACTGGTCTGGAATCAATACCATGTAGAATTTAAATCATTTTTTTCTGGCTTTTGCCTATCCCTCCATTTATTAAGAAATGGTTATTTGGCAGATACATGAGTATTTCAGAGTTTTTTTTTTAAAAATAGTATAATCTGTATCAGGTGTCTCATTTCCCTTTTTCCTTAAGAATGTCAAAAAACAACACATCACTGTCAACAGGAAGAAAGATCAAGTTGAATGCCAAAAGTATAGCAATTGAATTTTATAAAAAGTAGATTATTGATATTGAACGATACATGATTATATACTATGAAAACCTTATTGTGAAATAAATGTAAAATTGGCTGCAAAAGCTTCTGATACACTCCTAATTCATGAGTGAGCTAAAATTATTTAATAGTCCCTCACGTTGTTTTAGTTGTTGCATAATATGCCAATAATTTTCACAAAATAGTTTGAAAATATGTTAATCAATGTAAAAGTAAAATGTTATCTTACTAGATACAATATTACTTATTGGCAGTATGGACATCACTCATTATATTGAAAATTTGGTTCCAGATAATCCCAAAAGGGTGATTTTGGAATCGAATAAGTCCTATGGTATTTTTACTTATCCAGTGCACATAAACATTGTCTATGACTGTGAGTTTATTGAGTATTATACCAAAATTTTAAACAATTAAAATTATTTCAAAGGCAAACATTGCTAATGATCACCTGAGCTATTAAAAGCCTGGGACAGTGGACCTGTGGGAAGCAGTATTGAGTTTCAACACACCTTTACAATTGGAAGTACAATATCTGTCAAGCAAAATAATTGAATACAGTAAAAATAGGGTGCTCATAACCACTGAATTAGACTCTTCAGATTAATGCTACTTTAAGCTATCCATGCTTTTATATCAATGCCACAGAACAGATAGTAGGCCTGCTATGCTGGTTCTCAGGTCATCTTTAGCATATTCTGATGCATAATTGGTATGGATAGGGAATAGACCTAAGTTAAGAAAAGTGGTGGGCAAAAATGTATGCTGCTGGAATGTCAGCCACATTAAAAAACTAGGTGAATTTAAAAATCAGAATGCCAGAAAACATAAGAAATTCAGAAATAAGATTTTCCTTATTATCCTTTGAATTTTATGGAAAACATCATTTGACTTAATTGTATTCTTTCTCTTGTATTTGGGGTAGTGAAATGTAAACGTGTCTCATAAACTTATCTTGTGCTGTTTCTGAGAATATATTAAGTGCAAAATGGTGGCAAGAGAGCATACCCCAAAATAAATCAAGATATTTCTTCTTATTAAGAATTTCCACTTGTGAACGTGAAAATAAAAATCTAGAATAATTGGTAAATTGTGAAGGACTCTTAATGGCACAATAAGACTCAATGTGTTATAGATACTTGTTATTAAGTTTTAAAGCTTTTAAATTATTTTTCAGGTGAATGGATATACACACAACTACATATTTCCTTCAAAATGTGCATATTTATTGTGAGAGCCAAAGTTGTATTTTAAGTTTTAATTACTATGCCTAGGAGACCCATGAAACAAAAATGTCTTTGATCTGCAAGTATCTTGTCCAAGGAGAGATAGTTTCTAAAATGATGGAGGCTATTGTTTATAGCGGATAACAAGCCATGTGTTTTTATTCACCTAAACAAATTTGTTTGATCTATCTGCACTGGATGTGCTTGATCACATGTGAGTGGCAAGTTCAGAGTCAGGAAGCATGCTTGTTCCTGACTGGTTGTTGACTGGAGGTAAGTTAGTATGTATGCTTGCCCCTGTTTGGACCTGATGGGAAAAACTTAAGTTGCTGCAAACTGTGACATGGGGCCATTGTTTTCTGGGGAACCAGATGGGCTTGGCTAGAATTTCCATCAACCTGTCCAGTATTTAACTAAAACTTTCTACAAATTTGGCTTTAAATTGTGGTAGTGGTCCTATTCTTAACCAGTGGGATTAACATTATTATGAAGCAAAGTAATAGAAGAAACAGTGCAATGAATAAATATACTCATGTGTTTATGTGTATAATACAGTTACGGGTTCTTGATGTATGCACACCTCTATGAAATACTGTCAACTATTTTTCTGTCAAGTGGTTGTATGGCACATACTGAATGATGACCATTGGTGCTTGACAAAGTTTCAACATTTTGACTTTTTGGATCACAGTTCTCCAACATCCTTTCAATTTCATTTTTAATGATTCTCACTATTATGCCTTTCCCCTTGGGAAATTCTGTGCATGCTTCAAATGATAAAAATATTTACAATGACAGCCTCTTTAAACAAAATAATTCTTTGGAAAAAATTCCCACCACTGTGGAACCATATATTGTGATAACTACCTACTTCCATACAAGTTAACAACAAGCTGCTAAAATATTTAGATAAGTAACATGGTGTTTCATAAATAAGTCATATTTGATAATCAAGATTTATAAATTCCTATTGTCTATTCAGGTTCATAGCAATATTTTTTCTAGCCTTGTTTTTAGCTTTCCTAAGCTCTTTTTAAGCTTAGATATTTGGATAAACTAAGCCACACAGGAAACTACAATATTCTATAATGGAATGTCTGATTCCCCCAAGAAAGTCCTTTTCCCGAGCTCAGGCATTTAGATGAATTCTCCCATTCCCTAAGGGGCTTGAAGGAAGTTCCTGCTTACTAGAAAGGGTGACAAATTCTTATCGCTGGTAAGAGGAATTTGTGGTCCTTCACTAACATATGATTGGTGCCTATTAACATGTCAAGGTTAGCTTATCAAACCCTGATTTCAAACCACATCCCACATCACAGGCCTCCCCCCATTCAATCCTATGTGCAACTACAGAGTATAAAAAGTGTATTCTTTTTTTTCAATAAACATTCTGGCATCCTTCCTGATTTACCCTCAGACCATGTCAGTCTCCTCCCCACTACCACCTGACTCCATACATCCACTTTGGGACCTGAATCCTGGTGGAAAGGGTCTTAGATATTTTGTATATATTTAAACTCTCATTAGCAGAACATGAGATATATTGTTTATCTAGATCTGTGGTTACAGACTTTAAGCATTCTCATACATGTAAAATACTGTTGAGGTATCTTGAATATAACTCCAAGAGCCAAAGTTAAATTTTAATTTTTTTAATTACTATTAAAGAGTAAGCAATCCATAACCATAAAGTGCCTATTATCTACAAGCTCCCTGCTCAAGGACAGATAGTTCAGGAAATGCTGGAGGCTATTGTTTATGGGCAATAACAAGCTGGTTTTCACTATTTTTTTTTTACATATGCTCCTAGACAAATGCCAACCAATCAGGGTCCTGAAACCTGGAAATTCCTACACCCCAACCTCTGCTATGATAAAACACCCCCCCCAAAAAACAAAACCAAACAAACAAACAAACAAGCAGAAAAACCACCCTACCTGAGCTCAGGGCTTTCTGCTCTCTCCATTACATTGGACAAAGATCAAGCCCCAGAGCTTGAAAATAATAAAAGCTCTTTGATTTTACTAGGGGATTCTGTGGTGATATTTTATTTGTGCTTTAATAAATAAAACTTGCCTGGAGATCAGAAGAAAAACCAAGCCATTACAAATAAACCAAGAAGTCAGGCAACAGTAGCACATGCCTTTTATCCTATCACTTAGCAGGCAGAGATCTGTCTGAGGTAAGGTTAGCTTGTGATCTCTCTCAGGTTTTACCCCATATATCTGGCTCCATGTTTTTAATAAGACCATTTAGAAATTCATCTATAGTATTCAGTCTATGTGGTTGTCTTTTAGGGGTCCCCACAATCAGGGCATAACATTTGTGGGCTTGTTCCAGATCCCCCTAGCTCACTGGGACCACTGCCAGTAGAGGTTGAAGCTGGCTGGTATGTTTTCTGTGTCTGTTTCTACTTTTTTGTGTGTCTGTGTTTACTTTTGTATTTTCTGTGTTTACTTTCCTTTGGATATCCTTTTGTAAATGGGCCTTTTGGCCATTTGTATATCCTTTTTTATGAGCCCAAAAATAGTAAGTACCTGCAGAAAGTCCTTTGATGGGTTTGGATCCCTTTGGTTGATTTGTATTTGAATTTGATTTGTATAGATGACATGGGTTGTTTCCATGGGCCGGCATATGGCTGGCATTCTTCATTTTGGTTTTGTCTCCAATGGTGGTATTTTATTTGTATTGAAATGTGATTTTAATTGTATGTTAATAAATAATGTTGCCCGGGGGTCAGAGCTATTAGAGCCATAGCAAGAGTGTGGCAATGCTGTCACGTGCCTTTAATCCCAGCACTTGGTAGATGCCAGAGCTAGGTAGATCTCTGTGTGTTCAGGGATACAGCCAGCATTGGAGACACATGACTTTAAGACTTGGAGGGCTGTACCTACAGGCAGTGATGAGGCAGTCACGTGTTTGGGTTTACAATCAATGAGAAGGCAGAACAGAAAGACTATGTAAAGACATACACACAGGAAATAGGTCTCTTTCAGAGAAGTAGGAGCACCACAGGAGGAAGGATAAGATTTTATCTCTGAGCTCTGACCTCTTGGCTTTCTCTTTTACATTGGTTCTGTGTTTCTCATTTAATAAGACAGTTGGTTACATCTACACCTGGTGCCCAACATGACAAGAATCCATTAAAAACCCCTTGGCTTGGCGGCAGGTCTGGATTCCCGCAAGGGCAGCCGGCTCCCTAGCCCGGGTGGTTGGCTCCCTAGTCCGGGCCCAGGACTGCTTGGCCTCAGGCCAGACTAACCATGAGCTGCTTGCTTAAAGCCGGAGCTACAAACATCTCAGGCCTGCCCTGCCAAACGGGGCCCCTGCCTGTAAAGCCAAGGCATGTGGTCAAGGCTTAAGGAAGCCAGAGCCAAGCCTTGACTCAGCTCAAGAGGAAACATGTGGCTGGATTTAAGCTTTAGCAGGCTATGCTCTCTCTCTCTCTCTCTCTCTCTCTCACTCTGGATTCACATCTCGGACACTAGGTGGCTGTTTTGAAATTCCCTTGGATTTCTACTATTCTATGCAGATTTGGTAAGTCATAACATATCAGATATTTTAAAAGAAACTATTTAAAAGAGAAATTTTTCCACATTAAAAAAATGGGTTTTATGTGTATATTGGAAGAAAATTGGGTTTTGTTTGAAATTTTAGGCAGTCTGACAATGGACAACTATATGGGAAGATTAGTATTGTTGGAATTATGCAGTTTATAACTATGCTTATCCTCATTTTACTATTTAAAAAGATAGTCGATTTAAGTGCCAGGATGACAGTTATAGAAAAACTTGTTAAACCTGTAAAAATTCAGAAAGAAGAAATTAACAGTTAGGTTGTTTCAAGTTTGGATCATAGGGTTACAGAAAGAAAGCCTGTTTTCACACAGTCACCCTTAATTTATCCTGTAACCGTACAGCAGTTGCCTGATCAAATGACTACACAAAATATTTGGGCTCCAATTGAAATGTTGGATTTACGAAGGTTTAAGGAGGCAATAGTATCTTATGGCATGCATTCTCCATATGTAAAGCAAATGTTAAACACTTGGTCAACATATAATAGGATTGTACCACAGGACTGGCAGGAGCTGGCACAAGCTGTCCTTGAACTCAGCCAGAGGCTTCAGTTTTTAACTTGGTTCAATGATGAAGCTAAAAACATAGAAAAACAATGGAGGGATAAAGGAATACAAGTTTGCCAGGATCAGCTTATTGGAGAAGGCCAATATGCTTTGGTACAAACACAATGTTTATATGATGTCCAAACCCTAATTCTATGTTTATCGGCAGCTTTGAATGTATGGGACAGAGTTGAGGAAACAGGAAAAAAACTGAGTCATTTACAAAGGTTATACAAGGCCCAAAAGAAACTTTCACAGATTTTTTACAAAGACTACCTTCAGCAGTAATGGAAATGGTCTCAGATTCAGAAGCTAGTAACATAATAATTGAATTTTTGGCCTTTGAGAATGCGAATGCAGCATGCAAAAGAATAATCAGGCCGTTAAAGGCAAGATCCGCACCTTTGGAAGATTGGATTAGAGACACGGTTAATGTTGAGGCTCATGAGCATGATGATATGTGAGTAGGAGAAGCAATTTCAAAAGGTTTGAGTAATGTTAGATGTTTTGGATGTGGAAAGCAAGGACATTTGAAAAGGGACTGTAAACGGGTCATTCCTAGAAACAATGTTTTTTCAAGACACAATGGCAACAGAATGCCCCTTTTTTCTGGAATATGCAGAAGGTGTGGTAAGGGAAAACACTGGACCAATGAATGGAGATCAGCAAGGGACAGAAAGGGTAATCCTTTGCCTCAGTCTTCGGGAAACTCCCAGAGGGGCCTCAGGCAGGCCCCCATAGCAAATCCAGTTCAAACGTTTCTTGTAGTTGTAGAGGAAACCCCTGCTCCAAGCAATTAAATAACCAAATGCCTATTGGAATAAATCATGCTAGTCAGGATGATGAAAGAGAGAGAATAGAAAATTCAGGAGAAAACATAAAGAAAATTTTTTGGCAAACTTCTATTAATGAACAACGGCCAAAATTAACGATAAAAATAAATGGTGTTTTGTTGTCTGGTCTGGTAGACACAGGTGCAGATGTTACCATAATTGTACCAGAATTTTGGCATCCAGCTTGGCCTCTTCAGGAGGTAAATGTTCAACTGTTAGGAATTGGGACATTATCTAAAGTGAAACAGAGTGCAAGATGGCTCAAATGTATAAGGTCCAGAAGGACAGAGAGGAAAATTACAACCATGTGTGGCTAACATAACTATGAACCTGTGGGGTCAAGACTTGTTGCAACAATGGAATACTCAGATTAACATCCCTCCAATCTCAGAAACAAATCAGAAACTGGCACATGTTTCTGAGAGAAATATTAGAAGATTATTCTAATGAATGGTCACCAGCCATCCATATTATACAAGAACAGGGCACAACAACTTATGATCTTCCAAAGACACCAACAGCTCTACCTTTAAAATGGTTAACAGACAAGCCTGTACGGGTTCAGTAATGGCCCTTAACCACAGAGAAACTCCAGGCTTTAGAAGAGTTGGTAGAAGAACAGTTAAATTCTCAGCATATTGAAGAATCAACCAGCCCTTGGAATTCTCCTGTATTTGTTATTAAAAAGAAATCTGGTAAATGGAGAATGGTAATAGACCTTAGAGCAATTAACAAGGTAATTCAGCCAATGGGCTCTCTACAATCTGGAATTCCTTTGCATACTCTGTTACCAAAAGGATGGCCTCTCATAGTTATTAATTTAAAAGACTGTTTCTTTTCAATACCCTTACAAGAAAAAGACAGAGAAAGATTTGCTTTCACAGTGCCTACTTGTAATAATTCTCAACCGGTTAAAAGATTTCAATGGAGGGTCCTCCCACAGGGAATGATGAATAGCCCAACTCTGTGCCATTATTTTATACAACAGCCATTGGAAGTGATATGAAAATATTTCCTAAATCTATAATTTATCATTATATGGATGATATTTTACTAGCTGACTCAAATGCAGATACTTTAGAAAGAATGTTTGAAGAAGTAAAGAAAATTTTGCCTTGCTGGGGATTACAAATTGCTCCTGAAAAGATACAAAGAGGAGATTCTCTTAATTATTTAGGATATAAAATAAAGCTACATAAAATTAGACCCCAAAAGGTGCAAATTAGGAGAGATAGATTACAGACTCTTAATGACTTTCAAAGGTTATTTGGAGATATTTCTCATCTACAAACTATTGTTGGGGTAAAAAATGATGAACTATTGGAATAAATCATGCTGGTCAGGATGATGAAACAGAGAGAATAGAAAATTCAGGAGAAAACATAAAGAATTTTTTTTTGGCAAACTTCTATTAATGAACAACGGCCAAAATTAATGATAAAAATAAATGGTGTTTTGTTGTCTGGTCTGGTAGAAACAGATTTGGATGTTACCATAATTGTACCAGAATTTTGGCATCCAACTTGGCCTCTTCAGGAGGTAAATTTGTGCAAAACCTTAGAAGGTGACAATGACTTAAATAGTCCAAGAGAATTATCACCTGAAGCTGAGAAGGAATTGGCCTTGGTAGAAAAGAAAGTACATGAAGGACACGTGGATTGTGTTCATCCAAAACTGGATTGCATTTTGGTTATTTTACCTTCTAGGCATTCTCCTACTGGAATATTAATGCAGAGGGAAGATATTATATTGGAATGGATATTTTTACCAAATAAACCAAATAAAAAAATAAATCTTATGTGGAAAAAAAATCTCTGACTTGATCATAAAAGGAAAATTGAGAGTTCATCAATTAGCAGTAATAGACACAGCAGAAATTATCATACCTTTAACTAAGGAGGACATTGAAAAATTATGGATAGAAAGTGAACCTTGGAAAAGAGCTTGCAGTAAGTTTTTGGGAGAAATTTACAGCAAATACCCCAAAAGCAATAGAATTGATCTTATAAGGAGAGTTGATTGAATCTTGCCTCAAATTATATGGGAAAAACCCATATCTGGAGTTTGTACATTTTATACACATGCCAACAAACAAGGAAAGGCAGGTTACAAATCAGAAAATTTAAGTAAAGTGGTTCAAAATCCTTATAATTCAGTTCAAAAATCAGAATTGTATGCTATTCTGTTGGTATTAATGGATTTTTCAGAACCTCTCAACATAGGAACTGACTCTCAGTATGCTGAAAGATACTTAATAGTATTACATATTGAGACTGCAGAATTAATCCCTGATGCTTCAGAATTAACTTCACTATTTATTCAATTACAAGATACAATGAGGAAAAGGAGTCATCCTTTATATATAACTTACACCCGATCCCATACTAGTCTGGGAGGCCCTGTAGCACAAGGCAATGATGAAATTGATAAATTATTGATAGGAAATGTGCTGGAGGCCTCAGAATTTCATAAAAAAAATCATGTCAATAGTAGATGTTTAAAACAGGATTTTTCCCTAACCTGACAACAAGCCAAAGAAATAGTAAAGAAATGTCTTACTTGTTCCTTCTACAATCAAATGCCATTACCAGCAGGATGTAACCCAAAGGGTACTCAGAGGAATAAAATCTGGCAGATGGACGTGTTTCACTTTGAAGAATTTGGAAAATTGAAATATGTACACCATACCATTGACACTTATTCAGGATTTCAATGGGCAACTGCTTTAAGTTCTGAAAAAGCTGATTCTGTAATCAATCATTTGCTAGAAGTTATGGCCACCATGAGTATACCTGCACAAATCAAAACTGACAATGCTCCATCATATGTCTCTGTTAAAATGAAACAGTTTTTTGCTTATTATAATATAAAGCATATTACAGGTATACCACATAATCCTACAGGTCAAGCAGTTATAGAAAGATCAAACAGAACTCTAAAGGATATGCTAAATAATCAGAAAGTGGTAACACCCCCCCACTGAGAAATAGAATGCATAATTCTCTATTAACTTTGAATTTTCTTAATGCCAATGAGAAAGGAACAATAGCTGCCGAAAGACATTGGATAACTGAAAAAAACTACAGAATTAAATCAGCCTATATACTTTAAGGATGTGCTAATCTCAGAATGGAAACCAGGGTATGTATTACATTGGGGACGAGGTTTTGCTTTTGTTTCTATAGGATAAGATAAGCTGTGGGTGCCATCAAAATTGATAAAGGTTGGATTTGAACAAGGGAAACCTCTTAATTAGAGGTGGTGATAGTTCATCAACCAGCATGAACATCCAATTTAAACTAACTTGTACCAGTAACACATGCCTTTTCATTTAATCAGATAATAACTTGCCAAAAAGGAACATCCCCAAAATTAGTCTTGGGGAAAGGTTTTTGTTTTTGTCTTTTAGGAGAATGGAGGTTGAGGAATCTGAAGAACACTGGACAAATGAGACAACTGAAGAAAAGGAACAAATCATCTATCCCAAGAAACAGAGAGAAACGGCGTAAGGGTATATATTATCTAAAAAATTTTATGTCTTTCTAAATATTTGTTTCTGCTTTTCTTTAAAGATTTATCACTATTGGTCTTCTAATACTCCCAGTTCAAGTAAAATTTAAAGCTGCCTTTGGAGTTGGAGACTGGCTCTTTCCTTTTTTAAACTCAAGAATGTTGTTAAAAGGAAAATGCAAACTCCCTGTATCATCCCAGAAGAAAAGAGCCATCTTCTGCTATTGGACAGGACAAAAGCCAAATTAATTAAGGGACTATTCTATTACTAATCTCAATCTCAACTCTTTGATTCTATTCTGATTCTTTAAACTTTTCTTAAAGTATGAATTTCATATCAAAGTTTACAAGATTAATACACACACACACACACACACACATTTTAATCTTTGTTAAGATATGAATGGTCACATAGAGTACTAATTCTAGAAAAAAAGGCTTCAACTATCTGCATATATATGTCTTTGTGTTCGAGTCTCCTATCAGTTTTCTGCAGGAAATCACGGCCAGGCCTAACATCAACTGAAGTCTCCAGGAAGAAGATGGGGCCCCACAACAACAACAATTCCACTTGGACAATTATAATATCATTAAGCTGACAGACATCATCTACAGATCAGCTTTGAACTACAAGGTGCTCAGTGCAATTTTGAGATGACTAGCTGAAATGATCCAGTCTCAAAGACTACTTGAGTCAGGGCTTGAGATAAACCCTGAACTTTGGCATTATACACAGGCTGGATAATGAAGGATATAGTTACCTTTCCTAGAATTTGACAATTAACCTAAAATTTTTCTTTCAGGATAAAGAAAACTTCACCCATACCCAGCAGGAAGCAATTTTAAGAATATGACACCCACATTCCCAAAGAGGTGGTGTGGGTCGGATGGTTTTTTGGTCTTTTTAATGGGTTTTGGGTCTGGGATAATTTTCATTGTTTAAGGGGGATGGTTACAGGTTGTTGTCAAGGGTTAGGAAAAAGGCTAAACAAAGGAGATTAGATTTAAGGTTCTTGTTTAAAAAAAAGAAAAGAAAAGAAAGAAAAAAAAAGACAATTCCTAGTTTTAAATACTTTACATTGGATTGGATTGTTTTATATTGTATACAAATTTGAAATTGATATTTAGAAAATGCTATATGTATATTTCTAATTGTATTTATACCATTCATTTAACAATGTAATGCAATTTTCTAATCCTTGAATGTTATTTTTACCAACTATTAGGATATAAAGAAATGAAAGTTCGTAGTTAGACATTACAATAGAACTTGTAGTCATATTAGATTTGTTTAAAAATTGAGCAGATATATTTTAGACAGGTCATCTTCAAACCCTTCAGAGATCTACAGAATATGGCATTTAAAATGCTTTAATAACTTAGAAAATTTTTCTTTTTTGAGACATGTTGGCTCCTAGCAGTACCAATCTACTTCAGAGAAAATATGGGCATTGAAGAAACTGCATATGGAGTTAATTTTCACTGTGGCAAAAGTTAGCCACAAAGTATCCTCGAATCAACAGGACAAAATGGACAGACAGAACATGAAACAAAGGACTACTGATTCTTCCCAAAACAAGTGTGGTTATGGCTTTATCAAAAGGCATCTTCTGAGGCCAGGACAATATGGCACCATCTCTGAAGATGCCTTTGCAATCCAGAAAGGTACAGTGCCCTTTTCTTTGAAGGCAGCTGAACAGGCAGTGGGCCAATGGATTCTGTTGTGCAATGGAACAGCAGCTTAAAGTTCACGCCTCTCAATAGTAGACTGGCATTTAATAGAGGGATGTGGAGAATAAGGGGATGCTGAAATGAAGCCATATATACATAGCCAAGAAGAATGGACAGCTGAATTAAAAAACCATCAACAATTTCCAGAATTTAAAACCCTGAATCATGACAGGACACTAGTGGAATTCAGGTGTTTCTGGTACATGGACTGCTCTCACCCAATGTGAGGTTGAACTGTTGACCTTGTGTACATCGTACTTCACAAATGAGTCTGTCAGATACACTAAGCCTATAGGCTGAAGATGATGCCCCAACACTGCGGAGAAACTTCAGGTGACTGTCCAGGCAGCTGGCTGTTTCTGTTAACTCACAAATTTTTTTGAAATTTGCTTGCATGCACTTCCTGTTTTTATTTTTGTTAGCTAATATTATTTCCTTCTTGTGTCTCTGAGGGAGCTGAAGATTAGTTATAGTTGATGGTTAGTTAGTTATAGTTGAAGATTAACTAGGATAGAAAGTGCATTAGATTCATTTTGGACTTACCAAAATAGGATAGATAATGGGATTATTTTCTCTGATTTGTCAAATACAAATGGACTAGACATTGTTTAGGTATTTATTACTTGTATATATTGTATATAGTTATTCTATTTTTGTATATAATTTTTCTTTTGTTATTTATAACCTTTTGCTTTTTTTCTTTTTATTAAAATAGAAAAGGGGAAATGTGTTGGTATTTTATTTGTACTGAAATGTGATTTTAATTGTATGTTAATAAATAAAGTTGCCCCGGGGTTCAGAGCTATTACAGCCATAGCAAGAGTGTGTCAGTGGTGGTGCCTGCCTTTAATCCCAGCACTTGGTAGAAGAGCTAGGTAGTTCTCTGTGTGTTCAGGGATACAGCCAACATTGGAGACACACGCCTTTAAGACCTGGAGGGCAGTACTTACAGGCAGTGACAAGGCTTTCACGTGTTTGGGTTTACAATCAATGAGAAGGCAGAACAGAAAGACTATGTAAAGACATACACACAGGAAGTAGGTCTCTTTCAGGGAAGTAGGAGCACTGCAGGAGGAAGAGTAAGGTTTTATCTCTGAGCTCTGACCTCTTGGCTTTCTCTTTTACATTGGTTCTGTATTTCTTATTTAATAAGACGTTTGGTTACATCTACAGTCTCCAGGCACCAAAGAACTGTTTTGTTGTCTTTTGGGTTATAAAACCTTTTTTTTTCTGGTTTTTCGAGACAGGATTTCTCCATGTAGTTTTGGTGCCTGTCCTGGCTCCTGCTCTGTAGACCAGGCTGGCCTCGAACTCACAGAGATCCACCAGGCTCTGCCTCCCAAGTTCTGGGATTAAAGGAGTGCACCACTGTTGCCTGGCTATAAAAAGTTTTGTTTGCCTTTCTGTTGAAATATCCTGCCTATGTGAATGTATGAGAAAGTGGCCACAAGTATGCATGTTTTATGCCTGAGTTTATGTGTACATTGTGACTCATGATGGAAGTTGTACATGGACAGCCTTTGAGGCCAAATGGCCAATGGAAGGGACAGAGGTTCCATTTCATTGAACTGGGACAGACTAAGAGTATCTCTGTTTTCTTGCTCTCTGACCAAGTATACAGCAGAGGGTTGTGGAATGTTGTGATGTTCCAGTAACAGGACCAAGTGGTGTTGCAGCAGCATGGCCAGCCATGGACACAGCAGGTTTGAGGTCAGGCCTCTGTACAAGGAACCTGAGAGTGGAGTCTTTGTGTCACAGAGCTAGAGTGAGCCAGCATGGGCCTCGAGGAGATCAGAGCATGCCTGAGCCAGGTGGGGGCTGGTGGAGAACTGCCCCTCCAGGGTCACATCTGAGGAGTGGCCTACAGGTCTGGGGGCCCAGCTGGGGCATGGAGCCACTTCCAGTCTGCTGCTCTTGCACAATTGATAATCTGGGGTTGGTGTGATCTTTTGTCCACATGCTGTGTGCCATCCCCTTCCTGTCCCATGCTTGTGGCTGGGGCTCCCACGACCTACCCTGGAGGCTGTCTATCAAACCTGAGGGACGATTGACTCCTATGGTGGAGTGGAGCATCACTGTCTATGGTTGTTAAGATACAGTGACTGTGTTATAATGTTGTAGCCAGGACTAATTAATCATTAGGATTCACTAGATTATAAATATCTATCATCATTTAGAAGGGTTGGTTATAAATTATTGGTTAAAAAAACTACTGCTAGTTTCAGATGTTTCTTATTGGTACATTTTTTAATGCAAATTTAGAGTATTTTTGTTATGGTATATAAATATATTTCTGTTCTTGTTTAAAATATTATAGATTTACAATATGTTCTAGACTACTGAGGGAAATCACAAGAATGGTAAGAGTTTCTATGTTTAATAAAGAAAGAGAAAAATTTGTCTTAAGTAAATGTCTGAATGAATTGAGGGTACATTGAAGGTTATAGGTCAGGGGGTATATAAACTATGGTTGTTATGGTTTCTTGTACTCGCAAATACTGAATTTAAAAGTTAATTCTGGTTCGTTTTCATTTTAAAACTGATGATTCTGTAAACTGTTTATGTTAAAATGGGCTATGCATACATGTGTATGTACATATATATATATATATATGTATGTATTTATATATATGTGTAAATATATATGGACACATATATATGACAGATTTAACTATATATATGAATGTAAGCTATCTTTAACTGCATATATGTGTATGTAACTTGGATCCAACTGTGCATGTTTATGTATGTGTGCATGAAATTATTGTTCAGAAAAACATGTTTTAAACAGCAACCACATGGCTTTTCCTCCATCTTGGCTGGTGACCTCATCATGATATAGGCAGCCTCATGGCTGGCAGCCATCTTATACTAAGGTTATAAAGATCTATTGATACTAACAAAAGCTAACTTAGAGATTTAAACCTAAATACTTATATCTTTGCTAAGTGTTCAACAGCAAGCTTTTAGAGAATTTAAATAGATGGCAACATACTTTATAAATAAGGTATTCAATGAAGATATTAAAGTGGCACCTGAATGCTTTTATACACAAGAGTATACCTTACTCTGGCAGCTAAATTTTGTAATTTAAGATTTATTCACATAATATGATGATAATGAATTTAAAGACATAAAGGGATCATAGGGAACATCTGAGGTTTGAAAATGTATGGTAGGACTAGAGTTCCAAATAAAGTACAGTTTCAATGGTGGACTTTTTTTTTTTTTTTTTTTTTTTTTTTTTTTGGTTTTTCGAGACAGGGTTTCTCTGTGTAGCTTTGCGCCTTTCCTGGAACTCACTTGGTAGACCAGGCTGGCCTCGAACTCACAGGGATCTGCCTGCCTCTGCCTCCCAAATGCTGGGATTAAAGGCATGTGCCTCCACTGCCTGGCTTCAATGGTGGACCTTAACAGGTTTGGAAATGCCAATGCCAGGTGATGACTGCCAGAAGCACCAGCCACAATGAAATGAAGCAGGCTGAGGTCTATAAGGCTGGCTATGTATATGCTGCCAAGGGTAAGGCCAAAGAAATTGTCCAAGCCTCTAAGTAAAAGAACCAAAAGGATTGTAAATGAATTCCCAGATATTGAACTTTGGTATTGTTTGCACTCTGGAGCTTGGTTTTACTTTACACAGATTTCGGTTATGCCATGTTTTCTTCCTCTTAAAGTAAAGAAGGTACTTTACTGTTGAAATAGCAGAAAGACATTTGAGAGATCTTAACCTTTTTAAGAACAGTTTTTAAAATATTTAAATTTGTAAGGCTTTGTGACATTTTAAGTTTATGAATGCTGTATATAGTTAATATTTGGAAAAGGCTGAAAATTAGAGTCATAGCCATAAGCACCAAAGAGAAACTGGGTGTTCTTGTGATGCAGCAGGATAATGACTAAGACAAAGGGCTTGGAACAGCTTCTGACTCCATGAGTACTAACCCTCTGGGGATTGAAAAGAAAACATTTTTACAGGGATAGCCCAGGGCACCTGAATGTCAGATGTTTGCATTGACATTAAACAATCTAGTTATAAAATAGCATTGAGAAAGTTGAGAACCAATGAGGCTTAAGAATGTATGTCTAGCCCCTTTGTCTTTGCTAAATCTGTTAAGCTTAAGCCATTTGGATAAACTGAATCATATAAATGTTTTATATTGTTATTTTATTTTAGTTTCTTTACTGAACCCATATTTGATATTAGAAGACCTTCATTTTAAAATCATTGTTTTTATGGGTGCTTATAATATACTGATAGAGACCATAAGTAAATAGTCACAAATAATCAAGTTTTTTAATTGCAGTTATGCTTTGTACTGGTTTAATTGATTACAGAAATAAGCTCTACTCAGTCCCTTGCATATGTTTTTATGGTTGAGCTTAAAACAAGCAACTAGAAACAAAGTTTGTCTATTCAGGTATACCTGGACAGTCCTCATACTTCAGAGATCTGCAGAATATGGCATTTAAAATGCTGACCTAAAAGCTTATTATTTCAAGAAGACTTCCAGATCCTAGCAATGGCCCAAGGTCTTCAAAGAAAATTACATATGGGGCACCACAATGTCTCTGACTAGATTATGGCAATGTTGACCATAGATAGGGCAAGATACCCCCAATGCAACACCTGCTGCCATGACCCACCCCATATTGTGGACAAGCAACAGGACATTGGAGAATTGATTGCACCCTGTTTTGCAAAGTAATGTCAGTCTTCTCTATGTCTATCTTCCACAGGAAAAGCTGCCTTATTGACCTGATAACCAAAGAAGATGATGCTCTTCTGTATACTTGTTCCTCCAATGTTATGGGGACTTGGGTATGAACTAGTCCCTGACATTTATAGAATTGGAAGCTGCTTGATATGCACTCAGATATAATTTATCCTTCTCAGATCTCTGATAATACTGATATTTAGGCTAGCTATAACTTTCTCAGCTTGGCAGCATCAGAAAATCAGATCCTTCTGCAAGGCTATAGTCATCTTGTTAGCTCATTTAGGAAAAGGCCTCAGAGGATTAAAAGAGTCATAAAACCTAGATCCACTACACTCCAGATAGGTACAGCTTAAATTTTCCCCACTTGTCTATTCCTAAGGATGGTATTTTTTTTCTTTCTCCTGGTCTTGGGACTCCTGCTCTTCCCAGTTACTAAGAATGAGGGCCCAAGAGTTCCAAATAAGTTCAGAAATTTTAACTTCTGTTCCTAGTATAAGTTTGTTTTAATAGGTCTCCACTTGGCTGGCAGACACCTCCAAGCTTCAGTTGTTGACTTCACTACTCCAGGTGACTATGAGCTCCAGACTTGCTAAAAGCTGGTGTGGACCAGTCCAGCCAATGTGATAGTTCCTCTCTTTGCAGGGTCAGATAGCCACATGCTTCTGACAGATGCCCCATTGTCCAGCCTTTGACTAGCCTTTAAGCATTTTGTGGGACCTGATAATGGCACCCCATTGCCAGGTCAAAGCAGTTTTTGAAGGGAATATGCCATCCCATGTTCCCTTTCCAGAAAAGGCTGAAATACTGTGTCAAAAAGAAACTCCGTGATGTAGAGACAAGATGGCCAACTATAATGCCCATTGACATACCAGGAAAATAGGTTCAGAATTGTCAATTGATAAATGTATTAACTGAAATGGTTCTGCAATAAGTTAAGACACTTGACCTTCTTTGTGCAGAACCAAAGATGTATTGCATAATACTATAATCTGGTTATCTTCAAAGATAAGAACTACAGGGCCTTAAGAATGACAATGGATACAGATGTTGATGCCCTAGAAAAATATGTTAGCTAATGGTTCTTAGGTCTCAATAATCTTGAATCCCAGGACAAGTAGGATTAATGATTGAGGCTTACCATTGGTACTTGTGATGGGGGATTGAAGAGGGGCCCCCAAAATTCTGCCCAAAACAGCTTGACACAGCTGCTTAGAGGCCCAGGCAAAGCTTCTGAGACAGGCTTACTGGGAGGTAACACCCAGACAAAAGAAAAACCATAATTTGACCCCCACCCAGGGAGGGCCTACATCTGAGGGGAAGTACCTGACACCCCAAACATTCCAACCATTATATAAGGTGGCCAGATATCTCTGAATCTAACATACACCTATTTTTGTTTTACAGATATTCCAATACCCCAACCTTTGCTACAATAAAAACCCTACCTCATCTGAGCTCAGGGCTCTGTGTGTAGATGAATTTCTAAATGGTTTTATTAAATGAAAAACTCAGAGCCATAAATTAGGGTGAAAGCCTGAGAGATCAGGGAAATAGGAACCAACAGAGCTAACCTCGCCTCACCAACTCTGCAGCTTTCAAAAGTGAGATATTTCCAGTCTACCCATGTCTATATGCTTTGCTGTTCTGCTATCTGATTTTCTTCTCTCTGTCCACCTGTATCACTTCCTCTTCCTGCTCAGCTCTGTCACTTCCTATCTGTCTGTACAAACCTCCAGACCTCCTTGGTTAACTAGTGTTGGAATTTAAGGCTTGTGCCACTGGCATTGCTCCCAGTGTGGCCTTGAATTCACATAGATTCAGACAGATCCCTGCCTACCAAGTGATAGGATTAAAGGCATGTGTTAACATTGCATGACTTTTGTTTACTATAGTGACTGGCTTTTTCCTCTGATTCTCAGGTAAATTTTATTGGGAAACAGTATATTGGTGGACACGATACATCACCACATTTCCCCTTTTATTATCTAATAAAAAATAAAAATAAAAAAGTTACAACTAATATAAGAAAAACTATGTACAATAAGTATAATAACTATATACAATATAGACAAGCAATAAATAAATCAACAATGTCTAGTCTATTTTCATTTGACAAATTCAGTGAAAATATCCCATTATCTATTCTATTTTGGTGAGTCCAAAATGAATCTAACTCACTTTCGATCCTATCTTGTATGTAGCTAGAGACTTTTTCTCCAGCTCCTGCCAAGTCCTTCCAGTCCTGGAGCCCACTTATATAAAATAAACACACAAACTCTTACATTATTGAAACTGCTTGGCCATTTGCTCAGGCCTATCATTGCCTAGCTCTTACTCTTATATTTAGCCCATTTCTATAAATCTATACTTTGCCACGTGGCTCATGGCTTATCAGTACCTTACATATTCCTTGTCCTGGTGGCGGCTCCAGCCATCTCCCTCTCTGCCTTCCTGTTCCCTCAATTCTCCTCTCTGTTAGTACCACCTATACTTCCTGTCTCGCTACTGGCTAATCAGTGTTTATTTATACAGAGAGATATCCACTTGTATTACCAACAGAAAACTATCTCATGATGTCTTTCAAACTTACATACTTAACACCTCTTAGTGAGTTTCTTTTCTGAATTTCTTAACAAGGAAAACTATAACTATAACTATCTAATCTTCAACTCCCTCAGATAGCAAAGGCACTTTAGTGATGGTGTTATATTGTCCAGGCCTCAGAGGATGCATGTTTCTAAAGCTGTAACTACACTTGTCTTGGCAAAGATTGGTAGTCTTCATTTGTGTGTGTGTGTGTGTGTGTGTGTGTGTGTGTGTGTGTGTGTGTGCCCTGTTTGTCCATTTTGGACAGCATTCTATCAGCACACAAGGGCACTTTCAGCAGCAGGCAAGGGCACTTTCTTGCCCAGTGGCTAACTTTTGCCACAATGAAAGTTAACTTCATATTGAGGTTTATCAATGTTCATATCTTCTCTGAAGTAAATTGGTGCTACCAGGAGCAGACATGTCTCATAGTCATAAAAAAAAGAAAAAAATCTGTTATTAAAAATATATTAAACACCACATTCTGTAGATCACTGAAGGGTTTGAAGATGACCTGTCTATCTAAAATATGTCTCTGCTTGACCTTGAAAACATACTTTATATGGTTACAATTTCAATTATAATGACTAAGTACTAACTTACACTCTGTTATATCATAATAGTTGGTAATAATAACATTCAAGGATGATCAAACTGTACTACATTGTTAAATGAACTGTATAGGTACAATATGATGAACAAGATTAGAAATATATGTGCAGCATTTTCTAACAAAATCAATCTCAAATTTGTAACTATATATAATTTGTATACAATATACAAAAATCTAATCCAATGTAAAATATTTTAAACTAGGAGTTGCTTTCTAAAAGTAGACTCAATAATCTACCTTTTATCAATATTATATCTATATCCTCTCCTTTATCTTTTCAGAGTAGATTCAATAATCTATCACTTTATTCTATCATTTCTATATCTTTTTTTCAGAGTAGATTCAATAATCTACCTCTTATCTATATCCTCTTTTTTTTTTTTTGTTTTTGTTTTTGCTTTCAATCAGGAACCTTAAATCTAATTTCCTTTGTTTAGTCTTTTTCCTGACCATTAACAATAACAACTTGTAACAAACCTCCCTAGACAATGACAATTGTTGAAAACATATTGAAAGACCAAAAGCCACCCTCCTCACTTCTTGGGAATGTGGGCCTTGTGTTCTTAAAATTGCTTCCTGTTGGCCGGGTGGTTCAAGAGTTCAAATTTGCTGTTAGGCATGGTCATGATTCCCTGCAGAAAACAGATACTCAAAAATAAAAGCATGTACAGTCAACTAGATGAAGCCTTTTTTTCTAGGATTAGCTAGTACTCTATATGACCATTAATCCCAGCCTTTAATCCCAGCCCTCGGGAGGCAGAGCCAGGAGAATCTTTGTGAGTTTGAGTCCAGCCTGGTCTGCAAATTGAGTTCCAGGAAAGGCTCCAAAGCTACACAGAGAAACCCTGTCTCAAAAAAAAATGCTTCCTGTTGTTTGGGGGGGGGGGGGCGGTGAAGGCATCTTTAGGGAATCCTAAAAAGACAAAATTATGTTTTAATCATGAAGTCCTGGGAGTGGTAGGTGTATCATTTGTTGTCCAGTCTCCACATAATGCAAAAGTGCAGGGCTTATCTCAAGTCCCAGCTCTAATAGTCTGTGAGGCTGGAGTTTCTCAGGTAGCCACCTTGAAATTGTTCTGAGCAGTTCGTAAATCAAAGCTGATCTTTGAGTGGTATTTATCAGCTTAGTGGTATTATTATTGTCCATGTGGAATCATCATTGTGGGGCCCCATCATCTTTTTGGAGAGTTCAAATTTGCTGTTAGGCATGTCCATGATTTCCTGCAGAAAACAGAGACTCAAAAACAAAAGCATGTACAGGCACCTAGATGAACCCTTTTTTCTAAGATTAGCTAGTACTCTATATGACCATTAATATCATGACAAAAGTTTAATATATGTATAAAATATATTTCTATTTTAGCATACTGAGAGTCAGTAGCTATGTTAAAAGGTTCTGAAAAATCCATTAATACCAAGAAAATAACATACAGTTCTGATTTTTGAACCAAATTATAAGGACTTTGATCCACTTTACTTCAATTTTCTGATTTGTAACCTGCCTTTCCTTGTTTGTTTGCATCTGTATAAAATGTACAGGCTCCAGATATGTTTGTTTCCATACAATGTGAGGCAGAATCCAATTCTCTTTATAAGTTGAATTCTATCACTTTTTGGATATTTGCTGTTAATATCTCCCCAAGAAATTACTGCAAGCTCTTGGTCAAGAGCTTTTCTGCCCATAATTTGTCAATATCATCCTTAGTTAAAGGTATTACAATTTCTGCTGTGTCTATTCCTACTAATTGATGGTCTCAATTGTCCTTTTAAAATCAAGTCAGAGATCTTTTCCACATAAGTTTTTAATATTTTACTCTGTTTATTTTAGTAGAAATGTCCATTCCAATAAAATATCTTCCCTCTTCATTAAAATTTCTGTAGTTGAATGCTCAAAGGATAAAATAACCAAAATGCAATTAAGTTTTGGATCCACACTATCTACATGTCTTTCCTGTACTTTATTTTCCACCAAGGCCAATTATCTCTCAGCTTCATGTGATAATTCTCTTAGACTATTTAAGTCCTTGTCACCTTCTAAGATTTTGAACAAATTATTCAGTTCATAATTTTTTACCTCAACAACAGTTCATAGATGGAAAATGTTTGCAAATAATCTTTGAAAGTCATTAAGAGTCTGTTATCAATCTCTTCTAATTTGCACCTTTTGGGGTTTAATTTTTTGTAGACCTATTTTTTTCTGTTTTTTGAAGACAGGGTTTCTCTGTGTAGTTTTGGTCCCTGTCCTTGATCTTGTTTTGTAGACCAGGCTGTTTTCAAACTCAAAGAGATCTGCTTTTCACTGCCTCCTGAGTCCTGGGATTAAAGACATGTGCCACCACCACCTGACAAATGTAGACATATTTTATATCCTAAATAATTAATAGAATCACCTCTTTGTATCATTTTATGATCAATTTGTAATCCTCAATAAGCAAAATTTTCTTTACTTCTTTAAACATTCTTTCTAAATTATCTACCTTTGAATCAACTAGTAAAATATCATCCATATAATGATAAATTATAGATTTACAAAATTGTTTATGTATTATTTCCAATAACTGTCATATGAAATATTGGCACAGGATTGGGCTATTTAACATTTTCTGTGGGAGAACCCTCCATTGATATCTGTTAACTGACTGAGAATTATTATATGTAGGCACTGTGAAGGCAAATCTTTCTCTGTATTTTTCTTGTAAGAGTATTGAGAAGAAACAGTCTTTTAAATTTATAACTATGAGAAGCCATCCTTTAGGTAACAGTGTCGGCAAAAAAAAAAAAATCAAGATTGTAGAGAGCTGAATTGGTTGAATTATCTTGTTAATTCTCTTATGTTCTCCATTTACCAGATTTCTTTTTAATAACAAATACAAGATAATTCCAAGGGCTGGTTGTTTCCTTAATATGCTGAGCATTTAACTGCTCTTGTAACAGCTCTTCTAAAGTTGGCAGTTCCTGTGTTGTTAAAGGCCATTGCTGAACCCATACAGGCTTGTCTGTTAACTATTTTAAAGGTAGAGCTGTTGGTGTCTTTGAAAGATCATCAGTTGTTTTGCCCTGTTCTTGTACAATCTGGATGTGGTGATCGTTCTTTATAATATCTCCTAATATTTCACTCAGAAAAAACGTGTTAGTTTATTATTTGTTTCTGAGGTTGGAGGGAGTTAATCTGAGTATTCCATTGTTGTAATGGAATGACAGCCCCCTAAATTCATAGCTATGTTAGCCACATGCTGCTTTAATTTTCCTCTCTGTCCTTCTGGACCTAAACGTTTGATCCATCTTACACTCTGTTTCAATTGACATAATGTTCCAATCCCCAGCAGCTGAACATTTACCTCCTGAAGAGGATAATTTGGATGCCAAAATTCTGGTGCAATTGTTATAACTTCTGCACTTATGTCTAAAAGACCTTCAAATATAAAGTCATTTATTTATATTTTAATTTTGGTCTTTGATCATTTATAGACGTTTGCCAAAAAAAAATTGATTTATGATTTCTCCTGAATTTCTTCTTCTCTCCCCTTCAGCTGTTCTATCACCCTGAGCAGCTAGTTTATTCCAATTGACATTTGGTTATTTTATTGCTCTGAGAAGGGGTTTCTTCTACAATGGTGGGAAAGGACTGAAATGAACTTGCTGCGGGGGCCTGTGAGAGGTCCCTCAGGGAGTTTTCTGATGGCAGAGGCAAAAGATAACCTTGTCTGTCCTTTGTTGATTTACATCCATTAGTCCAATATTTACCTATTTACACTTACCATACCTTCTACATAAGTCAGAAGGGAGGGGCAATCTTTGTGGCTTTTTTGTTTGTTTGTTTGAGACCGGGTTTCTCTGTGTATGTGCCTGTCCTGGGTCTTGCTCTGTAGACCATGTTGGCCTCAAACTCACAGAGATCCACCTGGCTCTGCCTCCCGAGTGCTGGGATTAATCCATGCACTAGTGCTGGGATTAAATCCATATGCTACCACCGCCCAGCTGGGAGGGGCATTTTGTTGCCATTGTTCTTTGAATATACATTATTTCTAGTAATGCCCTGTTCAGGTGACCTTGTGTACTGCAATTAAAACATCTGACATTATTATTTTTCCTTAAAGCTTATGATATCACCTCTCCTATCCACATATCATCATGGCCCTTCAAGGATGCTGATTGGGCCTTTAATGGCTTGATTACCCTCTTGCATGCTGCATCCGTGCTCTCAAAAGCCAAAGATTCAGTTATTATCTGTCTAGCTTCTGAATTTGGTATCATTCTATTTACTGTTGAAACAACCTTTATAAGAAATTTATGAAGGCTTCTCTTGGGCCTTGTATAACTTTTGTAAATGATTCAATTTTCTTCCCTGCTTCCTCAATTTGTCCTATACATTTATGGATGCCATACGGCATAGAATTATGATTTGTTTATCATATAAACATTATCTTTGTATATCAGCATAATCAGCTTCTTCAAGAAGCTGATCCTGGGATATTTCCACATCTCTAGTCCCACATTGTTGTTCTATGGTTTAGCCTCCTCTTTAAACAATGTTCTCCCCCTATAATTGTGGACTGGCCTCTAGGACAGCTGTAATTAATTCTTTCCAGTTCTGAGGGATAATTCCATTACAAGTTGACCATGAGTTTAGCATCTGCTTTACAAATGGAGATTGTATGCCGTATGATACTATAACTTCTTTAAATCTCCTTAAATCTAACATTTCCACTGGAGTCCAGTTAGCTCATATACAGCCTTGAAATTAGGCAGTTCCTGTAAGGTTACTGTGTAGCTGAAGTTTTTCTGTGTCCCACCTGGCCCCTTGTCAGGACAAATCTCTCTCACCTGCTAGTCCTACAACAGCTTGGACCCAAGTAAACACACAGAGGCTTACATTAATTAAAACTGCTTGGCTATTAGTTCAGGCTAACTACTGACTAGCTCTTACACTTAAATTAACCCATAATTCTTATTTTTGTTTAGCCACATGGCTTGGCATCTTTTCTCAGTTATGCCATCACATGTTCTTGCTTCCTCTGTGTCTGGCTGGTGACTCCTGACTCTTCCCAGAATTCTCCTCTCCACTTGTCCCACCTAAACTTCTTGCCTTGCTACTAGCCAGTCAACATTTTATTTATTAACCGATTAGAGTAACACATTCACAGCATTCAGAATAATATCCACAGCACTTCCCTTTTTTCTTCAAAAAGGAAGATTTTTAACTTTAACATAGTAAAATTACATATAACCAAACAATTATGAAGCAAGAATTATAGTTATAATATCAAATCTATTTGCATTTGGAAAAATTAAAGAAGATATCCTACCTATTCTATATTTGTGAGTCTAAGATTTCATATCTAACTTACCTTTTATCATAACTAAGGAAATTATAACTATCTAGTCTTCAACTACATCAAAGACCCCAGAAGGATATTAAATAAGTAAAAAGGAAGTGCATTATAAGCAACTTTCAAAAATCTAGAATGACAGAGACACCTGGCTGCCTGGACATTCATCCAAAGGTCCTATGTAAAGTTGGGGGCATCTGTCTTCAACCCACAGGCCTAGAGTCTTTCAGTCACTTTTATCTGTGTCCTGTAGAATGTCTGGCAGTTTCTTTTGTGAAGCAGCAACCTGAAGAACCATTTTGTTTTGCAAAGTTCAGTGGTCACGTTCCTATGGGTCCTGCATGTCCAGTCAATGCAACATTTTGTCAAGCAGTCCAGGCAAGAACAGTTTCTTGCCCAAATGGCTATTTTTGCCAAGAAGAAGATAAACTCATATAGAGTGTCTTCAATGCCCACCCTCCTCTCTAAAGTAAATTGGTGCTGCCAGGAGCAGACATGTCTCACTGTCCAGAAAGTCTAAAATTTTCAAACATTTTAAATGATACATTCTGTAGGTCTTTGAAGTGTTTGGAGATTACCTACCTAATTGAATTATATCTATGTATACCTAGAAAACTTAACATGACTATTAGTTTGACTATCATAGAAGACTGATCATTAATCTGTATTTTTAAATTATCCATTACAATCTAAATGAGTTACATAAACATAATGCCTGATCAAATGAGAATAGAAATATATATATACAAAATTAAGTTTAAACTTATATAAATAAACTAAAATCCTTAGCAATTAACCATTTCTAAACAAGTTGTTGCTCTTTAAAAGTAGGTTCATTAATCTACCCTTTCATCCTATCATATCTATACTCTCTCCTTTGCTTTTATAATCAACCTGCTTTAAATAAAAATATTGGTTTTCCTCTGTCCCACACAAGAGGGCTTTTCTATTGTGTAATAGAAGAATCTTTCAACCTTTTCTTTTAGCAATATGATTGGTTGGAGAAGGAGTGAGCTAATTGCATCTCCAAAGCCAGTTTTGTATATTTGGGAACTTGGGTGTAGCTTGTCATACTCCTTCCTGCTGGATGAAGGCACTGTATTCTTTTTTTCCCTCTTTTTTTAAACTTTATTTTACAATACCATTCAGTTCTACACGTCAGCCACAGGTTCCCCTATTCTCCCCCCCTCCCACACCCTCCCCTTACCCCCAGCCTACCCCCCATTCCTACCTCCTCCAGGGCAAATCCTTCCCCGAGGACTGCAATCAACCTGGTAGACTCAGTCCAGGCAGGTCCAGTCCCTTCCTCCCAGACTGAACCAAGTGTCCCTGCATAAGCTCCAGGTTTCAAACAGCCAACTCATGCAATGAGCACAGGACTTGGTCCCACTGCCTAGGTACCTCCCAAACTGATCAAGCCAATCAACTGTCTCACCTATTCAGAGGGCCTGATTCAGCTGGAGGCCCCTCAGCCTTTGGTTCATAGTTCATGTGTTTCCATTCATGTGGCTATTTTTTTTTAATAATTGAGTAGAACCGACATTTATTATAAGCCACAGTCGTCCTAGGGACCTCCATACTATATATATAGCCTCTATGGTTCTATGGGCTGTGGTCTGATTGTTCTTTATTTTATATCTAGAATCCACTTATGAGTGAGTACATACCATGACTGTCTTTCTGGGTTTGGGTTACCTCACTCAGGATGATTTTTTCTAGTTCCATCCATTTGCCTGCAAATTTCATGCTTTCATTGTTTTTCTATGCTGAGTAGTACTCCATTATGTATATGTACCACATTTTTTCCATCCATTCTTCCGTTGATGGGCATCTAGGTTGTTTCCAGGTTCTGGCTATTACAAATAGTGCTGCTATGAACATAGCTGAGCATGTATCTTTATAGTATGAATCAGCATTCCTTGGGTATATGCCCAAGAGTGGGATGGCTGGGTCTTGAGGTAGTTCGATTCCTAATTTTCTGAGAAACCGCCATACTGATTTCCACAGTGGTTGTACAAGTTTACTTTCCCACCAACAGTGGAGGAGTGTTCCCTTTGCTCCACATCCACTCCAACATTGGATGTCATTGGTGTTTTTGATCGTAGCCATTCTGACAGGTGTAAGGTGGTATCTCAGAGTCGTTTTGATTTGCATTTCTCTGATGATTAAGGATGTTGAGCATTTCTTTAAATGTCTTTCAGACATTTGTAGTTCTTGTTTTGTGAATTCGGCACTGTATTCTTATGGGGACAAAAGAATATTTTAAGATTATGGAGTAGTCTGTGAGGCTGTATTGTCTGAGCCAGTTGCCTTGAAACCATTCTGGATGTTGGGTCATCTGGGCCATGATGTCATCAGAGACCTTTCAGGTGGTCTTGGCTGGTCAAACCTTATCTATATTAATATGGAACAAACCCATAACCTCTTGTTTCCTGTAGACACAGAAGCAGAGCCTCCTTTCCAAAGCAACATATCTTTAGATCAAATTTTGATGTCAAGGTAATATATATATATATATATATATATATATATATATATATATATATACATATATATTTAACTGAGCAGCCTTTACAATCAAATGTTTTTTCTGCAGTTAAAAATCACAAATACAATACAATCCATACTTGGATTATATATAATACTCTCTACATAATATCTATCTTTATATGGTTTATTCTTTATTACATTTACTGTCTCTTTAAATATATTATTTTTAAAGCTATTTCTTTATATAACTGCATATATTTCTTTTTGTCTCTCTTCCAAGCCTACATACATTTTTACACACATTGTAACTATTGCTTTAAACTGCAGTAGCTAGTACTGAAGCAGAAGCCTTGTCTGCTGGCTCCACCTAATTTAGCCTTTTGACATGGTGGAACTATGTTTACCACCAGCTTCGGAGGAACCATGCTCACTTCTAGACTCTGGGAGTCTATGGGTCTATGCCTCTATCAAAGTAGCATGTATCCCAGAAACTTTTTTTTACAACTAGCAAAAACTATATCAACTGTAGCTAGAGTTTTCCGCCTTGCCCACAGTCAAGACAAATCTTTGTCACCCGCCATTCCCACAGCCGCTCAGACCCAACCAAGTAAACACAGAGACTTATATTGCCTACAAACTGTATGGCCGTGGCAGGCTTTTTGCTAACTGTGCTTATAGCTTAAATTAGTCCATTTCCATAAATCTATACCTTGCCACGTGGCTGGTGGCTTCCCGGTGACTTCACATGCTGCTGGTCATGGCGGCGGCTGCAGTCAGTCCTTCTGCCTTCCTGTCCTTTTATTTCTCCTCTCTGCTAGTCCCGCCTATCCTTCCTGCCTAGCCACAGCCGATCAGGTTTTATTTATTGATCAATCAGAACAACTTGACATACAGACCATCCCCCAGCACAGCCAAGTGCAGACCATCTCAGACACCTGCACTCAGGCCCATGGTCCTAATCATCCTCTATGTGGACCTGCTGGGTAACGCCACAAAGAACCCAAGAAGGGCTCCCACAGGACATACAGAACATCCCACAGCAATCAACCATGCAGCATAGTATGCAGCTTGGAGACACCTCTGTGTAACGTGGGGTTGTTTAAGCCCACATGCTATGAACCCACCATAGAGTAGCTCAAGCCCACATGTGTCTTGCCACATGAAGTAGGACATTAGGTGGAAACTCAAGTCATTGGGCATCATTTGTAGCTGAAGTTTTCATGTGTCCCACCTGGCCCATGGTCAGGGCATGGTCAGGACATGGTCAGGACAAATCTTCCAAAGGTGAGATACTTCCTGTGTACCATTCCTTGGTGTTCTGTTATCTGATTTGCTCACTCTGTCCAGCTACATCACTTCCTCTTCCTGCCAAGCTCTGACACTTCCTGTCTGTCTGTATATACATCCATTCAGACCTCTATGGTTAACTAGTGTTGAAATTTAAGGCATGTGCCACCATGCCTGGTTCTGTTCCCAGTGTGGCCTTGACCTCACATAGATCCAGACAGATCCTTTCCTCCCACTTGATAGGAATAAAGGCATGTGCTAACATTGCATGATTTTTTTTTTTACTGTAGTGGCTGGCTTTTTCCTCAGGTAAATTTTATTGGGAGATACAGTATATTGGGGGACACAATACATTACCACATCTCTGATCCCACCACTGTGTCAGACAGAGAGTCCAAGCCCCAGAGCTTGAAGATAATAAAGGCTCTTTGCTTTTACATACAGGATTCATTCTTCATGATGGTATTTTTGGGGTCCTTGTGATCTGAGAATATCAATTTATATAATCTTCATCCTAAATTTTCATTACTTTGGTACCTTATGATCATTTCCTCCAACCTTATCTTCCAATTTATAATGATGTCTTTTGTGTATAGAAGAAATGTCAGGCTTATATCAAATTGACATTCTGTTTTGTATAGTAATTGTAATTTCAGACTTTAAAAGAAGTCTTTATTTGCCTTGAATGGTGCAAGTTTTTCTTTATTTGCATACTAGTATAGATTCCAATTGAAATGAACATTTTAAATTTTAGATCTAGTTTTTAATGAGATAAACAATACTATTCACTGAAGCATTGTTCAAAAGTCCACTCAGGTTTCCTTTGCTGTGTGTGAAGTATCACTGTGTCTGGCAGATATGTGAGGCTCTCTGCTCTATACTGACTTCTAGCTCCTCTCCTGAATTTACACATCTATCACCATGGCTGCTGGTTTTCCTATCACAGATTTCTGCTTACATTCCTATCTCTGAGTTCTGTATAGATATTGTTTTCTCAGTGTGTCCTGACTTGCTTTGATCCTTGATATTTCTATTTGAACTCAGAAATTACTTTGTTTAAATTTTATTTTATTTTACAATATAATTTAATTCTACATATCAACCACGGATTCCCTTGTTATCCCCCCCTCCACTGAGCCCCCCCTTTCCCTCAGCCCACCCCCATCCCCATCTCCTCCAGGGCAAAGCCTCCCCCAAGTTCTAAGATCAACCTGGTAGACTCAGTCCAGGCAGGTCCAGTCCCCTCCTCCCAGGCTGAGCCAAGCATCCCTGCATAAGCCCCAGGTTTCAAGCAGCCAAATCATGAGCACAGGACCCAGTCCCACTGCCTGGATGTCTCCCAAACAGATCAAGCCAATCAACTGTCTCACCTATTCAGAGGGCCTGATCCAGTTGGGGGCCCCTCAGCCATTGGTTCACAGTTCATGTGTTTCCATTCGTTTGACCATTTATCCCTGTGCTTTATCCAACCTTGGTCTCAACAATTCTCACTCATATAAACCCTCCTCTTTCTTGCCTGGGGCCTGGCCATGGATCTCTGCATCTGTTTCCCTCAGTCATTGGATGGGGTTTCTAGCACAATAATTAGGGTGTTTGACCATCCTATCACCAGAGTAGCAGGATCAAGAACAGAGAGGGAGAACAAGGAATAGAAAACCATGGTAAATGAAGACCATATGAGAATAGGAAGAAGAAAAGTGCTAGAGAGGCCCACAGAAATCCACAAAGATGCCCCCACAATAGACTGCTGGCAATGGTCGAGAGACAGCCCGAACTGACTTACTTTTAAATTTTCTAAATGAAATATTATGTGGATTTCATTTTAATTGCTATGTATCGGTTGGCAAATTTAGGCAAATGATACTTTTAATGTTGAGTCATCATCATTTCCTCTCAAATTCATACATTTTTCCCCTTTATAATTGATATATAGAACCTGCTGAGTCCATTTGCTGGTGTTCATATGAAGATGTGTTTAGAATTGATTACTTGGGGAAACCTACTAGAGTGCTCATCCATGAAGAATACCAATATTCCCTCTGTCAATAGCTTTTATTGTCTGTAGTTCTTTATGGAAGTTTGGGGAACTTCTACCATCCACATTGGTATATTAACTCATTGTGTAATTATGAAAATCTTGTTTAGATGACCACATTATTAATATATCATTGTTGCTGCTCTCTTTTCATGTCCAGTAAACAATGTTTAGCATTAGCAATCTAGTTTTCTGGCCCCTACAAGCTTTTTGCTCTTCATCAGCAAATATCCCTTAGCCATAAGTGTTGGGGTTGGATTGTAGATGTATGAGTTGGAATTTCAAATCCCAGAGTACATTATTATCTACACCCTGACTACTTACGGATATCTGTGATAGTTGCTGTTGCAAAAAGAAACTTCTCTGATTAGGAAGAAGAGTTACACTTATCTGTAACATAAGGATTAGCATTTAGAAGTAGTATTTTCCTCTCTAAAATTTATGACCCTTCCTGCCATGGTTAGTTGGCCAGGCTGCAATACCAGGCATAAATTCTCTTTTATGGAAGGAACAGTAAGTCCAATCAGACATTTTTTGGTAGTCTCCAGAATGGGGGTAGATGATAAAGGTAAGGAGTCAGGAGGAATTTTTTTCCTTAGGTATATATTTGATACTTTTAGACCATAGTCCTAGCAGCTGTGGGAAGGGAGTTCTAAGACTAGGGAAAGAGGAAGAGATCCCATCCTCAGTAATAGGCAGGCGAGGAAAACAGACTGTTGTTTGACTACTTACTTGTCTGGAGTCCATTTGGTCTGTAAATCCAGGTTGATTTCCTGAAGCTTATAAGAATTTCTTTAAGTTAATAAAAAGAGGCAAGTTTTAAACGGTAGCGTTACCACTGCTTGTAATTTGTACTGAGATCCACGTTGTATAAAAGGCAGTATACTCATGCCTCTGAGTTATAATAAATTCTGGGGGACCCAAAAATGAGTATGGGTTAAAAGCATGTACACTCTTTCCTCTATCCAGAAAACTGGGTGTATATAGATTTGATACATGTTTTTATTATTATTATTATTATTATTATTATTATTATTATTATTATTATTTTACAACACCATTCAGTTCAACATAATAGCCACAGAATCCCCTGTTCTCCCCCTCTCGCCCACCCCTCCCCCCAGCCCACCCCCCATTCCCACCTCCTCCAGATCAAGGTCTCCCCCGAGGACCGGGGTTGACCTGGTAGATTCAGTCCAGGCAGGTCCATTCCCCCCTCCCAGACCGAGCCAAGTGTCCCTGCATAAGTCCCAGGATTCAAACAGCCAACTCATGCAACGAGCCCAGGACCTGGCACCAATGCACAGCTGCCTCCGAAACAGATACATGTTTTTAGCATAGTGAGAAACACTAGTGTAAACTTAGAAAATAATCAAAGGGAATGTAAAATCTTGAGCTTGTGACAATGATGATAGTAATAGTGATTTAGCAGTGTTAGAATAATTGCTTATCTGAACTCCATAGATTAAGGTTGTCACTGAATATTTTAAATCTTAATACAACAGTAGCATAGGAAGAGAAAGAAACATTTCTCATTCTTTTTATATACCTTTAATTATTTTCTTGTCACAACTTAATTTTTCACATTCTCAGACCTTACATAAACTTGTGTTTATACTTTAAAATACCTTCTTAGACCATAAAACATTTTCTTAGATCCTCACATCTTAGGCTTTAAACATTACACCTTTTTTAAAAACTATTTAATCATTCAACAGGAGACATAGGTAGTTGATTACTGAGAACAGTTATTATAAAGCAAGTTCCTTTAAATAAAGGAATGGTCAAACATTGCATTGAAATCATTTTTGTGAGGCATGCTTTTTTTGCAATCTGATAACAAGACAAACTATTTCTAGACCTAGCACTAACTCAAGGAAAGTGGGGCCTATGGCCTGGTTTTTACATGTGAAGTGAATAGAGAAGGCAGGTGAAATCTTGCTTGCTGTTATTAAAGTTAAAGTCAACATCCTGAGAGATATAAGGATAGATATAATTGGAAATATAATCTAAATGGTCTATGTGTTAATTAAACTGACAGAGATCTATTACTTATATAGGTTACCTTAGGGTCTGGTGTTTTCCTTGTTTTCATTGGGTCCAGTAGTTGTAGATCTTCTGCTGTCATATAGGAAAACATTTAGTCTTTAGCTGTCAAACAGAGCAGCATAGGCCTTTTTTCTGCCAAACTCAGATCTGGGGTTTTTCTGTATTGGAGTAACTTGAGAGACTGATCTTACTTTAACTAGGCAAAGTAGGGCAATTAACCCAAAAGAGTCCACAGTGTGAGCAGTGTCTTGGCAGCAGGTAAAGTATGGAAGCCATTTAGTTCAGTGGAAAGTGGAAACATTTTAAATGCCACATTCTACAGATCTCTGAAGCATTTGAGGACCATCTATTAGGTATATCTGAACAGACAAACTTTGTTTCTGGTTAGTTGTTTTAGGCTTAACTGTGAAAACATGAACATGGGGCTATGTAAGGCTCATTCTTGTAATTAATTCATTAGTGTTACTATTCTGACCTACCCCTTGAAACCCTGCCCCTTGGCACCACCCTGTGTCCTGGTGTAAAGAAAATACTCCTCTCCTTCCTCTCTTTTATTCTGCTCTCTCTCTCTCACCATTCCCATGAGGTGTACATTCTCAACAGCCTCCTCTCTTCTTCCCCTGTCTCTCTTCTGCCCCTCTTTCCTATCTTCTCTTTCTCTCTCTATTATAATAAACCATTTTTGCATGGATACAGCATCTGGGTTGTGAGTGTCAGCCTGACACCCTGCTGCCATGACTGTATGGCATGGGTCACCCACCAGCCCACCACAGCATCTGCCCAGCATGTCAGCATGCTTTCCAGCACATGCAGGATACCCTTGGTGTCCCCCACGCATAATTCAGAACATTAGCACCCAACATTTTCAGGCAATCTCAATGCCTTGTCCTGCTCCATGGCAGTCTGACAAACTCTGGGAGCCTGTACCACCTGCCATTTTTCTGGCTGGAGGACTATGGGGGAAATCTTCACCCTACCAAATTTGTATGATTTCTTCCTTCCCTTCTGGCCACTTTCCCACAAGTGAGAATTTGTCTCATTTTGCTTGCTAGTACCACATGTCTTTTGTGCTCTTAACCACTCATCCCCTATCCCTATGTGATAGCATATGGAGACAGCCTGTACCCACTAAATTCTGGTGCCCATAGACTGTTACAATGATCCATTGACTATCTTGCACCATTACTGTTGGCCCTCACTGACCATCAGGAATGCACACAAAAATGTGTCTACCCAATCCCAACTCTCTCATCATTGCCTACCTGATGCTCCTTCAGTCTCTGCTAAGTGACTTGTCATCAGGTTCCTTTCTGCAACATGTTAAATTGCCCACCAAGAAAAGCTTGCTCTCTTTGCCTGTCCTTTGCCTTTAATTCCTCTCCTTGTCTGTAATTCTATCTCTTAAATCTTTTCTCTCTGCCACTTATCTCTGTTGCCAGGACCTCCTGTACTACCCATGGTACTTTGATGCACAGCCCTGAGTTCTGTCCCACCAGCTGTCCACCACCTTTCAGAGCTAAGCCCATTCCTCTCCTTCCTGTAGCCTGTGAACTAGCCCCAGAAATGTATTTCTGCCACTGTTGCTGCCATTGCTACTCATACTGCTGGGTCAAGCTAGGTGGAGCATAGAACTCCATCCCAACACAGATGTTCACACCATGCCACATCCTGGGGGGCTCCCTCATTCCCACCTGGCTTAACTGCTACTCTGTTTCTCTGAGCACCAATTCATTAACAATAAAACTTTCTTTAAAAAACTTTTCTCAGTTTTTCTTTCACAAAGTCTATTTCCTATGTTCAAATAGAAATGTATGATTGATATGGAAATCTATACTGCTTTCAGACTGACTTTTAAATATTTCACTTCATATGTTTCTTGTCTGTTCTGTTTATTGTTGGAAAAAATTCACATGAATATGTGGTCAGGTGCCATATTTGATATAGGCAATCACCTGGTCAGGCAGTGACATCTTAAATAAGGGCAATCACGGGGTCAAGCTGCCATCTTAAGGTCAAAATGGACAGGTCATATGATCATCTTTACTCACCACCATCTTTACTAAGGGCACCAGGAAGTCACGTCCTGACTCAAGTTATGGGCCGGGTGCCTGGTACTGGAACTGTCTGGCTGGGATGGAGGTCTGGTTGTGGCCTGGTGTTCATTTCTACGATGTCACTGGTGTGGGTGGGAAAACCATCCAAGTGGAGTGGAGGTTCAGTTGTGGCCTGGCATTCATTTCTCCAGGCCAGGGTTGCTAATGTAGGTGGGGCCTGGAGATATATGAACTCCCCTCTGGGGCATCAGCAGAACTACATGCAGGTGGTATTGTTCAAATTTTAACATTAATATAATTCTGATACACTTTAGGTCACAAGCTCAGGATTTTAATTTTCCTTGGATTTCAGTAATGATTGGTAATACTAATTTATCTAAAACTTTTATTTTTCCTCATTTGTCTATTCCTACAAATGGTATTTTTTCTCTCTCTCCTGGTCTTGGAACTCCTGCTGTTCCCAATTACTAAGACCAAGAAGCTCCAAATAAATTCATACAATTTTAACTCTTTTCATAAAAGTTTAACTCTTGTCTCTAGTCTATATATTTCAGCAGGCTGGCAGAAACACTGAAGCAGCAGTTGTTGACCACAACCTTCAGTGCTTTCCCTGATATAGATGCCAGCAGAGACTCTTGTCTATATCATGTGGAGAAGTTTGGCCAAACATAAGTGTTCCTTGCTTCTATGGCTAGGTTAAATGACCACATGCCTGGGTTCCCTCCTTACCTTTAATTAGCCAGAGTTCTGACCACCTGTGCCCTGTTTCAGCTTGAAGCATCTATGGAGAATATGTCATTCTGTGCTTCCTATTCCCAGAACAGGTTAGAGGGTTTGATGGAAACTCTGACGTAGGGGACAAATTGGCTATCTAATGCCCATTGACATATCAGAAAACTAGACCCAATGTTGTCAAATGATATTTATTAACTAAAATGGTTCTGCATTAAGATAAGATACTTGGCCTTTTTTATTCAGAACAAAAGAGGTATTATATAACCTTGAGAAATTATTATTTCTATATAAATCATTCTGGATGGAGTTTCTGGTATACCAAGAGGTCTCTTTCCTTTTTTTCAGAGGGTCATTTTCTCAGAGTTGGGCTGCACCCTGACTCACCAGCCCCTTTTCTCCTGTACCCATTTGGCCTTGGGATCTTTCCTTGTCACTCTTCTTTGCCTTCTAAAAAGACAGCTTAAGAAATAATTATTTCTGCATAAGTCATTTAGGATTATAATCTGGCTGTACTCGGAGATCATCCCTCCCTGTCCTTGCTAACTTCATTAAGCTGTAACTAACTGTGAAACCTGTATATTCATATTTAAGTCATAGATCTCTCAAAGTTATAAGTACATCTAACAGATTTTGTTCCCTCAGTCCTCAAACACCTGTAGAGATCTGAGAACATGACATTTAATATTAAAGCTTTTTATGATAAGGAAACATGTCAGCTCCTGTCAACGTCCTATATCTCCTCCAAAAAGATGGATGGCAACAGAAGTACTTCTACTCAAAAGCTCATGGTAAGGCTGGCCATGTAGCAAAATGCTGATATTTTGTCTAGCTTAGGAATAAATAGAACAGTGGAGGACTGATTGCCTCATTGCAATTGCAAAGTCAAGGTGTGTCAGTCTCCCCAAATTTCTACTCCACAGAAAAAAAATCTGTCAGATCTTCTGGGCCTATCAGCTGAACAAGTGCTGACTTTGGGGCTTCTTTCCCTGCAATGACCATGGAAAGACTGAATTGTTGCCTAGGTAGCTGGAAAGTTGTCTCACTTCTTCTCAAATTTATCTTTCTCAGATCTGATGATGTTTGATGACTAGAGTATCAGGTTAGCAGCCCCAATCTCAAGAATATATATATATATTCCCCAATTCTCCAATTACAGACAGATATGCCTCATTCATACATAGACTTCATGGTACAGGATAGACTGGTTTCAGATATAACTCCAGAAGTTCAAAGTTTTAATAATGATAAATGCCGCTTTGTTAAACTTATAGAACATTGACTACAAGGATTCCTTAAGAGTCCTTAAATGGATTTTTAAACATTTGCTATGATGTAAATCCACTCCAGACACCAGAGGTGTCTTACCTCAAGAGTACTGGAAAAAGTTTTGCTACTGCAAGAAATCTGGTCTGATGAAAACTAACATTCTCCAGAGCCCATTTCTAACCACATATTTTTCAAGCACATTGTGCAGATTCGTTGTTCCCACCTGACCTCCAGAGAGATAGAAGATGCCATGGGTTCTATATTTCTGATTTGACATGCCATTTCACACCTAAGCTCCTGAAACACTATTGCTGCAACCTGCCTCCTCAGCTCCCTCAAGGAATGTTCCTGAGATCTTCTGCTGTATATGACTCCTGGTTCCCCCCTCCCCAATTTGCCCTTTATCAACTTGAATTAGTCTCTGGAACTCAGTCAACCTTTTTTAATAATAATCAAAATGGAGGAATGTGGATTCCCACCATGGGGAATGGTGGGAATGGATGACCCACACCTTGTAATCCCATCACTTGGGGGCATCCTTTCTCCTGATGTAAAGAACAAACTTCTCTCCTTCCACTCCTCTCTCTCTCTCTCTCTCTCTCTCTCTCTCTCTCTCTCTCTCTCTCTCTCTCTCCCATGAGGTTTGTACCCCTCAAGTCCCCTCCCTCACGCTTTGTCCCTCCTTCCTATTTTCTCTTCATCTCTCTATTATAATAAACTATTTCCATACAGATGCAGTGTCTGGGTTTCGAATGTCCACCCACTGCCCTGCTGCCATGCCTACATGGCATAGGTCATCCACCAGCCTGTTACTGCATCTGCCCAGCATACAAGCATGTTTCCCTGCAAACAAAGGATATCCTTGAGGTCCCCTGTGCATAATTCATAACAATAAGTACTTAGCATGACTACATGTATAGTTCTGAACACATCACAAATTTGATCATTTATAAGGCTATTGACCATTAACTTGCATTTTTAAATTATCCTTAATAGTTTATAATTAGTTGGTAGCTGTCATAAGACTAGGACTTTATGTTCCATCTGTCTTAGTTTTATTCTTTAAAAATAATGATTTTTTAATTGAAATTTTTCTAGTATCAAAATAAAACTTTTGGTCATAGATAAAATCCAGAGAGAAACTGACAACTGTAGAAGTAACCAACCATCTTATTAAATAAGAAACACAGAGCCAATACAGAGATAAAAGCCAAGAGTTCAGAGCAATAGCTAAGAGCTAAAAACCTTACACTTCACTATCTCGGTGGTCCTACCTCTCCAAAAAAGACCTACTTCCTATGTGTCTGTCTTTATAAAGAATTTCTGTTCTGCCTTCTCATTGGTTGTAAACCCAACCACGTGATGGTCTCGTCACTGCCTGCCTGTACAGAACTCCAGGTCTTCTATGGTTGGTATTGAAATTAAAGGCATGTGTCTCCAATGCTAGATGTATCCTTGAACACACAGTTCAAGATAACTGCCTACCAAGTTATGGGATTAAAGGCATGTGCCACCACTGCCTGGGTTTGGCTATGGCTTGCTAATAGCTCTGACTCCCAGGCAACTTTATTTATTAACATACAAATAAAATCACATTTCAGTACAAATAAAATATCACCATATTTCCCCTTTTCTATTTCAATAAAAAGAAAAAAGGAAAAAGGTTATGACTAACATAAGAAAAATTATATACAAAATATAATAACTATATACAATATATACAAGTAATAAATACCTAAACAATGTCTAGTCCACTTGTATTTGACAAATTCAGAGAAAATATTTCCATTATCTATCCTATTTTGGTAAGTCCAAAATGTACCTAATTCACATTCTGTCCTAATTAGTCTTCAACTATAACTAGCTAATCTTCAACTCCCTCAGAGATCCAAGAAGGAAAAAAATATTACCTAATAAAATATAAAAACAGAAAGTGCATGCAAGCAGCTTCCAAAAAAAATGTGAGTTGACAGAAACAGCCAGCTGCCTAAGGTTTCTCCACAGTGTTGGGCATCATCTTCAGCCTATAGGCTTAGTTTATGTGACAGACTTATTTGTGAAGTAGGATGTACACAAGGTCAATAGTTCAACCTCACAATTGGTGAGAGCAGTCCATGTACCAGAAACACCCGAATTCCACAAGTGTCATGTCATGATTCAGGATTTTAAATTCTGAAAATTGTTGATGGTTTTTGAATTCAGCTGTCCATTCTAGGCTGTGTATATGTGTGTGTGGCTTCATCTCAGCATCCCATTCTTCTCCACATCCCTCTAGTAAATGCCAGGCTACTATTAAGAAGCGTGAGCTTAGTTACTCTTCAAGAATAACAATTTCAGCTGCTGTTCCATTGCATATCAGAAGCCATCGGCCCATTGCCTGTTCAGCTGCCCTCGGAGAAAAGGGCACTGTACATTTTAGGGATTACAAAAGCCACTTCAGGGATGGTGCCATATTGACCTGGTCTCAGAAGATGCCTTTTGATAAAGCCATAACCACACTTGTTTTGGCAAGAATCAGTAGTCCTTTGTTTCATGTTCTGTCTGTCCTGTTTGTTAGGAGTTGATTCCAGGATAATTTGTTGTCCAGTGGCTAACATTTGCCACAGTGAAAGTTAACTCCATATGCAGTTTCTTCAATGCCCATATTTCCTCTGAAGTAGATTGGTACTGCCAGGAGCCAACATGTCTCAAAGTCATAATAAAAAAGAAAAATTTTCTAGGTTATTAAAGCATTTTAAATGCCATATTCTGTAGATCTCTGAAGGGTTTGAAGATGACCTGTCTTTCTAAAATATGTCTGCTCAATTTTGAAATCATACCTGATATGACTACAAGTTCCATTATAATGTTTTACTACTAACTTTCATTTCTATATATCCTAATAGTTGGTAATAATAACATTCAAGGATCAGAAAATTGCATTACATTGTTAAATGAACAGTATAAGTACAATTAGAAATATACATATAGCATTTTCTAACAATATCAATTTCAATATATATAATTTGTATACAATATAAAACAATCCAATCCAATGTAAAATACTTAAAACTAGTAATTGTCTTTTTCTTTTTTTTTTAAAGCAAGAACCTTAAATCTAATCTCCTTTGCTTAGCCCTTTTCCTAACCCTCAACAACAACTTGTAACCAACCCCCCTAAACAATGAAAATTGTCCCAGACCCAAAACCCTTTAAAAGACCAAAAAATTACTCACACCACACCAACTCTTTGGAATGTGGGCATTGTATTCTTAAAATTGCTTCATGCTGGGTGTGGGCAAGGTATCCTTATCCTGAAGAGAAACATTTTAGGTTAATTGTTAAATTATAGGAAAGGTAACTCTATCCTTCATTATCCAGTCTGTTTATAATGGCAAAGTTCAGGGTTTATCTCAAGTCCTTATTCAAGTAGTCTTTGAGATGGGATCATCTCAGCTAGCACTCTCAAAATTGCTCTGAGCACTTTGTAGTTCAAAGCCGATCTGTAGATGATGTTTGTCAGCTTAGTGATATTATAATTGTCCACCTGGAATTGTCGTTGTTGTGGGGCCCCATCTTCTTCCTGGAGACTTCAGTTGATGTTAGGCCTGGCCGTGATTTCCTGCAAAAAACTGATAAGAGACTCAAACACAAAGACATATATATGCAGCTAATTGAAGCCTTTTTTTCTAGAATTAGTTAGTACTCTATATGACCATTCATATCTGTAAGTTTAAAATGTATATATATCTTGTAAACTTTGATATAAAATTCATACTTTAAGAAAAGTTTAAAGAAACAGAATAGAATCAAAGAGTTGAGACTAGTAATAGAATACTCCCCTAATTAATTTGGTTTTTCTCCTGTCCTACAGCAGAAGATGACTCTTTTCTTCTGGCATGATACAGGGAGTTTGCATTTTGCTCTTAACAACATGCTTGATTTTAAAGGAGAGAGCCATTCTCCAACTCCAAAGTCAGCTTTAAATTTTAATTGAACTGGGACTATTAGAAGACCAATAGTGTTAAATTTCATTAGAGAAGAGGAGAAACAAACATTTATGAAGACTTATACAATTTTTTTAGATGATATACCCATATACCATTTCACTCTGTTTTCTGGGATAGATGATTTGTACCTTTTCTTCAGTTGTCTCATTTGTCCAGTGTTCTTCAGATTCCTTAACCTTCATTCTACTAAAAGACAAAAACAGAAACCTTTCCCCAAGACTAATTTTGGGGATGTTCCTTTTTGGCAAGTTATTATCTGATTAAATGAAAAGGCATGTGCTATTGGTATGTTAGTTTAAATTGGATGTTCATGATGGTTGATGAACTATCACCTCCTCTAATTAAGAAGTTTCTCTTGTTCAAATCGAACCTTTATCAAATTTGATGGTACCCACAGCTTATCTTCTCCTGTAGGAACAAAATCAAAACCTCATCCCCAACGTAACACATATCCTGGTTTCCATTCTGAGGTCAGCACATCCTTAAAGTATATAGGCTGATTTAATTCTGCATTTTTTTTTATTATTATCCAATGTCTCTCTGCAGCTGTTGTTCCTTTCTCATTGGCATTGAGAAAATTCAAAGTTAATAGAGCATTATACAGTCTATTTCTGGAGTTTTTTGTTACCCCATTCTGTTTATTTAGCATATCCTTTAGAGTTCTGTTTGATCATTCTATAACTGCTTGAACTGTAGGCTCTTTGCCAAGGTTCACTTTCTGTCCATAATTTTTCAATGTCCTCTTTACTTAAAGGTATGACAATTTCTTCTGGGTCTATTCCTGCTAATTGATGAAGTCTCAATTTTCCTTTCCAAATCAAGTTGGAGATTTTTTCTACATAAGTTTTTATTCGGTTTATTTGGTAAAAATATCCGTTCCAATATAATATGTTCCCTCTGCATTAATATTCCTAGAGGAGAATGCTGAGAAGGTAAAATAACCAAAATGCAATCCAGCTTTGGATCAACACGATCCACGTGCCCTTCATATACTTTCTTTTCTACCAAGGCCAATTCTTTCTCAGCTTCAGGTGATAATTCTCTTGGACTATTTAAGTCATTGTCATCTTCTAAGGTTTTGAACAAATTATTCAATTCATCATGTTTTACCCCAACAATAGTTTGTAGATGAGAAATGTCTCCAAATAATCTTTGAAAGTCATTAAGAGTCTGTAGTCTATCTCTCCTAATATGCATCTTTTGGGGTCTAATTTTTTGAAGCTCTATTTTATATCCTAAATAATTAAGAAAATCTCCTCATTGTATCTTTTCAGGAACAATTTGTAATCCCCAGCAAGGCAAATTTTTTTTTACTTCTTCAAACATTCTTTCTAAAATATCTGCATTTGAGTCAGCTAGTAAAATATCATCCACATAATGATAAATTATAGATTTAGGAAATTTTTTCATATCACTTCCAATGGCTGTTGTACAAAATATTGGCACAGAGTTGGTCTATTCAACATTCCCTTGGGAAGACCCTCCATTGAAATCTTTTAACCGGTTGAGAATTATTATAAGTAGGCATTGTGAAAGCAAATCTTTCTCTGTCTTTTTCTTGTAAGGGTATTGAAAAGAAACAGTCTTTTAAATTAATAACTATGAGAGGCCATCCTTTTGGTAACAGAGTATGCAAAGGAATTCCAGATTGTAGGAGCCCATTGGATGAATTACCTTGTTAATTGCTCTAAGGTCTATTACCATTCTCCATTTACCAGATTTCTTTTTTAATAACAAATACAGGAGAATTCCAAGGGCTGGTTGATTCTTCAATATGCTGAGCATTTAACTGTTCTTTTACCAACTCTTCTAAAGCCTGGAGTTTCTCTGTTGTTAAAGGACATTGCTGAACCCATACAGGCTTGTCTGTTAATCATTTTAAAGGTAGAGCTCTTGGTGTTTTTAGAAGATCATCAGTTGTTGTGCCCTCTTCTTGTATAATTTGCATGGTTGGTGACCTGTCATTAGAATAATTCCTTGTAATATTTCTCTCAGAAACATGTGCTAGTTTATGAATTGTTTCTGATGTTAGAGAGATGTTAATCTGAGTATTCCATTGTTGCAACAAGTCTTGACCCCACAGGTTCATAGTTATGTTAGCCATATATGGTTTTAATTTTCCTCTCTGTCCTTCTGGACCTATACATTAGAGCCATCTTGCACTCTGTTTCACCTGAGATATTGTCCCAATTCCTAACAGTTGAATGTTTACCTCCTGAAGAGGCCAAGTTGGATGCCAAAATTCTGGTGCAATTATGGTAACATCTGCACCTGTGTCTACCAGACCAGACAACAAAACGCCATTTATTTTTATTGTTAATTTTGGTCTAGAAGTTTGCCAAAAAATTTCTCATTTTTTTTTTACTGAATTTTCTATTCTCTATATTTCTTCATCCTGAACAGCATGATTTATTGCAATAGGCATTTGGATATTTAATTGCTCCAAGTATTTGTTTCCTCTACAACTGCAGGATAGGTTTGAACTGGATTTGCTATGCAGGCCTGCCTGAGGTCCCTCTGGGTGTTTCCCGAAGCCTGAGGCAAATGATTACCTTGCCTGTCCCTTGTTGATCTACATTCATTGGTTCAGTGTTTTCCCTTACCACACATTCTGCATACTCCAAAGGAAGGGGAATTCTGTTGCCATTGTTCCTTGAAGAAACATTGTTTCTAGGAATGACCTGTCTACAGTCCCTTTACAAATGTCCTTGCTTTCCACATCCAAAACATCTAACATTTCTCAAACCTTTTGAAATTGTTTCTCCTACCCACATGTCATCATGGTCATGAGCCTCAACATTAACCATGCCTATAATCCAATCTTCCAAGGGTACAGATCTTACCCTTAATGGCATAATTATTATTTTGCATGCAGCATTTGCATTCTCAAAGGACAAAGTTTTAGTTATTATCTGAATTGCTTCTGAATCTGGGACCATTCTCTTTACTGTTGAAGCCAGTCTTTGTAAAAAATCTGTGAAAGATTCTTTTGGGCCTTGTATAACCTTTGTAAATGACTCAGTTGTTTTTCCTGTTTCCTCAACTCTGTCCCATGCATTCAAGGCTGCCGTTTGACATAGAATTAGGGTTTAGACATCACATAAACATTTTGTTTGTACCGAAGAATATGGGCCTTCTCCAATAAGCTATTCCTGGAAGACTTGTATTCCTTTATCCCTCCATTGTTTTGCTATGTTTTTAGCCTCTTCCTTGAACCACATTTGCAACTGGGGCCTTTGACTGGGTTCCAGAACAGCCTGTGCCAGCTCATGCTAGTCGTGTGGTATTTTCCTATTATATGTTGACCAAGAGTTTAACATTTGCTTTACATATGGGGAATGCATGCCATAAGATACTATTGCCTCCTTAAACCTTTGTAAATCTACCATTTAAATTGGAGCCCAATTATTTTGTGTAGTCATTTGATTAGGTAACTGCTGTATGAGTACCGGATACATTAAGGGCGACTGTATGAAAACAAGCTTTCTTTCTGTAACTCTATGATCCAATATTGAAACAACTTCACTGTTAATTCCTTCTGTCTGAATTTAAATTTCTCTATAATTCATTTTTACAGGTTTACCAGGTTTTCCTAAAACTGTTATCCTGGCACTTAAATTGGCTATCTTTTAAAATAGTAAAATGAGGATAAGTAAAGTAATAAAGTACGTAATTTGATCAACATTATTCTTCTCATATAGTTGTTCCATTGTCAGACGGCCTAAATTTCAAACAAAGCCCAATTTTCTTCCAATGTACACATAAACCCCTTTTTTAATGTGGAAAAAAACTCTTTTAAATAGTTTCCTTTAAAATATCTGATATCTTAATTGACTTACCAAGTCTGCATAGAACAGTAGAAATCAGAGGGAATTTCAAAACAGCCACCTTGTGTCTGAGGTGTGAATCCAGAGAGAGAGAGAGAGAGAGAGAGAGAGAGAGAGAGAGAGAGAGAGAGAGAGAGCAAGAAAGCATAGCCACAAGTTCTGGCTAAAAGCTTAAATCCAGCCACATGTTCCTGCTTGAGCCGAGTCAAGCCTGGGCTCCTGCTTCCTTAAGCTCCCACATGCATTGGCTTTGTTTGGTAGGGCATGCCTGAGTTGTTTGTAGCACCGGCTTTAGGCAAGTAGCTCCAGTTTTAGCTAACCGCTTGGGGCAACGGTCAGTCCTGCCTGAGACCAAGCCGACCTGGCCCCAAGCAAGGGAGCCAGGCCGCCCAGGTGGGAAACCAGACCTTTCACCAAGCCAAACCAAGTGGTTTTTAATGGATTCTTGTCACGTTGGGCGCCAAATGTAGATGTAACCAACCATCTTATTAAATAAGAAACACGGAGCCAAAACAGAGATGAAAGCCAAGATGTCAGAGCAATAGGTAAAAGCTAAAAACCTTATTCTTCAATGTTGCTGTATCTCTTGGAAAGAGACATACTTCCTGTGTCTGTCTTTCTTTTTTTTTATAGAGTTTCTGATCTGCCTTCTCATTGGTTGTAAACCCAACCACATGACCTAGTCACTGCCTGTCTGTACAGACCTCCAGGTCTTCTATGGTTGGTATTGAGATTAAAGCCATGTGTCTCCATTGCTGGCTGTATCCTTGACCGCACAGAGATCTACCTAGCTCTGTCTACCAAGTGCTGGTATTAACAGCATGCACCACCACTGCCCAGCTTTAGCTATGCCTTGCTATTAGCTCTGACCCCCGGGCAACTTTATTTATTAACATACAAATTACATTTCAGTACAATTAAAATATCACTATATATAATCTCATGGCAGATGAGACTGATAAATATCTATGCCCAAATATATATTGTTATATTATATAATATATAATCTCATGGCAGATGAGACTGACAATAATATATATGCCCAAAAGAAAGGTTGAAGGGGATGCTAAAGGAGATAAAGCCAAGGTGAAGGACGAGCCACAGAGATCTGCAAGGTTGTCTGCTAAACCTGCTCCTCCAAAGGTAGAGCCCAAGCCTAAAAAGGCCCCTTCAAAGAAGGGAGAGAAGGCTCCCAAGGGGAAGAAGGGGAAGGCTGATGCTGGGTAGGATGCAAATAATCCTTCAGAAAATGGATATGCCAAAACAGACCAGGCACAAAAACCTGAAGGTGCTGGAGATGCCAAGTGAAATGTGTGCATTTTTGATAACTGTTACTTCTGGTAACTGTAAAGTTTGAAATAATATTTTTTATCAAGTTTTATAAAAATGCAGAATTTTGCTTTACTTTTTTTTAAGCTCTGTTGTTAGCACACAGAACACTTCATTGTTTTTGGGGGAACGAACATGTGTGTATAACAAATTAATATTTTAATTTATAAATTTGTATAATAATTTATAAATATATTAATTAATAATTAATAATACAACTTATAAATTTTGATATAAATTTCATACATTAAGAAATGTTTAAAGAATCAAAATAGAATCAATGAATTGAGATTAGTAGCAATAGAATAGTCCCTTAATTTTTTTGTTTTCTCTTGTCCCATATCAGAAGATGGCTCATTCTTCTGGCATGATACAGAGATATTGCATTTTCTTAACAACACAGTTGTATTTAAATAAGGAGAGAGCCATTCTCCAATTCCAAAGCCAGCTTTAATTTTTAATTCAACTGGGACTACCAACAGACGATTTGTGTTAAGTGTCTTTAGAGAAGAGCAGAAACAAACATTTAGAAAGATTTATGGAATTTTATATGTGATCCACCAATAGTCCAATTTACTCATTTTATAGGGACATTTTTTATCTGGATGATTTGACCTTTTTCCTCAGATGTCTCATTTGTCCAGTGTTCTTCAGATTTCTTAGCCTTCATTCTCCTGAAATACAAAAACAAAAACCTTTCCCAAAGTCTAACTTTGTGGAGGTTCCATTTTGTCAAGTTATATCTGATTAAATGAAAAGAATTTGTTAATGATATAAGTGAGTTTAAATTGGATGATCATGCTGGTTTGTGAACTATCACCTCCTCTAATTAAGAGGTCTCTCTTGTTCAAATCGAACCTTTATCAATTTTGATGGTATCCACAGCTTATCTTCTCCTGTAGAAACAATGTAACACATATCCCAGTTTCCATTCTTAGGTCATCACATCCTTAAAGTATATAGGCTGATTTAATTCTGTAGGTTTTTTTTTTCTATTATCCAATGTCTCTCTGCAGCTGTTGTTCCTTTCTCATTAGCATTGAGAAAATTCAAAGTTAATAGAGCATTATGTAATTTCTGGGTGGTTTGTTCCTCTTTTCTGTTTATTTAGCATATCCTTTAGGGTTCTCTTTGATCTCTCAATAACTACTTGGCCTGTGGGATTATGTGGTATATCTGTAATATGCTTTATATTATAATAAGCAAAAAACTTTCATTTTACCAGTGACATATGCTGGAGCATTGTGAGGTTTAATTTGTGCAGGTATAGCAATGATGGACATAACTTCTAGCAAATGAGTGATTACAGAATCAGCTTTTTCAGTACTCAAAGCAGTTGCCTGTAGCTAGAGTTTTCCTGCCTTGCCCACAGTCAGGACAAATCTCTGTCACCCGCCAGTCCCACAGCCGCTCAGACCCAACCAAATAAACACAGAGACTTATATTGCTTACAAACTGTATGGCCGAAACTGTATGGCCGTGGCAGGCTTCTTGCTAACTGTTCCTATATCTTAAAGTAACGCATTTCTACAAATCTATACCTTGCTACGTGGCTCGTGGCTTACCAGCATCTTCACATGCTGCTTGTCCTGGCAGTGTCTGGCCGTGTCTCCTTCTGCCTTCCTGTTCTTTTATTTCTCCTCTGTTAGTCCCGCCTATACTTCCTGCCTAGCCACGACCAATCAGGTTTTATTTATTGACCAATCAGAGCAACTTGACATACAGACCATCCCCCAGTACAGACAAGTGCAGACCATCTCAGACACCTGCACTCAGGCCCATGGTCCTAATCATCCTCTATGCAAACCTGCTGGGTAACGCCACAAGGAACCCAAGAAGGGCTCCCACAGGACATACATTAACATCCCACAGCACTTCCCCTTTTCTTTTTTTTTAAAAAAGGAAGGTTTTAACTTTTACACATCTCCAAAGCCAGCTTGGTATATTTGGGAATTTGGGCGTAGCTTCTCTTACTACTTCCTGCTGGAGTGGGGCGCTGTATCTTATGGGGACACAAAGAATATTTAAGGATCATGGAGTAGTCCGTGAGGCTGTATCGTCTGAGCCAGTTGCCTTGAAACAATTCTGGATGTTGAATCATCTGGGCCATGGTGTCATCAGAGACCTTTCAGGTGGTCTTGGCTGGTCAAACCTGATGTATCTTAATCTGGAACAAATCCATAGCCTCTGGCTTTCTGTAGAAACAAAAGCAGAGTCTCCTTTCCAAAGCAAAACATCCTTAGACATAAATTTCAAAATTGAAATACCTTTAAAATATACACATTGATTTAACTGAGCAGTCTTTACAATCAAATGTCTTTCTGCAGTTAAAAATCCCAAAGACAATATAATCCAGACTCTCTGTGTGATATCCATCATTACATGGCTTATTTTTATATTACTTTTACTTTCTCTTTAAAGACTTTATTATTTTAAAACTTTCTATTTCTTTATATAACTGTCTATGTTCCTTTTCCTCTCTCTTCCAAGCCTATGTACATTTTTACACACACTGTAAAGCATTTAAAGTCTTGTTCCATCTGAATCTGTCTTATTGTGAATCTATTGCTTTAAACTGCAGCATTTGTAAGACTGAAACAGCGCTATGGCTGCTGGCTCCGCCCACCTCAGCTTCCCAACATGGCGGTGGTATGTTTACCGCCAGCTTTGGGAGCTATCATGAGTCTATGCTTTTATCCAAGCAGCGTGTAGCCCAGAAACCTTTTTTGTTTTGTAACTAGCAAAGGCTAAATCCACCACGCAGCTTAATGTGCCACTTGCAGAGGCCTCATTTCCGCCTTACTGCAGGTTAAGCGCACACGCCAGGAACCCGCCAGTAACTCAAACCGGCAGCTGCCGCTCATTTGAGAGAGACAATTAGGAACTGTTTTTAGCTCCGTTTTAGAATCTTTTTTCTCAGGTTTTAGGTGGAAATTCTTGCCCCACGTTGGGCGCCATTTGTAGCTAGAGTTTTCCTGCCTCGCCCACAGTCAGGACAAATCTCTGTCACCCGTCAGTCCCACAGCCGCTCAGACCCAACCAAATAAACACAGAGACTTATATTGCTTACAAACTGTATGGCCATGGCAGGCTTCTTATTAACTGTTCCTATATCTTAAAGTAACGCATTTCTACAAATCTATACCTTGCCACGTGGCTCGTGGCTTACCAGCATCTTCACATGCTGCTTGTCCTGGCAGTGTCTGGCCGTGTCTCCTTCTGTCTTCCTGTTCTTTTATTTCTCCTCTGTTAGTCCTGCCTATACTTCCTGCCTAGCCACGACCAATCAGGTTTTATTTATTGACCAATCAGAGCAACTTGACATACAGACCATCCCCCAGTACAGCCAAGTGCAGACCATCTCAGACACCTGCACTCAGGCCCATGATCCTAATCATCCTCTATGCAAACCTGCTGGGTAACACCACAAGGAACCCAAGAAGGGCTCCCACAGGACATACATTAACATCCCACAGCAGTTGCCCATTGAAATACTAAGTAAGTATCGATGGTATCGTGTACATATTTCAGTTTTCCAAATTCTGCACAGTGAAACACATCAATCTGCCAGATTTTACTCCTCTAAGTACCCTTTGCGTTACATCCTGCTGGTGATGGCATTTGATTGTATAAGGAACAAGTAGGACATTTTCTTATAATTTCCTTGGCTTGTTGCTAGGTAATAGAAAAACCTTTTTTTAAAACCTTTACTATTGACATGATGTTTTTTATGAAATTCTAAGGCCTCCAGCACATTTCCTATCAATAATTTATCAGTCTCATCATTACCTTGTGCTAGAGGGTCTGACAGACTTTTATGGAATTAGATGTGAGTAATATATAAGGAATGCTTCCTATTCCTGATTATATCTTGTAACTAAATAATAGTGAAGTTAATTCTGACTCAACAGGGGGTAAATTCCACAGTCTCAATATGTAATACCACTCTTTCAGCATACTGAGAGTCAGTAACTTTGTTGAGAGGTTCTGAAAAATCCATTAATACCAATAGAATAGTATACAATTACATTTTTTGAACCGAATTTATAAGGACTCTCAACCACTCTATTTAAATTTTCTGATTTGTAACCTGCCTTTCCTTGTTTCTTTGCAAGCTCCAGATGTGGGTATTTCCCGTATGATGTGAGGCAAAATTCAATCAGCTCTCTTTATAAGTTCAATTCTATCACTTTTGGGAAATTTGCTGTTAATCTCTCCCAAAAATTACTGCAAGCTCTTTGCCAAGGTTCACTTTCTGCCCATAATTTTTTAATATCCTCCTTAGTTAAAGGTATTACAATTTCTGCTGTGTCTATCCCTGCTAATTGATGAAGTCTCAATTTTCCTTTTATGATCAAGTCAGAGATCTTTTTGACATAAGTTTTTAATTTTTTATTCTGTTTATTTGGTAGAAATATCCATTCCAATATAATATCTTTCTTCTGCATTGAAATTCCTGTAGGAGAATGCCTAGAGGGTAAAATTAACCAAAATGCAATCAAGCTTTGGATACACATGATCCACAAGTCCTTCCTCTACTTTCTTTTCTACCAAGGCCAATTCTTTCTCAGGTTCAGCTGATAATTCTCTTGGACTATTTAAGTCCTTCTCACCTTTTAAGGTTTTGAACAAATTACTCAGTTCATCATTTTTTTACCCCAGCAATATTTCGTAGATGGTAAATGTCTCTGAATAATCTTTGAAAGTCATTAAGAGTCTGTAAATGATCTCTCCTAATTTGCACCTTTTGGTGTCTAATTTTTTGTAGACCTATTTTATATCCTAAATAATTAATATAATCTCCTCTTTGTATCTTTTTAGGAGCAATTTGTAATTCCCAACAAGACAAAATTTTCTCTACTTCTGTAAATATTCTTTCCAAAATATCTGCATTTGAGTCAGCTAATAAAATATCATCCATATAATGATAAATTTATAGATTTAGGAAATTTTTAATGTATTAATTCCAATGGCTGTTATTCAAAATATTGACACAGGATTGGTCTATTCAACATGCACTGTGGGAGAACCCTCCATTGATATCTCTTAACCGGTTGAACATTATTATAAGTAGGCACTGTGAAGGCAAATCATTATCTGTCTTTTTCTTGTAAGGGTATTGAAAAGAAACAGTCTTTTAAATTGATAACCATAAGAGGCCATCCTTTAGGTAACAGAGTAGGCAAAGGAATTCCAGATTGTAGCCAATTGGTTGAAATACTTTGTTAATTTCTCTAAGGTCTGTTACCATTCTCCATTTACCAGATTTTTTTTTAATTTTATAATTTAATTTAATTTTACATATCAGCCACTGATTCCCTTGTTCTTCTCCCTCCTGCCCCAACCCCCTGTCTTCCCCCCAGCCTACCCCCCATCCCCATCTCCTCCAGGAAACAGACTCCCCTGAGGATTGATTTCAACTTGGTAGATTCAGTCCAGGCAGGTCCAGTCCCCTCCTCCCAAGTGTCCCTGTTTAAGCCCCAGGTTCCAACCAGCCAGCTCATGCACTGAGGACAGATCCCAGTCACACTTATTGGATGCCTCCCAAACAGATCAAGCTAATCAACTGTCTCACTTATCCAGAGGCCCTGATCCAGTTGGGGGCTCCTCAGCTGTTGGTTCATAGTTCATGTGTTTCCATTCGTTTGGCTATTTGTCCCTATGATTTATCCAACCTAGGTCTCAACAATTCTTGATCATACAATCCCTCCTCTTTCTCGCCAATTGGACTTCTGTATCTCCACCTGGGGCCTGGCCGTAGATCTCTGCATCCAGTTCCCTCAGTCACTGGATGAGGTTTCTAGCACGACAATTAGGGTATTTGGCCATCTTATCAACAGAGTAGGTCAATGTCTCTCAATCATTGCCAGTAGGGAAATGCAAATCAAAACAACTCTGAGATGCCACATTATACATGTCAGAATGGCTAAGATAAAAAACACTGAAGACAGCTTATGCTGGAGAGGATGTGGAGCTAGGGGAATTCTCCTCCACTGCTGGTGGGAATGCAAGCTTGTACAACCATTTCAGAAATCAATATGGTGCTTTCTTAGGAAACTGGGAATCAATCTCCCCCAAGATCCTGCTATACCACTCCTGGGTATATACCCAAGGAATGGTCAATCATACCACAAGGGAACTTGCTTAGATATGTTCATATCATCATTGTTTGTAATAGCAAGAACCTGTAAAAAAAAACCTAGATGCCCTTTAACTGAAGAATGGATAAATAAAATGTGGTACATATTCATAATGGAATAGTACTCAGAAGAGAAAAACAATGACATCATGAGGTTTGCAGGCAAATGGATGGATCTAGAAAAAATCATCCTGAATGAGGTAACCCAGACTCAGAAAGATGAACATGGTATGTACTCACTCATAGGAGGATACTAGATGTAAAACAAAGATGACTAGACTGCTACTCACAACTCCAGGGAGGCTACCTAGGAAACAGGACCCCAAGAAAGATACAGGGATCGCCCAATGACAGAGAAATGGATGAGATCTACATGAACAACCTGGATGTGAGTCGGGGTAATGAAGGGCAAGGGTCGAGGGAAAGAGAGCTTAGGAGAGCAGGAAATCCCAGCTGATCAATAACAGAGAGGGAGAACAAGGAGTAATAGACCATGATAAATGAAGACCACATGGAATAGAAAGAAGCAACGTGCTAGAGAGGTCCACAGAAATCCACAAAGATACCTCCACAATGGACTAAAGATTTCTTTTTAATAACAAATACAGGAGAATTCCAAGGGCTGGTTGATTCTTCAATATGCTGAGCATTTAACTGCTCTTGTATCAGCTCTTCTATAGCCTGCAGTTTTTCTGTTGTTAACGGCCATTGCTGAACCCGTACATGCTAGTCTGTTAACCATTTTAAAGGTAGAGCTGTTGGTGTCTTTGAAAGGTCATCAGTTGTTTTGCCCTGTTCTTGTAAAATCTGGATGACTGGTGACCACGTGTTAGAATAATACTTTCTAATATTTCTCTCAGAAACATGTGTTAGTTTCTTACTTGTTTCTGAGATTGGAGGAATAAATGTTAATCTGAGTATTTTATTGTTGTAATAGATCATGGCCCCATAAATCCATAGCTATGTTAGCCATATATGGCTTTAATTTTTCTCTCTGTCCTTCTGTACCTATACATTTGAGGCATCTTGCACTCCATTTCACTTGAGATAATGTTCCAATCCCTAAAAGTTGAACATTTTCCTCCTGTAATGGCCAATTTGGATGTGAAAATTTTGGTGCAATTATTTTCACATGTGCATCTGTGTCTACTAAACCATCTGAGAAAATGTCATTTATTCATATTTTAAATTTTGGTCTCTGCTCATTTATAGAAGTTTGCCAAAAATTTGCTTTATGGTTTCTCCTGAATTTTTTATTCTCTCTTCCTCTGATGTTCTACCACCCTGAGCAGCCTGGTTTATTCCAATAGGCATTTGGTTATGTAATTGCTCTGATTAGGGGTTTCTTCTGTGATGTCAGGAAGGAATTGGATTTGTTGTGGGGGACTGCGTGAGGCCCCTCTGGGTGTTTTTCAAGGACAGAGGCAAAGGATTACCTTGTCTGTCCCTTGTTGTTCTGCATTCATTGGCTCAATGTTTACCCTTACCACACCTTCTGCATACTCCAGAAGGGGGGGCATTCTGTTAACATAGTTCTTGGAATAAACACTCTTTCTAGGGACACTTTGTTTATGTTCCCTTTTCAAATGACCTTATTTTCCACACCCCAAATCTCTGGCATTCCTCAAACCTTTTGAAATTGCTTCTCCTATCCCCATATCATCATGGTCATGAGACTCAACATTAATTGTGTCCCTGATCCAGTCCTCCAAAGGTGCAGATCTTGCCTTTAATGGCCTGATTATTCTTTTGCACACTCCACATTCTCAAAAGCCAAATATTTAATTATTATCTGTCTAGCTTCTGAATCTGGTACCATTCTATTTACTGCTGAAGACAGCCTTTGTAAGAAATCCATGAAGGCTTCTTTCAGGCCCTGTATAACTTTCATGAATGATTCATTTTTCTTTCCTGCTTCCTCAATTCTGTCCCATGCATTCATGGCTGCCATGCAGCATAGAATTATGATTGGGTTATCATATAAATATTGTCTTTGTATTTCAGCATATTGGCTTTCTCCAAGAAGCTGATCCTGGGAAATTTCCACACCTCTAGCTCTGCATTGATTTTCTATTGTCTTAGCCTCTTCTTTATACCATGTGCATCACTGCAATTGTGCTCTGGGTTCCAAGACAACCATTACTAATTCCTTCCAGTCCTGAGGAATAATAGTATTACAAGTTGACCACAAGTTTAACATTTGCTTTACAAATGGAGAATGCATGCCATAGGGTACTATAGCTTCCTTAAGTCTCCTCAAATCTAACATTTCAACTGGAGTCCAATGAGTTTGTACATGACCTTTATCAGGTAGTTGCTGTATGGCTACTGTATAAATTATGTTTGATTGTTTGAAAACAAGCTGTCTCTCTGTAACCTTATAATTCAATCCTGAAATAATTTCACCCTTAAATTCTTCTGAGTCTGAATTTCTTTATAATTCATTTTAACAGGTTTTTTTAATGCTTTTTTTTTCTTGGCACTTAAATTGACCATCTTTTTTAATAGTAAAATAAAGAAAAGATAATTAAACAAATAATATGCATAATTGATGTTACATCAACATTAATCCTCTCATGTAACTGTTCCATTTTCAGACTGCCTATTGTGTTATCAATCAAAGACCAATTTCCTTCCATTGTAAAGATATTTCATGGTTTTTTTTTAAAATATGGGATAATTTTTCTCTTTTAGCTAATTTCTCCCTTTAGGATATCTGGCATCTTAATTGACTTACCAAGTCTGTGTATAACAGTAGAAGTCCAAGGGAATTTCAAAACCGCTATCTAATGTGATTGCAGTCAGAGATGAGGAGAGAGAGAGAGAGAGAGAGAGAGAGAGAGAGAGAGAGAGAGCCCACTACCTACGAGGAGAAGAGAAAAATCCTAAAAGCTAAGGTCTAGCCATGTGCTCCAGCTTGAGCCATTTCAGGCCTGAGCCAGGGGTCTGTAAACCCACAAGTGGTCTACTACTAGTAGTTCCTTCCCTTTTAAGCTCTGGTCACATGAGTGGATGTCTGTCCACAAGTAGCTTCAGCTGTGGTAGCTAGATGGCTTGTAGTTATGGTCGAGTGCATCTCTGGCTCATGTAGCTGGAGTGCTTGTAGCTATAGTCAAGTGCAGCTCTGGCTGGGAGTATCCAGATTGCTTGTAGCTCCAGTCAGACCTGGGGCCTGTAAACTATGGTGATATTTTATTTGTACTGAAATGTGATTTTATTTGTATGTTAATAAATAAAGTTGCTTGTGGGTCAGAGCTGATAGCAAGCCATAGCAGAGCTGGGTATTCATGGTGCATGCCTTTAATCCCAGCACTTGGTAGGCAGAGCTAGGTAGATCTCTGTGTGGTCAAGGATACAGCCAGCCTTGGAGACACACGCCTTTAATACTAACCATAGAAGATCTGGAGGTCTGTACAAACAGGCAGTGATGAAGCAGTCATGTGATTGGTCTCTTTTGGAGAGGTCTCTTGGCTGAAGAGACTAGCTGCAGCAGGCAGGTAAGGCTCTTAGCTCTGATCTCTTGGCTTTCTTCTTTGCATTAGTTCTGTGTTTCTTATTTAATACAACGGTTGGTCACATCTACATTTGGTGCCCAACGTGACAAGAATCCATTAAAAACCGTATGGCTTGGCTTGGCTTGGCTTGGCTTGGTTTGGCTTGGCAGCAGGTCTGGTTTCTGGCCTGAGCTTGGCCTCAGGCCAGACTGACTATAGCCCCAAGTAGTTGCACGCAGCTGGAGCTCCTTGCTTAAAGATGGTGCAACAAAAAATCAGGCCTGCCCTGCTGAACAGGGCCCCTGCCTGTAAAGCCAATGCATGTGGTCAGAGCTTAAGGAAGTCAGAGCCAAACTTTGACTCGACTCAAGTGGGAACACTTGGCTGGATTCAAGCTCTTAGCCAGAACTTATGGCTACATTTTCTTGCTCTCTCTCTCTCTCTCTCTCTCTCTCTCTCTCTCTCTCTCTCTCTGGATTCACACCTCGGACACTAGGTGGCTGTTTTGAAATTTCCTCAGATTTCTATTGTTCTACACAGACTTGGTAAGTCAAATAAGATATCAAATATTTTAAAGGAAACTATTTAAAAGAGAATTTTTTCCACATTAAAAAAATGGGTTTTATGTGTACAATGGAAGAAAATTGGGCTGTTTGAAATTTTAGGACTCTGGAAATGGGACAACTATATGAGAAGGTTAATATTGATTGAATTATGCAGTTTATTACTTTTTTATCCTCATTTTAATATTCAAAAAGATAGTTAACTTAAGTGTCAGTATAACAGTTTTAGAAAAACCTGTTAAACCTATAAAAATGAATTTTAGAGAAATTCAAATACAGACAGAAGAAATTAACAGTGAAGTTGTTTCAAGATTGGATCATAAGGTTACAGAAAGAAAGTCTGTTTTCACAAAATCACCCTTAATTTATCTGGTAGCCATAAAGCAGCTACCTGGTGATGAGAATGAACAAACTATTTGGATTCCAATTGAAATGTTAGACTTACGAAGATTTAAGGAGGCAATAGCATCTTATGGCATGCATTCCCCATATGGAAAGCAATTGTTAAACACCTGGTCAACTTATAATAGGATTCTACAACAGGTCTGGCATGAGCTGGCACAGGCTGTTCTAGAACCCAGACAAAATCTCCAGTGGGAAATGTGGTTCAAGAATGAGGAGAAAAATATAGAAAAACAATGGAGGGATAAAGGAACACACGTCTGTCAGGATCAGCTTATATGAGAAGGCCAATAAGCTTCAGTACAAACACAGTTTTTTTTTAAATTTTTTGAGACAGGGTTTCTCTGTGTAGCTTTGCGCCTTTCCTGGGACTCACTTGGTAGCCCAGGGTGGCCTCAAACTCACAGAGATCTGCCTGCCTCTGCCTCCCGAGTGCTGGGATTAAAGGTGTGCGCCACTACCGCCCGGCTAAACACAATGTTTATATGATGTCCAAACCTGAATTCTATGTCAAGCGACAGCCTTGAATGCATGGGACAGAGATGAGGAAGCAGGAAAAAAAACCTGAGTCATTTACAAAAGTTATACAGGGCCCAAAAGAATCTTTCACAGATTTCTTACAAAGATTGACTTCAACAGTAAAGAGAATGGTCCCAGATCCAGAAGCCACTCAGATAATCTTTGGCTTTTGAGAACACAAATGCAGCATGCAAGAGAATAATCAGGCCATTAAAGGCAAGATCTGCACCCTTGGAAGATTTGATTAGAGACATAGTTAATGTTGATACTCATGACCATGACAATATGTGGGTAGGAGAAGCAATTTCAAAAGGTTTGAGAAATGTTAGATGTTTTGGATGTGGAAAGCAAGGACATTTGTAAAGGGACCGTAGACAGGTCATTCCTAGAAACAATGTTTCTTCAAGAAACACTGGCAACAGAATGCCCCTTCCTTCTGGAGTATGCAGAAGGTGTGGTAAGGGAAAAACTGGACCAACGAATGGAGATCAGCAAGGGACAAACCAGGTAACCCTTTGCCTCAGGCTTCGGGAAACTCCCAGAGGGGAATCCAGCAGGCCCCCACAGTAAATCTAGTTCAAACCTTTCCTGTAGTTGTAAAGGAAACACTCAGGGCAATTAAATAACCAAATGCTTATTGGAATAAATCATGGTGGACAGGATGATGAAACAGAGAGAATTGAAAATTCAGGAGAAAACATAAAAAATTTTTTTTAGCAAACTTTTATTAATGAACAAAGGCCAAAATTAACAATAAAAATAAATGGCGTTTTGTTGTCTGGTCTGGTAGACACAGGTGCGAACGTTACCATAATTGCACCAGAATTTTGGCATCCAACTTGGCCTCTTCAGGAGGTAAACGTTCAACTGTTAGGAATTGGGACATTATCTCAGGTGAAACAGAGTGCAAGATGGCTCAAATGTATAGGTCCAGAAGGGCAGAGAGGAAAAATAAAACCATATGTGGCTAACATAACTATGAACCTGTGGGGTCGAGACTTGTTGCAACAATGGAATACCCAGATTAACATCCCTCTAACCTCAGAAACAAATCATAAACTGGCACATGTTTCTGAGAGAAATATTAGAAGGCATTATTTTGAGTGGTCACCAGCCATCCATATTATACAAGAACAGGGCACAACAACTGATAATCTCCAAAAGACACCAACAGCTCTAAGTTGAAAATGGTTAACAAACAAGCTTGTATGGGTTCAGCAATGGCCTTTAACAACAAAGAAACTCCAGGCTTTAGAAGAGCTGGTAGAAGAACAGTTAAATGCTCAGTATATTGAAGAATCAACCTGTAGTGGGTAGCCATTCCAGCTTGGTTCTGGAAGTTCCAACCCCCATTGAGACTCTGGCAACTGTCACGCCTACAAGGCAGGGCGAGGGGAGGCGCCTGGGGACCCAAGAGCTGGATGGGCCAGTGCTCTCTCTGGGCGCTCTCTCGGTGCCGGGACGCTGACCAGTGCAGATTGACTGTGCAGAGCTCCGGAGAACACCGCTGGACTGCGTTACACCTTCCCCAGACCCTGCGACCTACCCATTACTTAATTTGTGAGTTACGCCATTAAATAAATATCCTTTTAACTACGTGGAGTGGCCAAAATAATTTCTCCAATATCTGGCGCTCACGTGGGGCAAACTCCAAAGGCCTGGGCGGCTCCCGCCGTCTCCTCCCTAGCTGGCGGGTACCTAAACTCGCCTGCAAAGTTCCATATAACCAGGGAACACCTACATGGTTCCATTCCTGAAAAAGGGAGCAGTTAGTCCGATCTCAATTCCCTAGCTTAGCCCCAGACCAGCGAAAGAGGCAGGAGAGTGCTAGCTCCAATTTCTGCCATCTCCGCCATTTCCGCCATCTCCCTCCACTCCAGCCAAGATCGCCAGCAGGCCCTGTTTCGGAGCTGTACCAACGCCACCTGCTGGCTGAAAAGTGCTACTACACGCCCCCAATCCCACGAAAGGTAAGCATATTGTTTCAAGTAAAGGTACTTGATAATTTTACACCTTAAAATTGACTAACAAATTTTGAGTAACTCGTGTAATATGGCCAACAACATTACCTCACAAGAATTTAAAAACTTTTTTGCCTGTATGATGAATGACATCTTCCTGGAAATATACAACATTCCTAAGGCATATCTGGGCTATACCATTTTGGCATTCATCATAATAATTCACACAGTGTTCAAACACTGGTTTAAGAACAAAGATGAGTCATTATTGGGACTGATACAGGCTTTAAAAGATAGCAATGAAGGCTTACAGAAAAAGATTCTCTCTCTGGAATCTGCTTTAAAAGATAGCAATGAAGGCTTACAGAAAAAGATTCTCTCTCTGGAATCTGCTTTAAAAGATAGCAATGAAGGCTTAGAGAAAAAGATTCTTTCTCTAGAATCTGCTAATCAGGATTTACAAAACAGGCTAGTACCCAAAATTGATTTTATTGTTAATAAATATGAATATTTAATGGATAGAACACTAACTCTCCAGAGTGAAGTTGTGGCTACTCAGACTGTATATAAGGAAGAAAGATTATCATTAATTGATAGGATAAGGTCCATGGAATCATGTGTTTCTGGGGAACATAAAAACTTCTATGATTCCATGAGAAATATGGAGTCCTTTGCAAGAGAGGAGGTTCACTCCCTAGAACAGACCCTAGGTGCTCGTTTGCAAGCCCTAGAAGAAACTCTCAGTAAACATGACAAGGGAACTAATAAGCAGAAGGTCAAGACCATAGGGGTTGTAACATCGCCAAATGGCTCTCATACAATGGCTTATCCTGTTATTGTCCATGAGAAGCCAGCAGATGACACACACCCCGAGCCATATATGATATATACATTATAACCAATTTCAACAAGGGACTTTAAAAATATAAAGGAAGCAGTAGTTACGTATGGGATACACTCCACATATGTGAAACAGATGTTAAATTCGTGGTCTACCTCATATAGAATCATTCCAGATGACTGGCATCAGTTAATTTCAGCTGTTCTAGAATATAGCCAGCCGTTACAGTGGAAAATCTGGTTGAGTGAAGAGGCAAAAAATTTAGAACAACAAGGTAAAATCAGAGGTTTTGTGATCTCCCAAGATCAAATACTTGGTGAGGGATGTTTCGCTGACAGGAATGTACAAGCCACTTATGATGAGCATACAATATCCCTATGCCGTACAGCAGCTCTAAATGCTTGGGAAAAAATTCCAGAACCTGGAAAACCAACTGAGGTATACACAAAGATATTTCAGGGACCGCACGAACCCTTCACTGATTTTTTACAAAGACTTAACACAGCTATAACAAGAGCTGTGTCAGACAAAGAATTAAGAAAAGTATTAACTGAGTCCTTGGGGTTCGACAATGCTAATGCAGAATGCAGAAGAATACTTACACCATTAAAGATCAGATCAGCTCCTTTGGAAGAATGGATTCAATATACTAATGGTGTTCAGTCTCTTAACTACAGTAATGAGGCTTGGATAGGAGAGACAAATCCCAGAGGTGAAAGAAGGCCCCGTGTTACCAAATGTTTTAAGTGTGGTACACCAGGTCATATAAGTAAAAACTGTACATGGGGTACTCCTAGAAGCAATACTCCTTCTAGGAATAGCCTAAACAGGAGACCCCAACCACCTCCTGGATTATGTAGAAGATGTGGCAAAGGCCGACATTGGACCAGTGAGTGCAGATCAAAAATAGATATACAAGCAACCCTTTATTGGCGGGAAACGCCTCAGGGGGCCTCTTGCAGGCCCCCAAACCAAACGTAGTACGAACATTCCCTGCCACTGTGGAAGAAATTCCTCTCCAGGACAACTGAATAAACTAATGCCTAATGTAAAAACCGATACTGCAATGGATGATAAAACAGCTTTGATAGCTGGATCACAGTTTACAAAGAACACTATAAAACAAATATTTTGGCAGACTTCCATAAATGAACAAAGACCAAAGCTTAGAATTCGAATTAATGGCCTGGTTCTAGAGGGCCTGGTAGACACAGGTGCAGATGTGACTATAATTACACCAAAATCATGGCATCCGAATTGGCCTCTTCAAGAGGTAGATGTCCAACTGTTAGGGATTGGCACCCTATCTCAGATAAAACAGAGTTCGAGATGGGTTGAATGCATAGGGCCAGAAGGACAGAGAGGAAGGCTGAAGCCTTATGTAGCAAATGTAGCAGTAAATCTTTGGGGCTGAGATCTGTTACAACAGTGGAATACCCAGATTAAAATTCCTACACTTTCAGAAAAGGAATACAGACCAATGCATGTTTCTAGGAATAATATCATAACATGCTATAAAAATCAGTCACCAACCATTCAGGCTGTTCACAAACAGAGCACGACTGTTGTTGAACTCTCAGAAGTACCAACTGCCTTACCTTTAAAATGGCTAACTAATAAACCTGTCTGGGTTGAACAATGGCCTTTGACAAAAGAGAAGCTACAAACTTTAGAACAGCTGGTTCAAGAGCAGTTAAATGCTCAACACATTGAAGAATCTACCAGTCCTTGGAATTCTCCTGTATTTGTTATTAAAAAAAATCTGGTAATTGGAGAATGCTGACAGATCTGAGAGCTATTAATAAAGTAATTCAGCCAATGGGCTCCCTACAGACTGGGATGCCCTTGCCCTCTATGCTACCAAAAGAATGGCCTATAATAGTTATTGACTTGAAAGACTGTTTCTTTACCATACCCTTACAGGAAAATGATAGAGAAAAATTTGCCTTCACAGTACCTAATTATAATAATTCTCAGCCAGTCAAGAGATATCAATGGAAGGTCCTCCCACAGGGAATGTTAAACAGCCCTACTTTGTGTCAATACTTTGTGCAGAAACCATTAGAGATAATTCGTGTAAAGTTTCCACAATCCATAATTTATCACTATATGGATGATATCTATTAGCTGATCCAAAGTTAGATACATTAGAAAGCATGTTTGAAGAAGTAAAAAAAAGTTTTGCCTCGCTGGGGACTGCAAATTGCTCCTGAAAAAATACAAAGAGGAGATTCTATTAATTACTTAGGATATAAGATAGAGCTACAAAAAATTAGACCCCAAAAGGTACAACTAAGAAGAGATAGATTGAAGACTCTTAATGATTTTCAAAAGTTATTAGGAAGCATTTCCAACTTACTGGGTATCATGGGAATACCCAAAGATGGACTACAAAATTTGGCTAATACTCTAGAAGGGGACAAATAATTAAATAGTCCAAGAGAATTATCAGCCGAAGCTGAGAAGGAATTGGCTCTAGTAGAAAAGACAATTAGAGAAGCACATGTGGATCATGAGGATCCAGAACTTAAATACATTCTTGTCATATTCCCCTCCGGACATTCCCCAACAGGTATTTTGATGCAGAGGGAAGATATTATATTGGAATGGATATTCCTACCACGTAAACCAAATAAGAAATTAAAGACTTATATAGAAAAGATCTCTGATTTGATTCAAAAGGGTAAATTAAGACTTCGCCAGTTGACAGGAATGGACCCAGCAGAAATTGTAGTACCATTAACTAATGAGGAAATTTCATCACTATGGAAAGATAATGAATACTGGCAGAGAGCCTGCAGTAACTTTTTGGGAGAGATTAACAACCACTATCCCAAAAGCAAGAGAATAGAATTCATAAAGAAGACTGAATGGGTCCTTCCTCACATTGTACGACAAAAGCCAATTTCTGGAGTCCTCATATTCTATACTGATGCAAATAAATCAGGGAAAGCAGGATATAAATCAGGAGACTTAAGTAAAGTGGTACAAAGTCGATATAGCTCTGTACAAAAGGCAGAACTGTATGCCATTCTTATGGTACTGATGAACTTCACAGAACCACTCAATATAGTCACTGACTCTCAATATGCAGAGAGAGTTGTTTTACATATTGAAACTGCTGAATTTATTCCTGATAATACAGAATTAACTTCATTATTCATACAATTGCAGGAAATCATCAGAAAAACTGAACATCCTATATATATAACACATATCAGATCCCATACAAGTCTGCCAGGACCTTTAGCACAAGGTAATGATGAGATTGATCAGTTACTAATAGGTAATGTGCTAGAAGCTTCAGAATATCATAAGAAACACCATATAAATAGCAAAGGTTTGAAGAAGAATTTCTCCATCACTTGGCAACAGGCTAAGGATATTGTGAAAAAATGTCCTACTTGTTCCATCTATAACCAAACTCCATTACCTGCAGGGAGTAATCCAAAAGGTATACAAAGAAATGAAATTTGGCAGATGGATGTGTTTCATTTTGCAGAATTTGGAAGATTAAAGTATGTACATCATACCATTGACACCTATTCAGGATTTCAATGGGCAACTCCTATGAGTTCTGAAAAGGCTGATTCTGTGATTACACACCTATTAGAAGTTATGGCCATCATGGGAATACCTGTACAAATTAAGACAGACAATGCCCCAGCATATGTCTCCAATAAAATGAGATAGTTCTTTGCTTATTATAATATAAAGCATGTTACAGGTATACCACACAATCCCACAGGCCAAGCAGTCATAGAGAGATCCAATCGAACTTTAAAGGATATGCTAAATAAACAGCAACAGGTAACAATGACTCCTAGAAATAGACTGCATAGTGCTTTATTAACCTTGAATTTTCTCAATGCTAATGAGAAAGGAACAACAGCTGCGGAGAGACATTGGACGACAGACAAAACTCCTGAGCTAAACCAACCAGTTTATTTCAAGGATGTGCTGACCTCAGAATGGAAACCTGGATATGTTCTACGTTGGGGAAGGGGTTTTGCCTTTGTTTCTGCAGGAGAAGAAAAGCTATGGATACCAACAAAATTAATAAAAATTCGATTCGAACAGGAAAAACCCCTTGATGAAGAGAAGTAAAAGATCATCCACCAATGTGACATCTCTACAAGTTGTAAGAAAAATTTAACAATCAAAGGGTGGGGTAGGGTTCTGTTTTTGTCTTTCCAGGATAATGGAAATACCCATCTTCCAAAACTCATAAGGCCTTGGATATCCGGATGTTTACAGCAGAAAGGAAGAATCTATTGGTACCAATCTACACGTGGTAAAATCTCACTGTCTAACATCTTTCTCTCTATCAATCTAGAAAAGTTGTGGTTCCAATTCAATTATAGCCAAGCTGGCTTTGGAGATGGAATTGGCTCACTCCTTCTCTAAACCCAAGCATATTGCTAAAAGAAAAGTTTAAGAGATTCTTCAGTTCCATATCAGAAGAGCCCTCTGGTGTGAGACAGAAGGAAACCAATAAAAAGAGACCATTGTCTTCTAAATTCTAATTCTCTCCATGCTTACTCTTGATTTCTCAGAATCCTTTCTTACATGCTATGTCCTCTTTAAATCCAAACCTCCCGTTTTTGATAACAAATAAGTTTTTCCAATAGCAATCTCAGAAGTCACCAGAAGGAAGATGGGGCCCCAAGAACAACAACTCTACCCAATCCAGAATGATGCCATGGTAATCATCATCATACTACACTTCCTGCCAGAATTTCAGACAACTGACCCATTACTCTAAAACTTGCTGCAGAACCTACAGTTAGTCTAACTGAGATTTAACTATCTGAGCTTTCTCACAGTACCCAACAGAGATAACATCACCCCCTAAACGGCAGGAAGCAATTCTAAGAAAATGACGCCCCTTCTCCCTTAGGTTTCATAATTCTCAGGGTTATGGATGACGGTTATAGGGTTAGGGGTGGAAGAAAATATTAACTCAGTATTGTAAAAAAAAAAAAGTGTGGGAGGGAGAAGAAATGGAATGGATAGGTGTAAGATATGATGGTAAATCATTGTATATACTAGTAAACACACTTAGTAAAATAGCAACCTTAGATAATTTGCACTGTAATTTGTACTGTTATAGAATCTTATATGTTGATACAAATGTAAACTATTTTTATACTCCTGTTTAAGATAATTTGTATATTGATACAAATACAGAACTATATTTGTTATAATGTACATATGTTTCTACTCTTATTTGAAACATTTTTATATTGATACAAATGTAAATTTATATCTGTCATACTTTATATATGTTCTACTTCTGTTTAGCATATTCGGTATATTGATATATATTTAATATTATTGTCATATTGCATATCGCACTATATATTCCTACCTCTGTTATAAATATCTTGTGTATTGTCACAATTTTGAAGTCATCGTTCTTCACCATACATTTGCTTATAGACTGTTTACCTTATTTACGTGAAGCCTTAGTCCTTAGGTTATTTCGATAGATAAGATTTATAGATTTATAGTCGCCTATGCCTGTCATCTCTATAGTTACGTTAGTTAGGTTATCGAGATTACAGATACATAGGTCAGATGGGCAGGTAATCTTCAAACACTTCATAGACCTGGAGAATATGGCATTTAAATAACTTAGAATTCTGTTGACGTGAGACACAATTGCTCCTGGCTGCACCAATTGATCCCGAGGGAATGTTGGGCTTCTAAGACATTTCCATTTGGAAGTTTGTCTTTTTGGCACAAAATGGCCTACTGGGCAAAGAACTGCCCTTGCCTTGATGGCTGACAGTACAAATGCAATGCTGTCCTTTCTGGACAAGCGGGACACAAGGAAAGCGACCACTGTACTCTGCCAAGACAGGGTAAGATGGTCTTTCAGAAATCCTGCTTCTAAAAGTGGTCTGTCAGATACTCTAGGCCTGTAGCCAATTTAAATGCACCAACAATGCTGAGAAACATTGGGTGACTGTCCAGGCTGCCAGCTGTCTTGGTCAAGACAAGCTGGTCTTGCAAGATTCCCAAAAGTTGCTTGCATCTATCTACCATTTCTTAGGTACCATTATGTTCCTTCTCAGGTCTTTGATGTGGTTAAAGACTAGATAGTTGTAATTTCCTCAGTTATAATAAAAGATAAGTTAGATATAAAACTTTAAACTCACAAATATAAGATAGATAGGACATCTTCTTTAATATTGTAACTGTAATTCTTGCTCAATAATTGTTTTATTATATGTAATATTACCATGTTAAAGTTAAAACCTTCCTTTTAAAAAAAAAAAGAAAAGGGGAAGTGCTGTGGATACCACTCTATATAAATAAAACACTGATGTCCAGTGACCAGGCAGGAAGTATAGGCGGGACAAAGAGAGAGGAGAATTGGGGAAACAGGAAGAAGGAGGAGAGACACTGTAGCCACCGCCAGGAGAAGCAACATGTGAAGACGCCGGTAAGCCACCAGCGATGTGGCAAGGTATAGATTTATAAAAATGGGTTAATTTAAGATAAAAGAACAGTTAGCAAGAAGCCTGCCATGGCCATACAGTTTGTAAGTGATATAAGCATCTGAGTGATTATTTTATAAGTGGATTGTGGGACTGCGGGGCTTGGGGAACCTGGAGAGAAGCCCTCCAGCAACATCAACCAGCCCTTGAATTCTCCTGTATTTGTTATTAAAAAGAAATCTGGTAAATGGAGAATGGTAACAGACCTTAGAGCAATTAACAAAGTAACTCAACCAATAGGATCTCTACAATCTGGAATTCCTTTGCCTACACTGTTACCAAAAGGATGGCCTCTCATAGTTATTGATTTAAAAGACTGTTTCTTTTCAATACCCTTACAAGAAAAAGACAGAGAAAGATTTGCTTTCACAGTGCCTACTTATAATAATTCTCAACCAGTTAAAAGAATTCAATGGAGGGTCTTCCCAAGGAAATATTGAATAACCCAACTCTGTGCTAATATTTTGTACAACAGCGATTGGAAGTGATATGTAAAAAATTTGCTAAATCTATAATTTATCATTATATGGATGATATTTTACTAGCTGACTTAAATGCAGATACTTTAGAAAGAATGTTTGAAGAAGTAAAAAAAAATTTGCCTTGCTGGGGATTACAAATTGTTCCTGAAAAGATACAAAGAGGAGATTCTCTTAATTATTTAGGATATAAAATATAGCTACAAAAAATTAGACCCCAAAAGGTACAAATTAGGAGAGATAGACTACAGACTCTTAATGACTTTCAAAGGTTATTTGGAGATATTTCTCATCTAATGAACTCTTGTTGGGGTAAAACATGATGAACTAAATAATTTGTTCAAATCCTTAGAAGGCGACAATGACTTAAATAGTCCAAGAGAATTATCACCTGAAGCTGAGAAGGAATTGGCTTTCATAGAAAAGAAAGTACATGAAGGGCACATGGATTGTATTGATCCAAAGCTGGATTGCATGTTGGTTATTTTACCTTCTAGGCATTCTCTTACAGGAATATTAATGCAGAGGGAAGATATTATATTGAAATGGATATTTTTACCAAATAAATGAAATAAAAAATTAAAAACTTATGTGGAAAAAAATCTCGGACTTGATTTGGAAAGGAAAATTGAGACTTCATCAACTAGCAGGAATAAATCCAGGAGAAATTTTCATACCTTTAACTAAAGAGGACATTAAAAAAAATTATGAACAGAAAGTGAACCTTGGCAAAGAGCTTGCAGTAATTTTTTGGGAGAAATTAACAGCAAATATCCCAAAAGTGGTAGAGTTGATCTTATAAGGAGAGCTGATTGTATCTTGCCTCAAATTATTTGGGAAAAACTCATATCTGGAGTTTGTACATTTTATACAGATGCCAACAAACAATGAAAGGCAGGTTACAAATCAGAAAATTTAAGTAAAGTGGTTCAAAGTCCTTATAATTCAGTTCAAAATCAGAATTGCATGCTATTCTGTTGGTATTAATTGATTTTTCAGGACCTCTCAACATAGTAACTGACTCTCAGTATGCTGAAAGAGTGGTATTACATATTGAGACTGCAGAATTAATCCCTGATGCTTCAGAATTAACTTCACTATTTATTCAATTACAAGATACAATGAGGAAAAGGAGTCATCCTTTATATATAACTCACACCCGATCCCATACTGGTCTGCCAGGCCCTGTAGCACAAGGCAATGATGAGATTGATAAATTATTGATGGTAAATATGATGGAGGCCTCAGAATATCATAAAAAACATCATGTCATGTTTAAAAAAGGATTTTTCCATGGCCTGGCAACATGCCAAAGAAATAGTAAAGAAATGTCCTACTTGTTCCTTCTACAATCAAATGCCATTACCAGCAGGATGTAACCCAAAGGGTACTTAGAAGAATGAAATCTGGCAGATTGAAGTGTTTCACTTTGCAGAATTTGGAAAATTGAAATATGTATACCACACCATCGATACTTATTCAGGATTTCAATGGGCAACTGCTTTGAGTTCTGAAAAAGCTGATTCTGTAATCAATCATTTGCTAGAAGTTATGGCCCTCATGGGCATACCTGCACAAATCAAAACTGACAATGCTCCATCATATGTCTCTGTTAAAATGAAACAGTTTTTTGCTTATTACAATATAAAGCATATTACAGGTATACCACTTAATCCTACAGGTCAAGCAGTTATAGAAAGATCAAACAGAACTCTAAAGGATATGCTAAACAAACAGAAAGGGGTAACAAAACCCCCCAGAAATAGACTGCATAATGCTCTACTAACTTTGAATTTTCTTAATGCCAATGAGAAAGTAACAACAGCTACAGAGAGACATGGGATAATAGAAAAAAACTACAGAATTAAATCAGCCTATATACTTTAAGGATGTGCTGACCTTAGAATGGAAACCAGGATATGTGTTATGTTGGGGATGAGGTTTTGCTTTTTTTCTACCAGAGAGGATAAGCTGTGGGTAACATCAAATTTGATAAAGGTTCGATTTGAACAAGAGAGACCTCTTAATTAGAGGAGGTGATAGTTCATCAACCAGCATGAACATCCAATATAAAATAACTTATACCAGTAACACATCCCTTTTCATTTAATCAGATAATAACTTGCCAAAAAGGAACATCCCCAAAATTAGTCTTGGGGAAAATTTTTTGTTTTTGTCTTTTAGTAGAATGAAGGTTAAGGAATCTGAAGAACACTGGAAAAATGAGACAACTGAAGAAAAGAGACAAATCATCTATGCCAGGAAACAGAGTGAAATGGTATAAGGGTATATCATCTAAAAAATTGTATAAGTCTTCCTAAATGTTTGTTTCTCCTCTTCTCTAAAGAAATTTAACACCATTGGTCTTCTAATAGTCCCAATTCAATTAAAATTTAAAGCTGACTTTGCAGTTGGAGAATGGCTCTCTCTTTCTTTAAAATCAAGCATGTTGTTGAAAGGAAAATGCAAACTCCCTGTATCATGTCAGAAGAAAAGAGCCATCTTCTGCTATGGGACAGGAGAAAAACCAAATTAATTAAGGAGCTATTTTATTACTAATCTCAACTCTTTGATTCTATTCTGTTTCTTTAAACTTTTCTTAAAGTATGAATTTTATATCAAAATTTACAAGATTAATATATATAGGTATATATACATTTTAAACTGTGCTAAGATATGAATGGTCATATAGAATACTAACTAATTCTACAAAGAAAAAAGGCTTCAATTAGCTGCATATATATGTCTCTTATCAGTTTTTGCAGGAAATCACGGCCAGGCCTAACATCAACTGAAGTCTCCAGGAAGAAAATGGGGCCCCACAACAATAACAATTCCAGGTGGACAATTATAATATCACTAAACTGACAAACATCATCTACAGATCGGCTTTGAACTACAAAGTGCTCAGAGCAATTTTGAGAGGCTAGCTGAGATGATCCAGTCTCAAAGAGTACTTGAATAAGGACTTGAGATAAACCCTGAACTTTGGCATTCTACACAGACTGAATAATGAAGGATAGAGTTACCTTTCCTAGAATTGATAAGTAACCTAAAATTTCCTTTCAGGATAAAGATACCTTTGCCCATGCCCAGGAGGAAGCAATTTTTAGTATATGACGCCCACATTCCCAAAGACGTGGTGTGGGGTAGGTGGTTTTTTGGTCTTTTTAATGAGTTTTGGGTCTGGGATAATTTTCATTGTTTAGGGGGGTTGTTTACAAGTTGTTGTCAAGGGTTAGGAAAAAGGCTAAGCAAAGGAGATTAGATTTCAGGTTCTTGCTTGAAAACAAAAGAAAAGAAAAAGACCATTACTAGTTTTAAATACTTTACATTGGATTGGATTGCTTTATATTGTATACAAATTATATATATATTGAAATTGATATTGTTAGAAAATGCTATATGTATATTTCTCACTGCATTTATACCATTCATTTAACAATATAATACAATTTTCTGATCCTTGAATGTTATTATTACCAACTATTAGGATATATAGAAATGAAAGTTAGTAGCTAGACATTATAATAGAACTTGTAGTCATATTAGGTATGTTTTTAAAAGTTAAACAGATATATTTTAGACAGACAGGTCATCTTCAAACCCTTCAGAGATCTACAGAATATGGCATTTAAAATGTTTTAATAACTTAGAAATTTTTTTTGTTATGACTATGAGACATGTCAGCTTCTGGCAGTATCAATCTACTTCAGAGAAAATATCGGCATTGAAAAAACTGCATATGGAGTTAACTTTCACTGTGCAAATGTTAGCCACTGGACAACAATGTGTCCTCGAATCAACAGAATAGACAGGACATGAAACAAAGGACTACTGATTTTTCCCAAAACAAGTGTGTTTATGGCTTTATCAAAAGGCAACTTCTGAGGCCAGGACAATATGGCACCATCCCTGAAGTGGTCTTCACAATCTGGAAAAGGTACAGTGCCCTTTTCTTTGAAGGCAGCTGAACAGGCAGTGGGCCGATGGCTTCTGATGTGCAATGGAACAGCAGCTGAAACTGTTATTCTTGAAGAGTAACTAAGCTCATGCCTCTCAATAGTAGACTGGCATTTAATAGAGGAATGTGTAGAAGAACCGGATCCTGAGATGGAGCCACATATACACAGCCAAGAAGAATGGTCAGCTGAATTAAAAAATTATCAACTATTTCCAGAATTTAAAATCCTGAATCATGACATGACACTTGTGGAATTCAGGTGTTTCTGGTACATGGACTGCTCTCACCAAATATGAAGTTGAACTATTGACCTTGTGTACATCCTACTTCACAAATGAGTCTGTCACATACGCTAAGCCTATAGGCTGAAGATGATGCCCCAACACTGTGGAGAAACCTCAGGTGACTATCGAGGCAGCTGGCTGTTTCTGTCAACTCACAATTTTTTTGGAAGTTGCTTGCATGCACTTCCTTTTTTGTTTTTGTTTGGTAATATTATTTTCCTTCTTGGATCTCTAAGGGAGTTGAAGATTAGTTAGTTATAGTTGAAGACTAATTAGGACAGAATGTGAATTAGGTACATTTTGGACTTACCAAAATAGGATAGATAATGGAAATATTTTCTCTTATTTGTCAAATACAAATGGACTAGACATTGTTTAGGTATTTATTACTTGTATATATTGTATAATTATTGTACTTTTGTGTATAGTTTTCTTATGTTAGTTATAACCTTTTTCCTTTTTTCTTTTTATTAAAATAGAAAAGGGGAAATGTGATATTTTATTTGTACTGAAATGTGATTTTATTTTTATGTTAATAAATAAAGTTGCCTGGGGATCAGAGCAAATAGCAAGCCTTAGCAGACTTGGGTGTTTGTGGTGCATGTCTTTAATCCCAGCACTGTGTAGGCAGAGCTAGGTAGATCTCTGTGTGGTCAAGGATACAGCTAGCATTGGAGACACATGCCTTTAATCTCAATACTAACCATAGAAGATCTGGAGTTCTGTACAAATAGGCAGTGATGAGGCAGTCATGTGATTGAGTGTGCAACCAATGAGAAGGCAGAACAGAAAGTCTGTATAAAGACAAACAGACAGGAAGTAGGTCTGTTTCGGAGAGGTCTCTTGGCTGAAGGGGCTAGCTGCAGCAGGTGGGCAAGGGTCTTAGTTCTGATATCTTGGCTTTCTTCTTTGCATTGGTTTTGTGTTTCTTATTTAATAAGATGGTTGTTTGCATCTACAGTAAACTCTGGCTAAGCTGGGGCCTATAACCCCTGGCCTGTAAGTCTCCAATAATTTTTCAATGAATTCTTGCCATGTGGTTTACAAATGTAGAAGAATTTCTAAACCGTCTTATTAATTAAGAAACACAGAGTGAAATACAGAGGTAATAACCAAAGAGATCAGAGAATAGTGAATAGCCATGACTAGCCTTAGCTTACCACTATGCCATAACTTTCCTAGAGAGAGAGAGAGTTTCTTCCTTTCTAACCTGCACTTTTATTGCCTTCCTATTCTGCTTTCTCATTGGCTATAAGGGCAGCCACATCACTTCCTCATCACTGCCTGTCTATACAGACCTCCAGGTCTCTATGGTTGGTACTGGGATTAATCCACACAAACCATGGTGTGTCACCATGCTTGACTATGTCCTTGACCACACAGAGACTCTGCCTCCATGTGATCAAATTAAGGGCATGTACTTAATTTGACTGCCTGACTTCTGTTGATGGCTCACTATGACCTCTGATGTTCAGGCAAACTTTATTTTTTTACATACAAATATAATATCACTTTTCAGCACAAATAAAATATCACCACAGTACTCCATTTTTAAATTGGATTATAAGGCATATCGACATCTAGTTTTCTTGAGTTCTTTATATATTTTGGAAATCAGCCCTCTGTCAAATGTAGAGTTGATGAAGATGTTTTCCCATTCTGTAAGCTGCTATTTTGTTTTATTGACTATGTCATTTGCCTTACAGAAGTTTTTTTTTTTGTTTGTTTGTTTGTTTAAGGAGATCCTATTTATTAATTGGCAGTTTCAGTGACTGTGCTACAGGTGTTATATTCAGGAAATAGTCACCTGTGCCAATGCTTTCAAGGCTATTTCTCAATTTCTCTTCTATCAGGTTCAGTGTAAGTAGATTTATGTTGAGGTCTTTGATTCACCTAGACTTGAGTTTTGTGCTGGGTGATGGATAAGTATCTATTTGCATTCTTCTATATGCCAATATCCAGTTATTCCAGGACAATTTTTTTGAAGATGCTTTCCCCAACATTGTATAATTTTATCTTCTTTGTCAAAGATCAGGTGTTCATAGGTGTGTGGATCTATGTCAGGTTCTTTTATTTGATTCCATTGATCCATGTGTCTTTTTTTTTTATGCCAAAACCAGAAGTTCTTTTATTGTGGAGGATTATTTTAGCTACCCTGGGTTTTTGTTTTTCCATATGAGATTGTGTATTTTTTGGGGGGTATGTGAAGAATAATGTTGGAATTTTGATGGGGGCTACACTGAATGTGTAGATTGTTTTGGTAAGATTGCCATTTTCACTATGTTAATCCTACCTATTTATGAGCATGCGAGATCTTTATATTTTCTGATTTCTTCTTCAATTTCTTTCTTCAAAGTCTTGAAGTTCCTGTGACATGAGTCTTTCACTTGGTTGGTTAGAGTTACCCCAAAATATTTATATAATTTGTGTCTATTATAAAGTGTGTTGTTTCTCTGATTTTTTCCCTCAGGCTATTTATTGTTTGTATATAAGAGGGCTACTGATTTTTCTCTTAGTCTTGTATGCCTGAACATTACCAGAGTTTCTTTATCAGCTATAGTAGTTCTATAGTAGAATTTGTGGGGTCACTTATTTATACTATCCTATCATCTGCAATTAGTGATAGTTTGAATTCTTCATTTTCAGATTGTATCACCTTGATCTCCTTTGGTTATCTTATTACGCTAGCTGAAGCTTTAAGTGCTATATTGAATAGATATGGAGAGAGGGGATGGCCTTGTTCTGTTCCTGATTTTGGTGGAACCCCTTTGAGTTTCTCTCCAGTTAATTTGATGTTGGCTATTGGCCTGCTGTATATTGCTTTTATTGTTTAGGTATGTTCCTTGAGTACATGATATCTTCAAGACTTTTATCAGGAATGTGAGTTGGATTTTGTCAAAGGCATTTTCAGCATCTAATGAGGTGATCATGTTTTTTTTTTTTTTTCAGTTTGTTTATAAGGTGGATTACATTGACAGATTTTCATTTGTTTAACCATCCCTGCATCTCTGGCATGAAGCCCACTTGGTCATGGTGGATGTCTTGTTTGTTCTTTGATTTGATTTGCCAGTATTTTATTGAGTATGTTGGCAGCAATGTTTATGAGGGAGATTGGTCTGTAAATCTATTTCTTTCTTTCTTTCTTTCTTTCTTTCTTTCTTTCTTTCTTTCTTTCTTTCTTTCTTTCTTTCTTTCTTTCTTTCTTTCTTTCTTTTATCTTTATTTGGTTTGATATGAGGGTAAAAGTATATAAAAGTAGTTGGCAATGTTCTTTCTGCTTCTGTTGTGTAGAACAATTTGAGGATTATTGATATTAACTCCTGCATTGAATCTATTTGGCCCTGGGCTTTTTTTTGTTAGGAGAGTTTTATTGACTGCTTCTATTCCCTTAGGTTTAATAAGTCTATTTATATTTTTTTGCCTGGTCTTGATTTAATTTTATCATGTGGTATCTATCAAGAAAATTGTCCATTATCCATTTTATATTTTCTGGTTTTGTAAAGTACAGGTTTTTGAAGTATGACCTGATGAATCTCTGGATTTCATCAACATCTGTTGTTTTATTCCATTTTCATTTCTGATTTTGTTAATTTGGTAATTTTCTCTCTGTGCTTTTTCGTTAGTTTGGATAAGAATTTGCCTAATCTTACTGGTTTTCTCAAAGAACCAACTCTCTGTTTCATTGATTCTTTGTATTGTTCTCTTTGTTTCTATTTTATTGATTTCAGGCCTGATTAATACTTCCATTTGCTTAGACAGGAAAATAAATAGATAGATAGATAGATAGATAGATAGATAGATAGATAGATAGATAGATAGATAGATATTATAACTATAATTCTTGCTTGATGACTGTTTTGTTATATGTAATTATACTATGTTAAAGTTAAAACCTTCATTTTTGTTTAGACAGAAAATGGAAAATGCTGAAGGATAATGCTTTTATGCATTGGTTTAATAAAATGCTGATTGGCCAGTAGCCATGCAGGAAGTACAGGTGGTGTGAGCAGACTAAAGAAATGCTAGGAAGAGGAAGAGCCATGACAGAAGTCTCCAGCCAGACACAGAGGAGGCAAGATGACAAGGCAGAACTGAGAAAAGGTACCAAGCCACATAGCTAAACATAGATAAGAATTATGGGTTAATTTAAGTGTAAGAGTTAGTCAGTAATAATCCTGAGCTAATGACCAAACAGTTATAGTTAATATAAGCTTCTGAGTGATTATTTTATAAGTGGATGTAGGACCACCAGGCCAAAAAAGTGTGAAACCTCATGGGATCAGGCAGGATGGAGAAAACTTACAACTACATTTGGTGCCAATGTGTTGGCTCAAGTTTTCACCTGAAACCTGAGAGAACTTAATAAGAGATTATAAAATGGAGCCTAAAATAAGTTCCTGCTTCATGTCTTATGCAAACTGTGAGACACAGCCGCATTGGTGCTTGAGCACAGCATGACAGATTCCTTCTGCAGTACATAGACGCATTTGTAAGCAGTGCAGCATGGTACATGGTGAATATAGTTTTTGCTAGTACCAAAAAAAAAAGTTTCTGGGCTACACACTGCTGTAATGGAGGCATAAACCCAGTGCTTCCAAGAGTTAGTGGTGCACATGGCTCCCAGAGCTGATGGTAAACATACCACTGCCATGTAAAAAAGGTAAGGTGGGCAGAGTCAGCAGCAAAGCTACTGCTTCAGTACAGGTCACTGCATTTTAAAGCAATAGATTCACAATAAGGAAGATTCAGAGGGAACAAAACTTAAATGGTTTACAGAATGTGTAAAAATGTTTATAGGCTTGGAAGAGAACAAATTGAAAATTGACAGTTATATAAAGAAATAGTTTTTAAAAATAAAGTCTTTAAAGAAACAGTAAAGGTATTACAAAAATAAGCCATGTAAAGATGGATATTACACAGAGAACATGGATTGTGTTCTCTTTGATATTTTTAACTGAAGAAAGACATTTGTTTATAATGACTGCTCAGGTAAACCAATATGTATATTCTAAAGGTATCTTGACTTCATAATTTGTGTATAAGGATATGTTGCTTTTATTTATTTATTTATTTATATTTTATTTATTTATTTATTTATTTATTTATTTATGGTTTTTTTTTTTTTTTAGACAGGGTTTCTTGGTGTAGCCTTGTGCCTTTTCCTGGAACTCGCTTTGTAAACCAGGCTGGCTTCTAATTCACAGAGATCTACCTGCTTCTGCCTCCTGAGTGCTGGGATTAAAGGCATGTGCCTCCACTGCCCGGTGATATGTTGCTTTTATTTATTTTTTTCTTTTATTTTATTTTACAATACCATTCAGTTTTACATATCAGCCACGGGTTCCCCTGTTCTCCCCCACTCCCACACCCTCCCCTTCCCGCCAGAGCATCCCCCATTCCCACCTCCTCCAGGGCAAATCCTCCCCTGAGGACTGCAATCAACCTGGTAGACTCAGTCAAGGCAGGTCAAGTCCCTTCTTCCCAGACTGAGCCAAGTGTCCCTGCATAAGCTCCAGGTTTCAAACAGCCAACTCATGCAATGAGCACAGGAATTGGACCCACTGCCTAGTTGCCTCCCAAACTGATCAAGCCAATCCTGTCTCACCTATTCAGAGGGCCTGATCCAGCTGGGGGCCCCTCAGACTTTGGTTCATAGTTCATGTGTTTCCATTCATTTGGCTATTTTTTTCAATAATTGAGTAAACCCAAAATTTATCATAAGCCACAGTCGTCCTAGGGACCTCCATGATATATATATATATATATATATATATATATATATATATATACACACACACACACACACACACACACACACACACACACATATATATATATCCTCCATGGTTCTATGGGTTGTGGTCTGATTGATCTTTATTTTATATCTAGAATCCACTTATGAGTGAGTACATACCATGACTGTCTTTCTGGGTTTGGGTTACCTCACTCAGGATGATTTTTTTCTAGTTCCATCCATTTGCCTGCAAATTTCATGCTTTCATTGTTTTTCTCTGCTGAGTAGTACTCCATTATGTATATGTACCACATTTTTTTCCCATCCATTCTTCCATTGATGAGCATCTAGGTTGTTTCCAGATTCTGGCTATTACAAATAGTGCTGCTATGAACATTGCTGAACATGTATCTTTATGGTATGAATCAGCATTCCTTGGGTATATGCCCAAGAGTGGGATGGCTAGGTCTTGAGGTAGTTCGATTCCTAATTTTCTGAGAGACCGCCATACTGATTTCCACAGTGGTTGTACAAGTTTACATTCCCACCAACAGTGGAGGAGTGTTCCCTTTGCTCCACATCCTCTCCAACATTGGCTGTCATTGGTATTTTTTATCGTAGCCATTATGATAGGTGTAAGGTGGTATCTCAGAGTTGTTTTGATTTGCATTTCTCTGATGATTAAGGATGTTGAGCATTTCTTTAAATGCCTTTCAGCCATTTGTAGTTCTTGTTTTGTGAATTCTCTGTTTAGCAATTTAGCCCATTTTTAAATTGGACTGTTCAGTATTTTGATGTGTAGTTTCTTGAGTTCTTTATATACTGTGGAGATCAATCCTCTGTCAGATGTGGGGTTGGTGAAGAACTTTTCCCATTCTGTTGGCTGTCCTTTTGTCTTATCTATTGTGTTTTTTGCCCTGCAAAAGCTTCTCAATTTCGAGAGGTCCCATTTATTAATTGTTGTGCGCAGGGTCTGTGCTGTTGGTGTTTTATTTAGGAAAAGGTCTCCAGTGCCAATGTGTTCAAGAGTGCTTCCTACTTTCTTTTCTATTAAGTTTAGTGTAACTGGATTTATGTTCAGGTCTTTGATCCACTTGGACTTGAGTTTTGTGCATGGTGACAGCTATGGATCTATTTGTAATCTTTTACATATTGAGATCCAGTTATGCCAGCACCCATTGTTGAAGATACTTTCTTTTTTCCATTGTATAGTTTTGGCTCCTTTGTCAAAAAACAGGTGTTCATATGTGCATGGATTAACATCAGGGTCTTCAATTCGATTCCATTGGTCCGTATGTCGGTTTTTATACCAGTACCAAGCTGTTTTATTACTGTAGCTCTATAGTAGAGTTTGAGGTCAGGGATGATGATGCTTCCAAAGGTTGCTTTATCATATAGGATTCTTTTAGCTATCTTGGGTCTTTTGTTTTTCCATATGAAGTTGAGTATTTTTCTTTCCAAGTCTGTGAAGAATTGTGTTGGGATTTTGATGGGGATTGCATTGAATCTGTAGATTGCTTTTGGTAAGATTTCCATTTTTACTATGTTAATCCTACCTATCCATGAGCATGGGAGATCCTTCCATTTTCTGATATCTTCTTCAATTTCTTTCTTTAGAGATTTAAAGTTCTTATCAAAAAGGTCCTTCACTTGTTTAGTTAGTGTTATCCCAAGGTATTTTATATTATTTGTGGCTATTGTAAAGGGTGATGTTTCTCACTTCTTTCTCAGCCCTTTTATCATTTGTGTATAGGAGGGCTACTGATTTTTTTTGAGTTGATCTTGTATCCTGCCACTTTACTGAAGGAGTTTATCAGCTGTAGGAGTTCCCTGGTAGAGGTTTTGGGGTCACTTATGTATACTATCATAACATCTGCAAATAGTGAAAGTTTGACTTCTTCCTTGCCAATTTGTATTCCTTTGATCTCCTTTTGTTGTCTTATTGCTCTAGCTAGAACTTCTAGTACTATATTGAATAAATATGGGGAGAGTGGACAGCCTTGTCTTGTTCCTGAATTTAGTGGTATCACTTTGAGTTTCTCTCCATTTAATTTGATGTTTGCTGTTGGCTTGTTATAAATTGCTTTTATTATGTTTAGAAATGTTCCTTGTATTCCTGATCTTTCCAAGACCTTTATCATGAAGGGGTGTTGGATTTTGTCAAAGGCTTTTTCAGCATCTAAGGAGATGATCATGTGGTTTTTTTTCTTTCATTTTGTTTATATGGTGTATTACATTGACTGATTTTCATAGGTTGAACCATCCTTGCATCCCTGGGATGAATCCTACTTGGTCATGATGGATGATTGTTTTGATGTATTCTTTGATTCGGTTTGCCAATATTTTGTTGAGTATTTTTGTATCAATGTTCATGAGGGAGATTGGTCTGTAGTTCTCTTTCTTTGTTGCATCTTAGTGTGGTTTGGGTATCAGGGTAATTGTAGCCTCATAAAAAGAGTTTGGTAGTGTTCCTTCTGTTTCTATTGTGTGGAACACTTTGATGAGTATTGGTATTAGTTCTTCTTTGAAAGTCTGGTAGAATTCTGCACTGAAACCATCTGGTCCTGGGCTTTTTTTGGTTGGGAGACTTTTGATGACTGTTTCTATTTCTTTAGGGGTTATTGGTCTATCTAAATGGTTTTTCTGGTCTTGATTTAATTTTGGTATGTGGTATTTATTCAGAAAATTTTCCATTTCTTCCTGGTTTTCCATTTTTGTGGAGTACATATTTTTGAAGTATGATCTGATGATTCTCTGGATTTCCTCGTTGTCTGTTGTTATGTCTCCCTTTTCATTTCTGATTTTGTGAATTTGGGTGCACTCTGTTTGCCTTTTTGTTAATTTGGCTAGGGGTTTGTCTATCTTGTTGATTTTTTCAAAGAACCAACTCTTTGTTTCATTGATTTTTTGTATTGTTCTCTTGTTTTCTATTTCGTTGATTTCAGCCCTCAATTTGATTATTTCCTGGCGTCTATTTCTCCTGGGTGAGTTTGTTTCTTTTTGTTCTAGAGCTTTCAGCTGTGATGTTAATTCATTGGTATGGGATTGCTCCATCTTCTTTATGTGTGCATTTAGAGCTATGAATTTTCCTCTTAACACTGCTTTCATAGTGTCCCATAAGTTTGGGTATGTTGTATTTTCATTTTCATTGAATTCTAGGAAATCTTTAATTTCTTTCTTTATTGTTTCCTTGACCCATTGATATTTCAGGTGGGCATTATTTAGTTTCCATGAGTTTGTGGGTTTTCTATAATTTTTGTTGTTGTTGAGTTCTAACTTTAAGGCATGGTGGTCTGATAAGATACAGGAGGTTATTCCAATTTTTTTTTTTTGTATCTGTTGAGATTTGTTTTGTGTCCAAGCATGTGGTCAATTTTTGAGAAGGTTCCATGGGGTGCTGAGAAGAAGGTATATTCTTTTGTGTTAGGATGGAATGTTCTGTAGATATCTATTAGTTCCATTTGAGTCATAACATCTGTTAGGTCCTTTATTTCTTTGTTAAGTTTCAGTCAGGTAGATCTGTCTTTTGGTGAGAGTGGTGTGTTAAAATCTCCCACTACTAATGTGTGGGGTTTGATGTGCATTTTAAACTTTAGTATTGTTTCTTTTATGAATGTGGGTGCTTTTGTATTTGGAGCATAAATGTTTAGAATTGAGACTTCATCTTGGTGGATTTTTCCCGTGATAAATATGTAATGTCCATCATGATCTCTTTTGATTGATTTTAGTTTGGAGTCTATTTTATTAGCTATTAGGATAGCTACACCAGCTTGTTTCTTAGTTCCATATGCTAGGGAAGCCTTTTCCCAGCCCTTTACTTGGAGGTAGTGTCTGTCTTTGAAGTTAAGGTGTGTTTCTTGTATGCAGCAGATGGATGGGTCCTGTTTTCTTATCCATTCTGTTAGCCTGTGTCTTTTTATAGGTGAGTCAAGACCTTTGATATTGATGGATATTAATGACCAGTGATTGTTAATCCCTGATCTTTTTTGTGGTTGTGTTGTGTTGTCCTTCTGTGGTGTTCGTTGTTGTGGGATTATCTATTGCTTGATTTTTCATGGACGTGTTTAGCTTCTTTGGGTTGGATTTTCCCTTCTAGTGCTTTCTGTAGGGCTGGGTTTGTGGACAGGTATTGATTAAATCTGGTTTTATCCTGGAACATTTTGTTTACTCTGCCTACGGTGAGTGAGAGTTTTGCTGGGTATAATAGTCTGGGTTGGCATCCGTGGTCTCTTAGTGTCTGCATAAGATTTGTCCATGATCTTCTAGCTTTCATAATCTCTATTGAGAAGTCTGGTGTTATTCTGATGGGTTTGCCTTTATATGTTACTTGGTCTTTTTCCTTTGTGGCTCTTAATATTTTTTCTTTGTTCTGTGTGTTTAGTGTTTTGATTATTATGTGGCAAGGGGACTTTTTTTTTTTTTTTGATCCAGCCTATTCGGTGTTCTGTAAGCTTCTTGTATCTTCATAGGTACTTCTTTCTTTAGGTTAGGAAAGTTTTCTTCTATGGTTTTGTTGAATATATTTTCTCTGCCTTTGAGTTGGTATTCTTTTCCTTCTTCTATCCCTATTATTCTTAGGTTTGGTCTTTTCATGGTGTTTCAAATTTCCTGGACGTTTTGTGTTACGACTTTTTTGTCTTTAGTGTTTTCTTTGTCTGACGAATCTATTTTCTCTATTGTGTCTTCAGTGTCAGAGATTCTCTGTTCCATCTCTTGCAATTGGTTGGCTATGCTTATTTCTGTAGCTCTTGTTCATTTAGTCAGGATTTCTATTTCCAGCATTCCCTCAGCATGTGTTTTCTTTATTGTCTCTAATTCATTTTTCAGATCTTGGAATGTTTCTTTCATCTGTTTAATTGTTTTTTCTTGGCTTTCTTTGATTTCTTCCCATTTTTTTGTTCGTTTTTTCTTCCATTTCTTTAAGGAAGTTTTTAATTTCCTCTTTAATAGAGTTTTTCATTTCCTCTTTAAGGGAAGTTTTTATTTCCTCTTTAAGGGAGTTTTTCATTTCCTCTTTAAGGGAAGTTTTTCTTTCCTCTTTGAGGGAATGTTTTATTTCTTCTTTAAGGGCCTCTATCATCTTCTTAAAGTCATTTTTAGGGTTGATTTCTTCTGTTTCTTCTGTCTTGGTATGTTCAGGTCTTGCAGGTGTAGAATCACTAGGTTCTGATATTGCCATATAGGTCTTTATGTTGTTGCCTGTATTTTTGCACTGGCATCTACTCATCTCTTCCTCTGTGCGGTGCAGGTGGTGTCTGTGTCTCAGAATGCCTCTCTTGTTCTAATTTTTAGTCTTGGTTTAGTAGGAGTTCTTGGTTAAATTGGTGCTATTGGGCTATTTCTTCAGGAGCAGCCGATCTCAGTCGGTGAATTATATACTTATGATTCTGGTGATCTGGTTTGGTGGTTGGGCAGTGCCTTCTTCTGTGTTCCCAGGTCACGATTTGTTCATTTGTCAACTTCTCAGCTGATCTTGTTTCTTCAGACTTCCAACTGTAGGCATCTGAATCCTCTCCCAGATGGGTTTCAGCTGAGCGGGGTAGTCTCACCATCACCTCCAAGTTGTTGGGTTTTGCAGGATCAGCAGCTATGCCCTGGGTTGTCCTCAGATGGAGTGTTCAGATTTGTTCTGTTTCCGTCCCACGGAAATAGTTTCTTCCCTGGGTGTTGGAGTTAGGCTTGTCCCTGTTCCACGCTGCGCATGCTTGTCTCTGTCACTGGGCCTGTCTACCCCTGCCCTCAGCTGCCTGGCCTTTATTTCCTTGTCAGCTGCTGCTGGGTTTGTCTGCTTCTGCGGGCTGCCGCCGGGCCTATATGTCTCTGCCAGCTGCCGCCGCGCCTGTATTTCTCTCCTGGCTGCCGCCGGGCCTGTATGTCCCTGTCGGCCACCGCCGCTGGTCCCGTCTATCTCTGTGGCCTGCCACCGTGGGCCTACCTGCGTCTGCTTGTCTCTGCCGCTGGGCCTGTCTACCTCTGTGGCCCGCCACTGGGCCTGTATGTCTCTGCCGGCTGCTGCTGGGCCTGATTGTCCTTGTTGGCTGCTGCCTGTCTACCTCTACGGGCCGCTGCTGCAGGCCTACCTGCATCTGCTTGTCTCCTCCGCTGGGCCTGTCTACGTTGTTGAACCATCGTTGGGCCTGTATGTCTCTGCCGGCTACCGCCGGGCCTGAATGTCCCTGTCTGCCACCGCGTCTGGGCCTGTCTACATCTGGGGTCCGCCGCCGGGCCCGTCTACCTCTGTGGTCCACTGCTGGGCCCGTCTACCTCTGTGGTCCACTGCTGGGCCCGTCCACCTCTGTGGTCTGCTGCCGCAGGGCTACCTGCGTCTTCTTGTCTCCGCTGCCGGGCCTGTCTACCTCTGTGGGCTGCCGCTGGGCCTGTATGTCTCTGCCAGCTGCTGCCGGGCCTGAATGTCCCTGTTGGCCACCGCTGGGTCCGTCTACCTCTGCAGGCAGCCACCGTGGACCTACCTGCCTCTGCTTGTCTCAGCTGCCGGGCCCGAGAGCCTGAGTTAGGCTGGGCCCACCATCATCTCTCCCAGCACTCTCTCTCTCTATCTTTCTTTCTTTCCGATATGTTGCTTTTAAAAAGAGGTTCTGCTTTTGTTTCCACAGAAGATGAGAACCTGTGCATTGCTTCCAGGCTAATATGGTTTGATCAAGGAAGATTCCCTGAGAGGCTCAGATGATCCAACATCTAAAAACAGCTTCAAGGCAACTGGCTCAGAGAATACAGTGATACAGACTGCTCCAGTTAGGACTTGACCACAATTCTTAATTTTCTCAGGATAGATTACCAGTGCCCCCTATCAGCAGGTAGTAGTAAGAGAAGCTATGCCCAAATTTCCAAAATATTGTTTATAAATGTTCATTGTTATTTAAAGGTGGTTGATTTTAAATGTAATCTCTTTCTAAAGATGAAAATGGGATATAGATATGATAGAATAAAAGGCAAGACTATTGAATCCACTTTTAATGACTAACAACTTGTTTAAAATGTTTTACATTGCTATACATTTTAGTTTATTACATATTGAAAGTTAATTTTGTTATACTGTATATATATTTCTACTCTTGTTTAAGGTATTATGGTTATGTAACTCACTTAAATTGTAATGGATAATTAAGAAATATAGATTAATAGTTAATCATCTATGATAACCAAACAATCATATTAGTTGTTTTTAGGTATACAAAGATATATTTCAGATAGATAGGTAATCTTCAAACAATTCAAGGACCTATAGAATATGACATTTAAAATGTTTTTAAAACTTACTCTTTCTGAACAATGAGACATGTCTGCTCCTGGCAGCACTGATTTACTTCAGAAAGGAGTATGGGTGTCCAAAACACTCTATATGGAATTCATATTCTTCTTGGCAAAAATAGCAGTTTGGGTAAGAAACTGCTCTTATCTGGACTGCTGATAATATATTGTGTAAACTGGACATGCAGGACCAATAGGAAGGTGACCACTGATATTTGTAAGGCAAAATGTTCCTTCAAGTTCCTGCTTCACAGAAGAAACTGCCAGACATTCTACAGGACACAAGAAAAAGTGACTGAAAAACTATATGCCTATAGGCTGAAGATGGATGCCCCAATGTTACAAAGGAACTTTCAGTGACTGTCCAAGCAGCCCGCTGTCTCTGTCATTCTAGATTTTTGGAAGCTGCTTACAATACTCTTCCTGTTTACTTAGGTAATATTATATCTTTGATGTAGTTGAAAACTAGATAGTTATAATTATGGTTTTCCTTGGTTAAGATAAGAGATAAGGTAAATAGGAAACCTTAGGTTCACAAATATAGGATAGATAGGATATCTTCTTTAATTTTGTCAAGTAAAAATAGACTAGATATTATACCTAAGATTCTTGCTTGTAATTTTATTATGTTGAAATTAAAACCTTCCTTTTGAATAGAAAGAAATGGGGAAATGATGGGTGATATCATTCTGTATGCTGGGAATATGTATTGCTCTGACTGGTTGATAAATAAATCTGTTTGGCCAATGGTTAGGCAGAATAAGGTTAGGCAGGACACTCCAACTAGAGAGAGAGGAAGGAGAGGGGCAGAGCTGGGAGATCCTTCTTGCTACCACCATAAGAAGCAAGATGTAAATACTGGCAAGCCACAAGCCATGTAGCAAAGCACAGATTTAGAGAAATGGGTTAATTTAAGATGTAAGAGCTAGATAGCAAGAAGCCTGAGTCATTAGGCAATATAGTTTGTAAATATCATAAGCCTCTGTGTATTTATTTGGGTCTGAGCAGCTGCAGACCAGGCAGGATACAGGAAAATTTTCAGCTACAATTAGATACTTGGATAGTTTAACCAGCTTGCTTCTTAGGTCCATTTGATTGGACTTAACATTTCCCCAACCCTTTACTGTGGGGTAATGTCTGTATTTGAAGTTAAGGTGTGATTTTTATATGCAGCAGAAGGAATGATGCTATTTTTGTATCCATTCTGTCAGCCTGTGTCTTTGTATAGGCAAATTGATTCCATCGATTTTAAGAAATATTGATGATTAGTGATTGTTACTTCCTGTTATTTTTTGGTTTTGGTTGTAGGTGTGATAGTGTGTGTGTTTCCCTTCTTTGGGTTTTGCTAATGTGGGATTATCTATTGCCTGTGTTTTCATAGGTACAGCTAAATTCCTTGGGTTTCAGTTTTCCTTCTAGTACTTTCTGTAAGGTTGGAATTGTTATTGACTATCTTATTTTATTCATCTACGGTGATTGAAAATTTTGCTGGTATTAGTAGCCTGGGATGGCATCCATGGTCTCTTAGTATCTGCAAAACATCTGTCCAGGACCCTCTGGCTTTTAGAGTCTCCATTTTGAATTCAGATGTAATTGTGATAGGTCTGCCTTTATATGTTATTTGTCCTTTGTTTTTTACCACTCTTAATAGTCTTTCTTTATTCTGTATATTTAGTGTTTTGATTATTATGTGGCAAGGGGACTTTTTCCAATCTATTTGGTGTTCTGTAAGCTTCCTGTACTTTTATAGACATGTCTTTCTTTAGGGTAGAAAAATTTTTTTCTGTAATTTTATTGAATATATTTTCTGTTCCTGTGAGCTAGAATTCTTCTCTTTCTTCTACATCTATTATTCTTATATTTGATCTTATCATGGTGTCCCAGATTTTCTGAATGTTTGGGTTTTAAGGATTTTCAGGATGTAACATTGTATCATCTATTGCCTTTATCATTTCTTCAACACCTGAGATTCTTTCTTCTTTCTCTGGTATTCTGTTGGTGATGCTTGCATCTGTAAACCCAGTTTTATGGTGGTATTTTATTTGTACTGAAATGTGATTTTCATTGTATGTTAATAAATAAAGTTGCCTGGGGGTCAGAGCTATTAGAGCCATAGCAAGAGCATGGTGGTGGTGGCGCACGGCTTTAATCCCAGCACTTGGTAGAAGAGCTAGGCAGATTTCTGTGTGTTCAGGAATACAGCCAGCATTGGAGACATATGCCTTTAAGACCTGGAGGGTGGTACTTACAGGCAGTGACAAGGCAGTCATGTATTTGGGTTTACAACCAATGAGAAGGCAAAACAGAAAGACTATTTAAAGATAGACACACAGGAAGTAACTCTCTTTTGGGGAAGCTAGGAGCACTGCAGGATATAAGATTTTAGCTCTGAGCTCTGACCTCTTGGCTTTCTCTTTTACATTGGTTCTGTGTTTTTTATTTTAATAAGACGGTTACTTACATCTACATCTGGCACCCAATGTGAAAAGAATCCTTTAAATATCACTTGGGGCTGGCTCCCTAGTCCGAGCAACTGACTCCCTAGCCTGAACAGCCGGCTCCCTAGCCCCGGCCCAGGTCTGCTTGGCCTCAGGCCAGACTAACCGAGAACTGCTTGCTTAAAGCCGGTGCTACAAACAACTCAGGCCTGCCCTGCCAAACAGGGCCCCTGCATGTAAAGCCAAGCCTTGACTCAGCTCAAGAGGGAACAAGTGGCTGGATTTAAGCTTTAGCTGGCTAAGCTTTTGCTTTTGCTTTCTCCTACTCTCTCTCTCTCTCTCTCTCTCTCTGGATTCACACCTAGGACACTAGGTGGCTGTTTTGAAATTCCCTCAGATTTCTACTGTTCTATGCAGATTTGGTAAGTCACAACATATCAGATATTTTAAAGGAAACTATTTAAAAGAGAATTTTTTCCACATTAAAAAAAAATTGGTTTTATGTGTACATTGGAAGAATGGGTTTTGTTTCAAATTTTAGGCAGTCTGACAATGGAACAATTATATGAGAAGATTAGTATTATTGGAATTATGCAGTTTATCACTATGCTTATCCTCATTTTACTATTTAAAAATATAGTCGATTTAAGTGCTAGGATGACAGCTTTAGAAAAACTTGTTAAACCTGTAAAAATTCACACAGAAGAAATTAACAGTGAAGTTGTTTCAAGTTTGGATCATAAGGTTACAGAAAGAAAGACTCTTTTTACAAAGTCACCCTTAATTTATACTGTAACCGTACAGCAGATGCCTGATCAAATGTTTACACAAAATATTTGTGCTCCAATTGAAATGTTGGATTTTAAAAGGTTTAAGGAGGCAATAGTATCTTATGGCATGCATTTCCCATATGTAAAGCAAATGTTAAACTCTTGGTCAACATATAATAGGATTGTACCACAGGACTGGTGGGAGCTGGCATAAGCTGTTCTTGAACCCAGCCAGAGGCTGCTGTTTTTAACTTGGTTTAAGGATGAAGCTAAAAACATAGAAAAACAATGGAAGGATAAAGGAATACAAGTTTTCCAGGATCAGCTTATTGGAGAAGGCCAATATGTTTTGGTACAAACACAATGTTTATATGATGTCTAAACCATAATTTTATGTTGACCAGCAGCCTTGAATGCATGGGACAGAGTTGAGGAAACAGGAAAAAAACCTGAGTCATTTACAAAGGATATGCAAGGCCCAAAAGAATCTTTCACAGATTTTTTTTACAAAGACTGGCTTTAGCAGTAAAGAGAATGGTTTCGAATTCAGAAGCTAGTAAGGCAATAATTGAATCTTTGGCCTTTGAGAATGCGAATGCAGCATGCAAAAGAATAATCAGGCCGTTAAAGGCAAGATCTGCACCATTGGAAGATTGGATTAGAGACACAATTAATGTTGAGGCTCATGAGTATGATATGTGGGTAGGAAAAGCAATTTCAAAAGGTTTGAGGAGTGTTAGATGTTTTGGATGTGGAAAGCAAGGACATTTGAAAAGGGACTGTAGACAGGTCATTCCTAGAAACAATGTTTCTTCAAGGAACAATGGCAACAGAATGCCCCTTCCTTCTGGAGTATGCAGAAGGTGTGGTAAGGGAAAACAATGGAAAAACAAATGTAGATCAATAAAGGACAGACAGGGTAATCCTTTGCCTCAGTTTTGGGGAAACTCCCGGAGGGGCCTCATAAAGGCCCCCATAGCAAATCCAGTTCAAACCTTTCCTGCAGCTGTAGAGGAAACCGCTACTCAGAGCGATTAAATAACCAAATGCTTATTGGAATAAATCATGCTGGTCTGGATGATGAAACAGAGAGAATAGAAAATTCAAGAGAAAACATAAAGAATTTTTTTTTCTTTTTGCAAACTTCTATTAATGAACAAAAACCAAAATTAACAATAAAAATAAATGTTGTTTTGTTGTCTGGTCTGCTAGACACAGGTGCAGATGTTACCATAATTGCACCAGAATTTTGGCATCCAACTTGGCCTCTTCAGGAGGTAAACGTTCAACTGTTAGGAATTGGGACATTATCTCAGGTAAAACAGAGTGCAAGATGGCTGGAATGTATAGGTCCAGAAGGACAGAGAGGAAAATTAAAACCATATGTGGCTAACATAGCTATGAACCTCTGGGTTTGAGACTTGTTGCAACAATGGAATACTCAGATTAGCATCCCTCCAATCTCAGAAACAAATCATAAACTAGCACATGTTTCTGAGAGAAATATTACAAGGAATTATTTTGAGTGGTCACCAGCCATCCATATTATACAAGAACAGGGCACAACTACTGATGATCTTCCAAAGACACCAACAGCTCTACCTTTAAAATGGTTAACAGAAAAGCCTGTATGGGTTCATCAATGGCCTTTATCAACGGAGAAACTCCAGGCTTTAGAAGAGCTGGTAGAAGAACAGTTAAATGCTCAGCATATTGAACAATCAACCAGCCCTTGAAATTCTCCTGTATTTGTTATTAAAAAGAAATCTGGTAAATGGAGAATGGTAACAGACCTTAGAGCAATTAACAAAGTAATTCAGCCAATGGGCTCTCTACAATCTAGAATTCCTTTGCCTACTCTGTTACCAAAAGGATGGCCACTCATAGTTATTGATTTAAAAGACTGATTCTTTTCTATACTCTTACAAGAAAAAGACAGAGAAAGATTTGCTTTCACGGTCCCTACTTATAATAATTCTCAACTGGTTAAACGATTTCAATGGAGGGTCCTTCCACAGGGAATGTTGAATAGCCCAACTCTGTGCCAATATTTTGTACAACAGCGAAGGGAAGTGATACGTAAAAAATTTCCTAAATCTATACCATCAAAATTGGTAAAGGTTCAATTTGAACAAGAGAAACCTCTTAACTAGAGGAGGTGATAGTTCATCAACCAGCATGAACATCCATTTTAAACTAACTTGTACCAGTAACACATGACTTTTCATTTAATCAGATAATAATTTGCCAAAAAGGAACATCCCCAAAATTAGTCTTGGGGAAAGGTTTTGTTTTTGTCCTTTAGGAGAATGAAAGTTAAGGAATCTGAAGAACACAAGACAAATGAGACAACTGAAGAAAAGGGACAAATCATCTATCCCAGGAAACAGAGTGAAACAGAGTATGGGTATATATTATCTAAAAAATTTTATGTCTTCCTAAATGATTGTTTCTGCTTTTCTCTAAAGATTTAACACTATTGGTCTTATATTAGTCCCAGTTCAATTAAAAGTTAACACTGACTTTGGAGTTGGAGAATGGCTCTCTCTTTCTTTAAACTCAAGCATGTTGTTAAAAGGAAAATGCAAACTCCCTATATCATGCCAGAATAAAAGAGCCATCTTCTGCTGTGGGACAGGACAAATCCAATTTAATCAAGGGACTCTTCTATTACTAATCTCAACTCTTTGATTCTATTCTGTTTCTTTAAACTTTTCTTAAAGTATAAATTTTATATCAAAATTTACAATATATACATATATATACATATATATATATATATATATATATATATATATATATATATACATTTTAAACTTAGAGATATGAATGGTCATATAGAGTACTAACTAATTCTAGAAAAAAAGGCTTCAATTAGCTGCATATGTATGTCTTTGTGTCTTTGAGTCTTTTATCAGTTTTCTGCAGGAAATCACGGCCAGGCCTAACATCAACTGAAGTCTCCAGAAAGAAGATGGGGCCCCACAACAACAATTCCACGTGGACAATAATAATATCACTAAGCTGACAAACATCATCTACAGATCAGCTTTGAACTGCAAGGTACTCAGAGCAATTTTGAGATGACAAGCTGAGATGATCATGTCTCAAAGAGTACTTGAATAAGGACTTGAGATAAACCCTGAACTTTGGCATTATACACAGACTAGATAATGAAGGATATAGTTACCTTTCCTAGAATTTGACAATCAACCTAAAATTTTTCTTTCAGGATAAAGATACCTTTGCCCATACCCAGCAGGAAGCAATTTTAAGACTACGACGCCCACATTGCCAAAGAGGTGGTGAGAGGCAGGTGGTTTTTTTGTTCTTTTAATGGGTTTTGGGTCTGGGATAATTTTTATTGTTTAGGGGGGGTTGGTTACAAGTTGTTGACAAGCGTTAGGAAAAAGGCTAAGCAAAGGAGATTAGATTTAAGGTTCTTGTTTTAAAAAAAGAAAGAAAAGAAAAGAAAGGAAAAGAAAAGGAAAAAACAATTACTAGTTTTAAATACTTTACCTTATTACCAACAATTAGGATATAAAGAAATGAAAGTTAGTAGTTAGACATTACAATAGAAATTGTAGTCATATTAGATATATTTTAAAAATTGAGCAGATATATTTTAGACAGGTCATCTTCAAACCTTTCAGAGATCTACAGAATATGGCATTTAAAATGTTTTAATAACTTAGAAATTTTTCTTTTTTGAGACATGCCGGCTCCTGGCAGTACCAATCTACTTCAGAGAAAATTTGGGCATTGAAGAAACTGCATATGGAGTTAACTTTCATTGTGGCAAAAGTTAGCCACTGGACAACAAAGTATCCTCGAATCAACAGCACAAAATGGACAGACAGAACACAAAACAAAGGACTACTGATACCTGCCAAAACAAGTGTGGTTATGGCTTTATCAAAAGGCATTTTCTGAGGCCAGGATAATATGGCACCATCCCTGAAGTGGCCTTCACAATCCCGAAAAGGTACAGTGCCCTTTTCTTCAAAGGCAGCTGAACAGGCAGTGGGCCAATGGCTTCTGTTGTACAATGGAACAGCAGCTTAAAGTTCACGCCTCTCAATAGTAGACTGGCATTTAATAGAAGGATGTGGAGAAGAAGGGTATGCTGAGATGAAGCCATATATACACAACCTAGAGGAATGGACAGCTGAATTCAAAAACCATCAACAATTTCCAGAATTTAAAATCCTGAATCATGACGACACTAGTGGAATTCAGGTATTTTTGGTACATGGACTGCTCTCACCCAATGTGAGTTTGAACTGTTGACCTTGTGTACATCCTATTTCACAAATGAGTCTGCCAGATATGCTAAGCCTATAGGCTGAAGATGATGCGCCAACACTGAGGAGAAACTCCAGGTGACTGTCTAGGCAGCTGGCTGTTTCTGTCAACTCATAAAATTTTTGGAAGTTGCTTGCATGCACTTCCTGTTTTTATTTTTATTTTTTAGCTAATATTATTTCCTTCTTGGGTCTCTGAGGGAGTTGAAGATTAGTTAGTTATAGTTAAAGATTAATTAGGATAGAAAGTGAATTAGATACATCTTGGTTTTACCAAAATAGGATAGATAATGGAATTATTTTCTCTTATTTGTCAAATACAAATGGACTAGAAATCATTTAGGTATTTGTTACTTGTATATATTGTATATAGTTATTGTACTTTTGTATATATTTTTTCTTTTGTTAGTTACAACCTTTTTTCTTTTTATTAAAATAGAAAAGGGGAAATATGGTGGTATTTTATTTGTACTGAAATGTGATTTTGATTGTATGTTAATAAATAAAGTTGCCCAGGGGTCAGAGCTATTAGAGACATAGCAAGAGTGTGGTGGTGGTGGTGGCGGTGGCGGCAGCGGCTGCGGCAGCGGCAGCAGGGCACGCCTTTAATCCCAGCTCTTGGTAGAAGAGCTAGGTAGATTTCTATGTGTTCAGGGATACAGCCAGCATTGGAGACACACGCCTTTAAGACCTGGAGAGCGGTACTTACAGGAAGTGACAAGGCAGTCATGTGTTTGGGTTTACAACCAATGAGAAGGCAGAACAGAAAGACTATTTAAAGACAGACACACAGGAAGTAGCTCTCTTTCTGGGAAGCTAGGACACTGCAGGAGGTAAGATTTTTATCTCTGAGCCTGACCTCTCGGCTTTCTCTTTTACATTGCTTCTTTGTTTCTTATTTTAATAAGACGGTTGGTTACATCTACATAGTTTATTTACCCAGATTTAACATTTCCAGAATTCACTCAGATCTTGTTTTATTTATTGCCTGTATTTCAATTTTCAAGTCTTGAACTGTTTCCTTTACCAGTTTGATTCTTTTTTCTTGGATTTCTTATTTTTTAAAGGAATTTAATGATTTCTTTCAATTTTTTGTTTGTCCTTTCCTTGATTTCTTTAAAGGAATTTTTCATTTCCTATTGAAGGGTCTCTATCATTTTCATAAAGTTATTTTTAAGGTCATTTTCTTTGGCTTCATCTGTTTTGGGATGTTAAGTTCTTTCTTCTCTAGGACCACTGGATTCTGCTGGTACCATTTTGCCCTTTATGTCATTGCATGTATTCCTACACTGCCATTTCCCCATTTAGGTTTGAGATAAGTTCATGTACAGTTGTTGGTCCATGTAATTTCTTTGTTGGATGGGTTTTTGTTACTTTATTGTCTGTTTCCTTTATGGTCTTGTGGCTTGAATGACCAAGGTTTCTGGTAGTTGGCTGGTCCTCAGGTCTAGTAAGGTTGTCTCAACTGAGGTTTGTAGGGGTTTGGGGACTTTTAATGCAGTGTATCCTCCAGTTCGTCTAGATTGTATGGGCATTATTTGTGCCTATGGAGTCTGTTTTTCTGACTAGTGTGTGTTATGCCCATGTCAATGGAGATTCTTCCTCCAACTGGTGTATGTGGTGCTGCTGCCTATAAGGGCTGATATTTGTCCAGCATGTGTGGATGGCCTTTGTGCATATAGTGTCTACTGTTGTTCTAACTTGTGTAGGTGCTTCTTGTGTCTATAGGGGCTGCTGTTCTTCCAACTGGAAGAGTTGTTGCTTGTATAGGGGCTGCTGTTATTCCAACTGGTGGAAGTTGTATTGTACCTATAGTGGCTGCTGATAATATGGTAAATGGTTGGCTATGTGGAGGATGATGGGGTCAGTAGGTTTGGGTGGCAGAGTTTGTTGTAGAGGCTTCAAAGTCCAGTGGGTATTGGGAGTGGTGGTGCATTCTGCCCACAGATCTCTCATCAGTTGGCCTGCTGCAGGGAACTGCTCCAGAGCAGTGGAGATATAGGCTCTAATTTTTAAATTATCATAGATAATTTATATCAGATGCTGGTGCATCAGATATGTTGAACCTTTTGTTTTCCCAGCTCTCTCAGGGCCTTCTCATGTCTCCTTGCAGAGGCACTAAGCACAGAAAAAAAGCCCAAAACAAAACAAACAAAAACAAAAATAACATCAACAAATGAAAAGAAAACACTGGTGCCTGCTCCAGCATAAAGCCAAGCCTGCAGCCTGGTGCCTAAAGTAAGACTCTTTATGCTAACACAATATTTAAGGACTTTATATTTTTCACTGAATATGAATGCTGGAAATGAAACAGGATTAAAGTAAAAAATGTTAATTCAAAATGTAGTAGTTAGTATTATATACTGCTACTAAACAAGAAGAAATATTAAAGTATCTGCTTCACAAACCAGAAGTTGAACTTAAAACACTGAGATAAAGATGAAATAATAATTTTTTTTCAGATATATCAGAACAATTGATGTTCACAGAATTAAGTAGTAATTATTTTAACTTTTCATCTAGTTGCTAGCATGACATTAGATTTTAGATACCAAATTTTAGAGTTATATATACTATTTGGGTGAAATATTAATTCTGAGTAATGAAAGCTGTATGCTAATTTTTGTAATAAGCCATGCATGAAAGATGCATTTTGTTCAGGTACCTTGTCTCCCTAGCACATACTCCTTTCTTCAGAGGAACAGTTATCTGGAGCCCCTGTATTTAGGGTATGTGTAAAATGCAGTTTTTCTGGTTTTTTTTTTCCCCAAAGAATCTTTGAGTGCATGGGTCTCTGCTCAGATGTGTCATGAAGATGTACCTCACCACAGTATCAATACCCATGGAAATGAATGAAATTTACAAAATTAATACTCTGATAAAACTTGTGTCTTAAATGAACTTTAAAGATGTTTCTTATTGGCCAGGTGTTGGTGAAGCAGTCCTTTAATGCCAGCACTCAGGAGGCAGAGCCAGCTGGATCTCTGTGAGTTCAAGGCCAACCTGATCTATAGAGTGAGATCCAGGACAGGCACCAAAACTACACAGAGAATCCCAGTCTCAAAAAAACAAAACAAAAAAAATCTTATCTATAAACTTTAGATTTTATCATCACCTTGGTAAACAATAATTGTCTAGCATACTTTGTTGCCAGTTATAATCATGTTTGTTCTCTTTCAGGGCTGACAAATTTGAGTACAGTACTGTAAAATCTAACTTTGTTCGAACAAAGCATTTTCAAAGCCAGTTCACACTTGCTTGAGATGCTACTGTCTCAATGAATAGTTGCTTTCATTGATAAGATTTGATGAATTGCCTGACACCATCATTTTCAAGCATCATGCATGATGTGTAAATGTTGCTGAGAATTCCTTTGTAGTTTTTTTATTTAGAATTGATTTGCAGTTGAGTGATATTTGAAATGAATAAATTATTTTCATTCTTTTCTTAAGTTTTATGACACAAAAATACCATATTGTACAAATTTTAAAATATGTTAGGTAAAGAGAAAACAAATACATTTGACAAAGTGTGATGAGAGCATTCAAATTTTACTTTTATATTCTCAATCTAACATTTTGCTCTCAATATATTATGATCATATCGTAAATTACTAAATTACTGTGAAATAATATGCATTGTTCTTATGTAGAAAATATGTTAATGAAAATTAGTAGCACCAGTATACAAATAGGTACCAATATATAACCAACTGAATGTATATCAGTCAGCTCTTGGATGACTTTTGTATAGTTTTTTTTTTTTTTTTTTTTTTTTTTTTGGGAAACAGAAAGATCTCATGAAGATATTAAGACAGAAAGAAACTATTAGCAGATTCAGTACAGGTATAATGATCAGAAGATGTGATGCAGGGTTGGGGGATGAGGCATGAAGGCCTAATGTGAAACAACCCATGCTGTACTTAAAGCTTCTCTAATTATTTACTGGGCTAGGATATGCCACATAATTGTCACCCATTTTCAGAGGGCCTAGTATGGTCCCATGCAGGCTCCCCAGCAGTCAGTCCAGTGTCCATGAACACCCACTAGCTTAATTCATCTATCTCTAAATTTTTTCCCATCATGATCCTGACCCCTCTTGCTTCTGTAGTCCCTTCGGCCTCTCTTCTTCTGAATGCCAGGAGCTTGGCTAATTGCTTGCCTGTGGGTCTCTACAATTGCTTCCATCAATCACTGGATGTAGGTTCTATTATGGTAATTAGGATGGACACCAATCTGTGTACAGATGAATACTCGTTCAAGCACCCTATCCACCATACCTATGAGTCCTATTTGAGGACCTCTTTGTGAGTTCCTGGTGATTTCCCTAGCTCCAGATTTCTCCCTACTACCAAAATGGTTCACTCTGTTAAGATAATTCTTTCATTGCTTTCCTTCTCCATCTCTCCTCCAACTTGGCCATGTCAAACCCCCATGTTATGACCACCCATCCCATTCCCTTCAGTTCCTTTTTCCAGTTTACCTAGGAGATCTTAACCCTTTCCCCTTCCTGGGGCAATCCATGTCTGTATCACTTAGGGTCCTCCTCTTTACCTGGCTTCCAAAATAGCAGCCTACAGAATGGGAAAAAATCTTTATCAACCCCATATCTGACAAAATTCTGATCTGCAAAATATATAAAGAACCCAAGAAAGTAGACATTAAAATATCAAATAGTTTCATTAAAAAATGGTGTGCAGATGTTAACAGAGAATTCTCAATAGAAGAATGTCAAATAGCCAAGAGACATTTAAAGAAGTGTTCAAAATCTTTAGCCATCAGGGAAATACAAATCAAAATGACTCAGAGATACCATCTTACACCTATCAGAATGGCTAAGATCAAAAACACTGATGACAGCTAATGTTGGAGAGGATGTAGAGAAAGGAGAACATTGCTCCACTGCTGGTGGGAATGCAATATTCTACAGCCACTCTGGAAATCAATATGGTGGTATCTCAGAAAATTGGGAATCAACCTACCTCAAGAAATGCTCAGTCATACCACAAGAACAATTGTTCAACTATGTTCATAGCAGCATTATTCATAACAGCCAGAACCTGGAAACAACCTAGATGCCCCTCAACTGAATAATGGATGGAGAAAATTAGACATATTTACACAATGGATTATTATGCAGTGGCAAAAAAATGTCATCATAAAATGTGTATGCTAATATGTGGAACTAGAAAAAAATCATCCTGAGTGAGGTACCCAGACCAGAAAGACAATCATGGCATGTTCTCACTCATAAGTGAATATTAGTTGCAAAGTAAAGAATAGATTATATCTTTAGACCAATAATTTAGATTGCCTTCATTTTGTTGATGTTTGATTTTATCTTCTTTCAATGTTCTCTTCACTACAGATGAGTGGTGATATATTGTTTATAATCTAGAAAATAAAGCTTGCCTGACAATCAGAGGATAGAGCTAGCTACAGAGTTAGCCATAGGGGTCAGGCAGTGTTGACACAGACTTTTAATCATAGCACTCCAGAGGCAGAGGCAGAGATCTGTCTGGATTTCTGTGAGTTCAAGCCACATTTGGCTACACGAGGTTAATCCAGCATAAAAGAGAAATAGAACCATGCAGTGGTGGCACACACCTTTAATTCCAGCACTTGGGATCACACACCTATTATCCCAGCAATAGGAAAGTTGAGACAGGAAATGATATGGCCAGGCAGAGAAAGGACTGTAAGGTGGGAGGAGAAAGGAACTTGGGCTCTTTCAGGCTGGTGAATTGCTGAAGTAACAAGTGGTGGCTGTGTCTTGCTCTGCTTCTCTGATCTTTCAGCTTTCACCCTAATTAGTGGCTCCAGGTTTTTTTTTTCACTAGAAGTTCATTTAGGATTCAAGCAACATCTGGTGTGCAAATTTTGGGGCACAAATTCATAAAAATCCCTCCTTCCTGTGGCTTTGCAGTCAGCCACCAGCTCAGGCTGGAGCTGCACATAGTCTGAGTCTCCACCCAAACTGGGCTGGAATCCCTACCCTGGCAGCTAATTTTTTTTTTGTTGCAGCCTCCCCACAGCAAACTCCATAGGATTTTGAGTTCCAAAAGTCACAGGAGTTAGCTGCTTTCTCACATTTCCCCATGCAGACAGCTAATCATTTTGCTTCTTTCATCTCTTGGTGGGTTGTGGCTGTCTCTAGAATCCCTTCTTGGGCTGCTGCCACAAGGTCATCTGAATTATCATTGTCAGTAGATTTGGTGAGTCAATTGAGATTTCTTAAAGGGGGTATTAGTTTAAAAATAAATTCACAGAGAGAGTTTTTCCCACATTAAAAAATTGGAAACACTATTACAATAGAAGTTTGGTCTCTGTTTGTTAATACACTAGATGGTTTGAAAAAGGAACAATTTAATGAAAGAATTTACTTAGATGGGATATATGTAATGTCAATTATAAAAATCAGTTTGATCATTCTTGTGTATGGTTCCTCACCATAGGCACTGGGCTCTAAAAAGCCCACTTACACACCAGGGATGGATCCTGACCACATTATGAGGGGTCCCCTTAAGTAGATCAAACTACACAACTGTCTTGCCTGTGTGGAGTGTCTATTCCAGTCCCATGGAGGCTCCACCAGTTATTGGTCCACAGTTCATGAGTTCCCACTTGTTTGGTTTGACTGTCTCTGTACATTTCCCCATCATGACCTTGATGCTTCTTGCTCATAGGATCCCTCTTCACTCTCTTTGATTGGACTCCTGCAGCTCAGCCTGGTGCTTGGCTGTGGATCTCTGTATCTGTTTCCATCAGTTACTAGATGACGTCTCTATAATAACAGTTAGGGTATTCCCCAATTCGATTACTGGGGTAGGCTAGTTCAGGCACCATCTCCACTATTACTAGTAGTCTAAGGTGGAGTCATCCTTGTGGATTCCTGGGAACTTTCCTAATTCCCTGTTTCTCCCTATCCCCATGATGTCTCCTTCTATCATGGTTTCTCTTTCATTGCTCTCCTACTCCATCCCTGATCCAGCTTTACAATCCTATAACCTTATGTTCTAAAATCCCATTCCATACCTTCCATTGCCACCCCTCACCCCCAGTTTACTCATGGAGATCTCATCTATTTCCCCTTTCCAGGACAATCTATGTGTGCCTCTTTGGGTCTTTCTTGTTAGCTATCTTTCTCTGGAGCTGTGTGTTGTACTCTGGTTATCCTTTGCTTTCTACCTAGTATCCATTTATGAGTGAATACATACCATGTTTGTCCAAGTCTTAGTTACCTCATTCAGGTGGTAACTAGGTCAATTTTCTAGGTCAATCTATTTGCCTGCAAATTTCATGACGTCATTGTTTTTCTCTGCTGAGAAGAACTCCATTGTGTATTTGTACCACATTTTCTTTATTCATTTTTTCAGTTGAGGGGCATCTAGGTTGTTTCCAGGTTCTGGATATTATGAATAATGCTGCTATGAACATAGTTGAGCATGTGTCCTTTGTGGTATGATTGAGCATTCATTAAGCATATGACCAAGAGTGGTATAGCTCAGTCTTGAGAAAGATTGATTCCCAATTTTCTGGGAAATTGCCATACTGACTTCCAAAGTGGCTATATAAGTTTGTACTCCCACCAACAATGGAGGAGTGCTCACCTTGCTCCACATCATCCCCAAGAAAAGCTGTTATCAGTGTTTTTGGTCATAGCCATTCTGACAGGTGTAAGATGGTATCTCAGAGTTGTTTTGATTTGTATTTCCCTAAAGACTAAGGACGTTGAACAATTCCTTAAATGTCTTTCGGCCATCTGAGATTCTTCTGTTGATAATTTTCTATGTAGCTCTGTAGCCCATTTTTAATGGGATTGTATGGTATTTTGATGTCTAGTTTCTTGAATTGTTTATATATTTTGGTGATCAACTCTTTGTCTAATGTGGGGTTGGAGCATATCTTTTCCCATTCGATGGGCTATCATTTTATCTTATTTACCATGTGCTTTGCCATACAGAAACTTCAGTATGTTGAGTGGTTTGATTATTACATGTTGGGGGGCTTCTTTTTTTGGGGGGGTTCCAGTCTATTTGGTGTTCTGTAAGTTTCTTGTATCTTCATAGGCATGTCCTTCTTTAGGTTGAGAAAGTTCTCTCTATGAGATTTTTGAGTATATTTTCTGTGCTTTTTAGCTGGTATTCACCTTCTTCTTTCTCCATTAGTCTTAGGTTTGGTATTTTCATGGTGTCGCAGATTTCCTGGACATTTTGTGTTATTAATTTTTTTGCTTTAACATTTTCTTTGACTGAGGAATCTATTTCCTCTATCATATCTTCAACACAAGAGATTCTCTCTTCCTTCTCTTGCATTCTGTTGGTTATGCTTGCATCTGTAGTTCTTGTTCATTTGCTCAGATTTTTCATTTCCAGCATTCCCTCATTTTGTATCTTTATTTTCTTTATTTCAGTTTTTAAATATTGAACATTTTCCTTTCCCTCTTTGATTGCTTTTCTTGGTTTCCTTATAGGGATTTACTGATTTCTTCCCATTTTTGTTAGTCTTTTCTTTGATTTCTTTAAGAGAATTTTTCATTTCCTCCTTGAAGGACTCTATCATCTTCTAAAAGTCATTTTAAGGTCAATTTCTTCTGCTTCTTCTGCATTGGGGTGTTCAGATCTTGCTGATGTAGAACCACTAGGTTCTGGTGGTGCCATATTGTTCTTTATGTTGTTGATTGTATTTTTGTACTGGCATCACCCATTTCTTCCTCTACTTGGTGCAAGTGATTCTGGGTATGAGGGAGCCTCTCTTGGTCCAATCAGAGCTTTTGGTCCCATGTGAGCTCTTAGTCTAATCAGAGCTCTTGATCCACTTGGAGCTTTTAGTCCAATAGATGCTGATGGACTCTGTATCTTAGGAAACAGCTGGGTTCTTGGAGGGTAGGTGGGTTTGGGGGGGTGGGGGGTGCTTGTAGGTTACAGGGTCTGGTGAGGGATGGTCATAGTCTAGTCTACCTGCAGGAGACCTGCCTGCTGGCCTGAAATTGGGGCTGCAATGGGTGGTGGTTTGGGTGCATGGGGTTATGCCCCTGGGCAAAAAGCCTAGAGGCTGGGGAGATTGGCTAGGAGAACAAAGACTCACCACTTAGTCTAATGGACACTAGCAGACTCTCCTTAATGGGCATTGGTGAACTCTTGAGTCTTCATAATATATGAATTAACATATATTTGCACATATATACATACACACACACGCACTATATATATATATATATATATATAGTGCGTGTGTGTGTCTGTGTGTGTCTGTGTGTGTGTGCGTGTGTGTGTCTGTGTGTGTACAAATGAAGATGTGCATGCACCTGCCATGGCCTATGTGTATATGCAGCAAGTCATGGCATAAATATAGCAGTTGGCAATTTTTGTTCAGGTGTCAACCCACCATATGAAAAATTATCTGATGGAGGAACCTCATTGCAAGCAAGTCATATGTGGTCACAGACTCTGAATATTGTTTACTTCTGTCTAATTTCACATGTGCAAAAACAGTTGTGAAATCTCCTAACTCCCTGTACTGTAATATGTAATCTCATGTATTGTGTACAAGTAATGTCATGATTACATCTCAATCTTGTGGGCATTTATTCTGTGAACTGTATAAAAGATGACTCATCATTAAGTCCAGTTGATACCTATAATGATAACTACAGAGTTCTCATAATAAATATGAATACAAAAAATACTATAACAAGTCAGAAATATAAGTCCCTGAGAGCTATTTTATTTCAAAACTCAGACGGACATAAGAAAACTGCTGTATCTCTCTAACTCTAGACAGCTGATTTAAGGCTTTAAAGTAACTTTAAAATAAGACCAGATGTCTTAGTAACGGATTTTTAGATATACAGTCCCAGAAATAGCAGTCTAGTTCACAATGACACACTGAGCTAATTGGCTAGGTCATAAATGCAAACAAGCCCAATTATTGTGAGCTGGCAAATGATTTAATCCTTGTACCCATTCCTGACTTGAATTTGTTAAAAATATATTCTGACTAGTTATGATATACTTTGGGTTCCAGATTCTTAGACCACTTCAGGTTTCAGATCAAGAAGCTACAGCAAGTGAGGGAAACCTAAGATATCCAAGGACAAATGAATCACCTCACACATGTCTTCTTCTTAGCATATCTCTTTATGTTTCTTGCCATTCTGCGAAGTTTTCAGCTTATATACACTTACAATCAGCAACTCTCTGCATACAGTAAGGTAAAAGGCTTGATTTTTTTTCTAGAGTAATAAAACAGATAAGAGTTTTCCACAGGCAGTAACTGTCAGCTTTCTTATGGCTCAAAGTGTGAATGACAAGTAAAAGACTCCATAAACTTTTAAAGGGAAAAGAGGTCAAGGTCAATTAAAAGAGCGGGAGATTCAAACATTAGGGAAATCTAATAAGAGAAGAGGGGAATCCGTATGCTACCCTACATTCCTGAGTATCACTAGATAATAAACTAAAAGTTCTATAATCAGTTCTGATCACCTGTCTGCCATAAAGACAAATGCAGGAGAGCTGACTTCTAAGTTTATATTGGGGAATGGGATAAAAACCTGATTGTGAGAACAAAGGCTTTGATTGTGTGAATTGCTTTCTCACCAGAAACATACAATGCTGGGGGAAGTTATGCAATATACTAGCACAGAAATAATTATATCGCCAAAATGATTAGTATCCTGCTAAGGCTTTGGGTTAAATCCCAAAGTTGTAATAGTAGGGAAAGAGCTATGGCTTCACAAGAAATCTACAGCAAGAAAAAGCCAATTTATTCAAAAGGCAGTATGCTGAACACCCTGCATCTTGGTTTATCCTTAATCAGAATATTCATCTTTCTGGTGGGTTGTATCTTGAAGAGTACAGACTTGAGCTGATACTAAAAGACAAACAGCTTATTTCAGAGGATTTATGTTCCTGGAGACTAAGCACTCACCAACTACCCTCTAATTGCAGGGAGTTAGCTCAAAATATTTACATAACTCATGGTTTCTATAATATTTTACTTAATTGGAATGTGATGTTTGTATGATTCTGCATTTGCCTGAAGAAGTTGTTGGGATATATGTATATACATATTTGATTATGTATATATATATACATAATATAATAATATTATATAATTATATACATATAATTATATAATAATATACATACATAAGCAAAAAAGAGACTTGAGATAGAGAGCAACAAAAGAAACCAACACAAGAAAATGGAGAAACCCTACAGAATAAATATGAATGTATCTTTTTCCTACACCTCTCCAATAGAAAAGCATAGTTTCTGCCAACACCATGTATTTTTTGCAAACCGTGTGTGCAGTCTTGAAGCTGGTTCTTTGAGACTCTAATATATGGAGGTCAGGAGACAGCTTGTGAGAATTGGTTATATTCTTTGAACATGCTAGTCCTGAGGATTGAATGTGTTAGACTTTCTGTAAGTGTCCTTACTTGCTGAGCAATCCTACACACCTTAATTCATCTAACTTTTTATGATTCACCAATATTAAACACTTTAACTGTCACAGCATTTCTATGATATGAAATGGTGCTTAATTATGTGATCTTGGTTGGACCATGAGACACTCAAATACATGTTTAAGCATTTCTGAGTGTGTCTGGACAGTGTGTATAGACCACATTATCATTTGAAATGAGGATCTGAGGGAAACAATTTCCCTTCCCAATATGGAAAGCATCTTAGAACCCATGGAAGGTCCTATTAGTATACTATTGTGGTGGAAGGAGAATTATGCCAGCATTTATGTGAGCTAAAATATGTCTTCTACTAGAAAACAGCTTATGTTAAAGCTTTACCTGCGTCCCAGGTGTCCTGGCTTTCCTTTGACTCCAGTTTATATATTGAAGATCTGCCAAAATATTATGTAGTTCCTTCTGCAAATATTTGGAGATGTTTTAAATACCCCTCTCAAATGTAAATTTATACAGCTCTTCTCTTGTCAATGATCAAATATGAAAACCTCATGTTTGTAGGTCTTATAGCATTAAATAAGTAACTCTGTAGAATAATGCTTAAAAACTTAAAGATAATGGCTGATCTATAAATATGAATATTATAAAGTGATGTTACGAGTAGGAAATACTTTCTCTTCTACCAGGTTTAGTGTAACTGTTTTTATATTGAGGTCTTTGATCTACTTGGACTTGAGTTTTATGCATGGCAATAGATATAGATCTATTTGCAATCTTCTACATATTGATATTCAGTTATGCCAGCACCATTTGTTGAAGATGCTTTCAATTTTCCATTGTACAGTTTTGGTTTCTTTGTCAAAAATCAGGTGTTCATAGGTATGTGGGTTAATGTCAGGGTCTTCATTTCAATTCCATTGGACCACATGTCAGTTTTTATGCCAATACCAAGCTGGTGTGTGTGTGTGTTTTTTTAACTATAGCTCTATTGTAGAGTTTGAAGTCAGGAATAATGATGCCTCCAGAGGTGTCTTTATTGTGCAGGATTCTTTTAGCTATCCTGGGTTTTCTGTTTTTCCAAATGAAGTTGAGTATTATTCTTCCCAGGTCTGTGAAGAATTGTTTTGGGATTTTCATGGGGATTGAATTGAATCTGTATATTGCTTTTGGTAAGAGTGCAAATTTTGAATGCATTGGCACAGGAGACTACTTTCTAAATATAACGCCAGTAGTTCAGACACTGAGAGTAACAATTAATAAATGGGACCTCCTATAGTTGAGGATTTCCTGGTCCTGCCTGGTTCCTGTGGTCCCACAATCCCAAATAAACACACACAGGCTTATATTATTTCTAAAGTATGGCCATGATTGACCAGGTAGCTCTTCTCTCTCATATCAGCCCATAACTATCAATCTATGTATTGTTCCATGGCTTTACCTATATGTCCCATTACATGTTGCTCCTTGGGCAGTGGCTGGCATCTCTCTTGCCCTCTTCCTGTCTCTCTCTTTGCATTTCCTGCCTGCCTCTAAGTGGCCTTGCCATAGGCCAAACGGCTTTATTTGCCAACCAATCAGAGCAACATATTTTCACAGCATATGGAAAGATATTGCCCCATCAACCTCCTGAAAATGAGAAGCTTCTGTAAGGCAAAGGACATAGTAAATAAGACAAAATGACACCCTACAGAATGTCGAAAGATCTTCACCTACCCCACATCTGACAGAGGGTTGATTTACAAAATATATAAAGAATTCAAGATACTAGACATCAAAATAACAAACAATTCAATTAAAAAATGGACTACAGAGCTAAATTCTCTAAGGAAGAAACTCAAATCAATGAAAGACATTTAAGGAATTGCTCAACACCCTCAATCATCAGGGAAATGCAAATTAAAATGACTCTGAGATATCATCTTACACCTGTCAAAATGGCTAAGATCAAAAACACTGCAGACAGTTTATGTTGGAGAGGATGTGAAGCAAGGTGAACACTCCTCCACTGTTGATGGAAATGCAAACTTGTATAGCCACTTTGGAAATCAGAATGGTGGTTTCTCAGAAAATTGAGAATCAATCTTCCTCAAGACTGAGCTATACCACTCTTGAGCATATGTCCAATGAATGCTCAACCATGCCACAAGGACACATGCTCAACTATGCTCATAGCAGCATTATTCTTTTTTTTTAAAGATTTTATTTATTTATTATTATATATACAGTGTTCTGTTTGTACATATGTCTGAAAAATATGGAACGCTTCACGAATTTGTGTGTCATCCTTGCGCAGGGGCCATGCTAATCTTCTCTGTATCGTTCCAATTTTAGTATATGTGCTGCCGAAGCAAGCACAAATATTCTTTTTTTTTAAGATTTATTTATTTATTATGTATACAGAAGAGGGTGCCAGATCTCATTACAGATGGTTGTGAGCCACCATGTGGTTGCTGGGAATTGAACTCAGGACCTCTGGAAGAGCAGTTGGTGCTCTTAACCTCTGAGCCATCTCTCCAGCCCCACATTATTCTTAATAAGCAGAACCTGGAAACAACCTAGATGCCCCTCAACTGAAGAATGGATTCAGAAAATGTGGTACATATACACAATATAGTAATACTCAGCAGAGAAAAACAATGGCATCACAAAATTTGCAGGCAAATAAATGGAACTAGAAAATATCATTGTGAGTGAGGTAACCCAGACTCAGAAGGACAAACATGGTATGCACTCACTTATAAGTGGATAATAGATGGAAAGCAAAGGATAACCAGAGGACAACCCACAACTCCAGAGAAGCTAGCTAACAAGGAAGACCCAAAGATGGATGCATGGATTGCCCTGGGATGGAAAAATACTCCATGAGTAAACTGGGGATGAGTGGAGGGCAATGGAGGGTAGGGGGATAGGGTATGAGAACATAAGGAAATGGAATGATCAAGCTTGAACAGTGATGGAGTGGAAAAGCAATGAAAGAGAAACCATGATAGAGGGAGTCATCATGGAGATAGAGAGAAACTGGGTGCTCGGGAAGTTCCAGGGAATCCTCATAGATGACCCCAGTTTGGACTACTAGAAATAATGGAGAAGATCCCTGAACTGAACTGGCTTACCCCAGTAACCAGATTGGTGAATACCCTAACTGTTATCACAGAGTTCCTCTTTAGTGACTGATGGTTGCAGATGCAGAGATCCACAGCCAAACTTCAGGCAGAGCTCCAGGAGTCCAGTCAAAGAGAGAGAAGAGGGATCAGAGGGATTTGTATGAGCAAGTGCAACAAGGTCGATGGGAAACCTGCAGAGATGATCAAACCAAGCTAATGGGAACTCATGAAAGCTGGATCAACAGCTGTGGAGCCTGATTGGAACTGGGCTAGGCCCTCTGCATGGTGAAACTGTTGTGTAGCATGATCTGGTTGGGTCCCCCCTGGCAGTAGGATAAGAATCCATTTCTGGTGCAATGAGTGGGCATTTGGGAGCCTTCTACCTATGATGGGACACCTTGTACAGCCTTGAGGCAGGGGGAGGGACTTGGACTTGCCTCTACTGGATGTGACTCCCTATGGGAGGCCTTGCCTTCTTGTTGGGAGGAGTGGAAATGTGAGGAGGGAAGAGAAGGATTTTTGATTGGTGTGTAAAATGAAAAGAAAAAATTTCTAAATTAAAAAAAGAGTAGGAAATACTATCTAACTTTTAAAGTAAAGATCACTTTTTTTTATTGCTTGCATTTTTTCCAGTTATCTAAATAATGAGCCTCTAAGTACTTTAGATCACTGTATTATATTGAATACCAAGTGTTTGGTAATTAAGTTTCTATTGTTAATCTCACTGATATCCTTTTTAATTTCATCTATATTCTTTTTTGTTTGTTTTTGAGACAGGGTTTCTCTGTCTAGTTTTGGTGCCTGTCCTGGATCTTACTCAGTAGACCAGGCTTGTCTTGAACTCACAGTGATCTACCTGGGTCTGCCTCCCTAGTGCTGGGATTAAAGACACATGTAACCACTGCCTAGCTCATCTTTATTCTTTAGTGATTAGAATAAGAATGGAATTTTGACATTTAGGACATTGCTTTCAGAAAAACAGACTGCTAAGGAAGCTTGAAGATTATTTTATTAAAATTTGAGGTGAGTGAAGCATCCAACTGTAAATTCTGGAATCTTCCAGAAGGGGAAAATGAAAATGAGAGAGAAAGTCAGATCCTTTGAGCTAGCGTCAACAATGCAGATGTGTTAGTAGTACTAGAAAGTATTATTTTCTTAGAGATTCAGGACCATATCAAGGAAAAGTTATACCTACTTCTGGAGTAAACAGGAGGCAGGTACTGCTGTGTCATGAGAGCAGACAATTTGGGTTTCTGGAAGTCCTTATTGAGGTAAGATAATATTAAAATGAAGACGGATTCAGATATGGCTAATTAATGTGTAGTAGTTGACCATTGATATTTGGGAGGTCCTCAGAATTTCAAGCTATTCTTTGTATTGCTGAGGTTCCATGGCTGAAAAGGAATATGGATACTAATTGTGTCTGACGAGCCAGGCATTTCCTTCTGGAGGAGTACAATAACCACAACAGTGGAAGAAAGTGGTAGGTAGAAAGTGTTATTTACTCTATGTCTTACATGGCTGACTTCTTTACAAGATCCTCTAAATAAGTCAGTTCCAACTTTTCTACTTGATTCCTACAAAATAGTTCCAGCTGCAGATTGTGTTATATTTAAGTTTTCATCATTTGGCTAAATTTTTTCACAGCACTCAGTGTGTATTGTGCCACTTAAGTGTTAAAGAACAATATTGCCAAGATCTACCTTATATTACTTTCTCACTCTGCATAATAGTGCATAGTCCAAAGAAATGGGTGTGGTGATATTTTATGTGTGCTTTAATAAATAAAGCTTGCCTGGAGATCAGAGGAAAAAGCCAGCCACAACACAGAATTCACGCAGTGTTAGCACATGCCTTTAATCCTATCTTTGTGCATGCAAGACCACACTGGAAACAGAGGCAGGTGTGGCCTTAAATTCCAAAACTAGTTAACCATGGATTTCTGGAGGTCTCTGTAGACAGACAAGAAGTGACAGAGCTATGTAGGAAGAGGAAGTGATGTAGCTGAAAGGGGAGAGCAAATCAAATGGCAGAACAGCAGGAATATAGACATGAGTAGACAGGAAGTAACTTGCATTTGGAAGCTGCAGAGTTGGTGAGGTATGGTTGGCTGGTGGCTTGTCCTATTTCCCTGAGCTCTCTAAGGCTTTCACTCCTATATTTGGCTCCATGTTTTATATTTATTTCATAAGACTATTTAGAAATTTGTCTACAATTGGCACCCAACATGGGGCCTTGTTTAACTTTTGTAAATGACTCAATTTGTTTTCCTGCTTCTTCAATTCTGTCCCACACATTCATGGCTGCCATGCAGCATAGAATTAGAGTTTGGTTATCATATTAACATTGTCTTTTTATATCAGCATAATTGCCCTCTCCAAGAAGCTGATCCTGGGAAAATTCCATACCTCTAGTTCTATATTGTTGTTCTATCATTTTAACCTCCTTTTTAAACCAAATTCTCCACTGTAACTGGACTGGCCTATAGGACAGCTGTTACCAATTCTTTCCAGTTCTGACAGATAATTCTATTACAAGTTGATGATGAGTTTAACATCTGATTTTAAAATGGAGAATGCACTCCATATGATACTATAGCTTCTTTAAATCTCCTTAAATCTAACATTTCCACTGGAGTCCAACTAGCTTGTACAGGAATATTTGGCAGTTCCTGTATGGTTACCAGGTAGATTAAGTTTGGTTGTTTGAAAACAGCCTGTCTTTCTGTCACCATATAATTCAATCCTGAGATAATTTAACCTTTAAATTATGTCTGGGTCTGAATTTCTCTATAATACACTTTAACAGGTTTTTCTCAAGCTTTTATCTTGACATGTGCTCATAGAATCCCCCTTCACTCTCTTTTACTGGACTCCTGGAGCTCTGCCTGGTGTTTGCTGGTGGTTCTCTACATCTGCTTCAATCAGTCACTGGACAAAAGCTCTGTGATGAAAGTTAGGGCATTCACTGATATGGTCACTGGGGTAAGCCAGTTCAGTTCAGGCTCCCTCTCCACAAGTCCTTCCACATTCTCTCTAAATGCCTGCCTACACATCTTTAAGTTAATTCTAAGAAAAACCAAACAAAACCCCAATGTATCAACAAAATCTCCCAAACTTAGAAAACACCCCCCCAAAACCAACCAACCACAAACAGTAGCCAAATAAAAGCACAAACAAAAATTGTCGAGTCCATCATATATTGGTCAACTACTCCATAACATGAAGCCTGCCCTGGAGTGATTGACATACCAGTATCACTTCTTTGGAGAAACTGATTTTTCCTTCTTTCAGCAGGTATAAATGACAGCTCACTTGTTGACTTTTATACTAGGGGCTAGGTTTTCATTTATTCATTCACTTTTTAAAAGTAGCAATATAAAATATAATAAGATAAAAGAAAAATCATCACATCAATGTTAGAAAAAAACAAACCAATTGAAGAAAGGAGCACAAGAGTAGGGACAAGAATTAGAAACCCATTCAGTAAAACACAAAATTGGAAGCCATAATATAAGCATAGAATATGTGGGGGCAGACCTGTGCCTCTTCTGTGCATGTTACCTCAGTATCTGTGAGTTCATATGAGCTTTGCTCATGTTTACTTAGAGGGCTTTGTTGTGGTGTCCTCAATCCCTTCTGACTCTTATACTTTCAGTCTTCCCTTCCCCAGGGCTCCCTGACCTCTGAGGGGAGGAATTTGAATGAGACTTTCTATTTACGATAAGCTGTTTCTTATGCTTGCCTGCCTCAAAAGAGTAACTTCTCTTTTTAATCATATGTCTGCTTTACATAAAATTCCCTAATCATAGAATATTGTCACTTCTCTTCCCAGAAGAAAATATTTAATATCCAATCTGAGTCACCACACTTTCTCAAGTATTTCCTTTTGTGAATTATTAGTCTGGTTGATAAAAGAATTTGAAGGCATTCTTAGGGGAAAACCCAAGGAAAATTTTATTAGAATTTGAAGGACAAACAATATGCAAGACAAACTCTTCATCTTGAATGCTGTCAGTAATGGGGTAATGGGAAGAGGAAGAGAGGAAGTAATATATATATATATATATATATATATATATATATATATATATATGTATATATATATACATATATATATGTATATATATATATATAGTGTGTGTGTGTGTGTGTGTGTGTGTGTGTATTATTACTTAGTAGGGGAGGTCAAGAAATAGCTATAGAAAGTGAGAGAGAATGCTTTAGGGGAAGAGTGAGTAATCCCATTGTGTCAAGCAAAGTATGCTTCAGTTTTTAGCTGGTACTCAAAGATGAGAAAGAGGTCAGGGACAAGTTATACTTTTTGAATTAGAAGTCAGAAAAGTGAATAGGCTTAGCAGTGAAGATATACAAGCAGCTGTTTTGAAGGAGTTCCCCCTGGGATGTATAAGTATACCATCTCACTAAATGAAAAATCCTTCTGTCTGTCTCCTTAGCATATTTTCAGGTAGATGAGGGATGGTCTCTTAGTCAGGTATATACACTTGTAAGGATGAATGCAACAAAACATAATATTTTGGGAACATAAGAAGGTCTTGGTAGATTTCATTATTTTAATGAGAAGGAGGAATTTTTCTTGATGGGTTTTAGCAAAGACATTTTATCTCCTCCTTTTCACCTAGTAACTTATCTTAAAGGGACAGGAACAATTATACTTCCTTTTCTAATGTTATTGGGATCAAGGAAGTAAGACTCCAAGTTGAATATGATGAGAAATACTATCCTCAAGCTCCAGCATACTAATGCCTAACTACTTAAGAAAAGGAGAATTTTTCAACATTTGGAGACAGTTGTAGCCTTGTCATATACTCATACCCTCACTACCTTTGTTATTACTAATAATTGTTTAATTTATTAGCTTCATTATCTAACATCTATATTTGAAGGCATATATATATGTACACACAACTATACATGAGCATCACTTGATCCCGGCATTTCTCAGTGTTATTTTAGATTATTTTTCAAGACCAATAACCCGAAGTATGTTTTTTTGTTCATGATTTTATTCCTTTTCTTGACACAAATGCTTCATTTCTCCAATGTTTACCAAGGAGAATTCTCTTCCATGCTACCCTTAGCCACAAAACACCAGCCATAAAATAAGGCAGTAAATGTTCATATTCTTCTGTGACATCCTCCTTACTCTTTTAGGTTTGGTAATATTTGTCTTATATTGTAGCTTTTCTAAAACTTTTAGTAACTAAATTATCTATAATCTATTTAGTCTGAGATTTTTCCAAAAGCAAACTACAGTTGGAAATAACATCACAAAATAATCCATACTATGTTAACTATGACAGACTGAGAGACCAGCTTCCAATCTGTTCCAGGGTAGTAAAATGAAGACCTCAGAGTAGTGAGGGTTTAAGAAAAGTTCTTATCTGAGGGCTAGACCATTTCTATCTGAGGGGAAAAATAAAGGAACACAGATGCGTTCTGATGGTAACTTTCTCTTTGCTTCATCTTGAAAAAACTCTCTGAAAATCTTTCTTCACAGCTCCCTAATTAGCTCTCATCCCTTCTCATTCTCTACCCGGCAGCTTCTCTAATTTACTTTCACTGTCTCCATATTTATCTCTCCACACCTGTCCTCCACTCTCCCTCTCTGCACTGCCACTGCCTTGCTCACCTTGGCTGCTCTTCCTCAGCCCCTCTCTCTACATCACTTCTGCTTCTCACAGCCAAAATATGACAATTATAAGTTACATTTTCAGAGACCTACCCATTCTCATAACACAAGAAAAGTCAGGAAGTTTCTCTTAGGCTAGTAATGTCACATTGACCCATGCATGTAGCTCTAAGTTTGTGAGGGTTCCCAGACAGTAAGTCAACAGTTCGATGAAACTTGAGCCTATAGCATCAACTGAGGCTAGGACTATATTTAAAAAGTCAGCTACTGAGACAGTTATGTCTTAAATTGCTCCAAGCTCTGACCTTGAGTAAGGAAAACAACACCTGAAAAAATGAACTCATGTATTTGTCTTTCGGGACAAACAGCTTGCTTTGAATCTGCTCTGAAGTCTAAAGTTAGCTTTCTGTTTAAATGGCTATCTTTGTGACTGAGAATCCTGTCAGTCTGAGTAATGTAAAATATCCCAGTATTATTTCTATACATCAAAATTATAAAGCTTAAATAATCCTCCTGAACACCCACAGCTCTAGGTGTGCCCAATAAGTGTAAAACATACCACTGAAGGGCTGTGGAATTTCCCCACAGCATAGCAATGACATTCCAGAAAGTTATGAACAAAAAACAACCAGTCATTTATAGTCAATAACTCCATAGCTTTTCCAAGTGGGGCCCCCCAACAGGGATTCCTGCATCTGGTGGGTCAACTTGTCCAGCACTAGTTGTCACCTGCTGTATACTCCCAAGGGCCTCACCAGTTAACTTAAGCAATATGTACATAAAGGAATGTTCATCATACTTAACTGGCCAAATACTTTCTGCAAAATGAAAATATGGAAGCAGTAAGAGGCTAGCTACAGCAACCAGATTTCATAACAAAACTTAGAGTAAAATGAATGGCCTCAACTCATCTCCTGTTGAGTTAGAAAATTTTATTCAATAAATAAGAGAAGTAAAAGAGCCAGTCAAATAATTTTCAGTAAACAATGTTGCCAACCCTGATTGACTTTGAAAGCTCAGGGATGACATCCACAGATCTGATTTCTTGTATACTCCATGGTAGTATCTTTAGAAACAAGAAGGTATCTCATCAAAATAAACTGACTCTACTGTCATATTTCCTGTCAGCATTCTTCCTTCTCAGTTCTACTTATCTAAGAATAATATTCCATTCATAAAAGCGTTGACAGCTTTGTGATTATATTCCAAAACTTTTGTCTGATAATTAGTTGTCTTAGTTTGGGTTTTTATTGCTGTGAAAAGACACCATGATCACTACAAATCTTATAAAGTAAAGCATTCAATTGGGGTGTCTCAATTACAATTTCAGAGGTTCAGTCCATTATCATCATGATTTGGAATATGGTTGTGTTCCCGGAACTGAGAGTGCTACCTCTTGCAAGCAAAAGAAAAGTGACTGAAAGTCACACGGAGGGAAGTTTGAGTAAAGGAGATTTCTAAGTCTGTTCCCATTGTAACATATTTCCTCCAACAAGGCCAAACCTCCTAGTAGTGCCACTTGCTTTGGGGGCTATTTTCTTTCAAACCTCCACATTAGTCTAACTCACCAAGAACTCTTCTTCAAAAAATGATGTAAATGATAGTCATAGAGGTGAAATCTACAGAACCCACAATGACCTAATGGCCTTCCAAAAACAAGCTAGATATATCTCATGTATTTACAATAGCAATCAACACTTTTTTCTAGTTCTGAAACAGTTACAAAGATTCAGGGCAAAATCTGTTACTCATTTGGCTATACTCAGCAGCCTATGCCCTAGCTTGGAACACCATCAATGTTTGTCCTCTATCTTCAGTTACCAGTTCTAGTAACTTCAGGTAGCTGGAATGCTACACCACAGAGATTTGTCCTGGTTTATTTCACACAGGACAATGTTTTTAGGGTTGTAATCTAAATAGATTCCCAGGAGTTGCTACTGCACATTTCATCTGAAATACTGGACCCTTGGCACAGCCATATCTAAATGGAATGGCAAAAGTCATAAAGCCAGCACAGCTGCTTGACAAAGATCCAGCAAAGCGGAGCTGTATGATGGCTACCATGCCACCTTTGGTTTTCATTCCCACCTGATGCCTACTTGAGGGACTTTTAATATTTTTACAATTTGGGGATATTAGATTGACGGAAAATTTCTTATGAATCATTTGTGTCTTCTCCCAGGAATGTTTCTTCTAAGCTTCCCCAGGACAGTCCTGAACATACTATTCCCCTCACTTTTAGGGAGATATCCTTATCTACTTGAAGGTTTTCCTTATGTGTTTAAGGTTTTGACAATAAAGAAGCCAGAGGTCTCTTCATGAGGCTATGAGACATTCTTGAAACATCTGCACCTGTACTTACATAGGAACAAGATATTCAAAACAAAGTAAACTCAAAAAGGTCAACAAGACCTGGTAGGCTAGAGAAGTTGGCCAAAGTTCAGATTATAAGGCTCTTTCCACTATATACTCAGACAATTACATGGCATACAAATCTGCCCTATATAGAGACATAGTGATGAGCAAAGTATGGAGTGGAAACATGATAAAATTATGAGATGTCAGAATCTCCCTGTCTAGTGTCCCTCCCAACAGTCCCTCTTTGAGCCCTTCTTGTTACTTAGCCTCTCTTTGTCTGTGGATTGGATCATGGTTATCAATTATTTAACAGCTAATATTCACTTATGAGTGAATACATACCATGTTTGTCTTTCTTGATCCTAGTTACCTCACACAGGATGTTTTTTTTTTCTAGTTCTATCCATTTGCCTGCTAATTTTACAATGTCATTATTTAACTGCTGAGAAATACTCCATTGTATAAATGCACATTTTCTTTACTTATTGTTCAATTGAGGAAGATGTGTTTTTTTGGTTTTTTTTCTGGCTATTATGAATAAAGTCACTATGAACAGAGTTGAGCAAGTGTCTTTATGATAGGATGGCAATATGCCCAAGAGTAATATATCTGAGTCTTGAGGTAGATGGATACACAGATTTCTGAGGAACCTCCATATTGACTTGCATAGTAGTTGTATAAGTTTTTACTCCCACAAGCAGTGGAGGAGTGCTCCCCTTGCTCTCCATATTCACCAATATTAACTGTCACTTTTGTTATTGATTTTAGCCATTCTGATGAGTGAAAGGTGCAATCTCAACATAGTTTTGATTTGTATTTCTTTGATAAATAAGGATGTTGAATATTTCTTCATTTCTCAGCCATTTGAGATTCCTTTATTGAGAATTTTGTTTAGATCTGGACCCCAGTTTTTAATTGGAGTAATGGTGAGCACTCTGGCCTATTAAAGCTTTATAAAATGCACACAGGTCTGAAGTTTTAAGATTCTGAAAACTCCCCAAAAAGGATAAAACCACAAAAATCCATGATAAAGAATCATAATCAAACTCTTTCAGAATTAAGGAAATGAACTGAAATGCTTCAAATCCTTGTTATGAAACTATGGTAAATGGTAAAGCAAATACTGGTTTGAGGCCTCTGGATCTCACTGTGCTGAAACTATTGTCCCAGTCTCTGATATTTGTCAAGGGCTTTATAATTGTGTAATTTCAATTATCACTCTTTGACTTGTATCACCAAGTTGAATGATTTTGTATAATTAAGGCAACCCTTTGTTTTTTGCACTGTTCTCAAATGAAATTGGATTGATCTTTATTTGTAATATTACCTTCTTATTGACTTTAACTGGTTAGTTTTATTCTAATTGAGACTCAGTTTCTCATCATTTCATCTACAACGAATCCTTCACTAAGAAAGTTGAAGTTAAGCTAAGTCAATGGTTTCCACAGAAAATACCAGTCATTTTTTCTTAGACATAAATATATATATGAATTTGAAAATACTTATTTTCTATGACAACTTATACTTTCACAAACATTTCTTCTCTATACATCTGTGTAACTATGATTTAAGTTGAGGTACTGTAAATTTGACAAGTTTTTCTAAAGCTTATAATGGAATTTAGAGAAATACAAAAATTTAAACTATTAAAACTCAAGATTACCATGAAATGATTAACTTTAAATGCCAAACTTTCATTAAAAGGGTGTATTATTTAGGAAATGATAAATGTCTTATATCAATGGAATAGCATTTTATCTGAGAAATAATCAAATTCACAAAGGCACTTTGATACAAGATAGTGTCTTCCAATTTCTATTGCTATGAAGAGACGTGATTACCATTGCACTCTTGTAAAGAAAAACATTTAACTGGGAATGACTTACATTCAGGGGTTTAATTAATTATCTTAACAAGAGCATACAGGCAGATATGGTGCTGAAGAAAGAGCTGAGAATTCCACATCTTGATCTGCAGATAGTAGAAGCAAGTGTGTCCCACTGAGCATAGTTTGAGCAAAGTACCCTTCAAAACACACGCCCACAATAGCATTCTTTCTCTATCAAGGCCACACACCCCCAATAGTGCCACCCCCTTTGTGGGCCATTTTCTTTTAAACTACTACTGGTTTGTTTTATTAGTGGCTTTTAAAATATTTTTATTACTTTATGTGTATGTGTTTTGCCTGTATTGACATGTGTGAAGTGTCTGCAGAGGTGCAAAAGCAAGCAAATGTCAGATCCCCTGAAACTATAATTACAATTTTGTGCCACTGTATGGGTGCTGGGAATCAAACCTGGGGACTCAGCAACATCATCTAGTTATGTTCACCACATATCTCCCTTTCTTGTCTAAGATTATCTCAAAATATTGGTTTTCTGGCCTTAGTCTCAGGAATATTACACAAGTTTCTGTACCAGGATAAAATTGTTGTTTCATTTGTTTGCTTGATTTTTGTTGTTTTAGTTTTGATGTATATGTGTACCCATTGGAGCCAGAAAAAGGTATCAGGTGCCTATAAAACATGCATTCCAGGTATTTGTGAGATGCCTGATGGGATGCTAGGAATTGAACTCAGGTCATCTGCAAGAGCATGTCCTATTAATGAATGAACCATCATTACACAGAAAGTTTTGTTGGTTTGTTTCTTTCTTCAGTGTTGGAAATTGAACACTGAATTGGCTTCTATGGATAGGATAGGCAAGTTCTTTGCCACTGAGCTACATTATTAGCCCAAGAATAAATTTTAACAAACATTATTAAAACAGTAGATCACAATAATTAGTTTATGCATATTGAAGTTGTCCTGTTTTGTTTTCAGATAAATATATAAACTAATTTCATATATTTGATAAACCTATTGCTGAAGCTAAAGCCTTGAATATCAAGACTTCTTGAGATGAATATAAAAAAACTGTGATCTCTATTTAAAAATAATTTATAAGACCTAAATTGTGTTTTATACCAAAATCAAACAAGAAAGGAAAAAATTATTAAATGTACTTTACCAAATTCTGAATACCTATTCAATATTTCCAAGAGAACCATTGGGCCTCCAAGGCTACAATGGGTACTCAACCACCCTAAGGAGGGAATGTAGGGACAGGAGATACAAAGGAAATACACCAAGTCAAGACTCTGATCAAGGTACAACTTTATTTTTCTCTAGGAGGGTTTATGTATTTCCTGCAGGGTGGGGGGAGCAAGAAGCTGTCATCTGCATAAGGTGGGGCAAGTTAACAGGATGTTTGTATAGGATGTTTACAGGGTGAAAGGGTCAAGGGCTCTGACTCAACATCCTGACTGTAAAATAATCTAGTTCCTTGTCTTATGGGGGTCTGCATTTTTCCACTAACTAGAGATTCTATCCTTGTCCCTGACACAAGACTAAGGGTTGCAGAGTTTGGCTGACATCTATATGGTGAAGGATTCCCATTATGATTATAATTTTTTCCATACTCAAGAAGAAACTGATATATCTGCTGATAGATATGAGTCATCTTCCCATGTGCAGGCAGGAGATAGATAGCCTCCTGTTCTGCAGACTGGACTTTTCCTTAACTGTTTTACTAAAAGAAGCTGTTTACCTTCCTGTGATCCATTCACAATGATTAGTTTTATATCTTAGCAACTTCAACCCTTTACAGAAAGTCCTTGCCTGTATTCAGCCATAAAGTAGAAGGAAAATGTGCTGTTGTCAAAAAGATGGAGGCAATTGGAGATAATCATATTAAATAAAATACATCAGAGTAGGAAGGACAAACATTGCATATTCTCACTTTTTGAATTCTATATTGTTTATGATACATAAAAATTGTATGAGTGTGTATATCATAAGCACATATGTACATATGTAATACATATCACTTCCATTGTCATGTCATATTAACTATATTAGTAAATTTGTAAATTAATTTAGGGTATAAATATTACATATGGCATGGCACTTAAAGTGAGATATTCTTGGGTAATGGATGGAAATATTTGAATGAGAATGATGAAGAAAGAAGATAATGTGGTCCAAATAAATGATTTGCTTTCATGAAAATGTGTTTATGAACCCAAACACTATGGCGAATTAATACATATCAACACAAACTTTATAACTAAAAACTACTGTGATTAAGAGCTGGAGAGATGGCTCAGTGGTTAAGAGCTCTGGTTGCTCTTCCCATGTACCTAAGTTAAGTACTCTGCACCCAAATGGTGTCTATCAACTGTCTGTAACTCCATATCTGGAGGATCCAACATGTTCTTTAGGCTTCCACAGGAACAGCATGAATATGATAACAGGTAAAACACCCACACACATAAAATACAAATTATTCTAAAAGCTAAATAAAACCAATATTATTATACAAAAGTTACTTGATGCTGAAGGATTTGAAAAAAGACTTTATTAGAAAGGAAAATCAAACTAAAAACAATTGTGTCAAATTAGCATATGAAAATATATTCAGTTTAGGGAAATATAATCTTTTTTTTTTTTTTTTCGAGACAGGGTTTCTCTGTGTAGCTTTGCGCCTTTCCTGGAGCTCACTTGGTAACCCAGGCTGGCCTCGAACTCACAGAGATCTGCCTGCCTCTGCCTCCCAAGTGCTGGGATTAAAGGCGTGCGCCACTAACGCCCGGCTAGGGAAATATAATCTTAACCTTTCTTAATATCATCAAGAGTGGCAATGCCAAGTGGTACTGAGATCTGGAACAACAATTCACTGTTTTGAAGCCTGTAAGAAAGTGGGGGCTACTTTGGCAACTAATTAAAAATATATCTAGCTTAGGGAATAACAATAGTAGTCCAGGGACTTAATAAAGTAAATTGAAAATTTATTTCCACAAATAAGTCTGTGCATATTAAGCTGTAGAGTGACATTTTATGTTTTCCTCAAAAACTAGAACCAAGGAACCCTCATCTCCAGTGAGAAGGCACAAGGCCTAGAGCTTCCACATATGAAAGAAATTTTCCCATGATGAAATCACACAGACTGATGGACACCATGAAAGGAACTCAGATGCATTCTCACTAAGAAAGCTGCCATGTTTTAGAAGTGCCCTCTTTCTCCCTACATATTTAAAAATGCAAAACTATGGCTCAGGAGATAGCTTAGTGAATTTTGATTCCAAGAATCCAGGTAAAATCCTGGTCCAGTAGTCCATGTGTATAAACATAGCAATGTGTGTGTGGTGGGGGAAGGAGAGATTGTTTTAAATAATAATCTTGGTGATGTTACAGAGCCATATTCATTTATCAAAACTCAACTTATTTTGAAACAAAAGCTTTAATTAAAGTTCTTTATAACATTTGCCTCTTTCAAATACATGTATACCTCCACCTTTGTTTATATCTCCTTCTCTTTGGAAAAGCATAAATTCCAAGAAGCAAATATATTATAGTTGTTAATCAAGATAAAAGCTATTAGAAACAAATTGAAAATCTATATCATATGCTTGTTTCTCAAGGCCCAGGCATGACAGTTTATAAGAGCCATAGGTGGTAGATAACTACAAAGAAACCCTTTACCTAACACAACAGGATGGTAGCACATATGAACTCACAAGGACTGTGACACTATGTACAACTTTACCCCTATCTGAGGAGCTATTGACAATTAACAGATGATGGGAAAGATAGAATCAGTTTTCTTTAAGGGTACAATCCTTGTAGGTCAATCATACTCCAGGAGATTGTCACTCTGGTCCCTTCCCCAAAAAATGATGACTTCATAGAGAGGTGGCAGTGGATCATGGAGGAGTTGAAAAGAGAGGCTGAATATGATAAAAATATAGTGTAAGCAATCCTTAAAGATTAATAAAATACTTTTAAAAGATAGCATATATATTATGTTAATTTTATTCATATATTTTCTCTGAATAACTGTTTCCCATTGCATTTCTTAAAATCCTGGAGTATTTTGTTGTTATATTAATTACAATTAATATTTGCTTCACTAGGGAGAGAACCAATGACATTATTCATGCTAGATCAGCACTGCACTGATAAATTACTACACCAACCCAATTGTTTTTATAAAGATACTTGATGCACTTGTTTGTATATCAACTTAAAATTCTTCATTTACTTCTTTTTGGACAATGATGGATTGAGCAACATTCATCTAAAATGGATTCTGTTTATTTTAGTGGTGTTAAGACTTACTACTTCTTTTTCTTTGTATTCACTTCAGTTATTGGAATTATACATGATGGGTATTTACTATTTTTTTATGGATGTCTAAATTTCTTCCTGGTTTTTAAACTGAAAAAGATGGAACAACAGCAACAAGCTGTAAACATTTTAGAGTTCATTTAGTAACAAGGACAATATGACCATTGGGATTGTTTGGAAGAGATTCTTGTGAGCATGCTCTTATGATGCTGTGATCACATGAATAACAATTATGGCTTTAAGGAAAGGCACAGTATACCTCAGTAATTGCTCCTCAATTATTAGTGATAAGATAATGATGTCTTTGGCCTAGTTTCTCAATATAGATGCTGTTCCTAATGGACCACTATATAGATATCAAAGTTGTAATGCTTTCAAAAGCTGCAACTTTTTGGTTGGTTAAGTAATTTCACAAACAGCACCTTCCTTATGTCTCTGCTGTCGTTCAGAGGTCAGACACCAAATGTTTATGAATATTAATGAGCCAGAACAGATTGTATTTCTGGTTTGTACTTCTAGTAGAGAGATCAGATTTTCCCTTTTACATTCAACTTCATTCTGTCAGGATTATAGATTAAATTTCTTTGAAACTTACAGATCAAAGCCAGACAAATGATACAAAATTGGAAGTAGTAAAAGCTTCTATTTTTATTTTTTAATATGCTTCATTAAAAAAGGTTTTTCTGTTTGCTTTATTTTTGTAATAAGTCATTGATGAACTCAAAGAGAGAGTGGCAAGTTGTTACAGATCTGAATTTACATTTTAGAAATATACACCAAACATTTAAATAGGAAATAAAGATATTTACATTTTTTCTTTCTATGTCACTACATTGTAATATGTATAAAATATATAACATTTATAATATTTTATTTATCATTAAGGGTAAGCTATAATATAAAGTGACATGAATTTAAGTATTAAGGAGTCAGAAAAAAATATCATCAATGATTCTAGAGATACTCATCAAGAGAGTCAGTCCTTAAGCTCATGATCAATACCTACAGGAGTGAAATGTTTATCATTAAGTTGGAACATGGACACTTACCTTGCAGAGTTAAGTATAAGCTTGTCTTTAGATTGGGAACACTTCTCCACACTTCTGGTTTGAAACAGTGAAGTAAAGTGATTGCTAAGAATCAGTTTTCCTCAGTGATAAACCAAGCTTCAATTATGTCAGCATTCTACATGGACAATACTATGAACAATCTTTGTCACCATAAATAAGGGATATGTGGATTCATCAGCTAATGTGTCCAGAAGAAAACCACACTGTCTATATGGAAGTGTTTTCTGTGTCTGCCAATATTGACTTGGCATTAATTGTCTTTCTTCTTGCTGGGTGAGTTTTATGATCAATGGCTTTAAAACAAGTCAGTTCATGCCTGAAATATGGGCGAGAAATTATTAGCTCATCCCACTCTTTAAAAATAAGATTAGATGGGAAGTATTGGGGATTTATTGTACTTAAATCATCAATTAAGGTGTTTTTGAAGTTGCACTATAAGAAATTCAAATGCCCCTGCTTTAATATATTTCAGTTCAGTTGATTTGTTATTTTTATCACATAAAAGACCTTCTTATCTTAGCAGTTTTCAAATGATTTTAAACTCCTGTTTCTAACTCAGAATAACTACATTTCTCTTTAAGCTTGTACACTTTAATATGCCCTTTAATTTCTCCCCAAATACATGTATATGAGTATACATCCACCAAGGCACTAGAGGATTAACACATCATTAAGCATTCTCATATGTGTTTAATACACAAACTTGGGTTTTTGAAAAAAAAATTCTATATCTGAACCTAAGTTGCTGTGAAACTGAAATCTGTGTTTTGATTAATTTCTAGACTTTCTCATTCAAGTAGTCCAAGCCACAACAGCAAATAACAATGCTTAATAACAGTATAAAGAAAGCATAAAACACTAACTGTTAAACTGATGAAAATCAGAACAGTATTTTCCTAATTGCTGCTTGGGCCACTAATTGTGTTAAACAACAATTTCAGCATGGTGCTATTTTAATCAATGTTATAAAAAGTAACAATACTAAGGTTGTTTCAATATGTTTTAATTCAAGCAACACTTTATTGCTGAATTCAAATTATGCTATATATATATGTGAAACATTTTCTTTCATTATAATTAATCTCAGCATTTTATACTTGTCTCTATACATTTATGTGTCTGTACTCAGAGATCTCATCTCATACATTTGCTATTTTCTTCAATGTGAGCACTGGTAGAATATTTGATGTAACAACAAAAAGGACATTTTTGCATGTTTAAATGAACTTTGTAAAATCTACTTTTTTAAAAATGTGGTGTATGTATGTCTATGTAACACACACATGTTTAGCTACTGACTTCAAAAGAAGGCATCAAAACCCTTGGAGTTTTAGTTACAGATGGTTGTGAGTCACGGTGTGGGTGCTGGAACCAAACCCATGTTCTGAAAGAGCAATAATAGCCCTTAACCACTAAGTCATCTCTCCAGTCCCCTAAAATATGTTAAATAATTACAGAAGACCTCTGTATGGTTTTAAATCCCAGGCTATTTCTAATTTATTTTACTTTTAGATGACAGACACATTTCACATGCACTATAGAACAGGTCATCCAACCTGTGGCTGCTCCATGCTCAATAGCAGAGGTTTCAGAAGAGATAGTAAGGTTTGTCAGTCTTTACTCTTTCGACTTTATGGTAGAAAGTCAGAACTCAGATTTTGGTGATATTCAAATTTTACAATAGCTTTTATGTTTGGTGGATATAGTAAGCATTGAAATTTATTATAAAGACTGAATTTGTAAACATTTATTATTAATTTTTTTCATTCCTCTGGAAAGTCATCTAAGACCTAACCTTACATTTTTCAGATCTCATTATGAGATTTCACTTGACCTAATGCAAAATTAATTAATATTTCTAATGATTATGAAAATTGCTTGCTACTTGTTGACTTTACTTTCATGGACATATGTTCCTCTATACAAATACTTTTGTTTTCCTCTCAAGTCTTATGTGGGATTTTCTTATATTTAAGGAAACAATATTGAACTGCCTATTAGAAACTTGGTCATTTAAAAAGGGATAGAAAAATGTTCAATTGTAATGTGTACAAGTAAAAATATACTTTTTATTTACCTGTCAATAAGTAGCCAGTTGTTTAAAAGAAGACACCTAGAGAGCCTTATATGAGGACCAGAGAATGCTTCCTGCTTTGTATGACTACCAAGATCAGATTCTAAGCTGAGATTATATACCTCCACACTGCAAATTTCTGTCCTTTCACTTTTCTAATGCTAACACAAGCTAACTACAGTGGCCTAATCATTTGAAACTACTTGATCACTCTCCATGGCATTCGATGGTATATATTTTGAATTTTGTTTTTAAATCTCACTTAATTTACTCACAAATATACTCAAATGATAACATCACCAGCTCTCAAATGGTCTGTGGCTACTTTTCAGGAACTTTTCAATTCTTGATTAAATAGAAAAGGATTGCAAAGTCTTATTTCTTACATAGGATTTGTTGATTTGATTTTCTTTGCAAGAGCTTTGGTTCACTTAAATTTATGCAAGTTTAGTTTGTTCATAAATCTCATTAGGCAAAAAATAAGAATAAATGTATTTCAATGAAGAACAGGAGAGTCATGAGTATTTTGGCCATTCATGACTAGTACCATTTGTTAATATAAAATATTTTTGTAACATTCACCCAAGAAAAAATGTTTAATTTCCTAGTGTGTTATCACAGACCAATGTAATTGTCTTTGTTTATTCTGCATAATATTTAAAATCAGGTAAACAGAACTGGAGTGCTCATGTGGAACCATAGGATGGGAACACAGGGAGTAACTCATATGGATAAGTTAAGGTACTTCTGTTTTTGATGTCTTAACTTCATTATTTTTTTTTGCATGCTACTTGCCTTGCTTTCATTTTTTTTAAACTTCTTTACACTCTTAATACAATGATATGGCATTGGTTCATGATTTTGGCCCACTATGCATTTGTCATACAAAATAATCTAAAATAGAGAAATAACCATTTAACTGGCATTTTTATTTATAGGTAGCTTACAACTTTATGTTATTTACATACTTTACACCAAACATTTGTAACCATACATATGGTCATCTATGTCCTGATAAAGATCAGAGGAGAAAGAATAGGCTGCTCTGCCTATGCAGCATTGTTTGCAGATGCCTTACAGGGTAAGATATGCTGCAGATACTTCCTGACCTTCTTCTGCTGGGGTTGCAGTCTTACTTCATTCACTGTTGACTTGGTGAAAGTGTGGTTTCCCCAGGGTGGAAGTGAGGAGTGACCCTGAGGACTCTAAGGTAGAACTCAGCATGTTAAGCCACATGCTTTGCTTTGCTTGTAGAAGCAGAGCTGGCAGCAGTAGAAGCAGCAGCCTTATTACCTAAAAATAGAGGGTCCAAACAAGCTACTTTGGCAGCAAAAAATGAATGAATACAGTGAAGAACAGCAAATAAATTTGAAAATTCCAACTCCTGAAAGGAAAAGAGAAATAAATAAATGAGGGGAAAATTAATTTCTTCACAATATTGTCAAGAAGTGGCCATTTTTATGTGTAACAAACATCTGGAATCAAGAATATATAATGTATAAAATTACAGTACTCTCATCGACATTATAATGCTAAGAATATTAAAGCCTGATGTGATATCTCAGTAAAACCCCCCACTCTATCCCCTATAGACAAAGAGAAGCTTAAACCAGGATTCCTAAGTGTAGATAAGAACTTAGACCCCTTTTCCCCAGGTGGCTGTATCTGCTACAGGGCCTTTGGAAAACACAGAGTCAGGATATTCGACCAAAAGACTAAAAAAGGGGAGGCAGGTTAAAATAAATTATATGGTCTGTGCCTTTAAGAACTAGCCTCACAAAGAAAGGGGAGTGCTCCTTCCAACCTCCCTGTTGTGAGTGAGAGATTTGGAAGAGCCTCCCTGGAGGCTTATAAACTTAGAATACACCTTACTTTTGCATTCTGTACCTCAAGTCTCCAGTGGTGGCTTTGGGGATGCGATCTAGGCACAACAAGACCCTCACTCTATTGTCTCAAAAAGGGGGCCTTAGACAAAGATATCTCAATATAGATAGACCCAGGGCAGTTTCAAGTGCCCAGAAATGATGGCACCAGCCCCAGGAACTCAAAAGAACAAAGTCAGGATGTCTGATGGTAACTAATTAACCACGAGATGCCCCTCTCCGGAATAACATGACCAGACCCTGGAGATGAGATGTAAAACTCCTGACAGGGCAAACAGATAAGCTAGAATAAGATAAAGTCCAGGCCTGGGAAAAACTGTACCAATCAAGGATGGACCCATACTAACTCCCTCCCCTCTAAGAAATTTTATGGGTTTTGCCTATAAAAACTAACTTCCCCAAGAAAGAGTAACTCTTCCCTGCCTCACTTGAGATGACTTGAGATGAGTTCCCTGTCGTGACTTGCAGCAGAAGTAAACCTTGCTTTTGCATTCTGGTATACTTGTCCTTGTTGGTCTCTCTGGGGGTTACGATCTGGGCACAACACCTGATTAATAGATTTATATGCTTAATAAACCTGATATGCAGATTATTTATCATTGCAATGATGATAACTTTTTTTTTTTTTTGGTTTTTCGAGACAGGGTTTCTCTGTGTAGCTTTGTGCCTTTCCTGGGACTCACTTGGTAGCCCAGGCTGGCCTCGAACTCACAGAGATCCACCTGGCTCTGGCTCCCGAGTGCTGGGATTAAAGGCGTGCACCACCACTGCCCGGCCAACAGTGATGATAACTTACATGTAGTAAAACACTGAAGTTAATGATGTGCTGGGAACTGCAGGGTTATACAGTAGAGATTCAGCCATCATTGATAAAGGTCAACTTATCACAACAAAGGGTCCTGGTAAAGGACTGAGCCATCATGCAAAGTGAGTTGGAGTTATTGCCTTTTGAATGAATTCTTGCTGCAGAAGTCATAGCTTATTCCCATCTGTTACAATTTGCAGTTCATTTCCCATGATTTAAAAGTCTTTAATGATCTATTGGGTACAATTTCCTCTATGCATTTGGGCTATATTGATAACATTCTCTAACTATGTGTGCAAAGAGTCACATAGTCAAAAAACCTGCTTCCCACAAGGAGGAATTTGTTTCTTTCTCCAATGTAAATGTAGAGATCTGCCTTCCTGCAGTTACCTTTATTGGTAGGCATTTGGTCAGAGTTAAGTGTCTGGGCCAAAGTGTCTCACTTGAGACATTTCCAGACACACCAAGGACACACAGTTACTACGTGTCTGAAAATGTTGATTCATAGACACTTAGATAGAGGACAAGCGTGCCCTGTTTTTTACCTCACCTATAGATAAGAGTAGTGATGAACTAAACTAACCTCACACTAAAAGTTTCTTAACTTCTTGTACTTACTACCACTTGGGTTTATTGACACAAGATTTTCGCTTTGAAATTTATTGCTTGAATTTACCTGGAGAAAATAATGAGAAAGCTAATCAGCTTCTTGCTCTTTCCCAAAGGAAAGTAAACTTTTCCACAGACCTGCTGAAGACCTATGCTGCTTCAGCCAGAGCAGCTGGAAGGTGCCAGGTTATATTTCTTGTGCAAATTAAGCTTAAATTCTCTCTTTGTTCTACATCCTTAAGCACTAGGTGTAATCTTTTAGATCTGAGACTTTCTTTTAAGCCAGCCAACACTGGTGAAAACTGCACCACTATTTACACAAGTTGTCTAGTTATCCAGAATGCTAACCCTGCCCACTAGGAAGTGGTTCCTGGAGAAAAAGACAGTTTTTTTTTTTTTTATCTTATTTATAACTTTTACTGATTATAAACTTTTAGCTTATTACTTAGCCACACTTAGGAATGTATTTTAAGCACACAAATTCTCCTCTTAGATTCCCTTGCTGATTTAACCTCTAGTTGACCTCATCAAGGAGCCTTCACTAACCAACTCCCATTTTGTGCTGTAAATTAAAGCTGACATTTATTGCTCTGTGTGTGAATCTTACCTGCCTTGGTGACCCTGAGAAATTCAAGTCTTGAATTGCATTGTTCAAAGAATGACGGTTGTAAATGTTTATAAGCAGACACCACCGTCACTGTAGAGGTGGAATTTTTTAGAACAATAAAGAGACACAGATAGAAAGAATGTGGTGTGAGCAGATTTGTCCCTCAGATAATAGTTCCTATGCTTATGAAGTGTCTCCTTTTACCCTGAGAGAAAGTCTTTGAGACTGACTCTTAAAGGCTTCTGTTTATGATGCATATTCTTTGTTATTTAAATACATATTTCTGATGAAGGATGAAGAACTATAACTAATTTACATTCTGTCCTTGATATTTGCAAATTATACAGTGATATTCAGCCTATTAGAACAGATTATAATACATCAGAGAACTGCTAAAGAAAATTAACAGGCATAGTGTATTTTCTTGGGCTTTGCAATAGGAACATAATAGCGTTCATCTAGTGTCTCAACAGTTGTCTTTAACCCTTTAATAGTTCATAGTCAGATTAGTATAGTGACATTTCTGATACTAGTAAAAAAAACACTCACTTCACTATTTTAATTCCCCAAAACATTTCCACCAAGGAAGTCTTTTTTTAAATTCTGTCATAATTATCTAAGGTTTACTTTATTTAAATTAAAAATTTAATTAAAATAGTGTTATATCATTTCTTCTTCCCTTTTTTCTCCTCTGTGCAATGCCTAACATGTCCTCTCCCCCAACTCTCTCCATCCCATCTACCCCGTTACATCCATCCCTCTTAAATCTATAGCCTCATTGACTCTTATTTTGTATAATAGTATATATTAAATATATTTATATATTATAGTATTATTATTAATGGAATTAATTATAATTCATCTAAATGAACTCAGTGAGAAACATACACACATATATAATATATTATATATTAAATAGTATATATTATACATAAAAGGATATATTATATTAATACATAATATATTAATAACACTATATTATATATTTTTATAATATATTTATATATTTTCTATATTTATATATATTTATAAGTTTGTATGTGTCTTGCATAATTAATTTAGATAATTTTGAATGTCATTGAACACAAATATTAAAGCAATGTTTCTCAAAATTACTTCTATTAAGTTTTAGATTATAACTTGTTTGTCAAACTCTCCAATTACCTAAATATTGAGGCATTTAAAGTAAGATCAAAGTTTTTAATTATTCTTTTCACCTTGTTACTTATTTTTGAAATAATTTGAGTGATGTTGATTAAGACTTTACAATTTTATTTTACCAATTTGGGGTTTGTAGTGGATTATAGGAAGAAACAGATACTTAGAAGAGATTGTAGGAGACTGATGGATCCTGGTTTGGCGTTAACTCAATATCACCTCCTCAGTCTTCTGTATCCATGATCAGCTCTTGCAGCCATGGCAATTCCTAGAGCTTCCTTGTTCATACTTGTATGAATTCATAGAGGATAGTCTTTCCCCCCTACCCATTTATCATGCTTCTGAGACTTCCATTTCCAAATATCCATGGGCTTTTTATGTTGTTCTCTTATAACATAGCTTTCTTGACATTTTTTTCTCCATGAACCTTACTAAGTAAAACCTACTTTCAAAATTTAAGTATTTGGTCATTCATTAAATATTCATCAGAATCCTTCACTGTTTGTTAAAAACATGTATCAGAAATCAAGATAAACAAGAAAGTACTGATGGTACTTCAGAGAAAGGAAGGGTTGGGAGAGGGCATTTAAGCGGTTGTAGGACAGCAAACCCACATTGCCTTGTGAGTTTAAGTGGAAGGAATATCAATGTAAACCATTGTGATGTTTATTGGAAAGTATTCTAGACAAGAGGAATATAGTCCTATAGATGATGATATAGAGGCATTCTAGGAGGATTTGCAACATGAAACATAGAATTTAAAGAATTGAAGAGTAGAAGGTTAAGTCAGAGAAAAAAGCAGAGTCAACAAGCATACCACAGCTATGTTCTATAGAGTTTTTTATGTTTTTCACAGGGAATAACATTGGAAGAGGCTTTTGAACCAAGATGTGATAATGGCAAGAACTGATATACTTATTCAACTGGCTATACCATTTAGAATGAGCTTTGTGGGATAGAAAAGGGGGAGACACTGGACTTTTTTTTTTTTATTAAAGAAAGGTGCAAGCTGTGAAGGTAAAGCTGTAAAAGTGGGGGAAGCTACCATTCATAGATACTGAGACATTGTAAGAAGAACAGTTCTAGCACAAAGATAAAACTCTTTGATTTATTACATTTGAGATCACATTATATATACAGGAGGGAAGCCATAAGATATATGTAGACTTTTAAAAAATGAAAAGTCTATATCTATCAGTTTGTAAGTGGCCAACAAGATTGTTTTCTAGGTGAGTTAAAGGTATATATAGTATTTAGAAGAAAGAATATGCCCTCATCCCTGGAATTCAGAAATACATAGAAATAATAAATAGAACAATCAAGGGACAGCAGTCTTGCCTGAGTGGGAGAGAAATCAGACTGACTTGTGTTTTTGTGCTTTAAATAGTCCATTCCATTTAAAAATGTCAAAATCATCTTTTTATTATGAAAAAGAATTTTTATAAAAAAATGAAGAAAATATTATCAAGAATTTGTAAAGGATCTAGAGAGCTAGAAAAGCTCATGTTGAATACAGGCTTCTCTTCAGTAATGAAAGTAGAGAAATAAACTAATAAATCAAATCAAGAATGGTTGTTACAAAAAAAAAAAAAAGAATGGTTGTCACTCACTGTTCCTGCAGACCAAATCCCTCAGTGTCATCCCTTGGATTGAAAAAGATCACCAACTGCAGCCTCCCTTTCTCCCTGCCCACATCTCCAGTGGATACCATAAATTACCCGCTCCTAAATTCCCTCTGCACACTTGTAACTGTACCCCAGTCCCACACCCAAGCAGGCCCTTCTTGCTCAACCCACAGCTAGAAACCAGAAAATTAGGTAGACTGACTACAGACCTTCCCCCTCTCTTTTTGTATGGAACCAATCCCTCAGTTTTACTGCCAAGTGCTACAACGGAACACCAGGTTTAGCCTTTTTCCTACTCTGCCCACATCTGGGGATACCACAGATACCCCCTCTGTCACTCCTTCCCCCTACTCTTTGTTGTATCCCAACCTCTAACACCAAGAGAAATTCACTCTGAACATAACAGCTCAGCAGGCCAGTAAAACAAGCAACCCACAACCAACACACTCTCCAAAAATCCACAGATAAAACAGAAAGCAAGGGAAAAATATCCATCCAACCAAGATAAACTTAGAAATAACCCCAAATCCAGATGTCTAGATGTCAGCATAAGAACAAAATCATTAAGTGCTAGGGTAATATGTCTCTACTAGAGCCCAACAATGCTACCACAGCAAGCTCTGAACATTCCTACACAGCTGAAACACAGGGGGAAAAACCTTAAAACAAACTATATGAAGATGATAGAGCTCCTTAAAAATGAATAAATCACTTTAGGAATCCAGGAATACACAAATATTTGAAGGAAATGAGAAAATCCCTTAAAGAAATCCAGGAAAAGCTGGGCAATGGTGGTGCATGTCTTTAATCCCAGCACTTGGGAGGCAAAGCCAGGCAGATCTCCATGAGTTCGAGGCCAGCCTGGTCTACAAAGCGAGTCCCAGGAAAGGCACAAAGCTACACAGTGAAACCCTGTCTCAGAAAAAAAGAAAAGAAAAGAAAGAAATCCAGGAAAAGACAAACTATAAAGGAAATGGATAAAATTCTTCCAGACCCTAAAATGGAAATAGAAGCAATAAAGAAAACACAAACTGCGTTAGTTATGGAAATGAAAAATTTAGTAAATAGTGTTCAGCTAGAAATCTCCATCTCACCCTTGCTTGATTCATAAAGCATCATTCCTTTCTCTCTCCAAATGCTGCCCTCTTAGCGAATCTTCAACAAAGAAAAGGCACCAAAAGCTCAGTTCTTCATTTTTGGCAGCTGCAGCAGCTACTCCTCTGAAGTTGCCAGAGGCCCTAGTCCCTTTGTCTCAAACAAGCAGACACAATGACAAAGACTCCAGACTGCCAAGAGCAGAGACTCACAGTAGCTCTACGCCAGCCAGTACCCCATCAAAGCAGTGGTTCATCCAACCATGACCCCAAGCATTGTTCTTTCTAGTCCATTTACACTTCAATCTGATCACCAGCCAAAGAAATCATTTGATGCTAATGGAACATCCACTTTATCAAAACTACTTACACCCACAGCTTCTGTCCCTGCACAAAAAACAGAGGAAAATAATATGCTTCAGGAGACAAAACATTATCACAGTCTAGCACAATTCCTTCCACATCCTCACCTCCAACATCTGCTTCAAAGTACCTGTTTCTCCAGTTCCACAATCACCAATACATCCTTTTCTTCAGCACCCAAATCTGCTTAGTTGCTTCCTGCTTTGCAAGCTACACTACAGCTTAGTAATTCTAATGTGGACATATCCAAAGTAAATCTGTTACTGCTCAAAAAGCCTGGATCCTCTGCTTTCAACATCACCTCTCTGATTTCTCAAGCTGCCCAGCTCTCCACACAGGCCCAGCCAGAAAATCACTCCAAAGTCTCTAACATCTGATGCTTCATCGGCAAGATCTTATGTGTCTCCAAGAATAAGCATACCTTAAACTAACACAGTCCCTATCAAACCTTTGATTAATACTCCACCTGTTTCATCACAGCCAAAGGTTAGTACTCTAATAGTTAAAAATATGCCAAGACCAGTGTCACAATTGGTCACACAGCAGTCTGTAACTGCTGACAAGCAGCAGGGTCACAGGACTGTCTCTCCTCAAAGTTTTCAGTGCTTAAGCAGCCAGAGAAGTCCGTTACCTGGTCCAAATCATACTTACAGTAGTAATGCATCAAATGCAATAGTTGTACCACAGAATACTTCTGCTCAGCCTGTGTGTTCATTAACACTTATGCTAGCAGCACACTTCAATGATAATCTCATAAAACACATTCAAGGGTGGGCTGCAGAACATGCAGAGAAACAAGCATTGAGATTGAATGAAGAAGCCCATAATATGGGAAGTGTTCACATGTCAGAAGTATGTGCTGAATGACAAGCACCAAAGCTACACAGAGAAACCCTGTCTTGAAAAACAAAATAATTTTGAGATCTGTAGTTCGAGTGTGTAAAATTCAAGCAACCTTGCAAGAGCAGAAGATATTGTTTTTGAGACAACAAATTAAGGAACTTGAAAAGCTAAAATATCAGAATTCCTTTATGGTTTGAAGATGTGAATAATTTCACATGGTATCCTACAGGAACTGTGAATCTGTTGCCCAGTTATAACATTTTTAGTGACATTTAAGTAGACTGTGAATACTTAAGTAGGGCAAATGAAATGACAAGGGGACAAGGGTCTGTGAGAGTCAATTCAGGGGAAGATATAAGACTGATTTGTAAAACCCTTGACATGTAGGTTTCTTGTAAATGTATCTTCATGTTGTAAATATGTTTTGTAGAGTGAAGCCATGTGTAACAGAGCTTAGACATTTGAAACAAATCTATGCTAGGTGGCTAAATACCTGTCTGCAAAATTAGCTTTTTTTTTTAAATAAAAAAAAAATTGGAGGGCTTAATTTATCATTCAGAAATCTTGCATTTTCCAAAATCCAGTGCAAGTTCTAGGCAATCTGTGTCTAAGGATACAATTTCGAGCAGTGTACAGATATCATGAGACAACTGTTTCACACTTGCACTTGACCAAGAACACTATTTGTTTTGCAAAGAAATGTTTTCATTTCCTGTATGTTCCATTCCCTTAGAAGTCCTTGGCCTGACTGTATCCATTTTTTTAAGGTGCCCCTTCTCTTTTCTAGGGCACTGTTGCTATGGCATTTTTCTATCACCTTCTCATTTCTGTGTACAATTATCGAGCATAACCCACATGCTTTTATAAATTATTAAAATCTATTTGCACCCTATAAGACTGGATTTAAAAGTACTGCTGGGCAAGTGTGATGAAAGTACATTGATTGCTCAAGTATAAAGAAGTGACCCAATGAACATGGTTGTGAGTGGAGAAAAGGAAACAAAGCCAGTCTGATGTGAATTGTATTTGTTGTAATAAACATTTTTAAACAGATACATTTTGTTACTTTTTTTCCTTCAGTCAGTGCATATTAGAATTTGAACTAAATGGGGATTCTTTATTAAAACTATTCTTGTTGAATATTTATGTCTTATTACAGTGATTCCTTAAAGGGAGGTTTTGTTTCAAGTATATTAACAATACATTGTGCAAAAGAGATTTAATGAATGTAAAATTCAACAAAAATGATGAAGTCACTTCCCAAGAGTTATCATTTGTTCAACCTGGTTTTTCTGTCTTGCTATTATGACACTTCCTTTTGAAGGATGTTTGTAATGTAACTAACTATTCAAGTCTGGTGCTGGCTGTTTTTTCTTAGCTATCACAAAATGCTCAGTTTATGTAATGGGAACTTCCTCCTGTTACACAGAAATGGTGGGAATGCTCAGCTTTGTATACTGTTACCTAAAGTGTATTAAAATAAAAAAGAAACTATTGCTATTATAAAAGAAAAAAACAGCTTATGGAGAGCACGTTGTCACCCCTTGACTATAGGGTATTTAAGCCCCATGCTTTAGTTCAGGCACATAATTTCTCCTGTCTCTTCTCCTGCCATAATCTCTGGGGGTTGGAGAACTCAAATGGGAGTTGCTTTGCTAAAAATAAACCTTTGCTTTTACTTTTTCAATTTGGCTTGATCTGCTTACTGTGTCAGTGGAGAAACCTACTATCAAGGTACAGAAAACCAACTAAATAGATCAGGAACTACAGAGGCAAGCTTTGCCAACAGAATACAAGGGATGTAAGAGAATTTCTAGCATTGAAGACATGATTAAAGAAATGGATAATACATTGGTTAAAGAAAGTGCTAATTTTTAAATTTTTCTGTCACAAAACATCCAGATTATTTGTGAGATTGTGAAAAGACCAAACCTAAGAATAATAGGAATATGAAAAAAGGAAGAATTCCAGCTCAAAGGTCCAGAAAATATTTTCAACAAAACCATAGAAATAAAAATTCCAAACCTAAAGGAGATGTTTATAAAGAAAAGTACAAGCATACAGAACACCAAATATACTGGACCAGAAAATCAAAACACTAAACATGCAGAGCAAAGAATGAATATTAAAAGCTACCAGGAGAAAATACCAATTAACATATAAAGATAGATCTATTAGAATTACAACTGACTTCTCATGGAGACTCTAAAAACCAAAAGGAATGGAAAGATGTGCAGTAGAGTCTAAAAGACCACAGATGTTAATCCAGACTACTAGACTCACTAAAACTTCCATTCACTATAGAATAAAACAATTAAGATATTCTATGATAAAGTCAAATTTAAACAATATTTATCTATTAACCCAGCCCTTCAAAATGTGCTACAAAGAAAAGTACAACATAAGGAAGTTATTTCCACTCATGAAAACACAGGTATTAAGTAATCTCACAATAACAAAATCAAAAGAAGGGAAGAACACACACACACCATATGACTACTACCAATAATAACAAAAAAATGAAGAAACAACCATTTGTCACTGATATCTCTCAATATAATAATCAATGATCTCAAATCCTTAAAATAAATAAATACATAAAAAGACTCACATTAATTGAATGGATGGAAAAACGGGATCCATCTTTCTGCTGAATCTAAGAAACACACCCCAACATCAAGGATAGACCTTATGTCAGGAACAAAGGAAAAATATATTCCAATCAAATGGACCTAAAAAGAAAGTCAGTATAGCCATTTTGATATCTAACAAAATAGACTTCTAACCAAAATTAATAAAAAGAGATGAACAAGGACACCACATATTCATCAAAGAAAAAAATCTACCAAGGTGACATTTCAATATTTTTGGGACTGGATTTTTCTGGGTAGCCCCGGCTTTTGTGAAACTCACTCTGCAGAACAGGGTGGCTTTGAACTCAGATCCACCAGTCTTTGCTTTCAAAGTGCTGGGATTAAAGGCTTGTACCACAATTGTGTGGTGACACTTCAGTTCTTACATCTGTGTCCCAAACACAAGGGCACTCAAGTTTTGTTTAGAAACACTGCAGTAGCTTGAATCACCTGTTGACCCTTTCATACCAACATTAGGAGACTTATCCTACTCTCCCCAATTGAGGTCATTCAGACCAAAACAAACAAACAAACAAACAAAACAACAAACAAACAAAAACACAGAGAAATACTCGTACTAATAGACATTATAAACCAAATGGGCCTAACAGATATTTTACCTAAACACAAAAGAATATACCTTCTTTTCAGTGCTGTGGGATGTTTTGTATGTTGAATGTGTTGCTCTGATTGGCCAGTAGCCAGGCAGGAAGCATAGGTGGGACAAGGAGAGAGAATTCTGGGGAGTGGAAGGCTGAGGCAGAGAGACGCTGCCGCCGCCGCCATGAAAAGCGAGATGTAAGGTACTGGTAAGCCACAAGCCACATGGCAACACATAGACAATAGATATGTGTCTCTCACCTGCCAGTCCTGCAGCCACTTAAACCCAACCACGTAAACACAGAGACTTGGATTTCTTATAAACTGTATGGCCATGGCAGGCTTCTTGTTATCTAGTTCTTATATCTTAAATTAACACATATCTATGGAAAAAAAAACCCAGAATAACCAAAATAATCCTCAACAATAAAATAAGTGCTGTAGGTATCACCATAAAAAAATTTAAGCTCTACTACAGTGATATAGTAATAAGAATTGCATATTATTTGCATAAAAGCAGACACATTGATCAATGGGTTTGAATTGAATACCCAGACACAAACCCAAATACATATGCATACCTCATATTTGATAAAGAAGCCATTAATACACACCGGAAAAAAGAAAGTATCTTCAACAAATTGTGCTGTTCAAACTGGAAACTGGATGTCTATAAGTTGAAGAGTGGGAATAGATCAATATTCATCACTCTGCACAAAACCCAAGTCCAAATGGGTGAAAGACCTCAACATAAACCAGATACACTGGAATGGATAGAAGAGAAAGTGTGGAATAGCATTGAAAGCATTGACACAGGAGACAACTTTCTGAATAGGACACTGATAACATAGGCACTAAGATCAATAAGTAGTTAATGGGACCTCATGAAATGAAAAACTGGAAGGCAAGGAACACCATCAATTAGATAAAGAGGCAGCCTACACAATGGGAAAAGGTTTTTACCAACTCAACATCTGAAAGAGGACTAATAAGTGTAATATATAGAGAACTCAGAAGCTATATATTGAAAATTCAATTCAATAAAATTTGGGGTACAGATCAAGAGAATTCTCAAAAGAAGAACCTTAAATGGCTGAGAAACATTTAGAGAAATGTTCAACATTCTTAGCTGCCATGTAAATGCAAATCAAAATTACTTTGAGATTCCATCTTATAAATGTCAGAGGAGTTATGATCAATAACTTAATGACAGGTGATTCTAGAGATGATATGGAGCAAAGAGAACATTCCTCCATTGATGATGGGAATGTAACCTTGTACAGCCACTTTGGAAATCAATATGAAGATTCCTCAGAAAATTAGGATTGTCCCATACTAGGGAATGTGGAGCTATTGTGAGAAATGAGTGAGATTAGGGACTCAAGACACAGGATTGCATATTTCATGTGATCTCTGAGAACAGAGAAGATATGAAAGTAACCATGGAGCCACTAACTTTTGTGACTGGTATTGGCAGACGTTTGAGATTGTGGGACACCAGACTTCACCATTTAACATTTCTTTCCTTCCTTTTAGGTCATAATACTCAGGTGAATTTTTCCAAAATCCTGAAATTAACTATGTGATTTAAATGGAATAAGAACAGAAATGAAGTATGTGTCTTCAGGAAAGGAGGTGTTCTCCCAGCTCTTGGCCTTCATCATAGCAACTAGACACAAATTGTTTACCTAGTTCTCACACTGTCAGAGCTAGGTTTAAATCCCATGTTATTAGGCTTCCTAGCCTGAGCTAGAAAGTACTTCTTATCCATCATTTTATCACATTCTTTCTCACACCAGAAGCCCATACTGGAAGTCATTAGGAGGAATTAACATACATAGAGTAGTATCTTCTCCAGTAGTGGCTAGGTGCATTTAGGCCCACCCTGGAATACTTCAGGGAGTTAGAAATGTTTAAAATTATTTTGACATGAAGAAACTGTCAATCCCAAATATTTGGTACTTTCTTTTTCTGGAGCTTAGTTTTAAGGCAGGAAAATAGGGTCGGAGTGTGTGAAGTCAAGCCAGCCATGCACAAAATTAGCACACTAGAAAAGTAGTTGGCAAAAAGGAAAAAAGAACAATGACATCATGAGGTTTGCAGGCAAATGGATGGATCTAGAAAAAATCATCCTGAGTGAGGTAACCCAGACTCAGAAAGACAAATATGGTATGTACTCACTCATAGGAGGATACTAGAGGTGGAACAAGGATGACTGGACTGCTACTCACATCACCAGTGAGGCTACCTGGAAAACAGGACCCCAAGAAAGACATGGGGATCACCCAATGACGGAGAAATGGATGAGATCTACATGAACAGCCTGGACATGAGTGGGAGCAATGAATGGTGAGGGTCAAGGGAAAGAGAGCAGGAGATCCCAGCTGGATCAAGAACAGAGAGGGAGAACAAGAAATAGGAGACCATGGAAAATGAAGACCACATGAGAAAAGGAAGAAACAAAGTGCTAAAGAGGCCCACAGGTCAATCTCAGTCCTCGGGGGTGGCCTTGATCTGGACGTGGTGGGAATGGGGGGTGGGCTGGGGGGAAGGGGAGGGGAGCATAAAGGGGGAGAACAAGAAAATCTGTGGCTGTTATGTAGAACTGAATAGTATTGTAAAATAAAATAAAATAAAATAAAATAAAATAAAATAAAATAAAATAAAATAAAATAAAATAAAATAAAATAAAAAAAAGAAGAAGTCTGGATAACGTCAGCCAAGGCTGAGCATGTCTGGCTTAAAGCCAAGGATGAGCAAGCACATCTGGCTAAGAGCTCTGGCACAGGGGTACTGAGTGTCTGGAGGTGACCTAAAGGCTCATCATAATGCTAAAATGTACACCACTCAGTACAGTTTTAAGATACTAATGAGATATGCAATGAATTAAGTTATACTTAGAAAACCATGTAACAGAGAAAACCTGAGAAATTCCATGGTATTCAATGAGCCAAAAACCCATACTGTGTGACACAAGAGCCCCCACACTTTATACAGTGGGGTCACAGATGCTAAGGCTATTTCTTTACTCTGGTCTGTTTACTACCTTGGAAGTGCATCTTTTTCTAATGAAGTTCCCCTTTTTCTGCTGTATCTGTGTGGTTCTGTTAAACCTTTTGTTTCAGGATATAGAAACCTGTAACTTGCCTGGAGTTGCACAGTGTTTCATGCATTTGATTCTCATGACCTTCCAGAGCTATCTGTTCTCATTTATCCTTGAAACTGACCATTAGAACTATTAAATGAATGACCATGTACCAAAGAGAAGAGCTAGTAGTGAATATCTAGACCAGACTCATACCTCAATGACTCTGAGAAAATTATCTGGAAATATGTTATAATTATCCGTTCTTGCAGTGATTTCAGAATATTGTTGTTCAGAAGGAGCTATGTATGTTTTTCTATAAATGTATATTCAGTTTGTATCTATTGTGCATCCCTACTTAGGAAATTATATTTTAAAATTTGAAGAGTCTTTTCCTTCTCTAAATAAAGCAGGTGTGCAGTTAGAAACTGAAAATATAAATTAATGAGAAGAATAGTTGCCTAAGAAATCAGAGCACAGTAGATTAGTCTTGTTTGTAAGATATTGTAAGATCTCTCAATACATGCTTGAAACCACAGGAAGTCCTGGTTCCTTTGCATGCGTTCTCAACTTAAACAGTGTTGAAAAACTCAAATGGAAGCAAAAAGCACTGTTATCCTGAATAAAATTAATACTATAACAAAACAATTAAAAATAATTTTAAAATCCTAAAACAGAACTTTATTTAATGTCTTTCAACTAATGATAAGATTATTTCTATACAAGCCCATAAAAATCACAAATCAGTCTGAATTTAGCAAGTGCTCTTTTTCTCATATATATTCATACATATATATGTTAAAGTTGTTTATAAATTACTTAAAGTAGTAAGTTTACAAAAACAGAATTAGTAGAAGAGACATGGAACACCACCACATCTTTAGTGTTAGCGCTTGCTGTAGATGGCAGCAAACATGAAGACCAATGATCCGAAGGATAGGAAACAGTATACAGTGTGCTCTATGCTGATTATGACTCACAGTATTTTGTTTATAGTTACAATTGACCAGGGTGAGGAAGGCCCAGTATTTTTGGGTGGTTATATGTCAAAGAAACAGAGAGTAGGGCAGACAGATGAGTACCGTAGTTCCCATCTTTGCCCTCATGAATTTACTGTGAGCTTCAGAGGACTTACTGGATTTTCAGAGGGAAATATTGTGAGTTAATACATAAAAGAATTAATGTAATATTTTAGAATAGAGTTACTCATAAATAAAAGTTTCTTAGCATTAAGAATTCCTTATTTATTCTTATGTTTAAGGGAATTTTATGTGTGTATGTGTCTCTACCATATGTATGCATGGTGCTGGAGATGTCTGAAGAGGGTGTCCAATCTCATGAAATTGGGCTTGCAGATGATTGTGAGCCATCATGTGCCTGCTGAGCATGAAACTTGGGTCATCTAGAGGAGCAGTGAGTACACTTAACTACAGGAGCAATCTTTCTAGCCCCTCTTTATGAATTCTTTTTTTTTTTTTTTTGTTTGTTTGTTTTTTTTTTTTTTTTTTTTTGGTTTTTTTTTTTGTTGTTGTTTTTTTTTTTTTTTTTCGAGACAGGGTTTCTCTGTGTAGCTTTGCGCCTTTCCTGGAGCTCACTTGGTAGCCCAGGCTGGCCTCGAACTCACAAAGATCCGCCTGCCTCTGCCTCCCGAGTGCTGGGATTAAAGGCGTGCGCCACCACGCCCGGCTTACTGTTTTTTTTTTTTTTTTTTTTTTTTTTTTTTTGTTTTTGTTTTTTTTTTGGATTTTCGAGACAGGGTTTCTCTGTGTAGCTTTGCTCCTTTCCTGGAACTCGCTTTGAAGACCAGGCTGGCCTCGAACTCACAGAGATCCGCCTGCCTCTGCCTCCCGAGTGCTGGGATTAAAGGCGTGCGCCACCAACGCCCGGCATGAATTCTTAATCAAAGAAAGAAGAGTCCTGTTATTTGGGATTTCTGTTTGGAAAGGAGGCTGACTTCTTTAGCTGAGCACATGGATTGTCAAATATAAACCCATGGGTCTACATTCATCAGAGGTGAAAAGAAATGGGCTTATTACTCTATACCCTGTGGATACTCATTTACACTCTTTTGGTTTTTGTGTGCAAATGAATGGTACTGTAATTTAAGGTCTTGTCCTTCTTTTATACTTCAAAAATTGTAGAATTTAAAACTATATTATGGTCTAGGAGCAATGTTTTCCATATAGAAATCACATTCATTAATTTTTGCTTTTTCACCAATGGACATACATGTATACTTATGCTTTTTCTAATTTCTTCCCTCCAAAAGTTGCTAAAATAAAATGTTTTATTTCACATATATATTTAAATGTATTTATAATATATTTATACATTTAAAATATTTAATAATAATAATGATGATAATAATTCATTAAATGTGCTGTACCTTCCAAAATACTTAAGAAACAGCCAATGGCTGATTAGAATATTTAGTATGGGTACTCCCTTTATAAATGATGATTCATGCTATAAGAAAGGCAGGCCCCAATTTCTCATTTACCTCAGCTAGTACACAATTTAAAATCCATGAATTTTTTTCCTGGAATCTATTGCTTTTTACAATACTATTGCCTATAGGTTAATAAAATCAGAACATGAAATCATGGATGAGAGGTTTCATGTGTTCAGATTGCTTCAATAAAATATGCAGACAACTATTGAGAACATATTCCTAGGAAAAGTAGAAGTATGGAATCTAATACAGAAGGTTATAGTCCTGTACCACTCCTTACATGACAGTTGTGACATGTTATTGACACAGAGAGTGATGCATATGGGGCCAGTAACAAGTTCTTCATTCTATATATACCCTTATATTCACCATAGACTTATCTGTCTTTGTGAGTGCTGATAGTATATGATTATGTCAGTGTACTGTTTTTCTGTAAATTAAATTTTCAGGTAATATGACCACAATCTTGATTCGAATATGTTTAAAAAGAAAACAGAAATTTAATAAATTATAAGGGATTCCACTCCATGGAACCCAAGTAAGTTTTTGAGGACTTGTCAAAAAGGTCCTGAGAAGCTTAATGAGGCTTGGAAAACATGGGGGAAATTTGTTATGTTTTTAAGTAATGAAATGAGGATGCATGAGCTTGTGCTTTAAAAAAAAATCTAGTGAACTTTTCCATGGTGATGTATTTCACACAACTCAAAACAAATCAAAGAAACAAAGCTCACTCATGTCCTATGTAGGCCCAAACAAATTCCCTTAAATATTTCTTAAATTTCTCACAAAGTGTTAAACACTATTCATAGCTTTTAATACAATGACATAAAAGTCAATTGATCAGTGTCTCCAACCAAACATGTTTCTTCCATGTTTACAAATAATAATTCAATAACATGAGAAACAATCATTCACCTTGATTAAGTTGAAATGTAGGGATATTTCACTTTACACAGTAAGAAACAAAACCTTACAATCATATGTGATTTGGAATAGAAAAAATGGCAAAAGTAAACATTCATTCATAATAAGCTGTCTCAATCTATTACTAAAGGAATATATACCTCAACAAAATGGAAAAAAGAGGTGACAAGGTAGCAACTAACACTCTGGTCAATGGGGTCAGTGGAAAGCATGAAGACCATTACTAAGGCAGCAATGTCTATATCTACCATATCATTTTATACTCAGGTGTCACTTCCTGCCAAAAACATTTATTTAAAACAAAGACATGAAGATATCCAGATAGTGCAAGAAGAAATGAATTTTTTGTTGTTTGCTGACAAAATGATCTTATAAGAAAAGAAATCCCAATGACCCCACCAAAGCCATCTAGAGCAAAGTATCACATGCAGTGAAGTTAAACATCAAGTCAGTTGACTTGAATAAATGTAAATGTCCATCAACCAATTCATAGATAAAGAAATGTGTGTGCACATGATAGAGCAGCATTTAAACATAGAGTGAAATGCTACTTACTACAGAAAGGCAGCAGTTGTAAATAAGGTTGCCCATACATTGGATATAAAGTAATATAATAGTAGAAGGGAACAGAGTATTGTAAGAATATGAGTAAGACTAGGCAGCAGAGTGGTGAGAGGATCCTCAAAGCTACTATGTTGCAGTTAGCAAGAGGGATTAATAATATGGTTTTGGTGTGGGGAAACAAGTCAATTGCCTTTCACTAGATCTATGTGGGAGGAGTAGATTGGGAACATTGCTAGTGAAGAACAAATGCTGCATCAGAGTTCTCTGCAGTGACAGAATTATTTTACTGTCTGGTGTGCATTCATTTTTACTTATGGTTCTCAAGAATGTATTTTTGAAACATGTAACACACAGAAAATGCCTGGGGAATTTGTCGCTGCTGTTCCTCTGTCCCTGAAAGTTGAATGTGTCTCACTGTGACTCCCTTTTTTGAAATTCCTTGTGTTTGTTGTGTATATTTTTTTGAGATTATCTCTAACAATCAAATACTGCACTGCTGTTGCGAGATTACCCATATTAGAATGTGTGCTATGTTTTGAAAACTTAAGAAAGCCATCCAGGGTTATCATAAATAAGTTTATATTAGTATGTACCTATAGCAACACCGAAAATCATCATAAAGAGCAGTATAAGTGCCAGCACTATGATGCTTCATTGATAGCTAGGGAGAAAAGAGAGGGCAAATAACAAAGGTAAGGGCTGTGGAGGTAGGATACCACATCAGAATGAAGGTCAGAAACTGCAAACTACATGAAAAGGCAGTGAAAAAGATACTTTTCTAACCTGATGGGATACAAAGGCAAGGTGAGAATATGGTTACACCCATGTATTAGAAATATGAAAGAGAAGGAATAAGCACATGAAAGCTAGGACCACAGTTTCTACTTCAGCAAAGACAGATATAAATGTAGGAGAGATTTCTCAAGCAGGATGCAGACATAAGAAAGAAAAGATAGAAAAAGGGCATAGGCAGACATACAAGACAAAGCAGGGCTATCACCTTGTTAAAAGGAATGCTTCTGGTCAGAAAGTAGAATAGTGTGGTAAGCAACTGCATAGAACATCACACAGAGCTATGCTTAGTAAGGCTTTGAAATTCAGTCTAAGACTCACCCTGAACTTAGGGAAATGATTTCAGAAATAAATTGAGGTAATTTGACTTCATAGAAGAAAAATACATTGGGTTTCCACATCACAGGATTAAATTTTTAATTTCTTCCTCAGAGAAATAATATTTTTATGATTTATTTTAACTCAAACAATCTTACTGTCAATTTCATTATATGGTAAAGGAAATAAGTTAAATTTTGATTTTTTGCAATCATAAATAATTATATATAAAAAATTGTTTAAACTTTCTACTGAACTAACAACATAACTATCGTATTCCACATTACTATGACTTATATAAAGAAATGTGAAAAGTCATTGACTAATTAATCTTCTTTAAAACATAAATAAAAAAACAAAAAACGTTTAAAACATAATTACTTAGCAATTATTCAGTATTTGCCAAAAAACATTTTCTTTGAGAATTTATACTTACATTTAAGGTTTGATAAATTACTATGAAGCAGCTAGTTTTTTTAAAGTATTTTTTTTTATTCAAAAACAGCCATATGGCTCCTTCAGGTCTTAGCATATTGTTTTATTCTCACATAATTTTAGTTCATACCAGAGTAAAACTAAGCAGTCAAATATAATTTTTCTGGAGTGATACCTTTTAGTGAAAATCTGTCACTAGAGAATTAAAGTAAAAGTACTCTAGGGTCAGAGCAATATTTCAAGGTAGACAAAGAATATTTGTACTTATTGGTCCTAAACCTTCTCCTCATTGCGTCTTCAAGACAATGATGTAATTGGAAATTCAATGGGTTTCTTGTGTTTACCTTTGCTTCAATTTGTTTAGTATCTGGATTCTGAAACAAAAATTTGATTTTGCTTTTGCCATCATCTGAGGAGCCTTTAAGTTGAGAAAATTTATACCTCCATAGTACAGCCTAAAGGGAGACAGAAAGGGAAACATAAATCAACAAAGTTAATGTCTGCATTCAAGTCAAGAAATTACATAATTAATATATGAAAGTTAATCTTATTTAGTAATACATTCCAATATTAATATATAAATTTAAATGTATTCTTCAAAGCCTATCTTTTAATAGTCAATCTGTTCTTTTACATATATATCAGGTGACTCCCATGTTTCTCAAAGACATAACTTAAAGAAATTCTTCACTGAGATAAGACTATTCCATTCCAAGCAAAATGAAAAATGTTTATGGTAAAAATATCTCTACTCTATGATTATCTAATATTGGTACTGAGAAAACAAGTTCAGTTAAAGTTTCAAGGGTACACCTAAGAGTAAATAACCAAGATTGAGAAAATATTTGTTTCTATCCAAAGTATGTGTGTGTGTGTGTGTGTGTGTGTATTAAGAATATGTAATCAATATTGTTTGTTCAGTGCACTTTAGTTGAAAAATAATCCACTGTGGATCAAGGAAAACACTCCTACATTGCTGGTGGGAATGCAAACTTGTACAGCCACTAAGGAAATCAGTATGGCAGTTCCTCAGAAGGATGGGAATCAATCTACTTCAAAGATCCAGCTACATTCCTCTTGGGCAAATACCCAAAGGATATGTCATTATACCACAAGAAGGACACTTGCTCAATCATTTTTATTGCTGCTATATTAATTATAGCCAGAAATTGTAAACACCCTAGATATCCCCCAACAGAAGAATGGATGAAGAAAATGGAGTACATTTACACAATAGAGTATTACTCAGCTCTCTAAAAACACGACATCATGAAATTTGTGGGCAAATGAATGGAATTAGGTAACATCATCTTTAGAAGGTAACCCAGACCCAGAAAGATAAATATGGTATCCATTTACACACGAATATTAGCCATTAAATAAATAATAACAAAGTTATAATCTGTAGACACAAAGAAGTTAGACATAAAGGAAAGGAATGGGGTCAGGAGATGTAGATCTCCCTGGGAGGGAAAAATGCAATAAATTTTATGAGAGAACTGGGACTGGAAGTGGTACATAAATAAAAGGATCACATAAAGTGTGGGAGGGCAGATGGGGTTGACAGAGAGAATGTGAATAGAGAGAGCTAGAACTGAGGGCCATTAATGGAGCATTAGGGAAACTTCCTAAAATGCATGAAAGCATCCTCATGAAGTTTCTAAACAACAAATTTAGAAGCCCCAGCTGTCCATTTCTTGTCACCAAACAAAGCTTCTAGTACTGGGATTGTGTTACACCCAATTAAGTTGTTGGCCAAAGAGGCCACACAGAAATCACTAAACAACTTAGGCTATTGCCAAGAAAATAGGTTGCTCTTCACAAACTGACTGCAAGGCCCCATTGCTAAAGACAATACCCACACAACTCATTGAATATTGAGAAGTAGAACTGGTGCCTACATAGAACTACAAATATCAGAAGGCTAGCTACATCTAGGAATCTTAATTACTGAGTATCCTTTAAGTGTCACACAGAGACCACAAATTAAGTGACAGAATATTGTTCTTCTAGTGTGTAATGGGTTTTACTGTGAAAACCAAGCTATCACTAGTAATCCTTAGGTAGTAGGGACTTATTAAATGACTATCACAGGTGATAGATATCAAACCATCGTAATTTCTCTATGCATATGCTTGGTGTCCTGCTCATGTGATCAGCTCAGCACACTACTCAATTGGCTTCATTCCTAAACCATCTACAATCTACTTTCCTCATTCATATGTGCCACTGCCTTATTTTTATAGATTTTCTTTTGCAAACCTTGTGCACACATTAATTTGAGAGAAGATTAATAACAGATTATTCATTAATCCCTAAAACTAGTGGGAATCAAAGTTTCAATTTAAACCATGCTAGACATTTTTGATAAAATAGAGGGTAGCAAGACACCTTCATGCAAATTGAAGCCCAATGCAGATGCTGTATCATGAGCTAGGAGATGGGAACCAGAAGAGTTGGAAGATCACTTCCAACTGATAATAAAATGTGGAATACTTTAGCTTTATCACATAATACCCCATAATCACCAAAATTGATAATTCTTATGGCTTTTATTGCTAAGAAAAGTACATTCCTCATCGGGCGGTGGTGGCGCATGCCTTTAATCCCAGCACTTGGGAGGCAGAGTCAGGAGGATCTCTGTGAGTTCGAGGCCAGCCTGAGCTACCAAGTGAGTACCAGGAAAGGCGCAAAGCTGCACAGAGAAACCATGTCTCAAAAAAAAAAAAAACCAAAAAAAATACATTCCTCATCCAGTGGGCATGAATGTTTTGTGAAATGTGAAAGCTATCACAATATACAGCATTCAGGTTAAGTCATGTGTTTATAACAGACACTTGCTAGAATTTCCAAACACCCAAATTGAACCATTCTGTACCTAATTCTGAGACATCAACTATAAAAATCAAAAACATGTTGTCCTTACATTCATCATCTAGATTTAATTCAGAAAAGTCATGTAGGAACTCTTAAAAGTCATTTATAAAGGAAGAAAATGTTCACATAATTATGAAGCTATATTTTTCAGAAAGGATCTATTATACATCTTTCTATCACGTATCTTTTATCCATCTGTTACCTACCATCTATCTATCATATATACACACTATTACAGATATTACTTCTACCTATATATAACCTATCAATAATATCTTTCTATATTTCTATGCATATAAGGGCAGAATGATATATATTTACTTAAGTATATTAACTATGAAAATTCAAATTTTGTTTGGGAGAAACACATTAAAATGTAATTTATGGGATTGATTCAAGATGGCGGAGACAAGCAGACGCAGGTAGGCCTGTGGCAGCGACCCGCAGAAGTAGATGGGTCTGGCAGCAGTGGCTGACAGGGACATTTAGGCCCAGCAGCAGCTGGCGGAGACATTCAGGCCCAGTGGCGGCCCACAGAGGTGGACAGGCCCTGCGGCAGAGATAAGCAGACAGAGGTGGACAGGACCGGCGGTAGCGGCCAACAGAGACATTCAGGCCTGGTGGCGGCCCACAAAGGTGGACAGGCCACGCGGCGGAGAAAGGCGGATGCAGGTCGGCGACTTGCGGAGGTGGAAGGGCCCGGTGGCAGCAGCCGACAGGGACATACAGGCCCAGCGACAACCGGCAGAGACATACAGGCCCCGTGGCAGTTCGCAGAGGTGGATGGGCCCGGCAGCAGTGACGAGCAGAGGTAGGTAGGCCCATGGCGGCAGCCGGCAGAGACATACAGGCCTATTGGTCGCCCGCAGAGGTAGACAGACCCAGCGGCAGCTGACAGGGACATACAGGCCCAGCGGTGGAGACAAGTGGACGCAGGTGGGCCTGTGGCGGTGGGCCACAGGGGTGGACAGGCCCGGGGACGGAGAGGGGCGGACACAGCTTGGAACGGGGACGCCCCTAGCCCCAACACCTGGGGAAGAGACTATCTCCGTGGGTCAGAACCAGGGCGAGTCTGGACACTCTGTCTGGGGACAACCCAGGGCCCAACTGCTGATCCTGTGAAACCCAACAACTTGGAGGTGTTGGTGAGACTACCCTGCTCAGCTGAAACTCATCTGGGAGAGGATTCAGATGCCTACAGTTGGAAGTCTGAAGAAACAAGATCAGCTGAGGAGTTGACAAATGAACAAAACGTGACCTGGGAACACAGAAGAAGGCGCTACCCAGTCACCAAACCAGATCACGAGAATCATAAGTATATAATTCACTGACTGAAATCAGCTGTCCCTGAGGAAACAGCCCAATAGCACCAATTTAACCAAGAACCGCTACTAAAACAAGACTAAAAATTAGAACAAGAGAGGCACTCTCAGACACAGACACCACCTGCACCGCACAGAGGAAAAGATGAGTAGATGCCAGTGCAAAAATACAGGCAACAACATAAAGACCTATATGGCAATATCAGAACCTAGTGATTCTACACCTGCAAGACCTAAACATACCATGACAGAAGAAACAGAAGAGATCAACCCTAAAAATGACTTTAAGAAGATGATAGAGGCCCTTGAAGAAATAAAACATTCCCTCAATGAGGAAATAAAAACTTTCCTTAAAGAGGAAATGAAAAACTACCTTAAAGAGGAAATAAAAACTTTCCTTAAAGAAGAAATGAAAAACTCTCTTAAAGAGGAAATGAAAAACTCCATTAGAGAGGAAATTAAAAACTCCCTTAAAGAAATGGAAGAAAAAATGAACAAAAAATGGGAAGAAATCAAATCAAGCCAAGAAAAAGCAATTAAACAGATGAAAGAAACATTCCAAGATCTGAAAAATGAATTTGAGACAATAAAGAAAACACATGCTGAGGGAATGCTGGAAATAGAAATCCTGACAAAACGAACAGGAACTACAGAAACGAGCATAACCAACCGATTGCAAGAGATGGAACAGAGAATCTCTGACACTGAAGACACGATAGAGAAAATAGATTCGTCAATCAAAGAAAACACTAAAGACAAAAAAGTCATAACACAAAATGTCCAGGAAATTTGGGACACCATGAAAAGACCAAACATAAGAATAATAGGGATAGAAGAAGGAGAAGAATACCAACTCAAAGGCAGAAAGAAAGAAAGAAAACTTTCCTAACCTAAAGAAAGAAATACATATGAAGATACAAGGAGCTTACAGAACACCGAATAGGCTGGATCCAAAAAAAAGTCCCCTCGCCACATAATAATCAAAACACTAAACACACAGAACAAAGAAAAAATATTAAGAGCCGCAAAGGAAAAAGACCAAGTAACATATAAAGGTAAACCCATCAGAATAACACCTGAATACTCAATAGAGACTATGAAAGCTAGAAGATCATGGACAAATCTCATGCAGACACTAAGAGACCACGGATGCCAACCCAGACTATTATACCCAGCAAAACTCTTAATCACCATAGGCGGAGTAAACAAAATATTCCAGGATAAAACCAGATTTAATCAATACCTGTCTACAAACCCAGCCCTACAGAAAGCACTAGAAGGGAAAATTCAACCCAAAGAAGCTAAACACATCCATGAAAAATCAAGCAATAGATAATCCCACACCAACATACACCACAGAAGAAACAAGCTGGTGTAGCTATCCTAATAATATCTAGAGAAAAAGGATGTTTCAAAAGAGAAGAAGTCTTGTGGCAATGCCTCAGTGGTCCAGGTAACTACCAGAACTCGGAAAAGTTGGTTGAATTTGGGATTGACTGGGAGGCCAAAGATTTAAAAAGCAGAAGATTCTCTCAAGACACAAGTTGTGTGATAATAGTGTGGTTTGTGTGTGTGAATGAGAATTTGTAAATGTTGAATTCTAGGCTTTGACAATCATTGTCAGTGCAGATTAAGCTACAAGTATTTATGCTTTAAAACTTAAATTATAAAGCTAGTTATGTCTTTCTAACAACTAGTTTTAATGTTTATGAGCATATTTTACCTACATTACCTTTTCAGGATGTTGAGAAAGATGCATCACAAGCAAAGGCTGGAGGCTGGGGGCTAGATGGTTTTGAGGAAGAGGTCTTGGTGGACTCTTTCATAGAGCAAAGGGAAGCAATGCCTTCTGGGAAATGAGCTAAGTTTTAATCTAGTCTTTAGGATTAGAAGTCAAAAACAAAAATATTAAGGAAAGGAAAACCTAATTGATCTTTGAAGTATTGTTATATGGAATTGAGTGGGACTTTTGAGGCCTTTCTTCCAGAAAACAAGGACTTGGTTGTCAGGCCTATATTAGGCCTAAACCTTGGTGCCGTGTAGTTGTACTTAAATCATTTCAATGGAAAGTGTCTTAGTGATTGGAACTTCTAGTGCAGTTTGGAGTTCTTCCATTTGAAAAATGTGATATTTGCATGGGATTGTTTGAATCTTGTTTTCTAGTCCCTTCCCATCACCACCCTCATAGTCTGAAGGTAGATTTTTCTCTTGATAAAGGAACAAAAAAGGTGAACATCTTATTTGTAAATAGATATCTAGTAACTAGTGGTAAACTTGAAATGGTAGAATTCTTTAAAGCCTAATTCTAGATAGCCTTAAGAAAATATATCTTAATTACTTTTGAACCTGTATTCACCTTGTTTTTTTCAAATATCTTAAGTTATATTTTCTTTTTCAGAGCTGCTTCTTATTTGGGGCTACTTTTTTTTTTTTAATTGAGGCGTAATTCATAAAAGGGTATATTGTTTTGATGAGACTTTTTACAACTGTGGCTGGATGTCTTTCTTTAGTCTTCCAAGAAGGGCCATTTTACTTTTTTAGAGTTACTTTTTAAAGTCATGCGGTCAACAACTTGGACTACTATGCATGTAAATGCTAATGCAAATTAAAGCCCAAGTTGACCTCCAGCAGCAGTTTATTCTATGTTGACAGTGAGAGAACACTTTGCCTGTTAGGATACTGTTACTCATGGACTGAAATGCTGAAAAACCCCTCCCCCTATTTTGTTTTTTTGCAAAAATCAATGTATATTCTAGGGTTTCCTGGTTGACCTCAACAGATAAACTGAGATGATATTCTTAGTTCAGAAATGATCTGAATGTAGATTTACAGTCTACGTGTACAGCTGGCTAAGTGAGATCGCTTTCACAGTTCTGCATGTATCCCATTGGCTCCCCATTAATCACTGAACTCTTAAAACTGGTATTGTAACATTATTACAATATTTTGCGCCAATTTTATAAACTTTACAGTACAATATGTGTTCCTTTTCTGAGGCAAACCAAAGGTATGTTTCTCAAGTTTCTGCTGCTATCAGCAGTGTTGATGGAGGATTTTTTTATACATTTGTAATAGATAGAAATAAACCAGAAAAAAAGAAGAAAAAAAAAGTGGTGGAGGAAAAGGTGAACACTGCAAGAATACTCAAAAGGGCTGAGAGTTGCAAACGCCAAGATTGGCTTTGCATAGTAAATAGAATAGAACAGCTCTGAACTATAGCTTACTTTTCCTGGTTTGGTCTGACAGAATGATTGAATGCTTTTGTACAAAAATCAGAGCCTTAAAAACAAGGATTTGGTGAGATTGTAAAATGGTGTGCCACTTTGGCAAAACAGTCTGGTGGTTGGTCAAAATGCAAAACATTGTTACTCTGTTACTCAACAATTCTACCCTTAGGAATATAACCTCAAATTGCTGAAAATGTGCATCTATGAAACATGTACATGAAGGTTTACAGCAGTGTGTTGCTAATAGTAAAAAAGTTAAAACAACTCAAATAGCTATCAAATACTGGAGAGAAATAAAATGTGGCTTATTCATACAATAGAGTATTATTAAGACATAAAAATGAATGAGAAACTGACAGATTAAATGACTTTGGTGAACCTTCATAATTTCATTTGTAGATCTTTCCATTTCTAATTTATAAATACATTTGGGGTTATAAATTATAAATGTACTACCTCCTGTCAACATTGTATACTTCTATTTGATGATTTCTGTGTCAAATATTATATGGAAATGTTTCCAAGTATTTTCTGTATTAACTGTGAATGAATAGAACAAAATAAATTGCCTGTGATGGAAAAAAAATGTAATTTATGTTCCATGAATGAAAATGAAGATCTTACATTCAACATATAATTATTTTGCATTCTTCAATAAATTCAAAGGCTTTTTATTCACTTTTGATTGATAATGTTGCCAACCTATTTCTCCTGCCTCCTGGAACATATTACCTTTGTTGCTGCATCATAGCAGATGAAGCCTGTGCTGAAGTCAATAGTGAGGCCCATTAGGTGACTCTCTAGCACACATGCATAGGTCTTGCACTGAAAAAACAGAGATTAATGTTAGTTTCCATGTGATTGATATAACCTCACTATCAAGGGGAAGATAACATCTTCTCCCTATGCATGTAATACTTAATATCTGCCTGAGTGAGGTTCAGTGGTATAATACATTCCTAACATAAATATGACCCTATGTTTGATTCTCAGCATTATAAATTTACTTGTAAATATTTTGGGAAAAAGAGTAAATATTGATACTAAAATATAAAAGGGACATAAATCATAAAAGAAATAACTTGGGCCTCATACACAACATGAAGCATTTTTATATCTAGTTTTCTAGTTTTACTTAAATTTCATTCCAAGCTAAATTGCTATATTTGATGGACTATAATCATAATTAACATAAGGGGGAGCTATTTATTTCAGCATTTTTCAAATACTAATGCTTATACTATATTTGTATAGTGTTTATTTAAAATATATTGCCTATCACAAATACTCATACATATGATTAAAACCTAATTTGCATTAAAAACTTATAACTACAACAAATGTTTATTTGGAGTTTAAATTGCAGATTAGGAGACATACTAAATGGATCTAAAAGTATGTGCTTGGATATTATTGTATTTCCTTAATACATGGACATATTAGATAGATGGATTCAGTCATTAGTAATTTATTAAAACTACTATCAACATTAAGGAATATTGAAAGCTACAGTGTTTACTTTCTTTAAGTGTAATTGTTTGCTATTTCTTCGTACCATCATTAAAAGAAAGATTCCAGGTGAAATTGCATTTGTTAGAGTGCATTAGAATTTTCTCATAAAGTTCAACTTTCCAAATTAAATTACATTGTCTCAATAGTCATTAAATGGAAACAAATAAATGATATTAAGTTGAGATCCACTAAAATTTTACTGTATAACTTAAAATGTCAAAAAATATAATGAGTGGATTTGATATATTTAAATTAAAAAATGCTTGTTTATTGTTTAATTACTACATGTATGTAATGAAATGTTATTTTCGTATGAAAAAGTGATAAAGATTATTCTTTTATAGAAGCTCAAACATGAATCACTTGACAAGGTTTTTTGCATAATTATGTATTATAGAGCATCTATAGGTAAAATATACATAGAATAAATATTTTAAAGACCTTCTGGACATAAATTTCTATCACTAGGTAAAGACATATATGGAATTAATCCAAAGTAATTTTAAATAAGTATAACAACTTTTTAAAGTTAATACACTCTCTAAAGCATCATATTAAAAGAGGTAATTGTTAAATTGGATTAGCATATAGTTATGGAACAAATGTTTCCTTTACTGCCCAAATTCACTGACCCTGGTAAAATTATAAAGCCAGTAAAATTAGGCTAAATGAAGTTTACTTTATATTATTTCTTTTAAGTTAGGAAATATAACATTCTATTTACGTAAGTTGTGACTTTTATGTTTCAATATCCACTACATTTTCTAAAGTTTAATTTTAAATTAAAATGATAAAATGGAATGTACTCAATATGTGTGTTTTTATGGATCATCCTTTTTACTAAATATGCTAGTATTTATAATAAGTTTATTACAGGTTTAAAACAAAATATAAATAAGCAAGTAAATATAATTTAAGATAGAAACCATTACTATGTAGTCCTTTTAATTCAAATCTATTTCAAAATAAAAACATTTTTATGCATGACTTCATGACTTCTTCAATAGCTTTAATCAAGTTATTAGTTTTCTCCTTTTATGCCTATTTTTATTAGGTCATGTTTTCCTTTTTATTGTATTTTGCTATGTTACTACAGGGTCTCATGTAGCACAGATTGGATTCAAATTGGATGTAGTTGAGGATGATATTCAACTTTTTTTTTTTTACCTGCCTTCACCTCCCTATTGTTGGGATTATAGGTATATACTGCTAGGTTCATATCTTTATTTTTTACCAACTTTAATGAAACTGAGATAGTCATTCTATAAAAATTAAACAATATTTTTGTTAGTATATTTTGTCAGTATATTCACAATGTTAAATATGAAAGTAAAAAAATCTAAATTTTTCAACTTTCAACTTTTTACAGATTTCTAGTGTAGTTAACAAAGACAAATTATGAAATATGAGACAACCCAAAAGTTAAACAGAATCCAGATATGTTCCTTTCATTTCTGTCATCATACGAGTTTAAAAATAAGTGTCCATGTGTGTTGGTCCTAGATCTATGAATTTATTGCAAGGGGCAAGAACCTAGTCAACTTTGAATTTTGCTATGTCTTGCTCCAGGTTAAACAGAAAACCAATTCTGTGAGGTGTCTCATTTCAGGTTCCCATGAGAGGTTAAAAGATTTATGAAGTTTGATCTAGATATGTCTTCATACTGGAAAAATATATATATAGTTCAGTAAATACCGACTAGACACTTGTGATTCACAAAATGTGCTAGACTTCAACTCATAGAGGAATAAAATAAGCAACCTATGACAAACTTTTTCAATGTTTTGATGTGAGCCATCTGAAGAAAACAGTGAAATAAAGTGGTATTTTTGTTACAGTGGAAGAAGGGAGAGTTGCTATGGAGAGGGTCTGTTAGGCAGCCTTAGAAATGATGAGGCTGCCCACAGATCAAGTAACTGTAGTGGGTAACCATTCCAGCTTTGACCTGGAAGTTCCAACCCCCATTGAGGCTTCAGTAATGGTCAGGCCTACAAGGTGGGGCTGAGAGAGGACGCTGAAGACCGGAGATCCAGATGCATTGGCTCTCTTGGTTCCTGGACCCTGGACGCTGGAGGTAGACCGAACAGAGTTCTCCAGAGAACACAGCTGGACTGTGCCACACCTTTCCCAGACCCTTTAAGCTATTCTTTCACTTGTAGGTTACTCCACAAAATAGACCTCCCTATTAACTACGTGGAGTGGCCTTAATAATTTCACCAATAAGTAACCCTTGAAGAAAGCCTCACATACTATGAATTGTTATGAAAGGCACGGATGAAGGGGAGGCATCTAGAAGCTATGTGGCCAAGTCTACAGAAGTGGAAACAATCTCATAAATAACTACAGCCAGAGTATTTTCTATATAAGATTCAAATTATAGAAATATTTAATAGGAAGTAGCCTACTAAGGTAAAATTATGAGAAAAACTTCAATGATTATTCAGATATGCCTATTCACTGTTTTCAAAGACAGCCAAATGTTGGATGCATTTGAGATGGAGGGAAACCTCAAAGAACTGTGCACATGTACTTTGCAAACTTCAGTTAGTGGTTATATTTCCAAGGTACCACACATACACACTGCACTCCACACGCTCTTACCTGTATCCGCTCCACTTCTAAGAAGGTGGCTGTTTGGAAGGCTCGTTCCCATTGGGCAAGGTCACTTTCTAACTCCACAGAGAAGTATAGATCCTCCCCACATTCAGACTGCATAGTAAAGCAATGTTTCCGCCGATCCAGCAAGTCACTGTCCTGATGAAAACCTGGAGTTACACAGGCTGGCATACATATTCAGTAAAACAAACCCTATACCAATGCTGCTGGATATAATGTGTTGATTCCATAACACATGCAGAATTCTATAGTATCATTTATCTAATTCAGAATGGTCACTACAAACAAATTTCAAATTCCACACCTCACACAATTTCCTTTTGCAACTACTGATGATCATCTACCAGAAGGGACTCTAGTTTCAGTTCTTACTAACAAAGAAATAAATAAAGTTCTCAACACACAATACTACTCTGTGATTGCAAAATATCCTGACACACAAACCCTGACTTCCTTCCAAAGCTGTCTGGACACTGAAATGGAATAATCTTTATAATGATGTTGGTATCTAGTCTGATGGAGGAATGAATGCCAATGGACTGTCACTCAGCAGTGGAAAGGCATTGAATCCTTGGCTTTGGCAATGATTCTGAAAAGAATGTCTTAAGTTCCTTGCATCCTAATTTGACAGTTGTAAGTATGTACTGGAATAATAAAGGCAGTTACTTCCAGTATTGTAGAATTAATTCTGACACTTGCTGCCAGAAGAATTTAGAGAGCTAAGAAGATGACATAGGATTTATCTAAAGGAAAAATATTAATGATACAATGTGAGCTCACCCCAAAGATAAATAGATGACAAGCTGCTTTTGGCGATTTGGAGCAAATATTATATCCAAAGAGTGTCTCAATGACAGATGTTAAATAAAAAAGCAATAAAGACGATGGTACAAATTATTATGAGTGCAAGTACATAACTCTGGTGAGCTGAAGTTAGCTGTGGCCTTCCCATATTTCCTGGATCTCTCAGGTTATCATTCCTATGTCTGGCTCCATGTTTTTTATTTAATAAGTCCGTTTAGAAATTCATCTACAATTGGCACTCCAACATGGCAAGAATTCACTAAAAAGACACTTGTGGCCTTACAGGCCCCATGACTCAAGCCGGAGCTGCATATGGCCAGATCTCTTTGGTTTTTTTCTCTCCTAGTGGGTGGTGGGCTAGCTCTGGATTCCCACCTCAGACTGCTACCACACTAGCTTTGAAATTCCCTCAGACTTCTTCTGTTCTATACAGTTGACAGACTTGGTAAGTCAATTAAGATATATTAAAGGGAAAAATTAGCTAAAAGAATTTTTTTTCTGACATTAAAAAAGTGGGAAACATTTTTACAATGAAAGGAATTTGGTCTCTGTTTGATAACACATTAGGCAGTCTGAAAATGAAACAATTAAATGAGAGGATATTTAATGTTGATGAGATGTATGTAACATCAATTACAAATATTATTTGTTTGATCATTTTTACTTTAGCATTCAAAATATTGGTCAATTTGAGTGCCAAGATAAAAGCTTTAGAAAAATTTGTTAAATGAATTAAGTAGAAATTCAGACCCAGACAGGAGAATTAAAGGTGAACCTATCTCAGGACTGATTGTAGAAAAACCTGTTAAAATGAATTATAGAGAAATAAGACCCAGACAGAAGAATTTAAATGTGACATTATCTCAGGATTGAATTATACAGTTACAGAGAAACAGCCTCAGATTATCAGGCAGCAGACATTAATCTACCCAGTAACCTTACAGAAAGTGTCAAATGCTCAAGGATATATATCAACTAACCAGACTCCAGTGGAAATGTTAGATTTAAGGAGATTTAAAGAAGATATAGTATCACATGGAATGCATTCTCCATTTGTAAAGCAGATGATAGACTCAGAGTCAACTTCTAATAGAATTATCACTCAGGACTGGAATGAATTAATTACAGCAGTGCTAGAGGCGAGACCACCGTTACAATGGAGAACACGGAGGAAAGAGGAGGCTAAAAATGTATAACAATGATGTAGGACTGGAGGTGTGGAAATTCCCCAGGATCAGCTTCTTGGAGAAGGTGATTACACTGATATACAAAGAAAATGTTTATATGGTAACTAAACCCTAATTCTATGCCACATAGCAGCCATGAATACATGGAACAGAACTGAGGAAGCAGGAAAAAAAATGAGTCATTTACAAAAGTTGTACAAAGCCCCAAAGAATCCTTTACAGATTTCTTCCAAAGGCTATGTTCAGCAATAAATAAAATGATACCAAATTCAGGACCAAGATAGATAATAATTGAACCTTTGACTTTTGAGAATGCAAATACAGCATGTAAGAGGGTAATCAGGATGCTAAAGGAAAGATCAACACCCTTGCAGGATTGGATCAGGGACACAATTAATATTGAGTCTCGTGACCATGATGAGATGTGGATAGGACAGGTTATATCAAGAGCTTTGAGGAAAAATACTAATGTCAGATAGTTTAATTGTGGTAAACAAGGTCTTCTGAAAAGGTACTGTAACCAGCATTCCTAGAAACAATGTTTATTCAAGGAACAATGGCAACAGAATGCCCCTTCCTTCAGGATTGTGCAGAAGGTGTGATAAAGGTAACCATTGGACCAATGGATGTGGATCAACAAGGGGCAGACAAGGTAATCATTTGCCTCTGACATCACGAAACTCCCTGAGGGACCTCTCACAGGCCCCCATGGCAAATTAAGTTCAGTCCCTTCCTGCTATCATAGAAGAAACCCCTCTTAGAGCAATTAAATAACCAAATGACTATTGGAATAGACCAGACTCCTTAAGGTAATAGAACAGCTATAGCAGAGAGAACAGGAAAATCAGAAGAAATCATAAAGTAAATTTTTTGGCAATCTTCTATAAATGATCTGTAGATAGATATAACCATCTTATTAAATAAGAAACACAGAGCCAAATACAGAGTTAGAAGCCCAAGAGGTCAGAGCAGTAGCTGAGAGCTGAGACTTAAAACCATCCTTCTTACCCTTCCTGCTGCTGCTGTCCTTCCCCTCAGCAAGAGACCTACTTCCTGTGTCCTTTTATTGACTTTCTGTTCTGTCTTCTCATTGGTTGTAAACCCAACCACATGACCTCCTCATCACTGCCTGTCTATACAGACCTCCAGGTCTTCTATGGTTGGTATTGAGATTAAAGGAGTGTGTCTCCATGCTGGCTGTATCTTTGAACACACAAAAATCTGTCTGTCATGTGATCTGAATTAAAGGTGTGTGCCACCACTGCCTGGCTTCTGCTATGGTTTGCTATTAGCTCTGACCCCCAGGAAACTTTATTTATTAACATACAAATAAAATCACATTTCAGTACAAATAAAATATCAACATAATGATCAAAGACCAAAATAAAAAATTGAATAAATGACATTCTCTTGGAATATCTTTTAGACACTGATGCTGACATCACAATAATTGCATCCGAATTTTGGCATCCAAATTGGCATCTTCAGGAGGTAAATGGTCAGCTCTTAGGGACTGGAACATTATTTCAAGTGAAACAAAGTATAAGCTGGCTCAAATGGATAGGGTCAGAAGGACAGAGAGAAAAATTAAAGCCATATGTGTCTAATATAGCTATGGATTTATTGGGACATGATCTATTACAACAATGGAATACTCATGATAACATCCTTCCAACCTCAGAAACAAATCATAAACTAACACATGTTTCTGAGAGAAATATTAGGAGATATTATAAAGAGCAGTCACTGGCCATCCAGATTGTACAAGGCACAACAACTGATAATCTTTCAAAGACACAAACAGCTCTACCTTTAAAATGGTTAATAGACCAGCCTGTTTGGGTTCAGCAATTGCCTTTAACAACAGAGAAACTGTAGGGTTTAGAAGAGCTGGTACAAGAGCAGTTAATGCTCAGTATATTGAAGAATCAACCAGCCCTTGGGATTCTTCTATGTTTGTTATTAAAAATAAATCTGGTAAATGGAGAATGGTAACAGACCTTAGAGAAATTAACAAAGTAATTCTGCCAATGGGCTCTCTACAGTCTGGAATTCCTTTGCCTAATATGTTATCTAAAGGATGGTCTCTTATACTTATCAATTTAAAAGACTGTGTCTTCTCAGTATCTTCACAATAAAAAGACAGAAAATGATTTGCCTTCACAGTGCCTAGTTATAATAATTCTCAGCCAGTTATGAGATATCAATGGAGGGTTCTCCCACAGGGAATGTTGAATAGCCCAACCCTGTGCAAATATTTTGTACGACAGCCATTGGAAATAATGTGTAAAAAATTTCCTAAATCTATAATTTATCATTACATAAACGATAATTTACTAGCTGATTTTACTAGCTGATTCAAATGAAGATACCTTAGAAAGAATGGTTGAATAAGTAAAGAAAAATTTGCCTTGTTGGGGATTACTAATTGCTCTTGAAAAGATACAAAGAGGAGATTCTATTAATTATTTAGGATATAAAATAGGTCTACAAAAATTTAGACCCCAAAAGGTGCAAATTAGGAGAGATCCATCAATTATATACACTTAATGACTCTCAAAGATTATTCGGAGACATTACCCATCTTTGAACTATTGGGGTAAAAAATGATGAACTGAGTAATTTGTTCAAAACCTTAGAAGATGACAAAGATTTAAATAGTACAAGAGAATTATCAGCTAAAACTGAGAGAAAGTTGGCCTTGGTAGAAAAGAAAGTACAAGAAGGACATGTGCAAAATGGGAATCCAAAGCTTAATTATACTTTCATTATTTTATGCCCTAAGAGTTCTTTTTTTGCTTTTAAAATGTCACCATGACACTGAGAAACATACCACGTAAATAAATACTTACATGAATTTTAATGCAAAGGGAAGATATTATATTAGAATGGATATTTCTACCAAAATAAATAGAGTAAAAAAATTAAAAACGTATGTGTAAAAGAACTCTGACTTGATTTTAAAAGGAAAATTGACTCATAAATTAGCAGGAATAGACCCAGCATAAATTGTAGTACTTTTAATTAAGGATGACATTGACAAATTATGGGCAGAAAGTGAACCATGGTAAAGATCTTTCAGTAATTTATTTGGAGATATTAACAGCAAATATCCCAAAAGTGATAGAATTCAATTTATAGAAGGAGTTGATTGGATTCTAAATCACATTATAAGGGAAACACCCATATCTGGAGCCCATACATTTTATACAGATGTAAACAAACAAAGAAAGGCAGGTTACAAATCAGAAAATTGAAGTAAAGTGGTTCAAAGTCCTTATAATTTGGTTCAAAAATAAGAATTGTATGCTATTCTGTTGGTATTGATGGATTTTTCAGAACCTCTCAACATAGTTACTGACTTTTAGTATGCTGAATGAGTGGTTTTATATATTGACACTTCAGAATTTATCTCTGATGAGTCAGAATTAGCTTTGTTATTTATTTAGTTACAAGATATAATCAGTAATAGGAAGCATCCTTTATACATAACTCACATCTGATCCCATATGGGTCTCCCAGACCCTCTAGTACAAGGTAATGAAGAGATTGATAAACTATTAATAGGAAATGTGCTGGGTGCCTCAGAATTTCATAAAAAAAAATCATGTCAATGGTAAGGGTTTAAAAAAGGATTTTCCCACAACCTGGCAACAAGCCAAGGATATTATAAGCAAATATCCTACTTGTTCTTTTTACAATCGACTCCACTACCAGAAGGGTATAACCCAAAGGGTACCCAGAGAAATGAAATTTGGCAGATGAAAGTGTTTCACTTTGCAGAATTTGGAAAACTGAAATATGTACACCATACCATTGATACTTATTCAGGATTTAAATGAACAATTGCTTTGAGTTCTGAGAAAGCTGATTCTGTAATCACACATGTGCTAGAAGTTATGGCCATCATTGGTATACCTGCACAAATTAAAACTGACAATGCTCCAGCATATGTCTCTTATAATATGAAACAGTTTTTGCTTATTATAATATAAAGCATATTACAAGTAGACCACATAATCCTACAGGCCAAACAGTTATAGAAAGATCAAACAGAACTCTAAAGGATATGCTAAATAAACAGAGAGGGGTAACAAAACCCCCCAGAATTAGATTATGTAATGCACTATTAACTTTGAATTTTCTCAATGCTACTCAGAAAGGAATAACAGTTGTGCAGAGACATTGAATAATAGAAAAAAAAATATAGAATGAAATCAGCCTATGTACTTTAAGGATGTTGTGACCTGAGAATGGAAACCAGGATATATGTTTCATTAGGGTCAAGTTTTTTTTTTTTTCTACAGGAGAAAATAAGCTATGGATACCATCAAAATTGATAAAGGTTTAATTTAAACAAGAGAGACCCCTTAATTAGAAGAGGTGATAGTTCATCCACCAGCATGGCCATCCAATTTAAAGTAACGTATACCACTAACAAATTATTTTCATTTAATCAAATATAACCTGCAATAAGGGAAACTCCCCAAAATTAGGCTTGTGGAAGGGTTTTTGTTTTTGTCTTTCAGAAGAAAAAGGCTAAGGAATCTGAAGAACACTGGACAAACAAGACATCTGAAGAAAAGTGACAAATCATCCATAAAAAAGTGTTCCAGGAAAAAGATTAAATTGGCCTACTGGTATACCACATATAAAATTTTGTAAGTCTTCCTAAATGTTTGTTTCTGCTCTTCTCTGTAGACACTTAACACAAGTGGTCTTTATGTAGTACTAGTTCATTTAAAAAATAAAGCTGGATTTGGAATTAGAGAATGGCTCTCTCCTTCTCTAAACCCAAGCACGTTTGTAAAAAAGAAAATGCAAAATCTTTGTATCATGTCAGAAGATCCATCTGATATAGGAGAAAAGAAAACCAAAATTTAGGGAGTATTCTATTGCCACTAATCTAATAATTTTTTGGTTCTATTTTGATTCCTTAATCTTTTCTTAAGGTATAAATTTTATAACAAAATTTATAAGGTTAACATAATATATATGTTATGGTTTGTCATGATAGTAATGATTACAAAGGAGATTAGATTTAAGGTTCCTGTTTGTAAAAAAGAAAAGGAAAAAAAGAGGATATATATATAAGAGGTAGATTATTGAATCTACTCTGGAAAAAAAGATATGGACATGATAGAATAAAGGATAAATGACTGAATCTATTCTGAAATAAAGAAAGGCTATAGATATGATATAGATAAAACAGTAGATTATTGAATCTACTCTTAAAAGACCACTACTAGCCTTAGGTATTTTACATTGAGTTTTTTTTTTTGTATATTGTATACAATTTTTTATATATATTGATACAATTTTCAGATTGATTTTGTTAGAAAATTCTGTACATATATTTCTAATCTTGTTCAGGATATTGTAAATATGCAGTTCATTTCACAATGTAATGCAATTTGTTAATCATTGAAAGTTATTATTACTAACTATTAGGATATAAAGAAATGAATTAGTACTTAGCCATTACAATTGAACTTGTTGTCATAATAGGTATGTTTTTAAGGTCAAGCAGAGATATATTTCAGAATGAAAGGTCATCTTCCAACCCTTCAGAAATCTATTGAATATGGCATTTAAGATGTTTTAATAACATAGTTTTTTTTCTTTCTTTTTTTTATGACTATGAGACATGTCTGCTCCTGGCAGCAACAATCTACTTCAAAAAAAGATATGGGCATTGAAGAAACTGCATATGAAGTTAACTTTCATTGTGGCAAAAGTCAGCCACTGGGCAAGAAAGTGCCTCACTCCGACTGCTGACAATATGCTGTCCAAAATTTACAAGCAGGACACACACACACACACACACACACACACACACACACACACACACACACACACAAAAGGGACTGCCAATCCTTGGCAAGAAAAGTGTGATTGCAGCTTTGGCAACAGTCATCCACTGAGGCCAGGACAATATGACACCATATTGTCACTGAAGTGACTTTACAATCTAGAAAAGGTACAGTGCCTCTTCCTTTGAAGGCAGCTGAACAGGCAGTGAACTGATGGCTCCTGGTGTGCAATACAACAGTAGCTGGAGCAGTTATTCTTGGAGGAGTAACGATGCTGACAGAGTCTGGCCTCTCAATGGTAGACTGGCATTTAATAAAGGAGATGAAGCTACCCACAAGCTGAGAAGAATGAAAAGCTGAATTCCAAAAATACCAGCAACTTCCAAAATTTAAAATCCTGAATCATGACATGACACTGGCAGAATTCAAATTTATCTGGTACACGGAATACTTGCATTGAATGAGTGGTAGAGCTGTAGGCCTTGTGTATAACCTGTTTTATAAATGAGTCTATCACATATGCTAAGCCTGTAGGCTGAAGATGATGCCCCAATATTACAGAGAAACCTCGGGTGACTGTCCAGGCAGCTGGCTGTTTCTCTCATAACTTACATTTTTTTGGAAGTCATTTGTTTGCACTTCCTGTTTTCTAGGTAATATTTCCTTCTCTGGTCTCTGAGGGAGTTAAAGATTAGAAAGTTGCAGTTATAGTTTTCCCTGTTAAGAAATTCAGAAAAGAAATTCACTAAAGAGGTTTAAAGTGTATAAAATTAAAAGACATCATAAGATAGTTAGGATAGAAAGTGAATTAGGTACATTTTGGACTTATCAAAATATGATAGATAATGGAATATTTTCACTGAATTTGTCAAATTCAAATGGACTAGACATTATTGATGTATTTATTGTGTACATATTATATATAGTTATTGTACTTATTGTATATAGTTTTTTAGTTATAACATTTTTATTTAGTATAAGACAAAAAAAAGGAAAAATATGGTGATGTATTGTTTCCCCCAATATACTGTGTCTCCCAATAAAACTTGCCTGGAGATCAGAGGAAAAAAAACCAGCCACTAAGCAGAGGTCAGGCAATGGTTTTGGGTGTGGTCACGAGGGACACCATCTTAAGAGGTATGGTGATATTTTATTTGTGCTGAAATGTGGTGATATTTTGTTTGTGCTTTAATTAAATAAAACTTGCCTGGAGATCAGAGAAAAAAGCCAGCCACAACAAAAGTCATGCCGTGTTAGCACACACCTTTAATCCTATCACTTGGCAGGCAGGAATCTGTCTGGATCTCTGTGAATTCAAGGTCATACTGGAAACAAAGCCAGGTGTGGTGGTACATGGCTTAAATTCTAAATCTAGTTAGTCATGGAGGTCTGGAGGTCTGTAAAGACAGACAAGAAGTGACAGAGCTGGGCAGGAAGAGGAAGTGATGTAGCTGGACAGAGAGAGCAAATCAGAAGGCAGAACAGCAAGGCATATAGGTATGGGTAGACAGGAAGTATCTCACCTTTGGAAGCTGTGGAGTTGGTGAGGTGAGTTTAGCTGTGGCTTTCCCTATTTCCCTGATCTCTCATGTTTTCACCCCTATATCTGGCTCTACCTCTTTTTATATAATAAGAATGTTTAGAAATTCATCTACATAACCCTAGTGTGTGGTACATCTGTATGGATTTGTAAGTAAAAAAAAAAAAAAAACATGAACTTAACAGTAGTTGAAAATGAGATTAATATTTAACACAAAGTGCAAAATTGTTCTTCCAGAAAGGGGACAGATTTGGCAGAAGCCCAAAGCAGGGGAGGATTGGGGCATCCAGAACCCCACAGAAATATATAGAGGTACCATGACCTCACAGGATAGGAGATGAGGTCACTGTTCAGGCACTGATTTTGAACTTGACCTTTTCAAAAAAAAATTTTGTATCTTCTGTGTTGCCAGTATTTTATCTTCTACTTTAACTTTTTAAAATTAATAACCTTGGCACGAAAATGAAACTAAACATTTCAGTTTTAAGTATTTGTCAATCTTTCTTTATTACTTTGGTCTTAACTTCTTTTTGGAATGTGTGGGGGAGGAGTTGCTGGTGCTTGTGTAAGCATGTGTTCAACTCTGACCTTCTTATGTAATAAAATATTTACAACCACCGGTGATGTCATCCAGCTGCCAACCTCAATTTTCTTTTTCTGTGGAGTTTTTGTGATTTGTTGTTTTGTTTTGTGAGATAAAATCTACTATTGGCTTGAAACTCACTCATTAGATTTAACTGGAGGGCCAGCAAGTCCAGGGATCCTCTGTCTTTGCCCCTTCATTGCTAGGGTACCGTAAATAATATTGCCTGGGTGTTACCATCCTTGCTTGAACATTGCTCTCATGTTTGTGCAGTAGGCATTTTACCTTCTCAACTATCTTTCTAGACCCAATATCCAATTCCTTTGTAATTTAAAATGGTAATCTTTGGCACTGTTATCCAGGAAATCTTTACAATCTCATAATGCAGACAGAATCCTAAAGAGACTTTTACTGATACATCATATAGTCTCTTGATGAAACCTAAGTACCTTACTCTTTTCAAACCAACTGTAGCAACATTTGTTGCTGAGTGTTAAGCACCTTAAGAACAATGTGTCTCTAGTCAAGGTAGCAAACATCATTTCAGTAATTCTGAATAATTGCTATTATCATTTGTAAAATATCTCACACTGTATACTTCTGTTGGCATCTAAGCATTAGTTATACAGGTGAAAATAGCAAAAAAATATATAAGAGTGCTGTGAATTAATAGTCAAGGAAATGTTAACAGAGAATATAAGAGAGGAGGAAGTTTTGTCTGAAGAAGAATCTATAGTATCATCAAGAGTAAAGGCAGATGCAGCTGCCACTGCATCACAAGCTAAGAAGATGCTAGCATTAGGCCAAGAATCCTGAGCTATGGCTGGAAAACAAGAGAAATGTGATGAAGAATAGTAAAACTGCTGTTGCAGAGAAAGGTACAGATGAGAGCAAGAAGGAAAGAGCTGTAGAAAGGCAGAAAGCTGTTGATCTCTTCTGACAAGTTAAATGATACTGCCATAGCACTCAAAGCCTAACTTTGCCTCAACACTGATGACCTTCATTCAGTAAAGGCCATGCATCATCTCATTGAATTTCCATCTTTTCTCTCTGTACCACTTTTTCTATTTGAACACCTACAGTCATTATCAAGGTGCATACATATAATGTTGTGTTCCTAACTACTTAAAATTATTTATACTTTAAATAGTTTTTGATTCATAGTAGTTCTTTATTATCAGATATCACTACTATCAAGTTTTGTATGCAATAAAGCATATCTGTGAATTTCTCTTTCTGTAATTGGTTCTGGAGACACATTGCTCTGTATTTTATTAGAATGTCATGTTTTGATCATTGGAAAGTACAACTTAATAACGGTGATTGTAATTAAAATAAGTAACTATATTATGAGCACTAACATTCTGTCTCATGTGTGACTTCTCTGGCTGAAGTATTCACTTTAAGTCACTGCCACATTTTCTATAGACAAGGCCATATGATGAATCTTTGACTACGTAAGACAGAGAAAGGAACAACTATTTTTAAATGTAAATAATTATATTTTTCTAAAGTTTTATAATGTTATGTTTTACCTTCATAGATTTTTTTTTTTTTTGGTTTTTCGAGACAGGGTTTCTCTGTGTAGCTTTGTGCCTTTCCTGGAACTCACTTGGTAGACCAGGCTGGCCTCAAACTCACAGAGATCTGCCTGGCTCTGCCTCCCGAGTGCTGGGATTAAAGGCGTGTGCCACCACCGCCCGGCACCTTCATAGATTTTAAATAAATTTTGAGCATATACATATCACCAGTCATAAATTTTCTCTTTTTCTTAAAATGTATAAGATTAAAGAAGAAAAAACATTGAAAACTCATCAAATTGTTCTGAAGGCAGTTTCTGCATGTGCCAATGTGGTTCTTCCCACCTCCACTTGTCATTCCCTAGTCATAGAATTTGCTTCTCTTCAAGCTGACGTTATTCATAAAACTTAGAAGGATAAGTGAAGAAATGGTCACCACAAGGATAATTTTTTATTATTTTACTAAATTTCAGCCTTTTGTATGTGACCTCATTTATTTGCCATTTGCCACTACTGTATTTTCTTCATCATTTATTGAGTAAGAAATCACTCAGCATTTAGATGCAAAGTTAGAAAAACTACCAGGCATAAAATATTCTTCCAGCCCCAGCTCTCATTGGATCTAGTGGTGAGTGACTCTGTTCATAGCAAGTAAGCCCTACCCCTAGGACCCATTCCTGGGCCCCAGCTGTTCCCCCAGGAATACCTGCCCAACTCAGCCCCAGTTGCCCACCAGCAGGCAGGGCTCCTGTGGAAAGGCCCCTCCCTCATCAAGACTTCCCAGTGGACCCTGCAATCTACATGCCCTGAAACCATACCCATCCACCCTAGATCCCAGTCACTTCCCGAGGTTTGGAAACCAACCCCCAGCTCTCATCGGGTCTAGGTAGGGTTCTCATTGGACAAAGATCCATCATTAGACAAAGAGTAACCTCAGGATACAGGGAAATCTGCCTGCCATCATTAGAACAAGAGTGGCTTTCTGAGAAGTAGAATCTGCCACCTCTCGTTGGACCAAGAGAGGCTTCCTTAAACTCAGAATCTGTCAGTTCTGACTGGCCCAAGAGCCCTGATGAGACCAAGAGTGGATCAGAGAATCACAGAATCAACTAGCTTGGGTTGACCCAAAAGAAGCTCCCTGAGACAGAATCTGCCTGCTCCAATTAGACCAAGAGCTAAGATTGTACCCAGAGGGGATCACTGAGACACAGACACTACAAGCACAGGGTGGACCAACAGCAACTTGCTCAGACACAGGCACCTCTTACACCCATTAGAGGAGGAGATGGGCAGACGTAAAGGCAGAAGTGCATACAACAACATAAAGAGCAATACAGCATCACCAGAATCTAGCTCTCCTCCAACAGCAAGACCTGAACATCACAAGGTAGAAAAAGCAGAAGAAAGTGACCTTAAAAATAGCATCATGAAGATGCTAGAGTCCTTTCAATAAAAAATGAAAAATGAAATTGAGGAAAAGACAAAGAAAAAAGTAGAAGAAAACAATAAAGAAATTGAGAAAAAAAAAAAACCAAAAAATTGGAGGAAATCTATAAAGAAATTGAGGAAAAGACAAAAAAATTGAAGAAAACATTAAATTCCTTAAAGAAAATCATGAAAAAGCAATTAAACAGGGCAGGAAAAATTTCAAGACCTGAAAAGGGAAATAGAAACAATGAAAAGAAGACACAAACAGAGGGAATTCTGGAAATAGAAAATCTGAGTAAACAAAGAGGAAACACAGATGCAAGGATAACCAACAGAATACAAGAGATGGAAGAGAGAATCTCTGATGTAGAGGATACAATAGAGGAAATAGATTTGTAGGTCAAAGAAAATACCAAGCCAAAAAAGTCATTATAGAAAATGTCCAAGAATTCTGGGACACCATGAAAAGACCAAAACTAAAAATAATAGGGATAGAAGTAGGAGAAGAATAACAACTCAAAGGAACAGAAAATATATTCAACAAGATCATAGAAGAAAACTTTTCCACCTGAAAGAAGGAAATACCTATGAAGGTACAAGAAGCCTATAGAACACTAAACAGACTAGACCCCCCAAAAAAGTCTCCTCATCACATAATAATAAAACAACTAAATAAAGAAAGAATATTTAGAGCAGCAAAAGAAAAAGTGACTTATAAAGGCAAACCCATCAGAATAACACCCGGTTTCTCAATGGAAACTTTGAAAGCCAGAAAGACCTGGACAGATATAATGCAGACACTAAGAGACCATGGATGCCAGCCTACACAAATATACCCAGTATAACTTTCTTTTTTTTTTTTTCTTTTTTTCGAGACAGGGTTTCTCTGTGTAGCTTTGCACCTTTCCTGGAACTCACTTGGTAGCCCAGGCTGGCCTCGAACTCACAGAGATCCACCTGGCTCTGCCTCCCAAGTGCTCGGATTAAAGGCATGCGCCACCAACGCCCGGCAACCAGCATAACTTTCAATCATGATAGATGAAGTGAACAAGACATTCCAAGGTATTTAAACAATACCTATCCACAAATACAGCCCTACAGAAAGCAGTATAAGGAAAATTCCAACCTAAGGAAATCAAATACACCCATGAAAACACAGGCAATAGATAACCCCACAGCAGTAAACCCCAAAGAAGAGAAGGACACACACACTACCACCAAAAGATAACAGGAATGAACAATCACTGGTTATTAATATCCCTTAATATCAATGGACTTAATTCACCTATAAAAAGACACAGGTTAACAGAATGCATATGAAATCTTTCTGCTACATACAAGAAACACATCTCAATTTCAAAGATAGACACTACCTCAGAATAAAAGACTGGGAAAAGTCTTTCCAATCAAATGGTCTTAAGCAAGCTTGTGTAGCCATCCTAATATCTAGCAAAAGAGATTTCAAACTAAAATCCATCAAAAGAGATCAAGAAGGACATATACTCATCACAGGAAAGATCCAACAAGATGACGATTCAATTCTGAACATTTATGCCCCAAACACAAAGGCACTCACATATGTAAAAGAAACATTACTAAAGCTTAAATCACATATAAAACTCCACACACTAATACTGGGAGATATCAACACCCCACTCTCACCACTGCACAGATCTGCCAAATTGAAACAACAAAGAAATAAAGAACTTAACTTATGTTATGACTCAAATGGACTTAATAGATATCTACAGAACATTCCATCTTAATAAAAAAGAATATACCTTCTTCTCAGCACCCCATGGAACCTTCTCTAAAATTGACCATATATTCATCCACAAAGCAAATCTCAACAAATACAAAAAAAAAAAAATGGAATAACCTCCTGTGTTCTATCAGATCACCAAGGTTTAAAGTTAGATTTAAACAACAAAAATTACAGAAAGCCTATAATATCATGGAAACTGAATAATGCTCAACTGAATCACCAATGGGTCAAGGAAGAAATAAAGAAAGAAGTTACAGATTTCCTAGAGATCAATGAAAATGATTATACCACATACCCAAACTTATGGGACACTATGAAAACAGTGCTAATAGAAAAATTCATAGCACCAAATGCCCCCATAAAGAAGTTGGAGAAATCTCACACTAGTGACTTAACAGCATGTCTGAAAGCTCTATAACAAGAAAAAGCAAACTCACACAGGAAGAGCAGATGCCAGAAAATAATCAAATTGAGAGCTGAAATCAATGAAATAGAAATGAAGAGAACAATACAAAGAATCAATGAAACAAAGAGTTGGCTCTCTGAGAAAATCAACAAGATAGACAAGCCCTTATCTAAAATAACCAAAAGGCAGAGAGAGGATGATGTGGATGTAGTTCTGTATAAATAAAGCACTGATTGGCCAGTGGACAGGCAGAAAATAGGCAGGACAAGGAGAGGAGAATTCTGGGAAGTAGAAGGCAGAGTGAAGGAGACACTGCCAGCTGACACCTTGACAAGCAGCATGTAAAGATACTGGTAAGCCATGAGCCATGTGGCAGGGTATAGATTTATAGAAATGGGTTAATTTAAGATGTAAGAACAGTTAGCAATAAGCCTGCCACAGCTATACAGTTTGTAAATAATATAAGTGTCTGTGTGTTTATTTTATAAGTGGGCTGTCAGACTGCTGGGGCTTGGTGGGACCTGGAGAGAAGCTCTCTAGCTACAAGAGAGCATCCAAATTAGCAAAATCAGAAAGGAAAAGGGAGACATAACAACTAACAATGAGGAAATCCAGAGAATCATCAGATCATAATTTAAAAAAAACTCTACTCCACAAAATTGGAAAAATCTAAAATGAATGGATAATTTGCTGGATAGGTACTCCAAACCTAAGTTAAATCAAGATGAGATAAACTATTTAAATAGACCAATAACCCCTAAGGAAATAGAAACAGTCATTAAAAGTCTCCCAACCAAAAAAAGCCCAGGACCAGATGGTTTCAATGAAGAATTCTATCAGATCTTCAAAGAAGAGATAATATCAATACTCTTTAAATTGTTCCACACAATGGAAACAGAAGGAATATTACCTTCTGTTTTCCTTCTATGAGGCTACAATTACCCTGATTCCCAAAGAAGCAACAAAGAAAGAGAACTACAGACCATTCTCCCTCATGAGCATTAATGCAAAAATACTCAATAAAATATTGACAAACAGACTCCAAGAACACATCAAAACAATTATCCACCATGATCAAGTAGGCTTCATCCCAGAGATGCAAGCATGGTTCAACATATGAAAGTCTGTCAATATAATACACCATATAAAAAAACAACTCAAAGAAAAAAAAAACACATGATCATCTCACTAGCTACTGAAAAGGCACCTTTCATGATAAAAGTCTTGGAGAGCTCAGGAATAAAGGGAACATATCTAAACCTAATAAAGGCAATTTACAGCAAGCCAACAGCCAACATCAAAGTAAATGGAGAGAAACTCATAGTGATTCCACTAAAAAGAGGAACAAGAAAAGGCTGTCCACTCTCCCCATACTTATTCAATATAGTACTTGAAGTTCTAGCCAGAGTAATAAGACAACAAAAGGGGATACAAATGGGAAAGGAAGAAGTCAAGCTTTCACTATTTGCAGATGACATAACAGTATACATAAGTGACTCCAAAATTTCAACCAAGGAACTCATACAGCTTATAAACACCTTCAGTAATGTATCAGGATACAAGGTTAACTCAAAAAAAAAAAATCAGTACCCTTCCTATATACAAATGACAAATGGGCTGAGAAAGAAATAGAGATAGATCACCCTTTACAATAGCCACAAATGATATAAAATACTTTGGGGTAACTCTAACTAAGCAATCAAAGGACCTGTGTGAAAAGAACTTTAAGTCCCTGAAGAAAAAAATTGAAGAAGATGTCAGAAAATGGAAGATCTCCCATGGTCATGGATAGGTAGGATTAACATAGTAAAAATGGCAATCTTACCAAAAGCAATCTACAGATTCAATGCAATACCCATCAAAATACCAACACAATTCTTCACAGTTCTGGAAAGAACAATATTCAACTTCATATGGAAAACAAACAAACAAACAAAAAAAAAAAAACCAGGATAGTCAAAAGCATCCTGTATAATAAAAAAAAAAAAACCTCTGGAGGCATCACGATCCCTGACTTCACATTCGACTATAGAGCTACATAATAAAAACAGCTTGGTACTGACATAAAAACTGACATGTAGACCAATGGAATTGAACGGAAGACCGTGATATTAATCCGCACACCTATGAACATATGATTTTAGACAAAGAAGCCAAACCTGTATAACGGAAAAATGAAAGCATCTTCAACAAATGGTGCTGGCATAACTGGGTGTCAACATGTAGAAGACTGCAAATAGATCTATATCTATCACTGTGCACAAAACTTAAGTCCAAGTGGATTATGCACCTCAACATAAATTCAGTTACTCTAAACCTGATAGAAGAGAAAATAGGAAATAGTCTTGAATGCATTGGCATGAGAAATCACTTCCTAAATATAACACCAGTAGCACAGACACAGAGAGAAACAATTAATAAGTGGGACCTCTTGAAACTGAGAATCTTTGGTAGTGCAAAAGACACAATAAATAAGACAAAATGACAACCTACAGAATGGGAAAAGATCTTCACCAATCCCACATCTGATATCCAAAATATATAAAGAATTCAAGAAACTAGACATCAAAATAACCCAACAGTCCAATTAAAAAATGGACTAGAGAGCTAAACAGAATTCTCAACAGAAGAAGCTCCAATGGCTGAAAGACATTTGAGGAATTTCTGAAGACTTTTATTCATCAGGGAACTGGAAATCAAAACAACTCTAAAATACCATCTTACACCTGTCAGAATGGCTAAAATCAAAACACTGAAGACAGCTTATGTTGGAGAGGATATGGAGCAAGAGGAACACTCCTCCACTGTCTGTGGGAATGCAAACTTGTATAGCCACTTTGGAAATCAATATGGCGGTTTCTCAGAAAATTGGGATCAACCTCCCTCAAGACCCAGCTACACCATTCTTGGGCATATACCCAAGGAATGCTCAATCATACCACAAGGACACATGCTCAACTATGTTCATAGAAGCATTATTTGTAATAGCCAGAACCTGGAAACAACCTTGATGCCCTTCAACTGAAGAATAGATTCAGAAAATGTGGTACATATATACAATGGAGTACTACTCAGCAGAGAAAAATAATGACATCATGAGGTTTGCAGACAAATGGATGGAACTAAAGAAAAATCATCCTGAGTGAGGTAACACAGACTCAGAAAGACAAATATAGTATACTCACTCATAAGTGGATACTAGATGTAAAGCAAATGATAACCAGACTGCAACTCACAACTCCAGGGAGGCTACCCAGTAAATAGGACCCTAAGATAGACACAGGGATTGCCCAGTGACAGAGAAATGGATAAGATCTACATGAGCAAACTGGGGTGGGAGATGTAATGGAGGCCAAGGTTCGGGGTAAAGCAAGCTTAGGGGGAGTGGGAGGTCCCAGCTGGATCAGGAACTGAGTGGGAGAACAAGGAAGGAGACACCATGGGAATAGGAAGAAGCAGAGTGCTAGAGAGGTCCCCAGAAGTCCACAAATATACTTGTACTATAGACTACTGGCAATGGTCGAGAAAATGCCTGAGATGACCTACTCTGGTGATCGGATGGTTGAACACACTAACTGCCATGATAAAACTCTCATCCAGTGACTGATGGAAGCAGATGCAGAGATCCATGGCCAAGCCCCAGGTGGAGCTCCAGGAGTCCAATCAGTGAGAGAGAGGAGGGATTATATGAGCAAGAGATATTGAGACCATGAGTGGTAAAAGCACAGGAACAAATAGCCAAACTAGCAGAAGCATATGAACCATGAACCAATAGTTGAGGAAACCCTTGGAACTGGACCAGGCCATCTGGATAAGTGAGACAGTTGATGAGCTTGAACTGTTTAGGAGGCACCCAGGCAGTGAGACTTAGTCCTCTCCTTGGTGCATAAGCTGGCTTTTTGGAAACTAGGGCCTATGCTGACACATTTTGCTCAGCTTTGGTGCAGGAAGGAGTAGACTGGACCTGCCTCAACTGAATCTACCAGGGTAGGCTGAATCCCCAGGGGAGACCTTGCCTTGGAGGTGGTGGGAATAGGGGGTGGGTTGCGGGAGAGGTTGGGTGGGAGGAGCGAGGGCAGGGGAATCTGTGGCTGATAGGTAAATTAAATTAATTATAAAATAAAAATATTTATTAAAAAGATTCTTCCACTAAAAATAATACTTGTCTTCCTTCTTGCATTTATTATAATCATTGAAACTGTTAGAAGAACTCGTACTCACAAATTCATATGTATTTAAATTCAAGCTTGAGTCCAATTTAATAGCAGATTTCAAACTTGCTGATCAAATCTATATATAGTCAAATAAATGAAATATAAATTCAATAACATTACAAAAGTATTTTTATATTTTATTAAAATAACAATCTTCTTTAGTAGTAGAGAAAGGAAGGTCTGAAGTTCAAGATTATTTTAATTATGTAATGGGTTCCAGAACAGTGTTGACAAATGAGAATCTTCATCACTCATGATCTTGATACAACGTTTACACACCTAATAATTTTTACACAACTAAAATAAAATAATTTTAAAATTATTTTGTGATTCCCTGGGAACATACAGGCCACACCAGCCAAGAAAGCAAGTAGGTTAACTGTATATCACCTCTTCTTCCTTGACTCTGTAACAGAACACCTGCTGCTGCAGCATTTCTTCCCCTTCCTGCACCCATCTAAGGTGGATGACATCGATCTCCTCCAAATTTCCTTAACCCTACTCATCACTTTATTCCAGTGCTCAAACCAAGCAGACATTCACTGGGAACCCACAGGCCACTCCAGCTAGAGGAGCAGGTATCATGCAGACCTTAGCCTTTCCCTCTGTTCCTCCAAGTCCCATCCCCAGACCTTCTGCAGCATCCTAGCCACACTCTCTGGTCCCATTCCCTAACAAAGGGTAATAACTATGCAAAAAAAAAATTCTGGCCAATTAATATGATGTCAGGGCTGATAAAGTATGAAAAGAGTAAATTAAATGAATTTTTAATAATTCTTTATTTAAAATAATATTTTTGAATAATTTCAAATAAGACCTTGACATTTGAAATACTTTAAGTCAACTAAAATCACAGCAATTGTAATTGATATATATACATATATACATACAGAGACACATATTAGACCTGCTAAACTATCTCTTTGGGGGAACTTTTTTAATGTTAAGATCTTTCTTTCTTTCTTTTTTTTTTTTTTTTTTTTTGGTTTTTCGAGACAGGGTTTCTCTGTGTAGCTTTGTGCTTTGTGCCTTTCCTGGAGCTCACTTGGTAGCCCAGGCTGGCCTCAGACTCACAGAGATCCACCTGGCTCTGCCTCCCGAGTGCTGGGATTAAAGGTGTGTGCCACCAACGCCTGGCAAGATCTTTCTTTCTTAAGAAACTGAAATTGCTGATATCAATGTCCAAATTCATTAAATATATTCTCTAATCTTTTAGTAATACATCAAATTAGGCTATTATTTTCATTTATCTTGAAAGAAAAATGTTTAATAATGTATATTCCATTTTCTTCCTGTGGTCCTTCATAAGTTCTGGAGACTAAGAATATCAGTTCTGAAGTCATTTGGCTGAATTTGGGTAAATAATGTTACCATTTTTCAGCTCTTAAACATCTTAAAAATTAATTAATAATTCTTGTGTAGGGTATATTCCTGACTCATGTTTGTCATTTGGAGAAATGGCTTTTATATACTGTCTTCTATAATGTCCATAATACCAATGATAATTGCAAAATTAAAATCATGACTGACTTTTGTTAAAAACTAGATCAGAACTTAATCCTGTGCAGGCTTAGGACATCCACTAACAGCACATGTGCCCGCTCACTTCTGTAAGGATATCATACTGCTAGAAGAGGGATAATGTAGCACTTCTCTACCTCAATCAGCTAATGGATTTCTGTAATGAACAAAGCAAGTTCTCTCTTTTTCTCCTCATAGACAATGAACTCTTTGAACTCAAAATAGTGTGTTAAGACCAGGGCCTACCCCATAAAGATATGTACTATTTTTCGTAAACATGCTTTCCTCTTTGAAGAATATCACTTATACTATGAAATGCTTCCATGTGTATTCTCCATGTTACAACTATGAAAATTAAGATTTTGAAAGGTCAGAATCATGTTAAATTGAACAAGCCAGAAAAAGAAACACAAGCGAAACAGGACCTCACCTATCCATGGAACCTAAAAATCAGTGATCTCTTAGAAGTTGAATGTAGGATCTTGATTCCAGATGCAAGATACAAGGGAAAGACTTTCAAAAATGAGAAGTGGACAGTGAAATGAAGTTAAACAGGAGAAAGAAATGTCTTTATAGCAAAGATGGTTAATGAGAACAGTGATTATGCATTGCATATTTCAATAGCTTAGAAAAAAAGATTTTTAACATGTTAACTTGGAAACTTCTTAGAAGTCCTTTAGGTGATGAATAGATAATGAAAATGTGTTTCATATATAAAACAATAACAAAAATCATAAAATTGTGAAATTTCCAAGTAAAGAGATTATAACATGAATCTTCAATGGTCTTATTAATGAAAGAAAAACCAAAAGCCAGATATTGATGTGAAAGCTGAAAGATCAGAGAAACAGAACAAGCCAGGCACGTTTTTACCTCTATGAAATCCTCAGCCTCTAGAGAGAGTTCTTGTTTCCTCACAATTTATACACCTTTCTGTGTCCTGGCATATTACTTCCTAGGATTAAAAGTATGTGTGCTTCCCAAGCAAAGGCATGAGATCTGAAGTGTTTGGATTAAAGGAATGTGTCACCACTGCCTGGTTCTGTTTCTCTCATGTAGCCCAGTGTAGCCTTCAATTCACAGAGATCCAGATGGATCTCAGTCTTCTGAGTGAGAGGATTAAATCTGTGTACTACCACTGCCTAACCTCTATGTTTAATATAGTTGCTTGGTTGTCCTCTGATCTCCAGAAAAATTTTATTGGGGTGTACAATATATCACCACATTTCTCCTTTTTGTCTAAAATAATAATAGAAGGTTATAACTAATATAAGAAAAACTATATACAATAAGTACAATAACTACATACAATATATACAAGCAATAAATACATCAACAATGTCTAGTCCATTTGCATTTGACAAATTAAGTGAAAATACTACATTATCTATCCTATTTTGTGAATCCAAATGATTGTATCTTATTCACCTTCTATCCTAATTTGCATTACCAACCAAAAACTATCTTTTGTGGTCTTTCAAACTTATACATTTTACACCTCTTTAGTGAGTTTATTATCTGAATTCCTTAACAAAGAAAACTATAACTATCTAATTTTCAACTCCCTCGGAGACCTGAGAAAGAAATAATATTAACTGAGTAAACATGACATGCAAACAAGGGACTTCCAAAATATGTGAGAAATGAAAGAAATAGCTGGCTGCCTGGATAGTCACCCAAGATTCCTCTGCAACTTGGGGGAATCCATTTTTCAGTCTACAGGCCTAGCATATCTGACAAGACTCATCTGTTAAGCAGGATTTTCTAAAGAGCCTTCCTACCTTGTCTTGCAAGGATTGGCAGGCCTTTCTTTTGTGTCCTGCTTGTGCATTTTGGACAGCATACTCTCAGCAATTGGGGAAAGGCGCTTTCTTGCCTAGTGACTAACTTTGCCACAATGAAAGTAACCTCTATAAGGAGTTTCTTCAATGCCCATTATCTTATCTGAAGTAGATTGGTGCTGTCAGGAGCAGACATTTCTCACTGTCATAAAAAATGTGTTTTTAAAAATATCTTAAATTCCACATTCTACAGATCTCTGAAGTGTTTGAAGATGACCTGTATATCTAAGATCTATCTCTGTTTGATCTTGAAAACATACCTACCATAACAAGTTTTATTGTCATGACTAACTACTAACTTTCATTTCTTTATAACCTAATTTGTTGGTAATAATACCTTTCAATTTGCATTCCATTGTTAAATGACCTGTATGGGTGCAATACTTTGAACAAGATTAGAAATACATGTACAGTATTTTCTAACAAAATCAATCTCAAATTTATATCAATATATATATAATTTGTATACAATATACAAAAATCTGATCCAATGTAAAATATTTAAAACTAGTAGTTACCTTTTAAAAATAGAGTGAATAATCTACCTTTTTATCTTATCATATCTACATCCTCCCATTTTCTTTTCAGAATAGATTCAATAATCTACTCTTTAATCCTATCATTTCTATATCCCTTTTTTAGAGTAGATTCAATAATCTGCCTCTTACCTTATCCTCTTTTTTCTTTTTCTTTTTCTTTCAAAATAAGAACCCTGAATCTAATCTCTTTTGTAATCAAATACCATAATCAATGATAATTATCCATAACCAATTGAATGACCAAAAAAAAAAATACCCTCCCCCACCTTTTAGGAATGGGGGCATAGTGTTCTTAAAATTACTTCCTGCTGATTGTGAGTGAAGGCATCTTTAGGGGATCCTGAAAAGAAAACTTGGGGTAAACTGTCAAGTCCTGGGAGTGGTACCTGTATCATTTGTTATACAGTCTCTGCATAATGGGAAAGTGCAAGATTTGTCACATGTCCTTGCTCTAACAGTCTGAGAGGCTGGATCATCTCAGCTAGCCATCTAAAATTTTCCTGAGAAGTTTGTAGTCCAAAGATGACCTTTAGGTGGTATTCATCAGCTTAATGGCATTATTATAGTCCATGAAGAATCATCATTGTGGGATCCCATCATCTTTTTGAAGACTTCGGAGATTGCATTAGGTCAGATTATTCCTTTTCTTGGTAATTTTTCCCTAGTAGTTCTCTCTTCTTCTTTGGTTGCCTATGTGTTCAAACATCTTTAAATTCTTCAGGATGGTTCTTTAAATTTTCCTGAAGGACAAAATCAAAAGCCTTCCCCAACCCTCACTTTGAGGAGGTTCTAGATCTAATCTTTATCAATTTTGATTTATAGTTTCTCCTGAAATTTTTGTTTTCTCTTCTATTGCTGTTCTAGCACCTCAAGCAGTATGTTTGTTTGTTTGTTTTGTTTTGTTTTTTACAATAAGCATTAGATTCTTTAATTGCTCTGAGAAGGGGTTTCTTCCATGATGGCAGGAAAGCACTGAACAGAATTTATCATGGGAGCCTGCAAGAGGCCCTTCAGGGAGATTTCTAACAAAGGCAAAGGATTATTATGTTTGTCCCTTGTTGATCTACATTCCTTAGTCCAATGATTGCCTTTGCCACATCTTCTGCATAATCCAGAAGGGAGGGACATTCTGTTAGTATTATTCCTTGAAAAAATATTTTTTCTAGGAATGCTCTGGTTATAGTCCCCTTTTAGGTGACCTTGTTTACCACAATTGAAACATCTGACATTACTATTTTTCTTCAAACCTCTGGAAATCACCTCTGCTATCCAAGTGTTATAATGATCATGAGATTCAATATTAATTGTATCACAGATCCATTCCTCCAAGGGTGCTGATATCTTGCCTTTAATGACCTAATTATCCTTTTGCATTGTGCATTAGCATTTCCAAAAGGCAGAGATTCAATTATTATCTGTCTACCTTCTGAATTTGGTATCATTCTATTTACTGCTGAAGACAGTCTTTGTAAGAAATCAGTGAAGGTTTCTTTTGACCCTGCATAACTTTTGTAAATGACTCAGTTTTTTTTCCTACCTCATCATTTCTTTCCTAAGCATTCAAGTCTGCCATTTGGCATAAAATTAGGGTGTGATCACTCATATAAATACTGTCTTTGTATATTAGCATAGTCACCTTCTCCAATAAGTTGATCTTGGGAAATTTCAATACCTCTAACCCTGTATCATTGTTCATTGTCTTAGCCTTGTCTTTCCACCAGGTCCTCCATTTTAACTGTGGACCAGCTTCTAGGACAGCTGTAACTAAATCTTTCCAGTCTTGAGGGATAAATCTATTACAACTTGAACACGAGTTCAACAAGTGCTTTAAAAACAGAGAATGCATACCATATGAGACTATAGCTTCCTTGAATCCCCTCAAATCTAACACTTTCACAGGAGTCCAATCAGCTTGTATACAACCTTGAGCATTTGGCAGTTCCTGTAAGGTTACTGGATATTAAAGTTCGCTGTTTGAAAGCTTTAGGCTGTTTGTTTATAACCATATAATGCAATGTTGGGTTTGGTTCACTTTTAAATTATTCTGTATGGGTTTGAATTTCTCTATTATTTATTTTAACAAGTTTTTCTAAATTTTTTATCTTGGCACTCACATTAACCAACTTTTTAAATGATAAAATAGAAATGATCAAACAAATAATATTTATAATTGATGTTATATAAATCCCATTGACATGAATTATTCTCTCATTTAATTGTTCCATTTTCAGACCACCAAATGTGCTATCAAACAGAGACCAAATTCTCTCTCTTGTAAAAATGTTTCCCATTTTTTAATGTGGGAAAAATATTTTTAACTAATTTTTTCCTTTAATATATCTTCATAGACTCACCACATTTGCCAAATGTAATGATTCAGATATGGGGATGACTGCATCTCTGTAGAACAGTAGAAGCCCAAGCAGATTTTAGGGCAGCTACCTAGTGTGGTAGCAGCCCAAAATGGGGATCCAGGGAGAGCCACCAGAAGAGAAGAAACCAAAGAGATTCAGGTCCACATGAGGTGGAGAGTATGGCCTTGTGCAGCTCAGGCCTGAGCCAGGGGCCTGGAGGCCAGGTGTATCATGAATCTTAAAAGGTCTTATTAATAGAAAACCCAAAGCCAGGTATTGGGGTGCAGGCTGAAAGATCAGGCAAACAGAACAAGTCAACCATGTTCTTACCTCTATGAAATCCTCAGCCTCAAAAGAGAGTTCCTGTTTTCTGACAACTTATATACCTTTCTGTGTCCTGCCATATTACTTCATGGAATTAAAGGCATGTATGCTTCCTAAGCAAAGGCATGAGATCTCAAGTGTTGGCATTAAAGGCAACTTCCTGGTTCTGTTTCTCTCATGTAGCCCAGTGTGGCCTTGAACTCACAGAGAACCAGGTGGATCTCTGCCTCCTGAGTAGTAGGATTAAAGGTGTGTGCTACCACTGCCTGACCTCTATGTTTAATATAGTTTCTGGTTTTGTCATCTGAGCTCCAGGAAAGCTTTATTGGGGCACACAATATATTACCACAAGGGATGAAACTGGAAAATATTATATTAAATGATGAAAAACCTTACACTTAAGGACATATGCCATTAATTCTCTCTTACACATGGATCTTAGCTCTGATTCCTTTGATCTAAGTTCATAAACTAAAGTGATCACAGAAATCAGGAAAGTAGAAAGATCAGATGACAGCTGGGGAAGAACGATCATTATAGAGGGGATGGATGGTAGGACAGACATGAACAAAAAGGGAAAATAAGCAAAAGCAATGCAATGTGCAGGGACAGGGAGACAGAAAAGATAAGTAGCATTAATGATATTTGGAAAAATTATAGGGAATCATGATTTTTATAAGATTAGTATATATGTATGTAAATATAATTAATATATGTATATATTGTAGAAATGTATATTTATACAATAATTACATAAAATACATGATATAGACTATATGTAACATAATATATATTCATTCTAAGTTTATGATACTTACATGTTATATATATCATGTAATTTACATATGATAATATATTATAAATATAAAATATAAAAATATATTTACATATAAAAGTATCTGATATATGATAACATACATCCAAACAACTTCATGCAATGACCTCTCTAGGGCTTCATTCAGGGTCACCCCAGACATATGCCTGGCTGCAGTGGCTTTCTTCAGTCCTATAGGAAGACTCCATAATGCCTTTCTTATATATTTGACTCTAAAGCCAGAACCATGTGGCTTAAGCTGCCAACTTGTGCTGCTTATCGAAAAGGAAATATGATATCATTTAAGTACACTTTCACAAGCTTTCTGTTTCCAGTGGTTTCCTTCACTGCTTAAACTTGGCTGTCTGGAACTTTTTCTGAAGTTCAGGCTGGGTTTGAACTCTGAAATCTGCAGGACTCTGCCTCCTCAGTGCTGGATTTAAAGCTGTGTACCACCATTTAAGTCCCTAAGCTTTTCTTTAGTTCCTTTTCACAAATTGGCAGTTTAACTGTATGGGATCCTGTCCTGAGGTCATCACTCCCTATATTACATTTAGCATCAGGTTTTTCTTTGCTTTGGTCCTGATATTTTCCTCCAACTGTACATTTTTTTCATTTTTGCTTGCTCAACTTCCTCTTTTCCATTATACATAATTATATGACTTGCCACTATCATCCATACAATACAGTCAATGCTATGCTATTTGGAAATGTCCTATGCCTATGCCTAAGTCTATAGCTTGTCATTTTAGCCTCAGGCAGATTTTTGTTAGACAAGGGCAGAAAGCAGCCACATTCTTCATCAAAATATCACATAAACAATCTCTAGGCCACATATTAATATTCTTCTGTGAAACCTATTGAGCTGGGCACCCAAGTCAAATTCACCTTCAGTACCATTGTTTTCCATTGTACAATAAAGCACACTTTAATCATTCAGTTGTTTTTTTAATCTAAATTTCCTAAGTGTTCCACTTTCATCCAAACAAAAACACATTATATCCCATCATGTCAGTACCGCATTCATTGTACCAATTCTGTCTTTGTTATTGTTTCTATTGCTGTGAAAAGACAACATGACCATGGCAACTGTTATAAAGGAACATTTAATCAGTGCTGGCTTATAGTTCAGAGGTTTAGTCCACTATCATCATGGTGGAAAGCATGATGGGAATCATGCTAGCACACAGGCAGACATGATGCTGGAGAGATAAGTGAGATCACTACTTCTGGATCATCAGGCAGCAGTAAGAGATAGTGAGCCACTAATCCTGTATTGAATTTCTGAAACTTCAAAGCCCCCTAATGACACACTCCCTCCAACAAAGCTTCATCCACTCCAACAAGGCCTCATTTCCTAATAGTGTCTCTCCCTATGGACCTATGGGGACAATTTTATTCGAACCACCAAACTTGTACAGCTACTAAGCTGTAGAGCCTGTGAAACACAGTAATGACTAGCCCTACATAATACCTCCAACAATGTAGTAGTGGTGCTTTTAGTGGTAAGAAACAGTTGTGCAATGGGCCTTAATATTTGATTAACAGGAGGACATTCATTCCTAGAATTTTAAACCTAGCCAACTACTTATAGCTGGAGTAGCCATAGACCCAAGAGGAGATCCTCCTTTTGCCATATTCCTTAATCAATATAATTTCTAAATGGATTCTAAATACTAATCTATGTAGCCATAAATCAATTTAGTTCTATCCCCTCATCAAAGAAGCTTCTCTTTTCAACAAATTGGGAATATTACAGACATCCTTAACTGGTCAAAATGCAGATAATATGTGACCATGGTGTAACTAGGCCAAATTCACACATGTATAATTTACACCCCAGAAGCAGATATAAGAGTATATGAGCTAGAGAACCAGTATGTCTGCAGCAAGATTTTGTTTTCTAGACTTAACAGTGCAAAACTACCTGAGAAATCTCAGTAAAGTCTGCATAATGATACCAGTCTTCATGCCGACTTGGACTAGTGAAATTTCACAAGACCCTATCACAAAATGAAAACTTATAGAAACAATGGTTGTGAGAAGGAAAAGGATATTCAATGCCAATTAACTGTTCTAAATATGTGTATGCTAGAGCAACACTAAATGCACTCACTTGATTTTCTTTCTTTACGTGTGTGTGTGTGTGTGTGTGTGTGTGTGTGTGTGTGTGTGTGTATGGACCAATGAGTTTTAAAAAGGTTGTTAGGAAATTGAAGGATCGTCATGTTAGAATATATGTAAACACAGTCAGTACTCATGTATAGAATTCTCAAAAAATATCAAGAAGCTTGAATTAAAAATAAATAAATATTTGAGATAGATGTTTTCCTTAACTTAATCACTAGCCAATGTGTAGATTTACTGAAATGCCCTTGTAATGGGTAGCTGTTCAAGCTTTGACCTGGAATTACTACCTCTAGTGAGGCTTCTGGTAACTGCCACACATACCTATGATGCACCTCTGGGCAGGTCTGAGACAAGAACCCTTAAGACCTGAGATCTGGATGTGCTGGCTCTCTTGGTTCCTGGTGATCCTGGATGCTAGATGGCAGATTGGTCAGAGTTCTCCAGAGAACCCTGCTGAAATTTACCTCACATCTCCCAGATCCTGTAACCAACCCCTTTACTGGCTGTAAGTTACTCCATAATAAACATCCCTTTTTACTATGACGTGGAGTTGCCTTGATAAATCCTCACATTACATCCTATTCCCCAAATATGTTTCACTCTTTTCTTTTGTATATGGAGATCAATTAAAGGAATAAATGTGGTTATAAGTGAAGAAAATAAAATAAATAATTGAAAGCTTGAGAGACTTGAAGAAGTATATGCAACAGCCATGCATTATAAAATATATAGGTACAATATGTTTGTGAAAATGTAGTTAATACTAGTAAATTTTTCTCATCATCAGAGTTGGAGTTAATAGCCCAATGGAATCCTCCCATAATTTTCTTCCAGAGGAGACTAACTATCAGCATATCCAGTCGCTATAGTTTAGTACATTAACTGATTACTTGGAATAGGATGGAGGTTATTTTTATGACTACAATGAGCAGCATGTAAATTCACAAACAATTGCCTGTTTTTCCTTGATGCCCTTCTATTTATGACAATGATAATTTTACCTTTGATAAATGCCCCAACACATAATTGCTTAAGTTCCTTCACTAAATTAATGCCCTTGATTTTCTTCCCCATAGAACTTAGGTGAGAGAGGTACTTCTTTCTGAAAAGGAGAGTTTGTACAAAGGCATCTGATCAATATGGGAATGTGCTCTTCAAATTCAGATGGGAAATTGTTGTTTACATGATTTTAAAAAAAATGGATATAATGAAAATAATAATTTAATGAAATTTTACTTTATAGTTGATTTGCATTCCTGAGTTCTTATTTAACATATTTAATCAGTTTCATTACTATTCTGATTATTATGAAGGAATTTTCTGAAAGAAATTGCTACAGGGAGTCAGAAGCCTTGCTGTCAAAATTAGCATTTTTAGAACTAGAAAAGTAAGCAAATAAGTATGACGAAACAATATGTTGGATCTCTGGACAGAATTATTAAATGTGATGACGTTCTAATTTGTGTAATGTGATTAAAGATATTAAGTACTAGATCATAGACTCATGTGTCTATTTTAATTATAATATTCTACCTCCAAAAACAACATCATCATATTAGGAAATAGCTAGAGGGGGTATAGCTTTATATATTAATACATGTAAAGAAACTCTGTTTTACTTGAAACTGTGAATGAGGATATAAAGGGTAAAAATCAATAAAATATCTAGAAGGACATTTGGTCATTCCTTGAAAACATACTAAAAAAAAACTCATATAGTTTAAAACATGGAACACAAAAATAATAGAATTGTAATTCTTAGTGTTCAATGTCTAGTGTTTGAAATTTGTTTTCCAATATTCTTACATTTATTCTTTCTTGATAACTATCTCTTACAAAGAAGCTTGTGTGAGCTTTATTTTTTATTATTATTATTTCCTGAAGAGTCCAGAAGATGAAATAAATCACCTGGAACTGGTTCCAGGTGGTTATGAACCACCATGTACTACTGGTGATCAAACGTTAGTCCTTGGTAACTGCAATCAGTCCTCTTAACTGCTGAGCTATCTTTCCATCTCAGGGAACTTTTCCATTTACAAATTCTTTATATGCTATTAAGAAGTTGTCACGAGTTAACTTAAAATAATCATTTTCTATCTTAAATATAATTATTAAGTCATCTCTCAGATATCACTGCATGAAGCTCAATGAAGGATAGCAAGGTAACTTTCCTCACATTTTGCTATTTTAGCATTTAATTATCTTAATATCTCACTATCTCAATCCCTCCTACTTGTTCTGAACTTTTGCAAGATTTAAAGATGTGACTAAGCAGAAAGGACTCCTGTAGTACATGTGGGTAACATTGAATATGGGGGGAACTTTGTAATCGCTAATTTTCATTGCTCTTCCTAAACACTGTTGTGAGGCATTATTGCCATGTTCTTTTGAGGGGGACATGCTGATCACTCTAGGAACTGTAAAAGCTAAGGAGTTCTTACAAAATGGGTTTAGTTACTGGTGTGCATTTTGATGAAAAAGATGCTTTGGGGTCAAAGTACTCATGAAGTGCTCATTGCTACATATTGTAATGTCTTTGGCTTCATACTCCCTTTATAAAGAAAGATTCTGAACTGCAGAGGGCCATTTCCTTAGCCATCAACTGTTTCACAACTGTTGTTATGTATTATAAACAAATTAATAAACTTGTGGAAAAACTTGGTGTTGGCAGTTAAGATTTTATATATATTCACTACCTCAATAAGCGGTTTATTACTTGCCTAAAGCAACATCTATTATATACATATAGTTGACAGTTACAAAGAAAAAATTTCATGACTGCTCTGTATCACACATAGTCTTAGTGTGGACATTTCCCACCTGGAAAACATATGGTACTTCTTTTACCTAGAACTTTAGTTTGTGTAGAATAAGGCAAAGCATATAATTAACAGAAGAATTTGAAAATGACATAGAGTGATAGAACTTGTTGGAAGCTTCACAGAGTGCTCACTTCAAAGCTCATTGCCACATCTACAAAATGAGGGTGGGCAATAAGGAGATTCATGAAGAAAGACATAAAGGTCTGATATACCAGGAGGTGAAGAGCCCAGTTCCAGAGAAAAAAGTAAGGCTGAAGGTTTTGTGAAATAAGAGAGGCTACACAACATCTAGTAACTTGCTGTTTCCTCTATTCATTAGGAAACATGTGCCCAGTTAGGAAACAAATGAGCAACAGTGACATTGATAAAACAGAGGAATAAGGATAAACTGAACATAATTCAGCAGGGGAGGGAGTGAAGGAATCACATCAAAGATATAATAACAAGAATTTTTAGACATGACTCCAAGGTCTTAGACATAAGCAATTGGAAAATGAAGATGGCTATTAGTAAAGTTGCTTGTTTTGGGTACAGAGGTAAATATTGGTAAGCACCTATATAGATACATCTAGAAGGTAATAAATGAATTTTTTGAATATAAGTAAGAGTGTTGAGGAAGACCAAAGTCATTGCCTTTTAAAAGAACCAAATGTAATGAATTGAAAATTGTTGAGAATACCTACAGAGTAAATTAAAGGGGCAGTAAGTATCAATCTTAAGTTTAAGTCTTGCTCTTTCATTTTTCTACAAAATATATTTCAAAATTTATTTTCTTATCACAAATGTCACTTTTAAGCATGTCTGATGAGTAATAACAAGTTATACATTAAATAAAGTACATAAAGATGCATAATTTGATGATGTATAATTGCTGGAAACATGAGCATAAGTGAATGGAATATACTTTAACTTACATAATGTTAGAAAATAGTGATGAAATGAAGTGAATTGCAGAGTCATCACTTTTATCTGAATTAAGACTTACTCTTTTCTCTATTAGTATGTAAATTCTGTTCATTCCTGTCATTTTAAAACTGATTGTCTATAATGAACAATCATTATATTATATTAACTAATAAAGTATGTATTCATTTATGTTTAACTTATTATTGACTATAAGGATATAATCTTTTTTTTCTGTTTTTTTTGAGACAGGGTTTCTCCTTGTAGTTTTAGTGCCTGTCCTAGATCTCACTCTGTAGACTAGGCTGACCTTTAACTCACAGAGATCCTCCTGGCTCTGCCTCCCGAGCAGTGGGATTAAAGATGTGTGACACCACCATCCACCCAAGAATATAATCTTTTGAAATAATTTAATAAATGCAATTCCATATTTAACATTACTTATCCTGCTGTCTCCTTTCATTTCAAGCTGAACATTTTGTATTTTTCTTTGATCTACTTGCTTCTTTTCATTGTAGTGAAAGTGATCACTAGCAAACACATAACCCAGTCACTACAAAGCTTTCTTGAAATCTCCTGTGACAACACTTTTCAATTTAGCCTCAGGGAGAATTTTTTGGACAAGGGAAGAATGTAGCCTCATTCATTGGCAAAATAACACATAGTCTCTATGTCAGAAGTGATTTTTAAAGTCCATTTGCTGACAATCTTGCCCTCTGAAACCTCTCGAGTTAGGCCCCAACAATACACACTATGTTTAGCACTATTATCTTCCATGCTCCTACTAGAATGGTCCAGTAATTCCCATTTAAATAATTCTTTTGAAATACTTTGCTAATTCAAAGTCTCAAAGTGTTCAATATCTGCTTCAAAGAACAGAATGGTCAGGTTGTCACAGAAATAACATACTTCTGATACTAACTTCAGTTTTACAGTAATATTGTTGTGAAGAGACATGATGACTGAGTCAACTTTTATAAAATAAAACATTTAATTGGAGGAATGCTTACAGTTTTAGAGAGTTAAGCTTTGATCATCATGGTGGGAAGCAGACAGGCATGCTGCTGAAACAATACCTGAGATCTGTACATCCTATTCCACAGGCAGAGAGAAAGAGACTGGGGAGGCATGGGCTCTTTGCAACCCTAAAGTCCACTTTAGTGACATATCTTCTACAACAAAGACACACCTCATAATCCTTCCCAATTGTCCACCAACTGGTAACCAAGCAGTCAAATACGTGAGCCTATGGGGAATGACCTCATTCAAACCACCATAACTGCCCATAGTATGCCTCTGCTCCACAAAAAAACTTTAATTTCTTTGCAAAAGTTGATAAATTTTTTTCAAATATATTACTTATATTATATGACACTTTTAAAATTGCCAGATTTATTGTTATATATTTTTTGTATCTTTTGCCATTTAATAAGACACCTATTACTTAACAAGCAGAACGGCATTCCAAATTTATAAAGGCTGTGTAAATTTAATATTATTCAATGTTTTAGTAAAAATGTGTTTTGAAAGTATTGTATTCACTATCACAGAACACTTTCACTCATTTGTATGTAACACACAAAGATACAAAGAGAGAGAGAGAGACAAAGAGAGAGATGAAAAAAGATAGACACAAGCAAACACACACACACACAGAGAGAGAGAGAGAGAGAGAGAGAGAGAGAGAGAGAGAGAGAGAGAGATGAAAACAGATAGACACAGGCAAACACACACACACACACACACACAGAGAGAGAGAGAGAGAGAGAGAGAGAGAGAGAGAGAGAGAGAGAGATACAAATCAGAATGCTATATACAGTTTCTTTAATGGTAGTAAAGAGAAGTTTTGGAATCCTGCTCTTCTGAAGACTGAGGCAGAAAAAAATATAAAGTGATTTCTAAGTTTTGAGAACAACAAACTAGGTGGATATATTCCCTGACATAGAATTTAAATGTTGCTAATTCTTATTTAGAAAAAAATAGTGTGTCAATTGGAAATATTTGTGATTCTTTGAAGCTTAATCAGGACCCCATTTTGCCTATGTAAGTATAACTTTAAATTTTCCTGAATCCAAAAGAAGGAAAAACAAGCCAACATGTGCTGTGGGATGGTCTGTATGTCAAATCTGTTGCTCTGATTGGTCAATAAATAAAACACTGATTGGCCAGTGGCCAGGCAGGAAGTAGGTGGGACAAGGAGAGAGGAGAATTCTGGGAAGCAGAAGGCTGAGGCAGAGACACTGCCAGCTGCTGCCATGACCAGCAGCATGTGAAGACGCTGGTAAGCCACCAGCCACATGGCAAGGTATAGATTTATGGAAATGGATTAATTTAAGCTATAAGAACAGTTAGCAAGAAGCCTGCCACCGCCATACAGTTTGTAAGCAATATAAGTCTCTGTGTTTACTTGGTTGGGTCTGAGCGGCTGTGGGACTGGTGGGTGACAAAGATTTGTTCTGACTGTGGGCAAGGCAAGAAAACTCTAGCTACAAACATGAGCTACTTCATTAATAGAACTTTGTAATTCAAATTCATGTACTTTTTCTAAAGAAAATATTTATTCCTATAAAACAATATAAGCATTATAGCTGATAAGGATAACAAAGCAAATGGAAAATCAGCATTTCTCCTGTACAACAGTGGCATGAGGCCCTGATGTAGCTGTTATCTGTAATTTTCTTCCTCCCTAAGCATTTTTATATGCAATAGAACAGCTATTCCATTTTTGAAAATTCATAAACGCTAAGAGGCAGGGAATAGAGAGAGTAATATTAACAGCAGTAAGATTAATTTTGATGAATATCAATAAAATAAAAACCATATAATCTGATGTCATTTTAAAATTCAAAGCAGAAATACCATAAATATGTATTAAAAGGTACTGTCAATGTGATAAAAAAAATAGAGCAAAGACACAGCATACAAACTGTAATATGCCATTTTAATAAGATATTCTAAGTAAATTTTAGTGATGTTTCAATAGTTTTATATATTTGTTTTCATTTTGTAATGGATAATCTCTTCAGAAAGAGAAGGCAGGTTTAATATTCCTTAATATTAAAACTGAAATTTAACTTAAAAATATTCTAGGGTTTAAAGAACAGGTGATTTAATGAGCATATGTGATATTGAATTTGTAAAGTACAAGGTTTCTGTTAACTGAAGTTCCAAAAGAATTAATTCTAAAAAGATTAAAGACAAATTTCCAATAGATCTGAATGAGTTTAAATTGCACAGATGATTTCAAATAATTGTCTTTCTAAGGAGCAGATCCTTGAGATTGATTTGGTAACAAAACCCATTTTCTAACATTCTCCCTTACCCAAACATACCTTCTGGTATTTTGATTCAAACATTCACAAACCAGAAAAATATTGTGGAAAATCAGTCATTGGTTATTTTAAAGTCTTTAATTGTTTCACATTTTATATTACTTAATGTAGCAATTTCAATGTTACTACCATACCATTTTACTCAGATTAAACTATGAGGTTTTCAAAAAGCAATGCTCTTTGATGGCATTTTTCCAAATAAAACCTGGCATTTGCCCTGAATCAGGAGGGAAAAAGTCATAGCATTGGTTTATGGCAAATCAAAACCATAATGTTAGCCAGGGAGTAATTAGATTTGGAGAAAGGCTGAGACAGTATTTGGATTTCAGTTGTATTGTGAAGGTGAGTGACAATTAGTCTGAATACTGAACAAAAGGATTGCTCATCATCTGCATATTAAATTCCTAATGAGGAATGGAGACTGAATCCTGCAGTTACCATACTCAAACCCTGAGAAATGCTTGCTTGGGTTAATATGGTGATATTTTATTTGTACTGAATTGTGATTTTATTTGTATGTTAATAAATAAAGTTGACTGGGGGTCAGAGCTATTAGAGCCATAGTGAAAGCTGGGCGGTGGTGGTGCCCACCTTTAATCCCAGCACTTGGTAGGCAGAGCTAGGTAGATCTCTGTGTGTTTAAGGATACAGCCAGCATTGGAGACACATGCCTTTAATCTCAATACCAACTATAGAAGACCTGGAGGTCTGTACAGACAGGCAGTGACCGAGGCAGTCATGTGGTTGGGTTTACAACCAATGAGAAGGCAGAACAGAAAGTCTATATAAAGACAAACACACAGGAAGTAGGTCTCCCTTGGCTGAAGAGGATAGCTGCAGCAGACGGGTAAGGCTCTTAGCTCTGATCTCTTGGCTTTCTTCTTTGCATTGGTTCTGTGTTTCTTATTTAATAAGACAGTTGGTTCCATCTACATTTGGCGCCCAACGTGACAAGAATCCATTAAAAACTGTTTGGCGAGCCGGGCGGTGGTGGCGCACGCCTTTAATCCCAGCACTCGGGAGGCAGAGGCAGGCGGATCTCTGTGAGTTCAAGGCCAGCCTGGGCTACCAAGTGAGTTCCAGGAAAGGCGCAAAGCTACACAGAGAAACCCTGTCTCGAAAAACCAAAAAAAAAAAAACAAAACAAAAACAAAAAAACTGCTTGGCTTGGCTTGGTGGCAGGTCCGGTTTCTGGCCTGAGTCGCCTGGCTCCCTAGCTCGGGCCCAGGTCAGCTTGGTCTCAGGCCAGACTGACTGTAGCCCCAAGCGGTTGCATGTAGCTGGAGCCACTTGCTCAAAGCTGGTGCTACAAACAACTCAGGGCTGCCCTGCTGAACAGGGCCCCTGCCTATAAAGCCAACACATGTGGCCAGAGCTGAAGGAAGCCAGAACCAAGGCTTGACTCGGCTCAAGTGCAACATGTGGCTGGATTTAAGCTTTTAGCCGGAACTTGTGGCTACGCTTTCTTGCTCTTTCTTTCTCTCTCTCTCTCTCTCTCTCTGGATTCAGACCAGAAGAAAGAAAGGAAAGAGAAACAAAGACAACAAAGAAAGGATAGAAAGGATAGACAAGATAAGAGGCAGGAAAGGAATCTAAATAAACTATTAGAACAACAGCAGGCACAATTGGAGAGAGTCCTGCTGACAACTGAGACAGGAATTCCCTGATGAGCCGGAACACCCCAACCCAAGCCAAAACTCAAGGTAGGAAGAAACCAATGTGTGTATTGCAAAGAAGAAGGACACTGGGTCAGGAATTGCCCCAAGAAGAAAAAGGTACCCCATGTCCCTTTGGACTACCCTAGCAACCACTCTGGGAGAAGAAAGTGACTAGGGCAGATGGGGCTCAGCACCCCTTCCTGAGCCCAGGGTAACCCTAAAGGTGGAGGGGAAGCCAATCCAATTTATGGTAGACACAGGAGCTGAGAGTGCGGTCCTCCTGGCCCCTGCTGGACCCCTGTCCTCAAAACGAACCTGGGTACAGGAAGCCACAGGAACTAAGTCGTATTCATGGACTACTCAAAGAACGGTGGACTTAGGCATGGGGAAAGTAACCCCTTCCTTCCTGGTGATACCAGAATGCCCATATCCCTTGCTTGAGAGAGATCTCCTGTCTAAAATGAGAGCTCAAATTCATTTCTCAGATGAGGAAGCTTGGCTAATGGACCAAAAAGGGAGGCCGATACAAGTATTCCTGACAACTGACATAGCCAAGGAATACAGGCTCCACCTAGATCCTGAGGCTCCTGGGCAAGAAATTCAGGCTTGGCTCCAAAAATTTCCCCTAGCTTGGGCTGAAACTGGGGGAATGGGACTAGTGAAGTATCGGCTTCTGGTCTATGTAGAGATCAAATCAGATGCTGACCCAGTCAAAGTCTGCCAGTACCCCATGTCCCTAGAAGGAAAAATGGGAATAATACCTCATATAAGGAGGCTTCTGAGTTTGGGAGTCCTGAGACCAATTGAGACTGCATGGAACACTCCTTTGCTGCCAGTCAAGAAACCCCACACAGGGGACTACAGGCCGTTCCAAGACTTAAGGGAAGTGAACAAGAGAGTGGTGGATATTCACCCCACTGTGCCTAACCCATATACCCTGCTGAGCTCGCTACCTCCAGACTGGCAGTGGTACTCTGTTCTGGACTTGAAGGATGCCTTTTTCAGCCTCCCTTTAGCCCCCAAGAGCCAACCATATTTTGCCTTTGAGTGGCACGACCCTGAGATCAGAATCAGCGGGCAGCTGACATGGACTAGACTCCCTCAAGGGTTCAAAAATTCTCCAACCATATTTGATGAGGCTCTTCATGAAGATCTGGGTGAGTATCACACCCAAAATCCAGACATCAGCTTGTTACAATATGTAGATGACTTGTTGATAGCTGCAGTTGACACAGGAGCCTGCCATAAAGGGACTGAGAACTTGCTGCTGACCCTAGGACTCCTAGGGTACCAAGCCTCGGCCAAAAAGGCCCAAATTTGTAAGAGGCAGGTCGGGTATCTGGGGTATGTCCTTAAGGAGGGTCAAAGGTGGCTGTTGGATGCCAGGAAGGAGATGATCTTGAAAATACCCACTCCTACAACACCGAGACAGGTGAGAGAGTTTCTGGGATTCTGCCGCCTCTGAGTTTCCAGATTCGCTGAACTGGCTAAGCCCCTATATGAGGTCACTAAAAACACAACAGATTTTGTCTGGACAGAGAGGGAACAACGAGCATTTGAAGAACTGAAATGGAAACTGCTGGAGGCCCCAGCCCTTGGCCTACCGGACATCAACAAACCCTTCCACCTTTATGTGGATGAGAGTAGGGGCATTGCCAAAGGGGTCCTCACCCAGACCTTGGGACCCTGGAAAAGACCGGTGGCATATCTGTCAAAGAGTTTGGACCCAGTGGCTGCGGGATGGCCTCCATGCCTAAGAATAATTGCAGCTGTAGCTCTGCTAGTTAAAGATGCAGACAAACTGACTCATAGTCAGAGACCGACTATTGCAACCCCACATGCCCTGGAGGGATCCTTAAACAGCTCCCAGATCAATGGATCAGTAATGCAAGGCTCACTTACTACCATGCCCTCCTTCTGAACCCAGCCAGATTGACCTATCAAGTCCCAATAGCTTTGAACCCAGCCACCCTACTGCCTGATCCCGACCTGGAGGCTCCACTTCATGACTGTGCTGGGATCCTGGCTCAAGCACACTGCATACACCCAGACCTGTGAGATGTCCCACTACCAGATGCAGAGGAAAACTGGTTCACGGATGGGAGCAGCTACATGCATGATGGACAAAGGTATGCGGGGGCAGCAGTGACTACCAGTGAAACCGTCGTGTGGGCCACTGCACTGCTGCCAGGGACTTCGTCACAAAAGGCTTAATTAATAGCCTGAACAAATGCCCTCCAACTCGGGAAGGACAAGAAGCTGAATATTTACACTGACAGCAGTTATGCATTTGCCACTGCACATATCCATGGGGTTGTATACTTGGAGAGGGGGCTGTTAACTGCAGAGGAAAGGCAATTAAAAATAAACAAGAAATCATAGAGCTACTAAAGGCCCTCTGGGCCCCCAAGAAACTACCAATCATGCACTGCCCGGGGCACCAGAAAGGAGAAAGGCCGATTCAATGAAGAAATAATTTGGCTGACCAGACAGGTGGCCATGACAGCCACTATAGCTCCTGTGCTTGTGGACCCTGGGGCCTGTGACCTTCCCCCTTTACCCTGGTACATGGATAAAGATGGCAGACAGCTGACAATAAGATCATTCTGCCTCAAGAACTGGGACAAACAATGCTCCGAAAAATACATCAGGCATCCCACCTGGGAATCAGGAAAATGTAAGATCTCCTCAGACACTCTGCAGTAAAAATTAAAGAGGGAAACCAGATTATAGAGGACATTGTGGCTAGTTGTCATGCTTGCCACCTGACTAACACCAACCCACACCCTGCCAACCCAGGGAGTCGCCTCTGGGGCACCCATCCAGGTACATACTGGGAAGTGGACTTCACTGAAATCAAGACAGGAAAGTTTGGCTATAAATAGCTATTAGTCTTTATAGACAACTTCTCAGAATGGACTGAAGCATACCCCACTAAACACAAAACTGCAAATGTGGTGGCTAAGAAGATATTGAAAGAAATTCTGCCCAAGTTTGGCTTTCCAGTTATGATAGTATCAGATAATGGTCCAGCCTTCATTTCCCAGGTAAGTCAGGGAGTAGCCACCGCATTGGGGACAGATTGGAAATTACACTGCTTATAGACCCCAAAGCTCAGGACACTAAAAGAGACCCTAACTAAATTGGCCTTGGAGACTGGCGGAGACTGGGTGACCTTCCTTCCCTTTGCCCTTTTTCAGGTTTGGAATTCCCCTTTCCAACTGGGATTAACACCCTTTGAAATCATGTATGGGTACCCACCTCCCATCATACCTAGTCTTCACACTGATTTAGTGGCACAGTTGGAGGACCAGGACCTCCCGGATGCACTTTGGGGACTTCGCCAGGCCCATAAAGAAGTATGGCCCAAGCTCCAGGCTATTTACCAGGCCACTTCTCCTACTCCCCACAGGTTCAGACCGGGAGACTGGGTCCTGATCCAAAGGCACCGTCACTGGAGCCCAGGTGGAAAGGACCTTACATGGTGATCCTGACCACCCCGACAGCCCTGAAGGTGGCCCTGAAGGTGGACGGAGTCACAGCCTGGGTCCATTACTCACATGCGATTGGCTGACCCCTTTGAGCTCCTTGAGGAGTACCAGGGTGAGGCATGGGAAGCTACTCAACATCCCTCTAATCCACTGAGGCTCAAGTTTCGCTGTGCCAGGAAAAATGATCAGCCTCTACCTGATTCTCCTACTTCTGCCTGGTGCCACCATGGAGATCAGTCAACCTGGATCCAAACCTGGATCATCATCTCTGGAGGGTCCAACCCTAACAGGTAGCCCCACGAGACACCTGGTTCCCCGATCTATATACAGACCTTTGTGATCTGGGGCGGGGGGGTTGTGTGGGGACCTTCTGGAAACGAACCTGACATACTCCCAAATGGCAAGGAGCTCACAGCATTTGCTGTAGGATGTGACACACCTGGAGGATGCGCCAAAGCAAGGCAACTGCAATTTTATGTTTGTCCTGGCTACTCTATGACCAAAGAACAGCGTCAGAAATGCGGAGAAGACTACACTTTCTGTGGTAGTTGGGGATGTTAGTCAACTAGATCAATAAGCTGGGACCCCACCCTGACAAAAGGAGACTTTATCATGGTACAGCGGGTAGGAGATATGTCCATTCCACGGATTGGGTGGTGTGGAAATCAGCGCTGTGGAAATTGATATGATATAGAACGTTTTTCCGCTTATGCTGGGGTTAGACGTGGTGGGCGCTTCAACCCCCTTAATCATTTGGTTTACAGAGGCCAGTAAGCAGGCAGATTGGACCACTGGAAAGACATGGGGACTGCATTTACACCCAGGGTCAGGCCAGCTAACCTTTACCATAAAGCGTACCCTCACACCAGTGGAAACAGTAGCAGTGGGACTCAACCGAGTACTGAACCCTACAGTAACACCAAGTCCAGCCAAACCTGCCCTGATTTCTGCCAAAGGTCTAACTGTTGCACCTAAGAAACCTGCAGAACAGCTCCTCTCCCCTCCCTTCCCCTCCTATTCCATCAGATGAGAGTCCCCTATAGACCCTCCTCCAGAAAACTTTCTTGCTTTTGAATGCTTCCAAGCCTGAATTAACTGTTTCATGTTGGCTTTGTTATGATGCACGACCCCCCTTTTATGAGGGCACTGCAGTGGAGGGCAATTATACAATGACTAGCAAACCATAGGAATGCTGATGGCAGGCTAAGGCCTCACTAACTATCCAGCAAGTACAGGGCCAAGGCCTCTGCATAGGGACAGTGCCAACCAAGTACCAGGCCCATTGTAATAATACCCGACCCTTTCCTGACCAGGACGTTTACCTGCAGCCTCCTGATAACACTTGGTGAGCATGTTCCACGGGATTAACATCCTGTACACATTTTCTGGTCCTCAATAGAACTAAGGGCTTTTGTATAATGATCCAGCTTCTGCCACAGTTGATATACTATTCCAAGGAAGAGCTAGAAATTGTTGCTGGACCAGTAAGCCTCCACAGGTCAAAAAGAGAGCCCTTAATTGCCCACATATTAAGCATACTGTTAGGGACCAGTATTGCTGGGCTAGGAACAGGGGCTGCCGCCTTGGTCCTACAACAACAACACTAGTCTAGTTTACATGAGTCTATAGATGAGGACATAGAAAAATTAGAATTTCAGATAACTCACCTCCAAGAGTCCTGACCTCCCTCGTGGAAGTTGTCTTACAGAATAGGAGAGGACTAGAATTAATATTCTTGAAAGAAAAAGGACTATGTGCTGCTTTAGGTGTGGAATGTTGCTTCTATTTAGACCCCTCAGGAGTAATAAAGGACTCAGTAGCCAAGGTCCGAGAGGGCATAGCCCAACGAAAGAGGGAATGAGAGGCCAACCAGGGATGGTTTGAGGCCTTGGTATTTTAAATCTCCCTGGTTCACTACCTTAATTTCTAGTATCCTTGGTCCCCTTATTCTTTTGATATTGCTGTTGATATTCGGGCCTTGTATTATAAACATGTTAGTACAGCTCATGAAACAAAGGTTGGGGACGATTCAACTCATGGTACAACAAGGCTATACACCTGATAGCCTCAGTGAACCTTATACAGCATCAGAGGAGTTAGGACAAGAATCTTATGAGCTACTTGAGGCCCAAGATTGAGCCTCCTTAGGACCATGAGAAGGAGGAAATGTGGAACCAAAATAAGACCCAAATGCTTTCACCCCAAAACTAAGGCCTAAGACTTCCATAAGTTACTGGAACAGGCCAGAAGTTACTGAATCCAGTCAGTTCAGATTCCAGAAACCAGGAAGTGTAAAAGTACAGAGTCACAAGGTAGTCAGGCGGTAATGACTGCGAGACTATGGAATGTCCTCTCCCTGGCCCCCTAGGCAACTGCTTGACCACAGAATGTCCCAACCCTAGTTTCCATAGTGACTGTGTAATTACCAGATGCCCCCATCTGGGGGCAGCCAATGAGAAATGGTGGTGGGCAACTACCTCCTTAGAAGGAAAATTGAATTGTGATTTCTGGAATTCCTAGATACAAGCCAATCAGAATTGTACCCGTACTAGTACCCCTAAATGATGTAACCTTGTGGTTTTTGCCTTTAAAAACTGAGCTTGCACATAGGTGGGCACTTCCTCCAGCCTCCACTACATTGGATCTGTTGGTCGAAGTCCCTGCCTAGGCTTGTATTGCATTTGGATATCCCGAAATTAAACCTTGATTTTGCATTCCAGCTTGCTCGTCCTTGGTGGTCTCTCTGGGGGTCGCGATCTGGGCACAACAGTATCAGAACTGACATCCCTCTGTTCCACACATCATACCAAATGCTCAGGCAGCCATCAAGCTTCATTTGATGACTGAGGGTACAATTCCCCCTTCTTAATTTTTGAAGGTGCATCTTAAGACTACTATGAGCGCTTTCAGTGATGCCTTGTCTTTAACAGATTTCTATTAGGCCAATGTTCCTTCTTGAATCTCAAGCACAATCCAGGTTCTTTATTCTTCCTTAAGATTTTTCTTTACCCAAAGCAACTTCCTGGTATTTGGACCACTTCCCTTTGCTTTCTGAAAGGTCTCAAAGTGGTTTAACAAGTGACATTAGCATTTTAATTGCCTCCTAACAAGAAATCTTTGTTCACCTATTTCCCATTCCTGGGAGATAAGCTAAGCTTTCTAACAGTGCTTAGGAAAAAGCTACATTTAGGGCTGTGCCTGAAATGGCAGCAAGCCATTTTTAATGACTTAAGCTGTTTAAAAGGAATTGAAACATGCATTCTCATGATATTTTCCTGAGTGTCTTGTTGCTCAATTTCTTGGATCATTTGGAAGCTTTTGTCCAAGTCTGTCTGTGACTTCCACCTATCTTGTCTGCCTATGCTACCCTGCTTTTATGAGCTACGGTTCCCAAGCAGCCCTTTGGGGCCCAGAAGAAAACCCAGATGTGGCCAATTGTAGCCACTGCACTCCTGGTTCCATTTACACAGTCTGCATTAGTACTGAAGACCAAGATCCAGCTTTTGCTCTTTCACCACAGAAGGTTTTCATCTTCCCTGAGCTTGCATTGGGACACCTGCATTACTGTTTGACAGGTGTACCTCTCTAATCAAACTCTCCACCTGGCATTGTTCCTGGAGCATGTCTCACCAATGCGCTTGCATGTGCACACTGACCAGCACTTGGCACCATAAGCAAAAACCCCTCTGGTGTCCCCACACCCTCACCAGGTCAGTGAAAAAAATGAGAGTACTTGAAACAAGAGCTTTTTCAGAGAGATTTCCTCCTGACAGATCTCCTTTGTCCCTGCTTGTCTTCTCTCCCCAGATGCAGAGTTCCTGTTGCCTCAGCTGTGGTTCAGTCCTCTACTAACTGCTTCTGTTCTGCGGGTAGAGGCTTGCATCCCCGTTTTTGCCTTATTTGTATGACCAAACACAGCCTCTGCCTCATTTGTGAGGCTAAATGCAGCCTCACCTTTTCCCATCCTGTCAATGCAGCTACTGCTAGGGACTTAGACCCTGCTCTTCTTTTCCCCTGATAGCCACTTTCTGAATGCTGACTTGAAGAGGAGATGCAGCACTAACAGTGAGGGGTTGCAATATTCTAGGGGATTTTTGTGCTAAGGCAGTTATGATAAATTCCCATTCTCATAGATGTTCCCTCCAGGTGAGTACAATTTTGCTCTTAAAGAAAGAAAGATGAGTACCCTTCTGAGAGGTAGAGTCTTGAAGAGTTTCTAGTTTTTGAGGAAGAGAAATTACTAAACTTTTAAAGTCCTTCAGTTCCTTTCTTGTCTCAACCCAAAACTTCTGTTCTCCAAACTGTGTGGGAGCCCATTTTCAGGTTCCTCATGATTTTACTCAGTAGATCTACATAGAGAGAATGATTAGAACCATGGGCCTAAGTGAAGGTGTCTGAGATGGTCTGCACTTGGCTGTTCCGGGGGTAGAGGAGGAGGTCTTTTGCTCCACCCCTTGGTGGCTCTATAAATACCCTGGGGCAGAGACAGTCAGGGCCAGTTGGAATAGGTTCCAGGCCCTCTTGAGGCTATTCTTTATTTTCTATCTGTTTGTCTTCACAATCTAAATTATTCTATCTAATATTTCCTGTTGCTCGCATTCAAGAAAACTCGGGGAAACTGTAGGGTTGGTGGGTAAATGCCCTGCAGAATGGTGCCATGAACAGGAACTAAAGAAAAAAGAAAAAAAAATGGACTAAAGACAAAGTAATAGGGACTAAAGACATAGGAAAATAATAGTTTTATTATAGAGTTCTTGGTGAAAGTGCTGAGTTGTGTCCTGCTAGTGGAAAAAGAAAGGAACATGTTTGGTGTTGTAATGGAATATGAAATATGAATATTAATAATAAGGGCAGGGTTTTTATCCTCAAGAGAAAAGGAAAAAAACAGAGTGGAAGGATGTCCGATGCTGCAGTGCAAAAAATCTCTTTTATCAAAAATTTCTATCTTCTATCTCTTAATTTCTATCTGTGAAAAATAAGTATAAAGTATAGTGTAGTAATATACTGCAGTATATTACTTAAAATCTTAAAGTATTAAGATCATATAGAAAAATTTATTCAAGATAAGTAAGGCAAAAAAAGACAGAAAAACTCGTCAATTTTCTAACTTTGGGGGGTATGAATGCAAATTGGAAAGAAAAAAATTTTTCCTTGAGCTTTACAGGTAGTAAAAAAGCTCTTCCTTGAGTTTATTGGGCAGAAAAAAGTTTCCCATGGAAGCTTTCGGCCATGGAAGCTGAAATGCTAAGTCCAAGCGGCAGGAGAAAGTGATTTCTCCCTGTTGCAAAAATGCGGGTGTAAGAAGCCAAAAAGTTTAAAGGTCAGAAATTTCTGGGAAAGTTGGTCTTTCTCTCTTGGAGGGAAAAATCTTTCTCTTAAACTAAAACACTTTTCTTGAAAATTTTTTGGGGGAAAATCTATCTAAAAAGCCTTAATCTTTCTCAAAAGGTCTCTTAAAAAACTTAAAAACTAAAGCCTTTAACTTTCTCTCTCAGAAAAACAAAAATTAGAATCACCTGAAGATATTAGTATGGGAATCACCTGTGATTAGCTCTAAGGGAAAAACAACAAACCTCTTACAAAACCTCTCTAAGTTCTGTCTTTCAAGCTTTAAAAATCCTCCCTGCAAAATATAGGAGGGCAGGGATGGAGTTCCCAAAAACCTCTTCTAAGCTCTGTCTCTTCAAACTAGTAAAAGACAGTGGGTCAGAGTACCCTGAGGGAAACGCTTGGGAGAGTGTGGGTGAAGAGCCATAAAGAGCCTAATAGGGCCGGAAACTGTTTACCTGAGAAATGCAAAAAGTCAAGCTTTTCAGTTGCAGCTGAGCTGAGGCATCAAAGGTTTTGTTTCTGAGAGAAAAGGTGCTCCTAATCATACTAACTCAAAGATCCCCTGAAGCAATGCAAACTTTGTTAAGCATTGTATCCTGGCTTCTAACTGACAACTGAGAAGCAACTAGCCAGTACCTCCAAGTTTGAGTGCATCTCAGGGACACTAGTGTTCCTGCAGTTTTGAACTTCCTGGAGTGCACAGCTGAAAGAGCAGAACCCAGGGAGAAAAAAAAAAAACTAATGAACAAACAAAACTAAAGCCAGCGGGAACAGCACAGTTGTCTGCTTTTCTGCAAGTCCTGGGTTGTTAGGTGGGACTATGCAGTGTCCACAGCTGCAAAAAGAAATCAGAGAAAAGCTTTCCTATCAGAGAAAGGACCTTTCTGGGAAAGCAGTAAAGCCAAATTGCCTCTGCAGTTGCCCAGCTGAATCAGAACTCTGTCTGGGGAAAGAGCCCAGCTAGGGCAGCACTGAGAACTATCCAGGAGTAAAGCTTTCTTTTCTATCAGAGAAAGTATGAGAAAAGCTTTGTTTCAACTGACTCCTGGTGAGATGAGGGAGTGTAACCCTAAGAGGTGACTGCCTCTGGCACTCAAGGACAGGGCTTGTCCTTGAATGCAGGACAAACAAAGGCAACCCACTGGGGGAGGCAAAACACCTGTCCTAATGGGAGTTTAGAGATGGCAAAAACCTCCACTGTTAGAAAAGCAGAAGCTTGATTTTCAATCTGTATGCAAACCACACAGACCCTGAAAACAGAGACAGGACTAAAGCCCCTACCTTCAGAAGTAGAAAAGCTGCCACTGTGACATTGAGAAACTGTCTCTGGGGCAGAGGGAATAAACTGAGACCAAACTGGGAACTGTCAGGGAGAAAGATTCTCTGAAGAAGTAGAGAAGGGACATATTCCTCCCCAGAAAATGCAAGATCTAAGGAAAGCTGCTAGAATTTGAGGCAGATTTTTTTTTGAGGGTGGGGACTACCTCCAAAGGCAGCTAGCAGAGAAACAGAGCAGCCTAAGATATCTGAAACTCTGCATCTGGGGGCGGGGTGAGGGTGGGAGTGGGAAGGAACAAGCAAAATGAAAATAAGATCAGTGGGAGAAAATCTCTTTGAAGGAGCTATGGAAAAGCTCTGTTGTAAATGTTTTTGTTTTTCATACTGGCTAAGGCAAACACAAGCCCCTAGGAAAATTGCTATCAGGAATGCCAGCCTCAATACCTGCTAAGGAGGCAGGTGTGGTTCTGATCCAGGGGCCATTGTCAGATGAAGGAGAGACACCTGTTGAGGCCAGCTCAGAGAGCAGAAATCTCCCATTGTCCCATAATTGAAAACATAAAATGCTTGGTTCAAATCCCCTGTGCTGAAAGCAGAAACTTGACTTTTCAATAGGAAAGCGAGACAGGTCAAAGAGCTAGAACTTGATTTTCAGACCCGGAAAGAACTATGGGAAATGAAGTCTGAAAGCTAGCTTGCAACAAAGAACTGATATAAGAGAAATGCATTCTCGGAATGATAGTTTTTCTGCATAAGATGGCAAAACTGCCCTGAAAGACTTTTGTCAGCTCAAGAATTCATTCATAGTAAACTTAAACTACAGCTTTTAAAAGAATAAGAAGGAGGAGAGTCATCTAGAGTTTCTGGAATGTTAGTTCCAATGAAAAATTGAAAGGATACGGAACTCAGAGATTTGTCTTTTTTTTGGCAACTTTGCAGAAAATACCTTATTTACCCTAATAGCTGTGCAAGTTTTTTCGGTAGTTGACAAAAAGCTACTTTTAAGAGCAAGCAAGCCACTTTAAAATCCTTAAGAAAGCAGTCCATAAACTGAACATTGTTTTAGATATGAAGAAACTTATGGGAATATAAAGAAGTTCTTTGCCTTTTGAACAAACAGCCTGCAAGGAGTAATTCCTTTGCAAATCTAATAAGGAGACAAGGAAACAGGCATTCAAAAAGAAATGACTGCTTTATAGAGGGAACAAACCAGAAAAATCTGTCTTAAAAATAATTGCTTCACTTGAAAGTTCTTTATACAAAATCAATGCTAAATATCACAGCTGCTAACAATAACATCAAAGGTTAAAGCTAATGAAGTGAAAATACGAAATCATGAATATGCTTTTCCTTGGAGTAAGCTAATGAAGGATATGTTGCATGAAAGAACATCTATGTTCTTGACTCCTTTGAATAATAACAGTTTTAGTGAAAATATCGGGCTAATAAAAATCTTTCAAACATCATTGTTAAAGAACTCATGGCAAAAACAGCTTTAAAAAATTAAAAATGGGGAAAACTCTATCAGTTTGGTGATGAGTATAAAAAGCAGCTAAAACAATGCTCCTGATATTAAGGTTCCATCTTGCAGTCTGGGAATAGTAGGAGTGTAAAGAATCTTCCAGACTGCTGAGGAGTTTGAGACAATTGTAACTAAGTTTCAGCAATGTCTTCAGACCTGCTGAAAGCTGCAGATCTGGAACCCCACTCCAATTTAGACAACAGTCTTCTCCTGTTTGGAAATTGATTGTTATGAAATGACTAGCTAAGCAATTCAGAAACAGAACATTCTTTACAAGGTTTTTCTTTTCACTTTTCTTTCTTTTTGGGTTTGCTGTAAACTGATATATCTCTTATAGAGTTGTTATAAATGATCTGAAAGGCATAAAATACTGTTTAACAACACTCACTAAATCCCAGAATTGAGAGAGCTATTAAAGAATTACACTCTTGTTTCAATCTATCAAGATTTTTTAGAATGTCAAAGCTGTCTGTAAGCTCTGAACTTTAGAAATGATTTGTGTACTTCCTTTCTAAGAGACAGTGGTAATAATTAAGAGTAAGAAGTAGAAAATTATTCTGTCTTGTTAGAAAATGTTAAATCAGAGGCGGGCAGAAGTGCGCACGCCTTTAATCCCAGCACTCGGGAGGCAGAGCCAGGCAGATCTCTGTGAGTTCGAGGCCAGTCTGGGCTACCAAGTGAGTTCCAGGAAAAGGCACAAAGCTACACAGAGAAACCCTGTCTCGAAAAACCCAAATAAATAAATAAATAAATAAATAAAATAAAATAAAATGTAAATGTTGAATGTGAATCTAAATGCTTTGCAAGATATATTATGTGAGTTTGTAAAAAGGTATAAATGTTAAGTGTTAATCTATTCTTAATGTACCTGGTGAAGAAACCTAAGACACAGAAGAAAGTGTCATAGTAGACTGCAAAGCAGGCAGTCTGAGTGGTTTCAAAAGCCCCGGAAGCCACTATAAAGGTGGACACCAGAACGAGCACAAAGCATCCACAGCTGAGATCCATGGGAACTCAATACAACACAGAGAAATCTGAGCTAACAGCAAAAAACGGTACAGTTTAAAATATTACTGTAACTATAAAGGTCTCTGTCCATGAGAATGAAAGTTGCAAAGACGCTTGTTTGAACTAAAAATGTTAACTGCAAAAAGTTTTTGTTGCAAAATGTCTCTTCATATTTGGAAGTATAAGTCTGATGCCAGAATTTACTTCCTTTGAACTTCTTGAACTTTGAAAAATGAGAAAACTGCAAGGAGATTTTTGTTATGGATTTCTTCATATTTGGAAGACTCATGCCAGAATTTATTGTTTGAATTTGGGGACATAAGAATGAAATGAACAAAAGTGATTTCAGTGCAATGGGACAATTTTGAATTTACTTATAAGTGATGACCTAGGAACTGTTTTCTGGAATTATTTGTGTTAAAAAATGGAACTATTTTAATGAAGAAATGTATTGTTTTTACCTAGACTCAAGATGCAGTTTTGTGTATGCATATATGCTTTATTAACACGTGATTCATGAACTGTTTTATGGAACTGTTTAATGTAAAAATGGAATTAATTATGGAACTGGTTTTATGTTACAAATGGAACTGTTTAAATGAAAAGTTTGAGTTTTCTAACTAGGCTTGAGATTTTGCTTAAAAAATTATAAATAAAAGGGAGAAGTAATATTCCTTAGTTTAATTTAAAAAATTATTTGAGTGGATTAATGTTATGTTTTGTTAGTAAGAAATGCAAATGGGTATACTAACATTACTTTAAAGTGTAAAGAGTTTTATTAAGAAACTGCTTTTTGGATGTTTTGCTAAACGTTTTCAAAGTGTTGATGGTTACATTGAAAATATTGCTTTTCAACATGGGTTTGTAGGAATTGTATAAGTTTGGGTTTTTTTCTAACTAGGTTCAAGATTTTGTTTAAAAAATTATAAAGAAAAGGAGGAGTTATGAGTGAATTAAGGTTGAATATATTTTTGCAGAAATTATGTTTAACCTATTGATATTAATGCACCCTGGTTTTGTGGCATTAAGGAAATATTTAAGTTTGATGTATATACATTAGAAGTTTTTCCTATGTTCTGTTAGCAAGAAAATTCAAATGATTCTATTAAGAGTTAAAGTTGTAAGATTGAGAAAATTGTTAACTATATGTAGCAACATTTGTGTTAATTCAAATGGTTCTGTTAAGAGTTTGCTTTGAGATATAAGATTGAGAGAATTGTAACTATGTATAGTAATATTTATGTTAACCTGTTACTGGTAATGATGAAATATGCCATTCTTTAAGTTTGCAATTGCATTAAGTTTTTGGTTTAAAGATGGCTTAATGCAGCTAAGACTGCTGTAGTCACCTTAGACCTAACCAAAAAGAGAAATGCCATCTTTATTATCCTCTACTCCCATACTGGGAAGTATAACAGCTATGGAGATTGCTGTAAGCCATTAATAATGAGTTATTTTTCATATATTAACAAAGGAGGACCTGTGGGAGCCTGTTTTCAGGTTCCTTGTGGCTTTACTCAGCAGATCTGCATAAAGAGGATAATTAGGACCATGAGCCTAAGTGAAGGTGTCTGAGATGGTCTGCACTTGGCTGTGCTGGGGAGGAGGTCTTTTGCTCCACCCCTTGGGCGCTCTATAAATACTCTGGGGCAGAGCTAGTCAGGGCCAGGTGGAATAGGTTCCAGGCCCTCTCAAGGCTATCCTTTATTTTCTATCTGTTTATCTTCACAATCTAAATCCTTCTATCTAATATTACCTGCTGCTCAAACTCAAAAAAACTCTGGGGAACTGTGAGGTTTGTGGCTAAATGCCCGGCAAACTGGACTTCATGGGCAAGAGGAAACTGACCCTGGTTGTACAATGTGATCAACAAGCATTTTTATCTAGTGGCACTGGAGTGGATGATTTTGTCTCACCCTTTTCAACCTCAGGGAAAAATTTCACCTGCATCTCAGGGCTTGGATCTAAGTTGTTTCAAATTAATGCCCACAGGCAGAAGGCTTCCCCAGGAATCTTTTCTGACTTGTTTCCCTCACAGTATTTTTTTTTTCCATTTCTACTCTGATTCTCCTCCAGGAGTCTGCACTCAGATTCCCATAGTCAGAGAACCAAGGACACAGTTCCTCTATGAACTCCAAAAATCTCCATACTTGTTGTGGTCCCACCTTAAACTCTGTAGTTTTTAAGGTTTCTACAAGTGAATCTTTGAAGATCTGCTTACTGTTTTCCTGCCCCATTTTAGCACTGGGGAAATTCTACTCTTAAGTTTCTTCTTACCCAATATTCCTATACCTAACCCTATATTTTTACTTAATTTTAATAGATAAAAATTAAGAGAGAGAAAGATAAAGAAACTTAGACAGAGATACTCACTGCAACCTAACTTCTCACATTGTCTTTTCTTTCAGCCACTTTACTTTACGTATATACAATTTTACTCCTAAAAATAGAATACCATTGCCTTTATTTTTAATTCATTACCAGGCACTGCCCCCACAACACCCCTTACTCTCCTTTCACCAGGTCCCTAGTCATGTCCCTAATTCTGGTGCCATCTGTAGGAGGCCTGCTCCCACTTTTTCCCAGGGTGCTCTCAAGGAGAAAGGGATAAGAAATATTTAGATAGAAACAGTGTGGAGAAGACAGACAGAAACACAGCACAGCCTTGGAGGAAACTGTATCAATATCCACTGGTCCCTTCTGTCTCTAAAAAAAAGGTTTTTTTTTTGTTTTTTGTTTTTTGTTTTTTTTTTCAGGAATGCCAAGGGACAGGGCACAACCAAGGTCTAGCACAACCAAGTGCAGACCATTGCAAATACCTGGTAACCATACATGTGGTCAAGCCATTCCCTAATGCAGTCTTGCTGAGTAAAGTAAGCTCAAATTTCACAAGGAAATATCAATGGTGCCCCACACTGGAGACAGAGAAGGACAAGGAGGAGGGGACAGAAGTAGTGGCACCAGAGCACACTTAAGAGATTAGGAACTGCCTTAAGGTTTGTTATAGTTCAATAGAGTCAATAAAGCATAAAAAGATCTATACATTATTTGAAGAATTTTTTTTTTAAATAGGGTCTCACTAAATATCCCTGGCTGACCCATAACTTGCTATGTAGATAAAACTGGCTTCAAATTAACAGAGGCTTACCTGCCTCTGTCTCTAAGTGTGCTGGGATTAAAGGTGTGAGCTAACACATCTGATATAGTTACTGAAAAAGAATGTAAACTTTTCAAGATTACTATTGTTAAACTTGAAAATACTTCTCTTTATTTGAAAACAATTAACATGTGAAATGAAGAAAATGCAAGTTTTCTTTATATTAGTACCATATACACATATATGTGTGTGTGTGTGTGTTTGTGTGTGTGTATGTATTATCAATATATGTAATGTTTCCCATAGCATCATGTTGTAGACATTTAACTTGCACTATAAAAGTTTTAAAAGGAAACATTGATGGTTCTTCCAAATAACCCACTTTAATTCTTACTGTAGACTGCATATGTCATTTCAATTGTTTTCAGAATTACTGATTACTTGATGCTATGACAGTTCTGTGTGTCACATAGAAATTAACTGATCTATGATATAAAGTGACTGTCACATTCCAAGACAAGCTAAGTAAGTATTTTCTATATTTGATTTCATGTTTTTAAATTTCAAAGACTTTTTTTTTCTGGGTGCCAGTGCATTTTTGTACTTCCCAGTTTCCCTCCTTTAATTATCTTTTATTTATCAGTTCTTTGTATCCATGAGCTGTTCTTGAGCTCAGATATCAACTCTGTAGAACACATAATTTGAAACGCCTGTCCTCATAATGCATACCTTGAGAACCTTGCACATGATCTCACATATGGAGAAAGTTTTCTCTGCTCGTGTCCAATCCCAGGTGGTCACCTTCAAAAGACAAGAAATAACAGTTCATCTGTTCTAGTAACATAGTTCTGCTCCCCTCAGTTTCATTTGAACAATGACACTTTCAGAGATGTGCTTATTTACTCTCATGATCTATGATGGAGTTCATATAAAGTTCCTCTATAACATTTTGGTTTATTTAAAATTTATCACCATTTATCACCCTCTTTTCAGAAAAAAATTGATGCTATCAGAAACAATTTCCATTTTAGAAAACTGTTTCATGTTTAAAATTATTTGTGAGTTCTCTGAATGCAAATATTAGGTATGCAAGTACCAATATGCATTTTCCCTTAGTAAGATGCAGAGAATGACATAAGATAGCAATATGATTTCAATAATTTAAAAATAAGTTATTGATATTTAAAAAATATTCCAAAATTATTAAGATATTGGGAAGATTTCAATACCACTGTGAAGCTAGCTTTCTTACTTATTTTGAAATATTTCATTTCTCCAAGCAGAAGAAATTATTCAGAGTAGGAATATAGCAAGAAATATAAACATTAATTTTTCTGGTATTATGAATTTTGTGTAGGCATAAACACTAAACATAATAATGATTCAGACTTGAGAAGTCCCAGATACTTGATATTATTAAGCCTGTCATTGAGCAGCATGGCACTTTATATTGATAGTCAATAAATATTTATTGGGTGTTACTTCTCTGTAATTTACATGTTTCCAAAGCAAGGCTTTCAAGAAAGCAGATATGCAGACACATTTAGTTTACATAAAATATACAATATAATATATCACAAACATAACATGGTTAAATTTCCAGAAGAACTGCACCTTATGGAAGGCCATATGTTGATTTGTAAGTGAAAGCTTAATGCTGTAGCTAAACTTGAATATCCCCAAAGACTCATGTATTTAATAGTTATCCCTGGTCTATCATATTTTTGAACATGACAGAATATTTAGGAGGTGGGCTATAATTCAAGGAAGTTTAACTCAACAGGAACATGAAATTCCATGGAGTATTTGGAACCCAAATACAACCCAACCCAACTCCTTTTGTTCTCTCTAAATCCTGGTTGCCAAAAGGTAAGTATCTTCCACTGGTTTGTATTCCAACCATGTTGCACAATGCTGCTCTAAGCAATGAAAACAGGGACATGTGGTCAATGATTGAATCTTCTGACACTGTTAGACAAAATAAACCTTTCTATCTTTAGTGATTGATCTATTTGCATAATTTTTATGGTAAGGAATACTAATGTTAAAATTTAACATAAGCCGAACAGTTAACACTGGTAATGTAACACTGTAAATATAGACTAAGTATTCTCAAATGGTCCACAAATCCAAAATGAATAGAACATTCATCAATATATAATAAAATTTTAAATCTCTTACCCTACCTTTCATCATTTATTTTTTCATCAAATTAATTCAATACCCTGACATAATTGTGTGAATATGTATTAAATTATTACATGGATTTTTTAACAATGATATGATTTTATCCATTTGTCAAGTTCTTAAGCAAAAACATCTATTTTCTTCAAGGCTTTACATTTAACAAAATATTTTAAACAGACATTAACTGTTTCTTAAATGTCCTAAACCTCATTTTCAAAATGTAGTAATAAATATCATTCAGGTGATGCCAGTTTGCTATCAGCACATCCAAGACCTCAAATAGTTGGTTGCAAACACTTACTGGAGGTGATGGGAACCTGTAAAGACATGAGCCCCTCAAGGCAAGAAAGACAGGTGTGTACACACGGTCCTGGAGGACTTCCTGCTCCCGTGCTTCACACCAGCCCATGTAGACTATCTGCAAGGAAAGTAAGTGTTGTTAACTGCCAAAGTATAATTTGCATATCATAGTCTATTTGTGTATCTTGTGCTGTTATAACTTCATGTAAAATTATCTAATTGATTAATGCCAAAACCCATTAATCCAGTGTTCCCATGAGTTGTAGATATGAACTACTCAAAATTGTTTGTTACTATGGCATTGCAAAGTGTTGCCTCATGCCAGCTGGCATGAGCTTCTTTCCCACTCACTCCCTCTTTCTTTCTGCTCTTAAATTTTTTTATTTATAATGAACTATTAACTGAACTCTTGTCTTTCCAATTAGTTATACTTATTATAACTGAATATGCTCATAATACAAAACATGTAAATGAGAAATGAATGCCTTTCTGCTATCTATCCACTATAATGAAGCACCATATCCTCTGTCATCACAAGGTAGGATGGATAACATTCTTGTTCTGAGCACTGGCCTCAGGTGATAAAGGATATACCATCATTTTTTAAAAGTTTAAAAGAATTTTTAGATTCATTTTTCACGTATCAAGTTGCAGTGGCTGTTAATAGTTCTGCGTCTTGTTGACTGAGAGAGATCAGTTTCTACAGGAAAGTCATATGCTATGCATTGATACACATGCTCCACCATTTAATTGCTATGAGACTCAAACATAAACAAATGTGTTAAATATTATAGTTTCAAATTTTGATTCTTCCACAGAAATTTAACTGATTCCATATTGGAACTTCTTACTTCTTACAACGTACCTCTTACATCACAAGTTTTACTTTTTGCTTTAATGATTTTTCAGAGACTGATTCCTGAACTTCATTGTTTGCTATAATACCTGCTATGACTAATAAAATATGAAACACACAACAAAGTGCAGCTGGACTTAGTGATCATTACACCCTCCCAAGAAGGAATGGAGAGTAGGAGAACTCTCAGCTCAGCTGTCATGCCAACTTAATTTCTAATACCAAATGAGACAGAGCTCATTGAAGAGGATGAGCTCTTTAAACCCACACCTGGGTTTAATGTGGTTTGTATGCAGTGTACCAAGGTAACAGTTTAAGAGTAACAATACAAGAACCTCCACAACATTTTCCACTTACACACAGGTGACATCTACTTCCCATTGCATTATTTTTACTGTCTAAAATGAACTGGATTGTGCATTATCTTAGTTTATATAATACCCCCCATGTGGCTATAAAGTCTCAGATTTAATAACTTTAGGAATTGTGATTTTTATACTCTCTTAGAGTATTAATGTATGTTTTGAAATTCATACTGTATTTGAACTCTTCACAGACTTTTAAATGGTTAATAAAATCATAAGATATAAGCACAATTTGTTATTTGAATTTATTTTTATATGATCAATTATAATTAATAGAATGATATAAAAAATTGAAAATAATAAAGTTACTTTCATCATAAAAACTTTTAATGATGTAAATATATATTTATGGACACACACATATATATATATTTATATATATATATATATATATAGGTGTCTGTGTATAAATATATACATAGTTAAATTATATATTTTTCCCTGCTTAGTTTTTGCCATCTTGAAACAAGCAACAACCATTCAGGTAGAAGGATCTTCAATTGTGAAAATGCAGCAGCATATTGGCCTGAGGGTAACCTGTAGAGTATTTTCTTAATGATTGTGTGGAAGGGTCTAGCCCAGAATGCATGGTGCCACCATGTGTCAGAGGTTCCTAGATGATATAAGAAAACAAGCTGAAGAAGCCAGGAAGAGCTAACCAGTAAGCAGTGTTCCTGCTTAGATTTTGTGTCAGTTGTTGCCTCCTGATGCACTGAGTTCCTGCCTTGATATTTCTCAGTTATAAAGTGTGACCTGAGAGTTGCCAGCTGAAATAAATCTCTCCCCACGTTGCTTTTAGTCATGGTGTTTTATCACAGCAATAGGAATTCTAACAAAGAGTGAAATTGGTAGGAGAATTATGTGGCATTGCTATGATAAACCTGAATATGTTTAAATAGGACCAAAGAAGAACTTTGGAACTTTGGGCTAGGAAAGCCAATGAAGGTTTAGAGCTTTGTGACTTCTAGTAACTAAAAAGCTAAACTTGAAAACAGTCAGGTAATTGAGTCCTGGCTTGTAAGTTTCAGAGAGAAGTTGGTAAGTTCCTTAAAGAATATAGATTGTTCAGTAATTTGGATTAAACTCTGGTTTTTGTCAGCTGAAGCTGAAGACTTAGCTGTGATTATCAAGAGTCCAGCATCAATAAGGCAAAATTTTCAGGAAAATTCTTCCTCGGGATCAGCATAGAGTATTACCGAGAGGAGGCTAAAGTCAATTCTGACAGCTAAACTTGGTAATGGGTAAGACTTTTCCAGGTAGTACTAGTTTTGAGAGCTTAAAGGAGCCATGGTGAACAATGGAGGCTTGTCATCTGACAGGCCAGAAAAGGACATTAGTGAAGGTGCAGCCAAAGTTGAACTAAAACCCCCAGATTATGGAAAGAAGTTAAGGCTTGGCACCACATAGTAGGGTCAGAATCCTTGAAGAGAAGCTGTGGATGATGGTGCAATTCAGTTGCAGGGGAGAACATAGCATTTGAGAGATGTCAGTACCACTGGATCACTGCAAAGGACAATAGAAGCTGTGGAATAAAGCCACCCAGTGAGACAAGCTGTGTGCTGCAGAGAGCAAGGTTGGAGAAGTGGACAAGCATTGACATTTTTACACCTTTGAATCTTAGTTTTGCTTTGATTTGGGTGTGACCATGGCCTGATTGATGCCTCTTGTAATAAGAAGCTCTGCATTTAGTTTTTATTCCATAGGAACAAAAAGACTTTGGTATTTTAGAGAGACTTCGAAATTTTAGAATTTTAAAGAGGCTTTGGATATAATTTTTGAGGATTTATATATTTCAGACAGGCTTTAAACTTTAAAAGGGACTTTAGATATTTTAAAGAGGTTTTAATGTGTTTAAATTTTTAAAGATTGTGGAACTTTTAGTTTGGAATGTCATATTGAGGTATTAATATTAATATGAGATCTCAGCAATGAACAAGAAAGTAAAGATTATGTGTTAACAGTAATGTGTTTCTGTCAAATTGAGAAAGGGTTGATTTTCCTGATTAGTGTTTTGTCAACTTTACATGAGCTATAGTCATTTGAGAATTTGTAACTGCAATTGAGAAAATGCCCATAACAGATTGACTTTGAGGCACTTTGTTGATTAATGATTGATGTGGAAGTGCCCAGCCCACAGTGGGTGATGCTACCTCTGGGCAGATAGTCCTGTATAATATAAAAAAAAAAAACAAAAAAAAAAAACAAAAAAAAAAAAACAAAACTGACTTAGCAAGCTATGGTGAACAGGCCAGTAAATAGCACTACTCTGGGGTTCTGCCTTCAGGTTCCTGCTTTGAACTGCTGCCGTGACATCCTTTAATGACAGGATGTGATATGAAACTTAAAGTGAAAATAAACCCTTTTATCCTTAAACTGCTTTTGATCATGTATTTTATCCCATCAAGAGAAACCCTAACTAAGGCATATACACATGCATGCTAGTTTAGTTATATGACACTAATTCAGTTATAGTAAAAGAAGGGTATGGTCAAGTTCGATGTTTGATATTTTTATATTAAGCAATTCAGCAAAGTCACCAAGCCTAGTTGTTCTAGAAGTCTGGAAAATGTGACTGAACTTAAGGTACCAGGTTTTTAACAAAATATTAGATATGAACAGGGAATACCTAGTCTTATGGACAGTTACATATGAATCAAAACATGAGTTTTCTTTGGCCATAGAGTAGTTATTTTTCACATAAAACACCAGGGCAGAGTCTGGGTATCTTCATTTATCCTCAAAAGTAGAGAGTAAAACATCTCCTTTAGCATCAGTGCTGGGCTAAAAGGCATCAGAGTCATGAGTGTACTGGGTCCAGGCATGAGTTAGAGAGAAGAGGCAGAAAAAGTCAATCTGGAAACAGATTGAGGTGATCCTATATGGTAGTTCTGATGGAAACCTTTTCATGATAGCACCACCATTTGCATACACATTCAGAACAATTTTCCTATGACATCACAAACATAGGTAAAGATATTTTTAAGTGTCTCAAAGTTATATTTATAAATGAGAACAAAAACGGTAGTAGAACCCAATGTTTTAGAAGTTGGTTTAATAAAATCATTCTAGAGTGATGATTAGAGAAATGAAAGTGGGTTAAAAAAATAAAAGGTGTAAGAAAATGGTGGTTTGATGACAAGTGACAGGAGAAAAGCAGATAGGATACACAGAATTGTTCATACATGAAAGGATTCTCAAACATATGAAAAGGGATCAAAACACTCAGAACTATAATTGGATAAACATGTATTATCATAACTCTTCAGAAAACTAGAGATAATACAAAAATATAAAACTTGCCAAAAATACTGAAAAGTTGTTGCTTTTTTTTGTAGCGCTGAAGATGGAAACTAGGGCAAAATACATGCTAGGCAAGCCCTTTAAGAGTGAGCTATAGGCCAGGCAGTGGTGGCAAATGCTTTTAATCCCAGCACTCTGGAGGCAGAGGCAGGTGAATTTCTATGTGTTTTAGAAATAGAAAGGCTTCCCCTGGTAACTTATCTTAAAACTAAGCAACATAATGTAATAGACAAAAGATAAATCACAAATGAAATTGCAAAGTAGGATAATTAAGTATTTCAAATTAAATATAAGAAATTCAACCAATATTGTCCTTAGGATTTAGCATTGTATACATGTGCTTTTGATTAGTCTGAAAATCTATTATGTGTGATATATATTTTCTTTTAGAAGATAAGGTAATAAAAACAGACATAAATGTTACTTAAATAGTAAAAGTTTGTAATAAATATTTTGAAAAAGGAAAAGCGTTGTTTAGAAGCAAATACTCTTGATATTGGTGTTAAGAGCAAAGATATCTTCATCCTAAAAATGTCACAAGCACACTAAAAGAGTGCAAAATGCAATGTTTAAAAAATTAATTTTTAATTTTAAATGGACTACAGTGATTACTTGATTAATATTAGAAAGAGAAGGGAAATTTCTAAAAATGAATAATCCTATAATTATTAAACTCATTCGATCTATAATTTAAAACTGGAAAAAAACTGAGGATATGTTAAATACGTCTTTACTTTCTGCCAATACTTTGAAAAATGAACTACATACTTGCAAAATCTTTCAGAGAATAGAAAAGAAGTGAGAAATCTTCAGATCATTTTACAAGGTCATTATGACTCGAGAAACTTAGCTTACATTATTATAAGATGAATATTTGCACTGAATCACATTTTTAAAATTTAATTTTTATTTAAAAATAGATCATGCAATATATTTTGATCATGTATGTTACTCTCCAATGTAGTTGGAAGATTTCCTATGTCCTGCATGGCTTCCAGTCAGCACAAATCTCTCACCCACACTCTCGCAGTCTTTCATAAAATTATCACACAGAGGCTTAATATTATTTATAACTGCTCAGCTATGGCTCATTCAGTCTTATGAGACATTCTTACTGACATTCTCTTACACTTGAATTAACCCATAATTCTTAATTATGTTTAGCCATGTGGCTTGGTACTTTTTCTCAGTTCTGCTTTGTCATCTTGCTTCCTCTGTGTCTGGCTGGCAACTCCTGACTCAGCTCTTTCTCTTCCCAGCATTCTTTTAGTCTCTCAACACATCTATACTTCCTGCCTGGCTACTGGCCAATCAGTGTTTTATTAAATCAGTGTACAAAAGCATTATCCCACAGCATTTAACCTTTTCTGTCTAAACAAAAAAGAAATATTTTAACTTTAACACAGTAAAATTACATATAACAAAACAGCTATCATGCAAGAATTACAGTTATCTAGTCTATTTGTATTTGGAAAAAATAAGAAAAGGTTCTCTCTATCCGATATTTGTGAGTCTAAAGTTTCATATCTAATTTGCCTTTCATCATAACCAAGGAAAATTATAATTATAACTATTTAGGCTTCAAATATATCAAAGATACCAGAAGGATATAATATTGCATAAGTAAACAGAAAGAGCATTGTAAGCAACATCCAAAAATCTAGAATGACAGACACAGCTGGCTGCCTGGACTGTTACCCAAAGATCCTCTGCAACATTGGGGCAACTTTCTTCAGTCTATAGGCATAGAGTCTCTCAGACACTTTTCTCTGTGTTTTGTAGGATGTCTGGTAGTTTCTTCTGCAAAGCAGGAACCTGAAGGACCATCTTGCCTTACAAAGTTCAGTAGTCACTTTGCTATGGGTCCTGTATGTCCAGTATATATAATATATTGTCAATCTCTCAATGCAATGACATTTTTTTTGCCCAGTGGCTAACTTTTGCCACAAAGAAAGAAAACTCTATAATGATTTTATTCAATGCCCATCATTCTCCTTGAATTAATTAGTGCTGCCAGGAGTAGCTATGTCTTATTGTCCAGAAGAGTCTAAGTTTTTTTATTTAAATAGTCTTATTTTATTATTAACTTAATATCTCATACCAGCCAAGAATTCTCCCTACCGACCTCCTTCCCCCCAGCCCTTCACTCAATCCACCCCCCATTCTCACCTTCTCCAAGGCAAGGTCTCCCCTGGGGAGTCAGTCCAGTCTGGTAGACTCAGCAGAGGCAGGTCCAGTCCTTTAAAAGCATTTTAAATGCCATAGTCTGTAGATCTTTGAAGTGTTTGAAGATTACCTGCCTAATTGAAATATATTTATGTACCCAGAAAACTTAACTAACCCAACTCCTCCCAAATACTTCTACCCATTCAACTTTATGTTCTTTGTGTTTCTGTCTCTTAAATAAATAGGACAATAAAACTTAAAAGATGCCAAAATAAAACAAAAAGTCAATAAAGAAAAAATAATGTGGAGTTTATTTTGTGTTAGTCAACTGCTGCTGGGCACGAGACCTCAACTAGAGAGTGACACAATATTTGAGAAAATGATTTTTCATTCCTAGCAGGTATCAGTTGCAAGTAGTTTTGTGGTTATTGTTGGGATTTGCATCCACTTCTTTTTTCCTGGCTAGGATTTCAACTGGATTGAATCTGTGAAAGTCTTTTGTTTGTTGCCAGAGTTTCCATAGTTTCATATGTGCATTAGTTTCCTATAATATGGTTTTTATTACAGTAGGTCTGGCATAAAATGTGAACTCTAGGAGGTGAACTTTCTAGCAGGTTTTTAATTATTCACAATTCTTTTAACTATCCTCCTTTGTATGTTTTTTTGGGTATTTCAATATAAAGTTGAAGATTAATTTTTTTCAATTTTTGTGAAGATTTTTTGCAAATAACATGGGAACTGGGTTAATTCTGTATATTGATCTTAGCAAGATAGTACTTTCAATAGGCAAACTTATAACACTAAGTGCCTACATAAAATACCTGGAAATACCTAATGTTAATAACTCAATAACACACTTGAGAGCCTTAACAATGGAAAACCAATATTAAAAAAAAGAGTAGATTGGTAGAAATAGTCTTATTCAGGACTGAAATTAAGGAAATAGAAGCAAAAAAACTAATACAAATAACCAAACTAAGAGTTTGTTTTTTGAAAAAAATTCTTAAAGAAAATCCCAAACATTGACAAACCAAAGTTGAATTAACGTAAGTTTGAAAGAAAACATATAAATTGATAACATTATGGATAAAAGGGAGACATTATAACAGAGACTGGAAAATCCATAGTTATGAGGACATACTGTAAAAATCTTTATTTCACCAAACTGGATTACCTAAAAGCACTGGTTGAATTTTTTGATGTATACAACTACCAAAATTATATTAAAATAAAATAATTCTTCAGACCCATAATCTCTAGTGAAATAGAAGTAGCAATTAAAATTCTTCCAAATGAAAAAATCTTAGAGCATGTTGAATTCAGTGCAGAATCCTAATGGACCTTGAAAGAACTGTCATTGCTCTTTAAATTATTCTCAAAACTAGAAACTGAAGAAATGTTTAATAGTTCTTTTCACAAAGTCATTGTTACCTTAACATCAAAACCATACAAAGAGCTAATAAAAAAGAAAATTAAAGACTAAGAGCTTTCTTAAACTTGGGTGCAGAAAAATTCTCAATAAAATATTTCAAAAACAAATTCATCAAGAATATATCAAAAATATTATTCCCCATGATCAAATTGTTTTTATCCCAGAAATATAGAGCTGGATCAGCCTATGTAAATCAATGAACAGAATCTACTACACATAGGGACTTAAAGAGAAACCACACAAACCATCCTTTACATATAGGTGTAAATTCATTTATCAGACCAATGATGCCTAGATAGGTAAAGACATCAATGTTTTCACAATTTTAAGATGGTAAAGATTAAAATTGTTTGATGTTCTCAAAACATGCAATTAAAATCTGCTAGTATTCAGCACATATTCATGAAAAGCACTTTAACCTGTAGAATAGAAGGAACTTTTATTTCACATAAAGATATTAGTATTAAAAATACAATGCACTTTCTGATGAATTTTTGCAAATATTACATTGACGCTCATAGAAATTTAGATATTTGGTTTAGAAAGAAAATAAAATCATCATTTTATTGATAATATGAATTTGCATATAGAAAATATTAAGACTAAACAATTATAGTTGATACATAAATTGATTTACATTTCTTGGAATGCAATTGTTAATTACAATAAATTATACTGTTGAGTACCTAAACACTGCTAGAAAACAAAAAAAAATTCTCAAAGATTTAATGATAGGAACTCTAAATGTTAACATCTAAAAGCAGAAAAGTAGGAAAGCAAACAGTGATATTAATGAAGTGGTCATGAGACAGTCTGAATTTTCAGAGCCTAGAAAAATAGGCGCCCACAAAGGCACAGAAGAAATGCTATTTAGAGATATGAGTATCCTCTGTACACCTTCCCATAGTAGCTACAAACAGCAAGCGTAAAATTTTGGCGAGGTATTTATTATAATAACATAAAGTGCTTAGAAGAGAAAAGTTTAAGGCTTTTAGATCTGGTATCAATTTATTCTCATAGGGATCTAAAAGTTGGACACAAGAGAATTTTAGCAGCTTTTTAATTAGTCCTGGATACTTATGAATGTGTGAAACTACTAAGAAACCATACATCTACCAGTAGATATTCTGTGGGTGAGTATATAATAGTTCCATAGAACAGCATGATTTCATGAAACATGTTATTTGAAAAAGCTAGACTTATGGGAATACATATGCATTAATTAATAAATGTGAACTACAGTGATTTTAAATGCATTATTATTAAAGAAAAATAGGAGTATTAAAAAGCAAAACCATTAATCAAAAGATTATCAGTGTAACAGCTTCAAGAAGACAATAATCTAGATGTGACTAGGGAAGACTGAAATGGATAGAAAACACCTTGGAGGTTTGAAATGCATTACCTAGGAAGGAGGAGAGGGGAATCTGTTGTAGGTATGTAAAATGTATAGAAAATGTGTTAATAATAATAATAATAATAATAATAATAATAATAATAATAATAGAAAAAAGAAGAAATGCACTATCTGTAAAAGAAGGGTGTTGACACAGAACGGAATGTTTTTTTTAAATTATTTAAGTGCACAAACATGTTTCATGCATATGCTTTCTGTGTGTGTGTGTGTGTGTGTGTGTGTACAGAAAGACATCCCATAGCACTTCCTCTTTTCTGTCTAATCAAAAAGGAAGGTTTTAACTGTAATACAGTAAAAGTACATATAATAGAACAGTTATCAAGAAAGAATTACAGTTTTTTTTTAATTTGGCAAAAGTTAAAGAAATTCTAAAAATGACAGACATCTGGCTGCCTGGACAGTCACCCAAAGTTCCTCTGCAACATTGGGGTATCTATCTTTGGCCTACAGGCCTAGAACTTTTTAATCACTTCTCTCTGTGTCCTATAGAATATCTGACAATCTCCTGTGAGAAGCGGGACCCTGAAGGATCATCTCACCTTGATTTGGCAAAATGTAATGGTACTTTTTCCATGGGTCCTGCATGTCCAGTCTATTTTGTCATTCAGTCCAGGCAAGAATAATTTCTTGCCCAAATAGCTAACTTTTGCCATAAGGAAAGCAAACTCGGTATGTAGTTTCTTCAATGCCCATCATCTTCTTTGAAATAAATTGGTGCTGCCAGAAGTAGACATGTCTCATTGTCCAGAAAGTCTAAGTTTTTAAATATTTGAAATGCTTCTTTCTGTAAGCGTTTGAAGATTAACTACCTAATTCAAATATATCTATGAATACCTAGAAAACTTAACTAATATGACTATAAGTTGGATTTATCATATATAACTAATTATTAATCTGTATTTATTAATTATACATTACAATTTAAATGAGTTGCATAAACATAATAGCTTAACAAGAGTGGAAATATGTATACAGTATAACAAAATTAATCTTAAATTTGTTTCAATAAACCAAAATTCATAGCAATGTAAACAATTGCAAACAACTTGTTGCTCTCTCAAAGTAGATTTAATAATCTACCTTTTTTCCTATCATATCTATAATTCCTTTTCTTCTTTAGAAAGAAATTATACTTATAATCAATCCCCTTGAAATAAAAATAAATATTTATAAACACTATTTTGGGAATTTGGGCATAGCTTCTCATACTACATCCTGCTGGTTGGGGGCACTGGCAATCTTATGGGAATTCTGAGAAAATTGCTCTGGTAGTCTGTGAGGTTGTACAGACCTTTCAAGGGTCTTGGTTGTGGAAGCAATTCACAGGTTCTCATCTTTTGTGGAAACAAAAGCAGAACCTCTTTTCCAAAGCAACATATCCTTAGACACAAATTTTGAAGTCAAGATACCTTTAAAATATTCATATTGTGTTAACTGAGTTGCCTTTAACATCAAATGTCTTTCTGTAGTTAAAAATCCCAAAGATAATATAATTCAGACTCATTGTGTGATTTCCATTTTTATGTGGCTTACTTTTAATATTACTTTTACTGTCTCTTTAAAGACTTTATTTTTTAGACTATTTCTTTATATAACTATCTATCTTCCTTTTCCTCTATCTTCCAAGCCTTCATGCATGTTTTCCACATAATGTAAACCATTCGGAGATTTATTCCATCTGAATCTGTCTTTTTTGTGAATCTATTATTTTTAACTTCAGCATGACTAGGACTGAAATGGCAGCCTTGAGTACTGGCTCCACCCACCTCAGCTTCCCAACAAGGTGGAGGTAAATCATCGACAGCTTCGGAGCTGTGCTCTGTGCTGAGAGGCATGGGGAGGTGGTGGGTCTATGCCTCTATCAAGGAGTGTGTAGCCCAGAAACCTTTTATTTTGTTTGTAGTAGCAAACACCAAATCCACTGTGCAGTGTGCTGCACAGCTTGGAGACACCTCTATGTACCATGACAGGAATCTGCCATGCTGTAGGTCAAGTTCACATACCATGAACCCACCATACTGTACCTCACACCTTGCCTGAGAGACTGAACTGGGTAGCTGGTTTTAGCTCCATTTCAGAATCTTTTTTTTTAAAGCTTTCTCAGGTTTTGAGTGAAAATTCCTGCTACCACATCTAGGTGCCAAATATAGTTGAAAGTTTTCTCTGGTCCTGCCTGCCCCTGGGGTCACACAGCTGCTTATAAAATAATCATTCAGAAGCTTAATATTACTTACAAACTGTGTGGCCTGTGGCAGGCTCATTGCTAGCTAGCTCTTATAACTTAACCCATAACTACTAATCTATGTATCATTATGGGTGGCTTTAACTGCATCCCATTACATGTTGCTCCTTTGGTGGGATGGGTTGTGTACCTTCTGTGTCTCCTTTCTTCTTCCTGTCACTCTCTTGAATTTCTTGCATGGCTATAACCTGACCTGACATAGGGCAGACCAGCTTCTTTATGAACCAATCATAGCAGCACACATTCACAGTATACAGAAAGATCTTCCATAGCAGAGAGACAAATGGAATGGGGTACATTTAGGGGAAAATGTGGAAACATAGAGCAGTAGAAACTTCCGGAGATCTATGAGAGTGACAATAATGAGGACTCCTAATGATTGAGGATCTGGAGCCTGAAGTGGACATCTGTAACCAAGTAAGGCTCCCAGTGGTGGGACTAAGATACCACACCAGCCACAAAACCTATGACCCACACCTATACTGCCTGAAAGATGTGTTGATACTTGGTGGCTTGAGCTTGTGTGAGTGACCAATGACTGGTCTAATTTGAGGCCAAAGGAAGAGCCCATTTTTGACACTGCCTAGATGTCCAGGAACTGGAAGTTGAGTGGTAAGAAAGCTAAGGTAGATCCAAATATGACTGAGGAAAAAAAGTCAATGAAATGAGATTAGAGGAATGTTAATCTGTTTTTTTCAATTGTAACAAATTACATCACCATAAATTTATTTCTGTTTCAGCCACATATGGCATTAATTTCCCTCCATGTCCTTCTGGACATATACATAAAGTTCCAATTCCTAGAACTGAATATTTACCTTCTGAAGAGGTCAATTTAGATGCCAAGTTTTAGGTTAAGTTATTGCTGCATTTGCACCTGTGTCTAGTAAACCTCTAATTACAATGTCATTTATTCATATTTTTAGCTCTGGTTTCTGATCATTATAGAAGTTTGGCAAAATATTTATTTTATGATCTTTCCTGAAATTTTGTTTTAGCTATTGGAAATGTTCTCTCATCTACAGCATTATGTTTTTTAAGAACAGACATTAAGTCTTTTAATTGCACTTTGAATGAGTTTCCCCAATGTTGACATAGAATGGTTGAATCAAATTTGATGTTGGGGTCTGCAAGAGATCCCCTAAGGTGTTTTCTCATGGGAAAGAGTTATGTTGCCTCTCCATTGTTTGTCTGCATTCATTAGCATAATGCTGGCTTTTGCCACACCTTATATGTATTCCAGAAGGTTGAGGCCTTCTGTTTGGATTATCTCTAGAAAAAAAATATTGTTTCTAGGAATGTGTTGCCTACAATCCAATTTCAAATGACCTTGTTTAATACAATTAAATCATGCAATCTTTTTTTTTTAATTTTTAGAAATCACTTTTCCTATCAAAGTATCACCATAAAGATAAGATCCAATTGCAGCTGTATTTCACCTCCATTCAACTATGTGTACTACTCTTGTGTTTAAAGCCCTAATCACCCTTTTGCATTCTGAATTAGCATTTTCAAAAGTCAAAGATTCAATTAATATTTCTCTAACTTCTTGACCTGATGCCATTATATTTACAGCGAAAGTCAATCTTTGTAATAAATCAGTGAAGACTTCTTTTGAGACTTGTATAATTTTAGTGCATGACTCAGTCCTTTTTCCTTATTCTTCAACCCTGTTCCAATCATTCATAACTGCTATATAACATAGCACCAACGTGTTACCATCAAATCTAAACTCTTTGCAAATCAGCATACTGGCCTTCACCAAGAATCTGATCTTGGTAAAATTCAATACCTCTAGCCATACTTCTTTGTTCTATGACTCTAGCTTACTTTCTCCTTCATGTTTTCTATTGCAACTGAGGACCAATTCCAATATTGCTGTAGCTACATCTTTTTGGTCTTGTGAAATAATTCTAATCCAAGTTACCTGTGAATTTAACATCTGCTTCATAATATATTAAAGTATTCCATATAAAATGACTGCTTCTTTAAATCTCTTCAAATATAACTTTTCTACAGGATCCCATTTAACTTCTGCATAGCCTTGGGTTTGCCTATCATCTGATGGTCATTCTTTTATGCTAAAAGGATAAATTATCATCCCTTCTTGCCCCAACATCACTTTTTCCACTGTTAGGAGTCTCACAAACACGTAAAGCTAAACAGCGACAGCATGTATGCAGAGTTCCTAGTGCTATTGCAGACACTATATGGCCAGCTTTCCCTATTTCCCCTCTAGGCCCTCTACATGAGTCTGGGGTTTTCCTTTGGAGTCTCTCTACAGCAGTCTCCATCTGCCATCTTCCTCCATACCCAAATACCAAAGGCAGTTGTGCCCCAAATTTCTTGCTGGCTCTGTCATTCAGGTAGTCCTTATGTCTTCACTTCCTGCCACATGGACTTCTCCTACATGTCCCCATGTATCTGCCATTTTTTTAAGGTGGCTCATTGTGCTGTGACCAACAGCCCCCAGCTACATACAAGCAGCTACAGGTACCTTCAGCCTGACTGTGTACCACCTACATTCTCTGCCCAGCCATTGGTTTTCTCATAACTTTGGGCTGCTCATCTTCAATTTCATAATGAAATGTTGTGGTAGGTTCTGGTCTAAACTCTTCTGTCTGTGTGTGAATATTTTTCTTAATTTCATTTGTAGGTCTCTCTAGGGATTATGTCTTATCAATTTTTCATGATAGGAAATGATATGACATTACTTTTTAAGGGTAAAACATGAATTACTGTAGTGGGTAGCCATTCCAGCTTGGATCTGGAAGTTCCAACCCCCATTGAGACTCTGGCAACTGTCACGCCTACGAGGTGGGGCAAGGGGAGGTGCCTGGAGACCCAAGATCTGGATGGGTGAGCACATTCTCTGTTCTGGGACCCTGAACGGTGAAGGTGGACTGAGCAGAGCTCCAGAGAACACCACTGGACTGCGATACACCTTCCCCAGACCCTGCCACCTACCTTTCCCTTTTTGTAAGTTACTAAATAAATCTTCCTTTTAACTAAGTGGAGTGGCCTTAATAATTTCACCAATATCTGGCACTCACATGGGGCAAATTCCAAAGGCCTGGGTGGCTCCTGCCTGTAGATGTAACCAATCATCTTATTAAAATAAGAAACACAGAGCCAATGTAAAAGAGAAAGCCGAGAGGTCAGAGCTCAGAGATAAAATCTTACCTCCTGCAGTGCTCCTAGCTTCCCCAAGAGAGAGCTACTTCCTGTTTGTCTGTCTTTAAATAGTCTTTCTGTTCTGCCTTCTCATTGGTTGTAAACCCAAACACATGACTGCCTCGTCACTGCCTGTAAGTACTGCCCTCCAGGTCTTAAAGGCATATGTCTCCAATACTGGCTGTATCCCTGAACACACAGAAATCTACCTAGCTCTTCTAACCACCACACTCTTGCTATGGCTCTAATAGCTCTGACCCCAGGGCAACTTTACTTATTAACATACAATTAAAATCACATTTCAGTACAAATAAAATATCACCATATTTCGCCTTTTCTATTTTAATAAAAAGAAAAAAGGCAAAAGGTTATAACTAACAAAAGAAAAACTATATACAAAAGTACAATAACTATATACAATATATACAAGAAACAAATACCTAAATGATATCTAGTCCATTTGTATTTGACAAATCAGAGAAAATAATTTCCTTATTGTGGTGGTATTCTAATTGTACTGAGATGTGATTTTGATTGTATGTTAATAAATAAATTTGCCTGGGGGTCAGAGCTATTAGAGCCATAGACAGAGTGTGGCGGTGGTGGCACAATGCCTTTAATCCCATAGATCTCTGTGTGTTCAGGGATACAGCCAGCATTGGAGACATATGCCTTTAAGACCTAGGGGGCTGTACATTCAGACAGTGACAAGGCAGTCACATGTTTGGGTTTACAACCAATGAGAAGACAGAATTACTTGGAAATGATTTACACACAAGAAATAGCTCTTTTTTGGAAAGCTGGGACACCGCAGGCAGAAGGGTGAGATTTTAGCTCTGAGTTCTGACCTCTTGGCTTTCTCTTTTACATTGTTTCTGTGTTTCTTATTTAATAAGACGGTTGGTTACATCTACATCTGGTGCCCAACGTGACAAGAATCCATTAAAAACCGCTTGGCTTGGTCGCAGGACCACTTTCCCGCAAGGGCGGCAGGCGGCGGCAGGCGGCGGTCGACTTCCTAGTCCGAGCGGTGGCTTCTTAGCCCGGGTCTAGGTCTGTGAGCAGCTTGCTTAAAGCTGGAGCTACAAACAACTCAGACCTGCCCTGCCTAACAGGGCCCTGCCTCTAAAGCCAACGCATGTGGTCAGAGCTTAAGGAAGCCAGACCCAAGCCTTGACTTGGCACAAGAGGGAACATGTGGCTGGATTTAAGCTTTAGCCGGCTATGCTTTCTTGTGCGTTCTCTATCTCTCTCTCTTTCCTCTCTCTCTTTTCTCTCTCTCTCTCTCTCTCTCTCTCTCTCTCTCTCTCTCTCTCTCTCTCTGGATTTACACCTGGGACACTACGTGGCTGTTTTGAAAATCCCCTCAGATTTCTACTGTTCTATGCAGATTTGGTAAGTCATAACATATCAGATATTTTAAGGGAAACTATCTAAAAGAGAATTTTTTCCACATTAAAAAAAATGGGTTTTATGTGTACATTGGAAGAAAATTGGTTTTTGTTCGAAATTTTAGGCAGTCTGACAATGGAACAACTATATAATATTAGTATTGGTGGAATTATGCAGCTTATCACTATGCTAATCCTCATTTTAATATTTAAAAACATAGTCATTTTAAGTGCCAGGACAACAGCTTTAGAAGAACTTGTTAAACCTGTAAAAATTCAGACAGAAGAAATTAACAGCGAAGTTGTTTCAAGTTTGGATCATAAGGTTATAGAAAGAAAGCCTGTTTTCACACAGTCACCCTTAATTTATCCTGTAACTGTACAGCAGATGCCTGATCAAATGGCTACACAAAATATTTGGGCTATAATTGAAATGTTGGATTTAAAAAGGTTTAAGGAGGCAATAGTATCTTATGGCATGCATTCCCCATATGTAAAGCAAATGTTAAACTCTTGGTCAACATATAATAGGATTGTACCACAGGACTGGTGGGAACTTGCACAAGGTGTTCTGGAACCCAGCCAGAGACTTCAATTTCTGACCTGGTTTAAGGAGGAGGCTAAAAACATAGAAAAACAATGGAGGGATAAAGGAATACAAATTTGCCAGGATCAGCTTATTGGAGAAGGCCAATATGCTTCAGTATAAACACAATGTTTATATGATGTCCAAACCCTAATTTTATGTCAAACAGCAGCCTTGAACGCATGAGACAGAGTTGAGGAACCAGGAAAAAAATCTGAGTCATTTACAAAGGTGACACAAGGCCAAAAAAAGAGTCTTTTACAGATTTTTTACAAAGACTGGCTTCAGTAGTAAAGAGAATGGTCTCAGATTCAGAAGCTAGTAAGGCAATAATTAAATCTTTGGCCTTTGAGAATGCGAATGCAGCATGCAAAAGAATAATCAGGCCATTAAGGGCAAGATCTGCACCTATGGAAGATTGGATTAGAGAAACAATTAATGTTGAGGCTGATGAGCATGATGATACATGGATAGGAGAAGTAATTTCAAAAGTTTTGAGGAGTGTTAGATGTTTTGGATGTGGAAAGCAAGGACATTTGAAAAGGGACTGTAGGCAGGTCATTCCTAGAAACAATGTTTCTTCAAGGAACAATGGCAACAGAATGCCCCTTCCTTCTGGAGTATGCAAAAGGTGTGGTAAGGGAAAACACTGGACCAACGAATGTAGATCAACAAAGGAAAGACAGGATAATCCTTTGCCTCAGTCTTCGGGAAACTCCCAGAGGGGCCTCCCGCAGGCCCCCATTGCAAATCCAGTTCAAACCTTTCCTGCAGCCATAGAGGAAATCCCTGCTCTGAGCGAATAAATAACTAAATGCCTATTGGAATAAATCATGCTGGTCAGGATGATGAAACAGAGAGAATAAAAAATTCAGGAGAAAACATAAAGAAAAATTTTTGGCAAACTTCTATTAATGAACAAAGACCAATATTAAGGATAAAAATAAATGTTGTTTTGTTGTCTGGTCTGGTAGACACAGGTGCAGACGTTACCATAATTGCACCAGAATTTTGTCATCCAACTTGGTCTCTTCAGGAGGTAAATGTTCAACTGTTAGGAATTGGGACATTATCTCAGGTGAAACAGAGTGCAAAATGGTTCGAATGTATAGGCCCAGAAGGACAGAGAGGAAAATTAAAACCATATGTGGCTAACATAACTATGAACCTGTGGGGTCGAGACTTGTTGCAACAATGGAATACTCAGATTAGCATCCCTCCAATCTCAGAAACAAATCATAAACTAGCACATGTTACTGAGAGAAATATTAGAAGATATTGTTCTAATGAGTGGTCACCAGCCATCCATATTATACAAGAACAGGGCACAATAACTGATGATCTTCCAAAGACACCAACAGCTCTACCTTTAAAATGATTAACAGACAAGCCTGTATGGGTCCAGCAATGGCCTTTAACAGCAGGGAAACTCCAGGCTTTAGAAGAGCTGGTAGAAGAACAATTAAATGCTCAGCATATTGAAGAATCAACCAGCCCTTGGAATTCTCCTGTATTTGTTATTAAAAAGAAATCTGGTAAATGGAGAATGGTAACAGACCTTAGAGCAATTAACAAAGTAATTCAGCCAATGGGCTCTCTACAATCTGGGATGTCTTTGCCTACTCTGTTACCAAAAGGATGGCCTCTCATAGTTATTGATTTAAAAGACTGTTTCTTTTCAATACCCTTACAAGAAAAAGACAGAGAAAGATTTGCTTTTACAGTGCCTACTTATAATAATTCTCAACCAGTTAAAAGATTTCAATGGAGGGTCCTCCCACAGGAAATGTTGAATAGCCCAAGTATGTGCCAATATTTTGTACAACAGCCATTGGAAGTGATACGTAAAAAATTTCCTAAATCTATAATTTATCATTATATGGATGATATTTTACTAGCTGACTCAAACGCAAATATTTTAGAAAGAATGTTTGAAAAAGTAAAGAAAATTTTGCCTTGCTGGGATTACAAATTGCTCCTGAAAAAATACAAAGAGGAGATTCTATTAATTATTTAGGATATAAAATAGAGCTACAAAAAATTAGACCCCAAAAGGTGCAAATTCGGAGAGATAGACTACATACTCTTAATGACTTTCAAAGGTTATTTGGAGATATTTCTCATCTACGAACTATTGTTGGGGTAAAAAATGATGAACTGACTAATTTGTTTAAAACCTTAGAAGGTGACAAGGACTTAAATAGTCCAAGAGAATTATCACCTGAAGCTGAGAAAGAATTGGCCTTGGTAGAAAAGAAAGTGCATGAAGGACACGTGGTTCTTATTGATCCAAAGCTGGATTGCATTTTGGTTATTTTACCTTCTAGGCGTTCTCCTACTGGAATATTAATGCAGAGGGAAGATATTATATTGGAATGGATATTTTTACCAAATAAACCAAATAAAAAATTAAAAACTTATATGGAAAAAATCTCTGACTTGATTTACAAAGGAAAATTGAGACTTCGTCAATTAGCAGGCATAGACCCAGCAGAAATTGTCATACCATTCACTAAGGAGGACATTGAAAAATTATGGACAGAAAGTGAACCTTGGCAAAGAGCTTGCAGTAATTTTTTGGGAGAAATTAACAGCAAATATCCCAAAAGCAATAGAATTGATCTTATAAAGAGAGCTGCTTGGATCTTGCCTCGAATTGTACGGCAAAAACCCATATCTGGAACTTGTACATTTTATACAGATGCCAACAAAGAAGGAAAGGCAGGTTACAAATCAGAAAAATTAAGTAAAGTGGTTCAAAGTCCGTATAATTCAGTTAAAAAATCAGAATTGTGTGCTATTCTGTTGGTATTAATGGATTTTTCAGAACCTCTCAACATAGTAACTGACTCTCAGTATGCTGAAAGAGTGGTGTTACATATTGAGACTGCAGAATTTATCCCTGATGCTTCAGAATTAACTTCACTATTTATTCAATTACAAGATACAATCAGGACAAGGAATCATCCTTTATATATAACTCACATTCGATCCCATAATGGTCTGCCAGGCCCTCTAGCACAAGGCAATGATGAGATTGATAAATTATTGATAGGAAATGTGCTGGAGGCCTCAGAATTTCATAAAAAACATCACGTCAATAGTAAAGGTTTAAAAAAGGATTTTTCCATAACCTGGCAACAAGCCAAAGAAATAGTAAAGAAATGTACTACTTGTTACTTCTACAGTCAAACGCCATTACCAGCAGGATGTAACCCAAAGGGTACTCAGAGAATCGAAATCTGGCAGATGGACGTGTTTCACTTTGCAGAATTTGGAAAACTGAAATATGTACACCACACCATTGATACTTATTCAGGATTTCAATGGGCAACTGCTTTGAGTTCTGAAAAAGCTGATTCTGTAATCACTCATTTGCTAGAAGTTATGGCCATCATGGGTATACCTGCACAAATCAAAACTGACAATGCTCCATCATATGTCTCTGTTAAAATGAAACAGTTTTTTGCTTATTACAATATAAAGCATATTACAGGCATACCATATAATCCTACAGGTCAAGCAGTTATAGAAAGATCAAACAGAACTCTAAAGGATATGCTAAATAAACAGAAATGGGTAACAAAACCCCCAGAAATAGACTGCATAATGCTCTTCTAACTTTGAATTTTCTGAATGCCAATCAGAAAGGAACAACAGCTATAGAGAGACATTGGATAATAGAAAAAACTACAGAATTAAATCAGCCTATGTACTTTAAGTATGTGCTGACCTCAGAATGGAAACCAGGGTATGTATTACATTGGGGACGAGGTTTTGCTTTTGTTTCTACAGGAGAAGAAAAGCTGTGGGTACCATCAAAATTGATAAAGGTTCAATTTGAACAAGAGAGACCTCTTAATTAGAGGAGGTGACAGTTCATCAACTAGCATGAACATCCAATTTAAACTAACTTGTACTAGTAACGCATGCCTTTTCATTTAATCAGATAATAACTTGCCAAAAAGGAACAGCCCTAAAATTAGTCTTGGGGAAAGGTTTTTGTTTTTGTCTTTTAGGAGAATTAAGGTTAAGGAATCTGAAGAACACTGGACAAATGAGACAAGTGAAGAAAAGTGACAAATCATCTATCCCAAGAAACAGAGTGAAACAACGTATGGGTATATATTTCTAAAAAATTTTATGTCTTCCTAAATGTTTGATTCTGCATTTCTCTAAAGATTTAACACTATTGGTCTTCTAATAGTCCTAGTTCAATTAAAATTTAAAGCTGACTTTGGAGTTAGAGAATGGCTCTCTCCTTCTTTAAACTCAAGCATGTTGTTAAAAGGAAAATGCAAACTCCCTGTATCATGCCAGAATAAAAGAGCCATCTTCTGCTATGGTACAGGACAAAAGCAAAATTAATTAAGGGACTATTCTATTACTAATCTCAAGTCTTTGATTCTATTCTAATTCTTTAAACTTTTCTTAAAGTATGAATTTTATATCATAATTTACAAGATTAACATATATATATTTTAAACTTTGCTAAAATATGAATATAGAGTACTAACTAATTCTAGAAAAAAAAGGCTTCAATTACCTGCATATATATGTCTTTGTGTTCGAGTCTCTTATCAGTTTTCTGCAGGAAATCACAGCCAGGCTAACATCAACTGAAGTCTCCAGGAAGAAGATGGGGCCCCACAACAACAACAATTCCACGTGGACAATAATAATATCATTAAGCTGACAAACATCATCCACAGATCAGCTTTGAACTACAAGGTGCTCAGAGCAATTTTGAGATGACTTGCTGAGATGATCCAGTCTCAAAGACTACTTGAATAAGGACTTGAGATAAACCCTGAACTTTGGCATTATACTGGATAATGAAGGATATAGTTACCTTTCCTAGAATTTGACAATTAACCTAAAAATTTTCTTTTAGGATAAAGAAAACTTCGCCCATACCCAGCAGGAAGCAATTTTAAGAATACGATGCCCACATTCCCAAAGAGGTGGTGTGGGACGGGTGGTTTTTTGGTCTTTTTAATGGGTTTTGGTTCTGGGATAATTTTCAGAGTTTAGGGGGGTTGTTTACAAGTTATTGTCAAGGGTTAGGAAAAAGGCTAAGCAAAGGAGATTAGATTTAAGGTTCTTGTTTAAAAAAAAAGAAGAAAAGAAAAGAAAAGAAAAAGATGATTACTAGTTTTAAATACTTTGCATTGGATTGGATTGTTTTATATTGTATACAAATTTGAAACTGATATTGTTAGAAAATGCTATATGTATATTTCTAATTGTATTTATACCATTCATTTAACAACGTAATGCAAATTTCTGATCCTTGAATGTAATTATTACCAACTATTAGGATATAAAGAAATGAAAGTTAGTAGTTAGACATTACAATAGACCTTATAGTCATATTATATATGTTTTAAAAATTGAGCAGAGATGTTTTAGACAGGTCATCTTCAAACCCTTCAGAGATCTACAGAATATGGCATTTAAAATGTTTTAATAACTTAGAAAATTTTTCTTTTTTGAGACATGTCGGCTCCTGGCAGTACCAATCTACTTCAGAGAAAATATGGGCATTGAAGAAACTGCATATGGAGTCAACTTTCATTGTGGCAAAAGTTAGCGACTGGACAACAAAGTATCCTCGAATCAACAGGACAAAATGGACAGACAGAACATGAAACAAGGGACTACTGATTCTTGCCAAAACAAGTGTGGTTATGGCTTTATCAAAAGGCATCTTCTGAGGCCAGGACAATATGGCCCCATCCCTGAAGTGGCCTTCGCATCCGGAAAAGGTACAGTGCCCTTTTCTTCGAAGACAGCTTAAAAGGTAGAGGGCCGATGGCTTCTGTTGTACAATGGAACAGCAGCTGAAAGCTCATGCCTCTCGAAAGTAGACTGGCATTTAATAGAGGGATGTGGAGAAGAAGGGGATGCTGAAATGAAGCCATATATACACAGCCAAGAAGAATGGACAGCTGAATTTAAAAACTGTCAACAATTTCCAGAATTTAAAATCCTGAATCATGACAGGACACTAGTGGAATTCAGGTGTTTCTGGTACGTGGACTGCTCTCACCCAATGTGAGGTTGAACTGTTGACCTTGTATACATCCTACATCACAAATGAGTCTGTCAGATACACTAAGCCTATAGGCTGAAGATGATGCCCCAACACTGCGGAGAAACCTCAGGTGACTGCCCAGGCAGCTGGCTGTTTCTGTCAACTCACAAATTTTTTGGAAGTTGCTTGCATGCACTTCCTGTTTTTATTTTTGTTAGCTAATATTATTCTCTTCTTGGGTCTCTGAGGGAGTTGAAGATTAGTTAGTTATGGTTGAAGATTAGTTAGTTATAGTTGAAAATTAATTAGGATAGAAAGTACATTAGATACATCTTGGAATTACCAAAATAGGATAGATAATGGAATTATTTTCTCTGATTTGTCAAATACCTGTTTAGGTATTTATTACTTGTATATATTGTATATAGTTATTGTACTTTTGTATATAGTTTTTCTTTTGTTAATTATAACCTTTTGCTTTTCTTCTTTTTATTAAAATAGAAAAGGGGAAATGTGGTGGTAATCTAATTGTACTGAAATGTGATTTTGATTGTATGTTAATAAATAAAGTTGTCGGGGGGTCAGAGCTATTAGAGCCATAGCAAGAGCCGGGCGGTGGTGGCACATGCCTTTAATCCCATAGATCTCTGTGTGTTCAGGGATACAGCCAGCATTGGAGACATATGCCTTTAAGACCTAGGGGGCTGTACATTCAGACAGTGACGAGGCAGTCACGTGTTTGGGTTTACAACCAAATAGAAGGCAGAATTACTTGGAAACGATTTACACACAGGAAATAGCTCTCTTTTGGGAAGCTGGGACACAGCAGGAGGAAGGGTGAGATTTTAGCTCTGAGTTCTTACCTCTTGGCTTTCTCTTTTACATTATTTCTGTGTTTCTTATTTAATAAGAAGGTTGGTTACATCTACACCTTATCTATCCTATTTTGGTAAGTCCAAAATGTATCGAATTCACTTTTTATCCTAATTAATCTTCAACTATAACTAACTAATCTTTAACTCCCTCAGAGACCCAAGAAGGAAATAATATTAGCTAACAAAAATAAAAACAGGAAGTGCATGCAAGCAACTTCCAAAAATTTTGTGAGTTGACAGAAACAGCCAGCTGCCTGGACAGTCACCTGAAGTTTCTCCACAGTTTTGGGGCATCATATTTAGCCTATAGGCTTATCATATCTGACAGACTCATTTGTGAAGTAGGTTGTACACAAGGCCAAGAGTTCAACCTCACATTGGGTGAGAGCAGTCCATGTACCAGAAATACCTGAATTCCACTAGTGTCATGTCATGATTTAGGATTTTAAATTCTGGAAATTGTTGATGGTTTTTTAAATTTAGCTGTCCATTCTTAGTGGCTGTGTATATATGGCTTCATCTCAGTATCCCCATTTTTTACACATCCCTCTATTAAAAGCCAGTCTACTATTGAGAGGCGTGAGCTTTCAGTTGCTGTTCCATTGCACAACAGAAGCCATCGGTCCACTGCCTGTTCAGCTGTGTTCAAAGAAAAGGGCACTGTACCTTTTCCGGATTGTGAAGGCCACTTCAGGGATGGTGCCATATTGTCCTGGCCTCAGAAGATGCCTTTTGATAAAGCCATAACCACACATGTTTTGGCAGGAATCAGTAGTCCTTTGTTTTGTGTTGTCTGTCCATTTTGTCCTGTTGATTCGAGGATACTTTGTTGTCCAGTGGCTAACTTTTGCCACAATGAAAGTTAACTCCATATGCCCTCTCCTCCCTGGCTGTCAGGTACCTAACCCCACCTTCAAAGTTTGATATAACCAGGGAACGCCTACACGGTTCCATTCCTGAAAAAGGGAGCAGCTAGTCTGGTCTCAGTTCCCTAGCTTAGGCCCGAGACCAGCAAAAGTGGCACTTCCCTGCTCCCTGGCCTGCTCCTTGCGTACTAGATCCAGTTTCTGCCTTGTCCTACTCTAGCCAAGATTGCCAACATGCCCTGTTTTGGGGGCTGTACCAATGCCACCTGCTGCCTGAAAAGTGCTACTACATGCTTGAAAACCATGAAAGGTAAGCATATTGTTTCAAGTAAAGGTACTTGATAATTTTACACCTTAAAATTGACTAACAAATTTCGAGTAATTCTTGTAATATGGCTGACAACATTACCTCACAAGAATTTAAAAACCTTTTTGCCTGTATGACGAATGACATCTTCCTGGAAATATATGACATTCCTAAGGCATATCTGGTCTGTACCATTTTGGCATTCATCATAATAATTCACACAGTGTTCAAACACTGGTTTAAGAACAAAGATGAGTCATTATTGGGACTGATACAGGCTTTAAAAGATAGCAGTGAAGGCTTACAGTAAAAGATTCTTTCTCTGCAATCTGCTAATCAGGATTTACAAAACAGGCTTGTACCCAAAATTGATTTTATTGATAATAAATATGAATATCTAATGGATAGAACACTAACTCTCCAGAGTGAAGTTATAGCTACTCAGACATTACATAAGGAAGAAAGATTATCATTAATTAATAAGATAAGGTCCATGGAATCATGTGTTTCTGAGGAAAATAAAAATGTCTATGATTCCATAAGACATCAGGAGTCCCTTGCAAGAGAGGAGGTTCACTCCCTAGAACAGACCCTAGGTGCTCGTTTGCAAGCCCTAGAAGAAACTCTCAGTAAACATGACAAGGGAACTAATAAACAGAAGGTCAAGACCATAGAGGTTGTAACATCTCCAAATGGATCTCATACAATAGCTTATCCTGTTATCGTCCATGAGAAGCCAGCAGATGACACACACTCCGAGCCATATATGACATATAAATTACAATCAATTTCAACAAGGGACTTTAAGAATATAAAGGAAGCAGTAGTTACGTATGGGATACATTCCACATACGTAAAACAGATGTTAAATTCGTGGTCTACTTCACATAGAATCATTCCAGATGACTGGCATCAGTTAATTTCAGCTGTTCTAGAATATAGCCAGTAGTAACAGTGAAAAAGTTGGTTGAGAGAAGAGGCAAAAAATTTAGAACAACAAGGTAAAATCAGAGGTTTTGTGATCTCCCAAGATCAAATACTTGGTGAGGGATGTTTTGCTGACAGGAATGTACAAGCCACTTATGATGAGCATACAATATCCCTATGCCGTACAGCAGCTCTAAATGCATGGGAAAAAATTCCAGAACCTGGAAAACCAACTGAGGTATACACAAAGATATTTCAGGGACCGCACGAACCCTTCACTGATTTTTTACAAAGACTGAACACAGCTATAACAAGAGTTGTGTCAGATAAAGAAATAAGAAAAGTATTAACTGAGTCCTTGGCATTCAACAGTACTAATGCAGAATGCAAAAGAATACTTACACCATTAAAGATCAGATCAGCTCCTTTGGAAGAATGGATTCAATATACTAATGGTGTTCAGTCTCTTAACTGCAGTAATGAGGCTTGGATAGGACAGAAAAATCCCAGAGGTGAAAGAATGCCTCATAGTACCAAATGTTTTAAATGTGGTAGGCCAGGTCATATAAGTAAAAACTGTACATGGGGTACTCCTAGAAGTAATACTCCTTCTAGGAATAGCCTAAACAGGAGACCCCAACCACCTCCTGGATTATGTAGAAGATGTGGCAAGGCCGGCATTGGACCAGTGAGTGCAGATCAAAAATAGATATATAAGACAACCCTTTACTGGCGGGAAATGCCTCGGGGGGCCTCTTGCAGGCCCCCAAATCAAACGGAGTATGAACATTCCCAGCCACTGTGGAAGAAATTCCTCTCCAGGACAACTGAATAAACCAATGCCTAATGTAAAAACCAATACTGCAATGGATGATAAAACAGCTTTGATAGATGGATCACAGATTACAAAGAACACAATAAAACAAATATTTTGGCAGACTTCCATAAATGAACAAAGACCAAAGTTTAGAATTTGAATTAATGGCCTGGTTCTGGAGGGCCTGGTAGACATAGGTGCAGATGTGACTATAATTACACCAAAATCATGGCATCCGAATTGGCCTCTTTAAGAGGTAGATGTCCAACTTTTAGGAATTGGCACCCTATCTCAGATAAAACAGAGTTCGAGATGGGTTGAATGCATAGAGCCAGAAGGACAGAGAGGAAGGCTGAAACTATTTGTAGCAAATGTAGCAGTAAATCTTTGGGGCTGAGATCTGTTATAACAGTGGAATACCCAGATTAAAATTCCTATACTTTTAGAAAAGGAATACAGACCAATGCATGTTTCTAGGAATAATATCATGACATGCTATAAAAATCAGTCATCAACCATTCAGGCTGTTCACAAACAGAGCATGACTGTTGTTGAACTCTCAGAACTACCAACTGCCTTACCTTTAAAATGGCTAACTAATAAAACTGTCTGGGTTGGACAATGGCCTTTGACAAAAGAGAAGCTACAAGCTTTAGAACAGCTGGTTCAAGAGCAGTTAAATGCTCAACACATTGAAGAATCTACCAGTCCTTGGAATTCTCCTGTATTGGTTATTTAAAAAAAATCTGGTAATTGGAGAATGCTGACAGATGTGAGAGCTATTAATAAAGTGATTCAGCCAATGGGCTCCCTACAGACTGGGATGCCCTTGCCCTCTCTGCTACCCAAAGAATGGCCTATAATATTTATTGACTTAAAAGACTGTTTCTTGGCCCCGGGCGGTGGTGGCGCATGCCTTTAATCCCAGCACTCGGAAGGCAGAGCCAGGCGGATCTCTGTGAGTTTGAGGCCAGCCTGGGCTACCAAGTGAGCTCCAGGAAAGGCGCAAAGCTACACAGAGAAACCCTGTCTGGAAAAACCAAAAAAAAAAAAAAAAAAAAAAAAAAAAAAAAAAAAAAAAAGACTGTTTCTTTACCATACCCTTACAAGAAAATGATAGAGAAAAATTTTCCTTTCCAGTACCTAATTATAATAATTCTCAGCCAGTTAAGAGATATCAATGGAAGGTCTTCCCACAGAGAATGTTAAACAGCACTACTTTGTGCCAATACTTTGTGCAGAAACCATTAGAGATAATTCGTGTAAAGTTTCCACAATCCATAATTTATCACTATATGGATGACATCCTATTAGCTGATCCAAAGTTAGATACATTAGAAAGCATGTTTGAAGAAGTAAAATGTTTTGCCTCGCTGGGGACTGCAAATTGCTCCTGAAAAAATACAAAGAGGAGATTCTATTAATTACTTAGGATATAAGATAGAGCTATAAAAATTAGACCCCAAAAGGTACAACTAAAGAGAGATAGATTGAAGACTTAATGATTTTCAAAAGTTATTAGGAAGCATTTCTAACTTACTGGGTATCATGGGAATACCCAAAGATGGACTAGAAATTTTGGATAATACTCTAGAAGGGGACAAAGAATTAAATAGTCCAAGAGAATTATCAGCTGAAGCTGAGAAGGAATTGGCTCTAGTAGAAAAGACAATTCAAGAAGCAAATGTGGATCATGTGGATCCAGAACTTAAACACATTCTTGTCATATTCCCCTCCAGACATTCCCCAACAGGTATTTTGATACAGAGGGAAGATATTATATTGGAATGGGTATTCCTACCACGTAAACCAAATAAGAAATTAAAGACTTATATAGAAAAGATGTCTGATTTGATTCAAAAGGGTAAATTAAGACTTCACCAGTTGACAGGAATGGACCCAGCAGAAATTGTAGTACCTTTAACTAATGAGGAAATTTCATCACTATGGAAAGATAATGAATACTGGTAGAGAGCCTGAAGTAACTTTTTGGGAGAGATTAACAACCACTATCCCAAAAGCAAGAGAATAGAATTCATAAAGAAGACTGAATGGTTTCTTCCTCACATTGTATGACAAAAGCCGATTTCTGGAGTCTTCACATTCTATACTGATGCAAATAAATCAGGGAAAGCAGGATATAAATCAGGAGACTTAAGTAAAGTGGTACAAATTCCATACAATTCTGTATAAAAGGCAGGACTCTATGCCATTCTTATGGTACTGATGGACTTCACAGAACCCCTCAATATAGTCATTGACTCTCAATATGCAGAGAGAATTGTTTTACATATTGAAAATGCTGAATTTATTCCTGATAATACAGAATTAACTTCATTATTCATACAATTGCAGGAAATCATCAGAAAAAGGGAACATCATATATATATATATCACATATCAGATCCCATCCAGGTCTGCCAGGACCTCTAGCACAAGGTAATGATGAGATTGATCAGTTCCTAATAGGTAATGTGCTAGAAGCCTCAGAATGTCATAAGAAATACCATGTAAATAGCAAAGGTTTGAAGAAGTATTTCTCCATCACTTGGCAACAGGCTAAGGATATTGTGAAAAAATGTCCTACTTGTTCCATCTATAACCAAACTCCATTACCTGCAGGGAGCAATCCAAAAGGTATACAAAGAAATGAAATTTGGCAGATGGATGTGTTTCATTTTGCAGAATTTGGAAGATTAAAGGATGTACATCATACCGTTGACACCTATTCAGGATTTCAATGGGCAACTCCTATGAAAAGGCTGATTCTGTGATTACACACCTATTAGAAGTTATAGACATCATGGGAATACCTGTACAAATTAAGACAGACAATGCCCCAGCATATGTCTCCAAAAAAATATGACAAATCTTTGCTTATTACAATATAAAGCATGTTACAGGTATACCACACAATCCCACAGGCCAAGCAGTCATAGAAAGATCTAATTGAACTTTAAAGGATATGCTAAATCAACAACAACAGGTAACAATAACTACTAGAAATAGACTGCATAGTGCTTTATTAACCTTGAATTTTCTCAATGCTGATGAGAAAGGAACAACAGCTACAGAGAGACATTGGACGACAGACAAAACTCCTGGGCTAAACCAACCAGTTTATTTCAAGGATGTGCTGACCTCAGAATGGAAACCTGGATATGTTCTACATTGGGGAAGGGGTTTTGCCTTTGTTTCTGCAGGAGAAGAAAAGCTATGGATACCAACAAAATTAATAAAAATTTGATTCGATCAGGAAAAACCCCTTGTTTGAAGAGAAGTAAAAGATCATCCATCAATGTGACATCTCTACAAGTTGTAAGAAAAATTTAACAATCAAAGGGTGGAGTAGAGTTCTGTTTTTGTCTTTCCAGGATAATGGAAATACCCATCTTCCAAAAATCATAAGGCCTTGGATATGCGGATATTTACAGCAGAAAGAAAGAATCGATTGGTACCAATCTACACATGGTAAAATTCACTGTCTAAAACCTATCTCTCTATCAATCTAGAAAAGTTGTGGTTCCAATTCAATTATAAGCCAAGCTAGCTTTGGAGATGGAATTGGCTCACTTCTTCTCTAAACCCAAGCATAATGGTAAAAGAAAAGTTTGAGAGAATCTTCAGTCCCGTATCAGAAGAGCCCTCTGGTGTGAGACAGAAGGAAACCAATAAAAAGGGACCATTGTCTTCTAAATTCTAATTCTCTCCATGCTTACTCTTGATTTCTCAGAATCCTTTCTTACATGCTATGTCTTCTTTAAATCCAAACCTCCCATTTTTGATAACAAATAAGTTTTTCCAATAGCAATCTCAGAAGTCTCCAGAAGGAAGATGGGGCCCCAACAACAACAACTCTACCCAATCCAGAATGATGCCATGGTAATCATCATCATATTACACTTCTTGCCAGAATTTCAGGCAATCTTACCCATTACTCTAAAACTTGCTGCAGAACCTACAGTTGGTCTAACTGAGATTTAACTATTTGAGCTTTCTCACAGTACCCAACAGAGATAACTACACCCCCTAAGTGGCAGGATGCAATTCTAAGAAAACGACGCCCCTTCTCCCTTAGGTTTCATAATTATCAGGGTTATGGATGATGGTTACAGGGTTGGGGGTGGAAGAAAATATTAGACTCAGTATTCTAAAAAAAGAGGGGGGAGAAGAAATGGAATGGATAGGTATAATATATGATGGTAGATCATTGTATATACTAGTAAACAAATTTAGTAAAATAGCAACCTTAGATAATTTGCACTGTTATGGATTCTTATATGTTGATACAAATGTAAACTATTTTTATATTCCTGTTTAAGAGAATTTGTATATTGATACAAATAAGAACTATATTTGTTTTAATGTACTTATATTTCTACTGTTATTTGAAATATTTTTATATTGATACAAATGTAAATTTATATCTGTCATACTTTATGTATGTTCTACTTCTGTTTAGGATATTCGGTATATTGATATATATTTAAGATTATTGCCATATTGCATATCGCACTATATATTCCTACCTCTGTCATAAATATCTTGTGTATTGTCACAATTTTTAAGTCATCGTTCTTCACCATACATTTGCTTAAAGACTGTTTACCTTGTTCACGTGAAGCCTTAGTCCTTAGGTTATTTCGGTGGATAAGACTTATAGATTTATAGTCACCTATACCTGTCATCTCTATAGTTACGTTAGTTAGGTTATCCAGATTTACAGATACATGGATGAGATGGACAGGTAATCTTCAAACACTTCATAGACCTAGAGAATATGGCATTTAAATAACTTAAAGTTCTGTTGACGTGAGACACAATTGCTCCTGGCTGCACCAATTTGATCCCAAGAGAATGTTGGGCTTCTAAGACATTTCCATTTGGAAGTTTGTCTTTTTGGCACAAAATGGCCTACTGGGCAAAGAAATAACTGCCCTTGCCTTGATGGCTGACAGAACAAATGCAATGCTGTCCTTTCTGGACAAGCAGGACACAAGGAAAGCAGCCACTGTACTCTCCCAAGACAGGGTAAGATGGTCTTTCAGAATTCCTGCTTCTGAAAATGGTCTGTCAGATACTCTAGTCCTGTAGCCAATTTGAATGCACCAACAATGCTGAGAAACATTAGGTGACTGTCCAGGCTGCCAGCTGTCTTGGACTACTCTTGTAAGATTCCCGAAAGTTGCTTGCATCCATCTACCATTTCTCAGGTACCATTATGTTCTTTCTCAGGTCTTTGATGGGATTGAAGACTAGCAGTTATAGTTACAACTTAGTATATATAATATCTTAGGTAGAACATATTAAGTATTAAATTCAGGTTCTTTAGGATAGGACACCTTTTGGAATGATCTTTTTTTTTTTTTTTTTTTTATGAAGGTTCACCAAAGTCATTTAATCTGTCAGTTTCTCATTCATTTTTATGTTTTAATAATATTCTATTGTATGAATAAGTCACATTTTATTTCTCTCCAGTATTTGATAGCTATTTGAGTTGTTTTAACTTTTTTACTATTAGCAACACACTGCTGTAAACCTTCATGTACATGTTTCATAGGTGCACATTTTCAGTAGTTTGAGGTTCTAAGCGTAGAATTGTTGAGTAACAGAGTAACAATGTTTTGCATTTTGACCAACCACCAGACTGTTTTGCCAAAGTGGCACACCATTTTACAATCTCACCAAATCCTTTTTTTTAAGGCTCTGATTTTTGTACAAAAGCATTCAATCATTCTGTCAGACCAAACCAGGAAAAGTAAGCTATAGTTCAGAGCTGTTCTATTCCATTTACTATGCAAAGCTAATCTTGGCGTTTGCAACTCTCAGCCCTTTTGAGTATTCTTGCAGTGTTCACCTTTTCCTCCACCACTTTTTTCTTCTTCTTTTTTGGAATGATCTTTATAACATGCCATTTACCTATGCTCTATACTTCCCTGTATTTTAGTATGTGTTTCTTGCTTGATATTGTTTGCATTGGTTGTAGTTCCATCCTATCTAGGTCATTATCCCTCATTATTCCTGGACAATATTTGATAACCATTTCTTTGTATACATTCTTGTATTAGTTTAGAACCTTCTTATTTAGACAAAAAGGGGGAAGATGTAGTGGGTAGCCATTCCAGCTTGGATCTGGAAGTTCTAACTCCCATTGAGACTCTGGCAACTGTCATGCCTATGAGGTGGGGACAGGGGAGGAGCCTGGAGACCCGAGATCTGGATGGGTGAGCACTCTTTCTGTTCCGGGACCCTGAACAGTGAAGGTGGACCAACCAGAGCTCCAGAGAACACCGCTGGACTGTGATACACCTTCCCCAGACCCTGCGATCTACCTTTCCCTTTTTGTAAGTTACCCACTAAGTAAATCTTCCTTTTAACTAAGTGGAGTGGCCTTAAAAATTTCACCAATAAATTACCAAACATAATAATTATAAGTGCCATTAAGTCAATCCCAGCTGAGTTGATTATCCCTTCATTTATTTTTTTCCATTTTCAATCTATGCATCATGGAATCATACAGAATCTTGACTCCCTGCATCTTAATATTGTTCCTCATTAATGTGGAAAAGACTTTTTAAAAATAATATCAAATGCCTCCATTAAGAATTGCCAGGTTTGTCACTGGATATGCTGACTTTTCAGTTTTTCACAGCAGTGGAGCTATTCAGGGATTGCCAGCTGTAGTGATGGTAGTCAGTTATGGGGGATGTTCAATTGGGTATGAGGCTGGGGATCTCTGTGCCACATGACTCTGCCACTGCATAAAATGAGGCCCCATATTTGGGAGTCAGGTAAAGCATTTATCTAAGCTATTCCTTAATCAATAAAAACTCAGGAGTACAATATTGGGGTTAAAAACCTGATAGATCCCCAGAGCAATGGGGAAATGATCAGCTGACCATATATCTCCACTATCCTAGATCAAAAAGGCATGCAAATTTGTCTAATACCCCCCATTCCTTCTTGTGTCTCTCTATTCGAATATGAGTCCACCAAAATTATGTAGTTTATTCTGGCCAGCTGAATGTGGACTCTACCCTCTGATTCAAGGTTTAACTTTATTGTCAGTCTTGGCATGACAATGCAAACAAATCTCTCACAATAATGAAATGATTTCTAATGATATTCTGTTATACTCATAGATCAGTGCCTAGACCAATTGTCATAGAGAGACTTCCTCTGGCAGCTGATGGGAGCAGAAGCACACACCCATGACCAAACATTAGGCACAATTCTGAGATTCCTGAAAAATAGAGGGAGGAAGTGTTGTAGGAGTGAGAGAGTTTGTGGACACCAGGAGAACATGGTCCACAGAATGAACTAAGTAAGGTGTACAGGAGCTCACAGAGACTGAAGTGGCTATCACAGAGCCTATACTGGTCTGCAACTAGCACATCTGCATACATGCTGTGGTTGTTTAGCTTTAGGTGTTTGTGGGACTTTTAACAGTGGGGAAAGGGATGTATCTGGTTCTTTTGCCTCTTCTCAGGACCCTTTTTCTCCTCCTGTGTTGTCTTTTTGAGCCTTGATATGAGGGTTTGTGTCTAGCCTTGTTGTATCTTTTTATGCCATGTTTGATTGATATCACCATGAAACCTGCTGTTTTCTGAAGGAAAATGAAGGTGCAGTGGATCTGGAGGAGAGAGGAAATTGGAGAATTTGAGGGAGGGGTGGCTTCAGTCAGGATATATCGTATGAGAAAAGAATAATTAAAATATTTCTAAATTGAATTATCTTTCAGGGTTTTAAAATTTTATCAATTTCACAACTTCTCTGTTTATGACTTCCCTGTGTTGGCAAAAAATATAACAAGATAAAACTGAAAACACACTGTGCTTCTTTCATCATGAATATGAAGGTCTTAAGACAGACTTTTACATGTACTATGTGTAGCTGGAGTTTTCTCCAGTCCTGCCCAGCTCACAGCCACTCAGATCCAAATAAACACATAGACATTTGTATTATTTAAACTGTTTGGCCTAATGGCTCAGGCTTCTTTCTATCTAGATCTTATACTTAAATTAACCTATAATTCTTATTTATGTTTAGCTACATGTCTTGGTACCTTTTTTCAGTTCTGCCTTCACATCTTGCTTCTCATGACAGTGGCGGCTGGCTGCATCTCCTGATTCAGCCTTCCACTTTCCACAATTCTCTCCTATACTTCCTGCCTGGCTACTGGCCAGTTAGCATTTTAATTATCAATCAATCAGAGCAACACATTCACAACATCCCCAGCAATAACCCTTTTCCTTTTTTCAAAAGGGAAGTTTCTAACTTTAACATAGTAAAATTACATATAATAAAACAATTATCAGGCAAGAATTACAGTTATAATATCTAGTCTATTTATAATATCTAGTCTATTTGTATTTGGCCAAATTAAAGAAGATATCCTATCTATTCTATATTTATGAGTCTAAGGTTTCATATCTAACTTAATCTTTTGTCATAACTAAGGAAATTATAATTATCTAGTCTTCAACTACATCAAAGACCTCAGAAGGATATAATATTACCTGAGAAATGAGAGAAGGAGGCAAGCAACATTCAGGAGTCTTGCAAGAGTAGACAGAGACAGCTGTCAGCCTGGACAGCCAAGGTTCCACTGTAAAGTTGGGGCATCTGTCTTCAGCCCACTGGCCTAGAGTCTCTCAGTCACTTCTTTCTGTGTCTTGTACAATGTCTGGCATTTTCCTCTGTGAAGCAGGAACCTGAAGGACCATTTTGCCAAGCAAAGTTCAGTGGTCACCTGCCTATGAGTCCTGCATGTCCAGTTGATCAAGGAGTCCAGACAAGAACAGTTTCTTGCCCAAATGGCTATTTTTGCCAAGAAGAAGATAAACTCCATATGGAGTGTCTTCAATGCCCATCCTCCTCTCTGAAGTAAATCAGTGCTGCCAGGAGCAGACATGGCTCACTGTCCAGGAATTCTAAATTTTTAAAACATTTTAAATGCCATATTCTGTAAGTCTTTGAAGTGTTTGGAGATTATCTACCTAATTGAAGTATATCTATGTATACCTAGAAAACATCATGACTATAAGTTTGACTATCATAAAAGACTAATTATTAATCTGTATTTTTAAATTATCCATTACAATCTAAATGAGTTACATAAATATAATACCTAAAATGAGAGTAGAAATATATATACAGTATAACAAAATTAATTTAAACTTATATCAATAAACTAAAATTCATAGCAATATAAAACATTTTTAAACAAGCTGTTGCTCTTTAAAAGTAGATTCATTAATCTACCCTTTTATCCTAACACATCTACACTATCCCCTTTTCTTCTCTAGAAAGAAATTGCATTTATAATCAACCTGCTTTAAATAAAAATATTGGTTTTGCTCTGTCCCACACCGAGGGCTCTTCTGATCTGTGACAGAAAAATCTCTCAATTTTTTTTTTTAACTAACGTGCTTGAGTTTAGAGAAGGAGTGAGCCAATTCCATCTCCAAAGTTAGCTGGTATATTTGGGAAGTTGGGCATAGCTTCTCATACTACTTCCTGCTGGATGAGGGTGCTGTATTCTTATGGGGTTAAAAAGAAAAATTTAAGATTATGGGGTAGCTCATGAGGCTATATTGTCTAAGTCAATGGCTTTGAAACCATTCTGGTTGTTGGATCATCTGGGCCATGATGTCATTGGAGGCCTTTCAGAGGGTCTTAGCTGGTAAAACATGATATATCTTAATCTGGAACAAATTTGTACCCTCTTGCTTTCTGTGGAAACAAAAGCAGAGCCTCCTTTCCAAAGCAACATATCCTTAGATCCAAACTGTGAAGTCAAGGTACCTTTAAAATATACATATTTGTTTACCTGAGCAGTCTTTACAATCAAATGTCTTTCTGCAGTTAAAAATCCCAAAGGCAACACAATCCAGATTCTCTGTGTGATATCCATCTTTTTTATTATTATTATTATTATTATTATTATTATTATTATTTTACAACACCATTCAGTTCAACATAATAGCCACAGATTCCCCTGTTCTCCCCCTCTCGCCCACCCCTCCCCCCAGCCCACCCCTCATTCCCACCTCCTCCAGATCAAGGTCTCCCCCGAGGACCGGGGTTGACCTGGTAGACTCAGTCCAGGCAGGTCCATTCCCCCCTCCCAGACCGAGCCAAGTGTCCCTGCATAAGTCCCAGGATTCAAACAGCCAACTCATGCAACGAGCCCAGGACCTGGCACCAATGCACAGCTGCCTCCCAAACAGATCAAGCCAAATGACTGTCTCGCCGGTTCAGGGCGCCTGATCCAGTTGGGGGCCCCTCAGCCTTTGGTTCATAGATCCTGTGCTTCCATTCATTTGGTTATTTGTCCCGGTGCTTTATCCAACCTTGGCTTCAACAATTCTCGCTCATATAAACCCTCTTCTTTCTCACTAATTAGACTCCCAGTGCTCCACCAGGGGACCAGCCATGGATGTCTGCATTCAGATTCCTCAGCCCTTGGATGGGGTTTATGGCACCACTATCTGGGTGTCTGGCCATCCCATCACCAGAGTAGGTCAGTTCCTGCCGTCTCGCGACCATTGCCAGCAGTCTTTTGAGGGGGTATCTTTGTGGATCTCCGTGAGCCTCCCTAGCTCTCTGCTTCCTCCCCTTCTCACCTTCTCATGTGGTCTTCATTTACCATGGTCTCCTATTCCTTGTTCTCCCTCTCTTTTCTTGATCCAGTTAGGATCTCCCACTCTCTTTCCCTCGACTGTTGCCCTTCATTGTTCCCACTCATGACCAGGCTGTTCATGTAGATCTCGTCCATTTCTCCGTGTCTTTTTTTGGGGTCCCGTTTTCCAGGTAGCCTCACTGGTGATGTGAGTAGCAGTCCAGTCATCCTTGTTCCACATCTAGCATCTTCCTATGAGTGAGTACATACCATATTTGTCTTTCTGAGTCTGGGTTACCTCACTCAGGATGATTTTTTCTAGATCCATCCATTTGCCTGCAAACCGTGTGATGTCATTGTTTTTCTCTGCTGAGTAGTATTCCATTGTGTATATGTGCCACAATTTATTTATCCATTCTTCAGTTGAAGGGCATCTAGGTTGTTTCCAGGTTTTGGCTATTACAAACAATGCTGATATGAACATAGCTGAGCAAGTGCTCTTGTGGTATGATTGAGCATTTCTTGGGTATATGCCCAGGAGTGGTATAGCTGGATCTTGGGGGAGATTGATTCCCAATTTTCTAAGAAAGCGCCATATTGATTTCCAAAGTGGTTGTACAAGCTTGCATTCCCACCAGCAGTGGAGGAGAGTTCCCCTAGTTCCACATCCTCTCCAGCATAAAGTGTCTTCAGTGTTTTTGATCTTAGCCACTCTGACAGGTGTAAGGTGGTATCTCAGAGTTGTCTTGATTTGCATTTCCCTGATGATTAGGGAAGTTGAGCAATTCCTTAAATGTCTTTCAGCCATTTGTGATTCCTTTGTTGAGAATTCTCTGTTTAGTTCTAAAGCCCATTTCTCAATTGGACTGTTGGTCCTTTTGATGTCTAATTTCTTGAGTTCCTTATATATTCTGGATATTAGTCCTCTGTCAGATGTCGGGTTGGTGAAGATCTTTTCCCATTCTGTAGGCTGTCGCTTTGCCTTGTTGACTGTATCCTTTGCTCTACAAAAGCTTCTCAGTTTCAAGAGGTCCCATTGATTGATTGTTTGTCTCAGTGTCTGTGCTACTGGTGTTATATTTAGGAAGTGATCTCCTATGCCAAGGCGTTCAAGACTATTTCCTACTTTCTCTTCTAGCAGGTTCAGAGTAGCTGGATTTATGTTGAGGTCTTTGATCCACTTGGACTTAAGTTTTGTGCACGGTGACAGATATGGATCTATTTGCAGCCTTCTACACGCTGATATCCAGTTATGCCAGCACCATTTGTTGAAGATGCTTCCTTTTTTCCATTGTACACTTTTGGCTTCTTTGTCAAAAATTATATGTCCATAGGTGTGTGGGTTAATGTCAGGGTCTTCAATTCGATTCCATTGGTCCACATGTCGGTTTTTATGCCAATACCAGGCAGTTTTTATTACTGTAGCTCTATAGTAGAGCTTGAAGTCGGGGATTGTGATGCCTCCAGAAGTTGTTTTATTGTACAGGTTTCTTTTAGCTATCCTGGTTTTTTTGTTTTTCCATATGAAGTTGAGTATTGTTCTTTCCAGGTCTGTGAAGAATTGTGTTGGTATTTTGATGGGGATTGCATTGAATCTGTAAATTGCTTTTGGTAAGATTGCCATTTTTACTATGTTAACCCTGCCTATCCATGAGCATGGGAGATCTTTCCATTTTCTGAGATCTTCTTCAATTTCTTTTTTCAGGGACTTAAAATTTTTGTCATATAGGTCCTTCACTTGCTTGGTTAGTGTTACCCTAAGGTATTTTATGTCATTTTTGGCTATTGTAAAGGGTGATGTATCTCTAATTGCCTTCTCAGCTTCTTTGTCCATTGTATATAGAAGGGCTACTGATTTTTTTGAGTTGATCTTGTATCCTGCTATGTTGCTGAAGGTGTTAATAAGCTTTATCAATTCATGGGTGAAATCTTTGGGGTCACTCAAGTATACTATCATGTCGTCTGCAAATAGGGAAAGCTTGACTTCTTCCTTTCCAATTTGAATCCCCTTAATCTCCTTATGTTGTCTTATTGCTCTGGCTAGAACTTCAAGTACTATATTGAATAAGTATCGGGAGAGTGGATAGCCTTGTCTCGTTCCTGATTTTAGTGGAATTGCTTTGAGTTTCTCTCCATTTAATTTGATGTTGGCTGTTGGTTTGCTATATATTGCCTTTATTATGTTTAGGTATGTTCCCTGTATTCCTGATCGCTCCAAGACTTTTATCATGAAGGGGTGTTGGATTTTGTCAAATGCCTTTTCTGCATCTAGTGAGATGATCATGTGGTTTTTTTCTTTGAGTTTGTTTATATGGTGTATTACATTGATGGACTTTCGTATGTTGAACCACCCTTGCATCCCTGGGATGAAGCCTACTTGATCATGGTGGATAATTGTTCTGATGTGTTCTTGGAGTCTGTTTGCCAGTATTTTATTGAGTATTTTTGCATCAATGTTCATGAGGGAGATCGGTCTGTAGTTCTCTTTCTTTGTTGCATCCTTGTTTGGTTTAGGAATCAGGGTAATTGTAGCCTCATAGAAGGAGTTTGGTAATGTTCCTTCTGTTTCTATTATGTGGAACAATTTAGAGAGTATTGGTATTAACTCTTCTTTTTAGATCTGGTAGAATTCTGCGCTGAAACCATCTGGTCCTGGGCTTTTTTTGGTTGGGAGACTTTTAATTACTGTTTCTATTTCCTTAGGGGTTATTGGACTATTTACATAGTTTATCTGGTCTTGATTTAACTTAGGTATGTGGTATCTATCCAGAAAAATGTCCATTTCTTTTAGGTTTTCCAATTTTGTGGAGTAGAGGTTTTTGAAATATGACCTTATATTTCTCTGGATTTCCTCAATGTCTGTTGTTATGTCCCCCTTTTCATTTCTGATTTTGTTGATTTGGATTCTCTCTCTCTGTCCTTTGGTTAGTTTGGATAAGGGCTTGTCTATCTTGTTGATTTTCTCAAAGAACCAACTCTTTGTTTCATTAATTTTTTGTATTATTCTCTTAGTTTCTAATTTATTAATTTCACCTCTCACTTTGATAATTTCCTGGCGTCTAATCTTCCTGGGAGACTTTGCTTCTTCTTGTTCTAGAGCTTTCAGATGTGCTGTTAATTCACTAGTGTGGGATTTCTCCAACTTCTTTATGTGGGCATTTAGTGCTATGAATTTCCCTCTTAACACTGCTTTCATAGTGTCCCATAAGTTTGGGTATGTGGTGTCTTCATTTTCATTGATCTCTAGGAAGTCTTTAATTTCTTTCTTTATTTCTTCCTTAACCCATTGGTGATTCAGTTGAGCATTATTCAGTTTCCATGAGATTGTAGGTTTTCTGTAGTTTTTGTTGTTGAAATCTAGCTTTAAACCATGGTGGTCTGATAGAACACAGGAGGTTATTCTGATTGTTTTGTATCTGTTGAGATTTGCTTTGTGGCCAAGTATGTGGTCAATTTTAGAGAAAGTTCCATGGTGTGCTGAGAAGAAAGTATATTCTTTCTTGTTAGGATGGAATGTTCTGTAGATATCTATTAGATCCAATTGGGTCATGACATCAGTTAAGTCCTTTATTTCTCTGTTAAGTTTCGATTTGGGAGATCTGTCCAGTGGTGAAAGTGGGGTGTTGAGATCTCCCACTATTAATGTGTGGGGTTTTATATGTGGTTTAAGCTTTAGTAATGTTTCTTTTACATATGTGGGTGCCCTTGTGTTTGGGGCATAAATGTTCAGAATTGAAACTTCATCTTGGTCGATCTTTCCTGTGACGAGGATGTAATGTCCTTCTTGATCTCTTTTGACTGATTTTAGTTTGAAGTCTATTTTGTTGGATATCAGGATGGCTACCCCTGCTTGTTTCTTAAGACCACTTGATTGGAAAGTCTTTTCCCAGCCTTTTATTCTTAGGTAGTGTCTGTCTTTGAATTTGAGATGTGTTTCTTGTATGCAGCAGAAAGATGGGTCCTGCTTTCGTATCCATTCTGTAAGTCTATGTCTTTTTATAGGTGAATTAAGTCCGTTGATATTAAGGGATATTAATGACCAGTGATTCTTCATCCCTGTTATTTTTGGTGGTAGTGTGTGTGTACTTCTCTTCTTTGGGGTTTACTGTTGTGGCTTTATCTATTGCCTGTGTTTTCAAGTGTGTATCTGACTTCCCTCGGTTGGAATTTTCCTTCTAGTGCTTTCTGTAGGGCTGGGTTTGTGGATAGGTATTGTTTAAATCTGGCTTTGTCTTCGAATGTCTTGTTCCTTCCGTCTACGATGATTGAAAGTTTTGCTGGGTATATTAGTCTGGGCTGACATCCATGGTCTCTTAGTGTCTGCATTACATCTGTCCAGGTCCTTCTGGCTTTCAAAGTCTCCATTGAGAAGTCGGGTGTTATTCTGATGGGTTTACCTTTATAGGTCACTTGGCCTTTTTCCTTGGCTGCTCTTAATATTCTTTCTTTATTCTGTACATTTAGTTGTTTAATTATTATGTGTCGAGGGGACTTTTTTTGGGGGTCTAGTCTGTTTGGTGTTCTATAGGCTTCTTGTATCTTCATAGGCATTTCCTTCTTTAAGTTGGGAAAGTTTTCTTCTATAATTTTGTTGAATATATTTTCTTTGCCTTTGAGTTGGTATTCTTCACCTTCTTCTATCCCTATAATTCGTAGGTTTGGTCTTTTCATGGTGTCCCAAATTTCATGGACATTTTGGTTCATGACTTTGTTGGCTTTAGTGTTTCCTTCGACTGATGAAACTATTTCTTCTACTGTGTCTTCAATGCCAGAAATCCTCTCTTCCATCTCTTGCATTCTGTTGGTTATACTTGCATCTGAAGTTCCCGATCTTTTACTCAGGTTTTCTACTTCCAGCATTCCCTCTGTTTGTGTCTTCTTTATTTTTTCAATTTCCCTTTTCAGTTCTTGGACTGTTTCCTTTGTTTGTTTCATTACTTTTTCATGATTTTCTTTCAGTGCTTTATTGTTTTCTTGCAGGACTTTATTGTTTTCTTCCAGGAATTTATTGTTTTCTTGGAGGGCTTTATTGTTTTCTTGGAGGGCTTAATTGTTTTCTTCTAATTTGTTTGCCCTTTCCTCTAGTTGTTTACAGCGTTCTTCCAATTTTCTTGTCTTTTCCTCTACACAAGCCTCTACCTTCTTCATCAAGTTACTCATAAGGCTACTTTCTTCTGCTTCTTCCAATTTTTGGTGTTCAGGTCTAGATGTTGGAAGCGGGCTAGGTTCTGGTGATGCTGTATTGCTCTTCATTTTGTTGTATGTATTTCTGCCTTGACGTCTGCCCATCTCCTTATGGTTCCTTCTTGTTCTTATCAGTGTACTTGTTTCACAAAGAGCTGACAGATTCAGGAAGACTCTCTCTCTTGACCAAAAGGGAGTTCTCTTGTCCAACTCTCTGGTCCAGAAGGGAAGTCCGGGGCAGGCTCTCTGGACCAGAAGGGAAGAAGGGGGTAGGCTGGGAGCTGTGATATCCATCTTTATGTGGCTTATTTTTATATTACTTTTACTTTCTCTTTAAAGACTTTATTTTTAAAAACTATTTCTTTATATAACTGTATATATTTCTTTTTGTCTCTCTTTCAAGCTTATGTACATTTGCACACATTGTAAACTGTTTAGAGGTTTATCCCATCTGAATGTCTTATTGTGAATCTATTGCTTTAAACTGCAGCATTCCTGCTCACCTCAGTTTCCCATCATGTCACAACTGCATTTTCTGCCAGCTCTGGGAACCAGGCTCCCACCAGCTTTGGGAAGCAGTGGGTCTATGCTTCCATCAAAGCAGCCCAGAAACCTTCTTTTCTTTCTTTTATTTTAACTAGATAAAGCTATATTCACCCACAGCATACTGCATGGCTTGGAATCAGCCATGTTTCAGGCAGGTCAAGCCCACATGCCATGAACCAGCCGTAGTGTAGCTCAAGCCTGCATGTTGCATTGTCTAGCTGCCAGCATGAGACATAAAGTAGGGATCTGTTTTTTGTTTCATTCTGAATTGCTTATTAAGCATTCTCAGGTTTTAGGTGGAAACTCGAGCCATTGGGTGCCATTTGTAGCTGGAGTTTTCTCCAATCCTGCCTGGCCAGATCCAAATAAACACACAGATGCTTATATTATTTAGACTGTTTGGCCTAATTGCCCAGGCTTCTTGCTATCTAGATTTTACACTTAAATTAACCTATGATTCTTACTTATGTTTAGCCACGTGGCTTGGTAACTTTTTTCCAGTTATGCCTTCACATCTTGCTTCTCATGGTGGTGGCAGCTGGCAGCATCTCCTGACTCAGCCTTCCACTTCTCAGAATTCTCTTCTCTGCTTGTCCCACCTATCCTATACTTCCCACCTGGCTACTGGCCAATCAGCATTTTATTTATTAATCAGAGAAACACATTTACAGCATCCCCAGCAACTATGTCTCCAGACCTCAATGATTTGCTAAAGTATTGACACTGTAAAATATCAAGTCAGGAGTGTCAATACTGGGTGAAATTATTTTGAGTCAAGTAAAGATATGGAGAGTAATACAGGCACATATGTTTTGGCTTGTTGTATGTTGTATGACAAAAATTTTCATGAAGAGATACGACAAACATGTCTAGTCATCCTAGATAAGGAGCCTATGAAAAACCAAGATATAGATATCACCCAAATCCAATCTGGTGAACCAATGTGTTTTATTGGAGTTATTCGTAAGCATATAGATGTTATTCACAAAATCAAAACTAATTCTAAGGTAACAGTGTAACCAAAGCCACCATAGCATGTGTAGGGGCTCAAAAAGCTGGAATCCTGGTGTATACTGTGTAGCTTTCAGAAAGATTAATAAGTTGAGAGTGTTCTTTCTAGGTGGTTCAGCTAGCCTGTATCTTTTTTCCATGCTCAGTTGGTTTCAGCTTATTCTATGTAACTGGTTAGGCTTTAGAGTCTTGTTTGCAGTTTGGTTTGTCTAAGAATATTCATTGGAGCATGGCTTTTTTGAGAATGACTTACAGCAGTCTTTATGATTCACATAGTCTTGGGTAGGGAACGTCTACTAAGTGTGGTCAGTTTCAAGGACTTATTGGAGTTATTTTGAATTATTTCCTTTCTGTCCTAAGGAGCTTTCCTGCATGACAGAATGTTTCAATCAGAGAACAAACTGCTACACAGTACTCTACTGCACTCATCCCTCAAGTTCTTACATTATTTCTGATCTTTTCCCATAATGATCTCTGAGCTTTGGTGACTATAGATGTCCACCTATGGCTTATAATTAGTCCACCATGCCACAGTAACAGTCACTTGTTCTCAGAATGTTTACTAATGGCAATGAGTTAAAACAGATAGCAATAGTCTATTAATGCAAACACAAATGTTTAGAAGGCATTTTGAAAGACATTTCACATAATTTGAGTAAACTAATTGGAGTTGCTTCTGGTCATTTTTGAGACTCTCCTCAGGCATAGATTTTGTCCTTGATTACAGTACTAGATGGGAACTTCCTCTAGTGGAGCAGGCCTTAAATCAAATTGGAAGGTTGTTAATCATACACATGTTAACTGTGGCACTACTGCACTAGCAGGCACATCCTGCCTTGTAACTCTTTAACATCATGGGGCCTCTGGTGCTATGAAAGCCAACAAACAAGTTGGGAATTTCAAGTTCAGTCTCAGCTTAATTTCTCCATGCTCTGTAGTCAAAGCATACCTACAGCAATAGGGCCTTATCATCTAGTTTTGACACACCACCAATTAACTTATATTATAATAGACTTTATAATTTTAGGGGGTTAAGGGGATTCTCTGCCCAATAATTCATAGAAGATAGCCCATCACTAGCACTGGGGTTTTAATTCAATAACCTTGTGGCCTATGAGCATTTCCTGTCTACCCATGTAGACTACCTTTTGTATTTAAACTCTTTAGCTGTTGATTTAGCAACCCATTTTTTTTTAATTAACCCAGACACTGTAGGGTCATAAATAATACTGTACCTAGTTGTCTTCAGTACAATTCTGTATATCAGTGTTGGAGAAATGGCTACCTCTGTTACTATTGATTTTTTTTTAAAGATTTATTTATTTATTATGTATACAGTGTATACTTCTGCTCCTGCTTGCATATATCCCTTCAGGCCAGAAGAGGGTGCCAGATCTCATTACAGATGGTTGTGAGCCACCATGTGGTTGCTGGGAATTGAACTCAGGACCTCTAGAAGAACAGCCAGTGCTCTTAACCTCTGAGCCATCTCTCCAGCCCCTACTATTGATTCTTTGTGGACACCCATGCATGACATTTAGTTGAGTGAGACCATTAATGGTTTTACCTGTTTCTTTCTTGCACAGAAATGCTTATAAGAGGCTTGTAGTAGTGTCCACTCACAAAGGCATATTTGCATATTTGTATCCCTAGCTGTTAGAAGTAGGCCCTATTAAGTGTACCTACCAAATTCTTACAGGAGAAGTTGCTTAATATATGTGTTCCATTAGGGCATTCATTTGTCAAGGCTATAATCAGGAAAAGGCCTCACATGTCAAAATAGCATGAAAAATATCAGACTATTTTATGGGACTACCAGTAGTTTTACTATTTTCCAATGTTTATTGACACTCTGTGGTAGTTTGAATGAAAGTGGTACCTATAGGCTCATAGGTGATGGCCCTATTTGAAAGAATTAGGATATATGACTTTGTTGAAGTAGGTGTATCCTTGTTGAATGAAGTGTGTCACTTGGGGTAAACTTTGGGGTTTCAACTGCTCAAGTCCTTATCTAATTTACTAGACGAATCACAGATGAACACAGAGGATGATAGCAAAATCTTCCCTTTTTGTTAAAATGTGTGTTTTACACAAACAAGTTCCTACTTAACACCATCTCAGACTCAGATACATTTCTACCTACACACAATAGAAGTCAGGCAAACTCTGCTGCAGCTTGCTGAAAACTCAACCCTTGTGCACTAATCTCAAATGCTGCAAATTTTCCTCTAAATATTTAAATGTTTCCAAGGCATCTCTGTATTCCCATGGTAGGCCCCAATCATCAAGCAGGCATGCCACTCCATACCACCCAAACTAAGACTGCCATACTGGGATTCTTCCCATAACCAATTCTAATGCTGATGTCTCAGATATAGTTTCAAGCCTTACCAGCCATAGCAAGAACCCCCAACTGCTGCTCTAACAAAAAAAGTACACAAATACACATCATACAGGAAATGTTGGCTGTAACAGAATTCCCTGCATGAATGCTTGCCCACCAGGCTGTCAAGCTTCAGTTGAATGCTTTGCTACCCAGAGCCAGGACCATGCATGCATTCTTCCCCAATTCATCTTTGATTTCATTGTGTCCCTGTTCAGATGCCAATTATGTTGTCTGAAAATATATTACCTAAGAAGACACAACATACATCTACTCATCCCATGTAGGGAACCTATAATAGACCAATGAACATATATACCACCAGAGTTCAATTTGCTCATTTGTGAATTGTGAATATTATTGGTGTTACTTATAGAAATATAAGGAGAGGGGTTACTTAAAGGAACAAAAATTACTCAAAGGCACCTGTGTCACTGAAAGCCCACCCCAGCACAGATGACAGCTCACCAAGTCTGAGAATATAGAGCACTCTGCACAACCATTAGACAGCTCAATGCATTGACAGTGACTTTTCCATGTGACTCAGCTAGTGTGCACCTCTTTCAAATGTCTTGGCTTGTCTCTGCTTCTTTCCTGGTTGCTTGTCTGGTATTTGTTTTTTGTTTGTAGCTTGTTTCTTCTGAGGGTGACTCAGCAGTCACTAATTACTGCTGGTTGTAGGGAAAGTAGTCAATTTCAGGGACTTCATGAAATTGTTTACCAACTATCTTAAAGACTTTCCCTGCAGGGTGGAATATTTCAGTCATGGAGGAAACTACTTTAGTACACTGTAATCCTGCATTCTGGGCCACATAATCTCTCGACACTTAAAAATTCTTTCATTTTCACTAAAAACAAAACTAAAGTATAGTCGGAAGTTTTCTCTGGTCTTTCCCAGTCTTGCAGCCACTCAGACCCATGTAAACACAGAGAGATTTATATTAGTTACAAACTGTATAGCCTAATGGCCCCGACTTCTTGATAGCTAGCTCTTATAACTTAACCCATTTTTATTAATCTCCAAGTTGCCATGTGGTTGTGGTTGTGGCTTACCAATACTTTCACATCTTGCTTCTCCTGATGGTGCTGGCACCTCCCTCCCCTTTCTTCTTTCTGTGTCTCTCTTCAATTTCCCATCTAGCTATACTTGACTTTTCATAAGCCAAATGGCTTTATTTACCAATTAATCAGAGAAACACATATTCACAGTGTATAGAAAGACATCCCACAGAACTTCCACTTTTCTGTCTAATAAAAAAAGAAAATTTTAACTTTAACATAGTAAAATTACATAAAATAGAACAGTTATCAAACAAGAATTACAGTTACAGTTTCTAGTCTATTTGTATTTGGCAAAAATTAAAGAAAATATTTTATCATCTATCCTGTATTTATGAGTCTAAAGTTTCACATCTAATTGATCTTTTATCGTAACCAAAGCAAATTATAATTATAACTATCTAGTCTTCAACTGCATCAAAAATTCGAGAAGGATATAATATTCCCTAGGTAAACAGGAAGAGCATTTTAAGCAGCTTCCAAAAATCTAGAATGACAGAGACAGCTGCCTGTCTGGGCATTCATCCAAAGTTTTTCTGCAACATTGGGGCATCCATCTTTAGCCAAGAGGCCTAGAGTTTTTTAGTCACTTTTCCCTGTGTCCTATATATTATTTGGCAATCTCCTCTGTGAAGCAGGAATGTGAAGAAGCATTTTGCCTTGCAAAGATCAGTGCTCACCTTCCTATGGGTCTAGGCAAGAGAAGTTCTTGCCTAAATGGCTATTTTTGCCAAGAAGAGGATAAACTCCATATGGAGTGTCTTTGATGCCCATCTTTCTCTTTGAAGTAAATTAGTGCTGCCAGGAGCAGACATATCTCACTGCCCAGAAAGTCTAAGTTTTTTAAATATTTTAAATGCCATATTATGTAGGTCTTTGAAATGTTTGAAGATTACCTACCAAATTGAAATATATCTATGTACGCCTAGAAAATTTAACTAACATGACTATAAGTTTGACTATCACAAAGGACTAATTATAAATCTGTATTTCTTAATTATCCATTACAATTTAAATGAGTTACATAAACACAATACCTTATATGAGAGTAGAAATATATATCATATAACAAAATTAACTTTAAATTTATAATAAGCTAAAATCTATAGCAGTGTAAAACATTTTAAACAAGTTGTTTCTCTTTAACAGTAGGTTCAATAATCTCCCCTTTTATTCTATCATACCTATATTTATCCCCTTTTCTTTTTTAGAAAGAGATTGCATTTATAATCAACTCCTTTTAAAAAAAATAAACATTTATAAACAATATTTTTGGAATTTGGGCATAGCTTCTCATACAACTTTCTGCTGGTTGAGGGTGCTGGCAATCTTATGGGGATCCTGAGAAAATTAAGAATTATACTCAAGTCCTGACTGGAGTAGTCTATGACCCTGCATTGTCTGAGCCAGTTGCCTTGAAGCTGTTTTTGGATGTTGGATTGTAGCATAAATCTTAAAGAATCTTATTAATAAAAACAAACCCAAGGCCAGTTATTGGGGTAAATGCTGGAAGATCAGAGAAGCAGAATAAGCCACAGCCACCTCACCTTGCCAATTCCTCAGTCGATCCTGTTTTCTCAGAGTGGAAGCTGCTGGGTCCTCATTCAAAATGAATCTCAGCTGAACTGCTGCTAAAAGCCTAAAAGCTTAACCAGACCAAAAGCTTCTAGTTTATGGTCTTATATACCTTTCTGCTTTTTTCCATCACTCTCTGGGATTAAAGGCATCAGTCACATGCCTGGCTGTTTCCAGGATGGCTTTGAACTCACAAAGATCTGTACCTCCAGAAGGCTAGGATTAAATGCCTGAGTGCCACCATTTTCTTGCCTCTGTATCTAGTGGCTGTTCTGTTCTCTGACCCCAGATAAGTTTACTAGGGTGCACAATATTTTGGAAAACACAATATCACCACATTGGATCATCTGGGCCATGGTGTCATCTGAGACCTTCCAGGGGGTCTTCGCTGATCAAACCATATTAGCCTAGAAGCAATGCACAGGTTCTCATCTTCTGTGGAAACAAAAGCAGAACCTCCTTTCCAAAGCATCATATCCTTAGACAGAAATTTTGAAGTCAAGGTAGCTCTAAAATATAGATATTGGTTTAACTCAGCAGCCTTTACAATCAAATGTTTCTCTCCAATTAAAATTCCCAAAGACAAAACAATCCAGACTCTTGGTGTGATTTCCATCTTTACATGGCTTAACTTTCATATTATTATCACTGTCTCTTTAAGGACTTTATTTTTAAAACTATTTATTCTTCATATAACCACATACACTCCTTTTCCTCTCTCTTCCAAGACTATGTACATTTTTACACACATTGTAAACCTTTTAGAGTTTTATTCTACCTGAATCTGTCTTATTATGAATCTATAATCCTTTTCTTAATGGGAGAAATTTTAAAGTAATAAACTGTGTGACTAGGACCTTGGCTATTGACTCCACCCTCCTCAGTTTCCCAACATGGCAGAGGTAATTCACTACCAGCTCTGGGAGCCATATTTGCTACCGACTCTGGGAAGTAGTGGGCCTATGCCTCAATTCAGTAGTATATAGCCCAGAAACCTTTTTTTTTTTTTTTGTACTAGCAAAAGCTAAATCCACAACACAGTATGCTGTGTAGCTTGGAGATGCCACCATGTTCTGTGTCGGGAATCTGCCATGCTGCTTAGCTTATGGCACCTGGTGGCAAGCTCCATCTGGCAGCTATTGGGAGATGAGTCTGTATGTTGCTACTGGCATAAAACTGCAAGACTAGGAATCCTGGTATGGCTCCATTTCTGTGTATTCAGAATCTTTAAGCTTTCTTATGTCTATATGGATCAATGCCCAATGGTGAGCACCAAATGTAGTTGGAAAGTTTCTCCTGTCCCACCTGGTCCCACAGCTGCTCAGACACAAGTAAACACACAGAGGCTTATATTACTTAGAAACTCTTATGAAGAGCCATCATAACCACAACATCTCTTGTAAAGGAAAACATTTAATTAGGGCTGGCTTACAGTTTTAGAGGTTCATTCTATTATCATCATGGCAGGGAGCATGTAGTATGCAGGCAGACATGGTGCTGGAGAAATAGCTGAGAGTTCTACATCTGGACGCTCAGGTAGCAGGAAGAGTAAGAGATGCTTTTCCTGGCTTGGACTTTTGAAACCTCAAAACTCACCTCACAGGGCTACACTTCCTCCAACAAGGCCACACATACCCCATCAAGGCCATGCCACCTAATCCTTCTCTAAGCCATTACTCAATGACTAAGCATTCAAACATATGAGCCTAAGGGGGACATTCTTATTCAAATCACCACAGGTGATATCCTTACTTTGGTCTGTCATGAGTTGACTAGACATTTGTGTTGTTTCTGCTCAGGGAAAATTTTTATTACACAACAGTTTGAAATGTGTGGCACGTATATTACCCAAAATTGATCGAGTTATTTCTTAAGGTTTGTTCTGGTTATTTATCAAATTTTCCTGTTTTATTTTACTTTATTACATTCCTTCTCTTTCTCTCTTTCATTTCACACTCTCCTCTTCCCTCTATTTTATTTCCTTTCTTTCTTTTTCTCCTAGTGCTGGGAATTAAGCCCAGCGCATCACATATACTACACAAACATACTACCATTCTGCTACACTCTCAATTTTTGTGTTTCATGCTTGAAATATTCATTATTTGCCAAAACTGTAGGATCACAGCAAAATTGAGTAGAAATAGTTCTTTCACAAATGAGTCTTTGCCCTACTATGGACATCTACCAAACAGATGCTTGCTGTATTGATTTCCATTCTCATTGTTCTGACCAAGAAGCAAATTAAGGGAATGATATATTTGGGCTTGTCATTTGAGAGTACAAACCATTAGGAAGGCCTAGTGCAAACCGATGAGACTGTTTTTTACATACCAGTGAGGAATGAATCAAAGACAGGACAGAAAGACAACCTGAGCATAAAACTCAAGCCTCTCTCCCCTCAGTAACTCACTTCCTCTAGCTATGTTTCTACAAACTCCCAGTGCAGTACTTTCTTGTGGCTCTGAACCTTCTAGCATTCTCCACTGATCTAGATGTCTTAGTCTCCCTGATGCAACATGGTCTTATTTTCCAACTTTGTTCTTATTCAACATGTTGTTGGGTTGTTTGAGCTTTTTGCCTTTCCATACAAGCTTTAGAGGCAATTGTCAATATTTGTAACAATATTTGTAAAACTTTTGATTAGAATTAGATTTTGTAATGACTGCATTTTTATATTTATTTCTAGATTTGGGGAAACACTTAAAGCAGTTGACAAAGCAGACTGAATACAGTCTGTAAAGGCATACTTAATATAATTAACAATTGAAGTAAATGCAAGAAAATAGTGAATCCTAGAAGAAAAATTATTAATTATTATCAAACTCAATTTTTAAATAGAAATAGGCCTCCAAATCCATGTGCCTTCTTAGACAAGCTGAAGACATACATATGGCACATCATTCAGCCTTATCTCACCTTCCTTTGACTATGTGATCATTGTTCTGTATTATGTCTTGAAACTATGATATACAGATTCTCACAGTCTGTTCCAGACCTACTGAATTAAAAGAAACTGTCACAGGTCAGCTCTCACTATTTTAAAATATTTTAAACATATCTTTAATTCCTTCAAATAATGGTGATAGTGTTTACAGCTTGGAATGATTACTAACCCTAAATCATAACAAAAGGTCACCTGATTATGTTATAATTACTACAGCTGGTAGCTAGCTATTAACAACAACAACAAAAATACTTGTATCTCAGCAGAAGAAACCATATTGAGAGTGTTCTGGGACATGAAACAGACAGCAATAAAGTTGCAGTTTGGATACCCAGAATACGTCTAAATAGAAAGAAAGTAGTAAACTTCTTTACTGTAGATTAATTCTATACCTAGAAAATGAAAGCTAAACAAGCAGGGCATTTTCAACAAAAGGTATTGCATTTTTGACAGCATAAGGAGGTCATCAAGGCAACAAACAAAGAAAATCTAACAAATGCAAGAGATCTCAAAGGTGAGTCAATTCACTGTCCCTCTCCTCTTTTCATATTTAGTTTGTTACTTCTAGAATGAGGATCCCTGCAGTTTCAAAATCCTAAAAAAACACATGTTGGATGACAGAGGCCCTAAAGGAAAGGCAAAGTAAAACAAAACAAAAACAGGCAGAGTCTATATGGAAGAACAAAACAGTGAGTAACAGGCCATGTTTCATACAGATTATGCCAATGTGAAGCTCCTTAGACTTAGTTGACTGGGCTCAAAGTAATATTACACAATTTGATTTTGTTATGAATAAAAATAAATTATTTCCATGGTAAGATAACACCATTTAACATCTCAAATTATTTTTACATATTTTATATAATTAATATTCTTTAATCAATGTTTATTAGCCATATAATTAGACAAAAGTATAATTTTGAAAACCAAGAGCTGACAGAGGCAAAACAGGGAAGCTCAACCACATAGGAGAGAGATTCTTTTTTTTTTTTTTTTTTTTTTTTTTTTTTTTTTTTTTTGGTTTTCTGAGACAGGGTTTCTCTGTGTAGCTTTGCGCCTTTCCTGGAGCTCACTTGGTAGCCCAGGCTGGCCTCGAACTCACAGAGATCCGCCTGGCTCTGCCTCCCGAGTGCTGGGATTAAAGGCGTGCGCCACCACCGCCCGGCAAAGATTCTTAAGGATGCCTTAAAATCACTATGCTCAAAAAATTGGATAAGTAATTATACACATTTATAATGTACATATACCATGATAAGACTCATAGTTGTTAATTAGAAACTAAAAAGATTAAAATAGATATCAGATAACAAATTTATGAAAATTACAAACCTAAAACTTTGGGTATTTATATTATTTTACATATATAGGCGAGAGAAAGACACAGAATTAAGTGATTATAACAGCCACTTTGTAAATAAAAACTACCAAGTTACCTGAAACATTTTATATTAATTTTTTTCTGTTTCTTGTTATAGATGTGCACAGCCTCTCACTGAAGCTAAAATCTTATAATCAGAATCTGTTTTAGGTAGATATTTTCTAGGATGAGATTATCTAATATACATCTACACAGCAATGGACAATACTGCTCACATTATGTGCTGAGAAGTCTTGGTTTGGCTACACCTTTTCTCCTAGAAGCTCCTCTCCACTAAAACATCACATCTTATCTTCAATCTTAGTCAGCAGAAGGAAGAAATGTCTCCCCAAGAATGGAGTCCTCTTTGCATATCGGATTGCTTAGCCTTGTGCAGAGAATGATATCTCCAGCATAAGTCTTGAAGGCTGCTTTTGGTATTGTTTCTAGGGTTCTGGCAGAGAAAAGCCCATGATGGTGACACAATATGGCTTTCTGGTCACCTTTCCCTTCCCTAGTGCCTTTTGTCTACATTTATTGTTGTTCCATCCTTAATAGGAAATGGTCTGAAAGCATTGAAGTTTAACTAAGGGTTTAACTAAGGGTCTTATTACTAATATTGATGTAGATTGTGTTGTCTGTCCATTGTTATCACCCAGTGGTAGCATGTTGGGTGACTATTAGCTCCAGCTAAAAATCCAGCATACGTATAACCCAGCCTTTGATGGTCAGTGACATTCAAGTTCACCCTGCTATTCTAAAGCCTGCTTTCTTTTATTATTATAGAAATTAAATATCAGCTGGGGGTGGTGTCACATGACTTTAATCCCAGCACTCAGGAGGCAGAGCCAGGTGAATCTCTGTGAGTTAAAGGCCAGCCTGTTCTACAGAGTGAGATCCAGGACAGGCACCAAAACTACTACCCTGTCTCAAAAAACTAGAAAAAAAAAAAAAGAAATCAAATATCCCTCTACAGTCCCTTCCAGGAAACTTCTACGTTCATTAAACCCATTATTAGTTGGTCATGGTTTGAGTAATGCTTTATTGACCTTTTTATTTATCTAGAATATTTACAAGACTTTTGCTGTATTAGTATTTCTATAAAAACCATCTTAACAAAATGAATTTCACAGAGAACTGTCAATGGGAACAAAGTGGCAAGATTAGCAAAACATACTATCTGTGCTTGTGCTCAGAAAGAATATCTTCACTTTAGGTAGAAAAGAATAAGTTTGATTGTTAATTTGCCAATGAGCCTATTGCTATTCTTCTATCAGCTGTGGAAACCTCATTTCCCTCCTGCCAGCTGCTCCCTAAAAGCCCCTGCTGAGCACCAATTACTGCTTTAACACAAAGCCCCTGAAATGGGAGCCATGGCAATTACCCTGATCTGTCACAGTAAAAGCCTAACTATAAAGGCTTCTTTTAAGGCACTGAAATTAAGTAGTTTGGTGTAAGACCAGGGCAATTTGGACAGTTGCAATAGTGAAAGAAAGGAGGAACACCTGTGTCCAGGCAAAAATTGAAGACTTGTCAGCAAAGCAGGGCGTGACGACAGAAAATTGGGTGCATATTTTCTGGGTACATGCACAGTGTTACCTAAAAAAAAAATTGTCCTACATAGAATGTTATTGACAAAACATTTCAAGTCTCTAGTCTCATGATTGAGGATCAAAATCCAAGTTATTTTTACCTTTTGGCCAAGAGAAATATCAGATATCATTAAGTATATTTCTTCTGCATTTATGATTAAAATTTTCAGGTAAACAAAAATAATTTTCACAAGCCTCTGTCATAAGCACCAACTGCTTATGTACCAATATGGCAGTGAAAATATGCTGATACACACCCATGTCTCTGATTTAGAAGAGTAAGAATGAAAAAATAATACCTGCTATGTTGAGGAAAGTGTTAAACCAATAACAAGAAAGTAGATGAATTATGAAAGTGAAGAAATGAGTGTTGGGAAGGGATGTATAACATAGTTTTGATTGTCATGTGGTTTCAGAAAAAGGCTGTTTAAATACAAGCTTGAAACACTGAGGGAGTTAGTCATACAGACACTTGGAAGGATAGTTGTTTCTGGAGGGCTTCTCTCCAGCTTCCACCAAGCCCCACAGTCCCACAATCCACATATAAAATAATCACTCAGATGCTTATAATACTTATAAACTGTATGGCCATGCCAGGCTTCTTGCTAACTGTTCTTATATCTTAAATTAACCCATTTCTATACATCTATACCTTGCCACATGGCTGGTGGCTTACCGGCGTCTTTACATGCTGCTTGTCCTGGTGGTGGCTGCAGTGTCTCTCCCTCCTTTTTCCTGTTTCCCCAAGTCTCCTCTCTCCTTGTCCTGCCTATACTTCCTGTCTGGTCACTGGCCATCAGTGTTTTATTTATATAGAACGATATCCACAGCACTTCCCCTTTTCTTCTTTTTTTAAAATGGAAGGTTTTAACTTTAACATGGTAAAATTACATATAACAAAACAATTATCAAGCAAGAATTACAGTTACAATATTAAAGAAGATGTCCTATCTATCTTATATTTGTGGATTTAAGGTTTTATATCTAACTTATCTTTTATCATAACTGAGGAAATTACAACTATCTAGTTTTCAACCACATCAAAGACCTGAGAAGGAACATAATGGTACCTGAGAAATGGTAGATGGATGCAAGCAACTTTCGGGGATCTTGTAAGAGTAGACCAAGACAGCTGGCATCCTGGACAGTCACCTAATGTTTCTCAGCATTGTTGGTGCATTTAAATTGGCTATGGGCCTAGAGTATCTGACAGACCATTTTTAGAAGCAGGAATTCTGAGAGATCATCTTACCCTGTCTTGGCAGAGTACAGTGGTCGCTTTCCTTGTGTCCCGCTTGTCCAGAAAGAACAGCATTGTATTTATACTGTCAGCCGTCAAGGCAAGGGCAGTTCTTTGCCCAGTAGGCCATTTTGTGCCAAAAAGACAAACTTCCAAATGGAAATGTCTTAGAAGCCCAACATTCTCTCAGGATCAATTGGTACAGCCAGGAGCAATTGTGTCTCACGTCAACAGAACTTTAAGTTATTTAAATGCCATATTCTCTAGGTCTATGAAATGTTTGAAGATTACCTATCTATCTGAAATATATCTATGTATACCTAGAAGACTTAACTAACATGGCTACAAATATGATTATCATAGATGACTAATTATTAATCTATTTTTAATTATCCATTACAATTTTAAATGAGTTAAACATAATACCTCAAACAAGAATAGAAATATATACTGTATATATATATATATATATATATATATATATATATATATATATACAGTATAACAAAATTAACTTCAAGTTTGTATCAATAAACTAAAATTTATACCAATGTAAATCATTTTAAACATAAACTAAAATCTATACCAATGTAAAACATTTTAAACAAGTTGTTCTTTAAAAGTAGGTTCATTAATCTACCCTTTTATCTTATCATCGCTATATTCTCCTATATATCTATATCATATCCCCTTTTCTTTTTTAGAAAGAGATCACATTTATAATCATTCTGTTTTAAATAAAAATATTGTTTTTTCTCTATCCCCCACCAAAGGGCTCTTCTGATTTGGGACATAAGAATCTCTTAACCATTTTTTTTTAAAGCAATATGTCTGGGTTTAGAGGGGGAGTGAGCCAATTCCACTTCTAAAGCCAGCTTGGTTTATTTGGGAATTTGGGCGTAGCATCTCTTACTACTTCCTGCTGGAGGGAGGGCACTGTATCTTATGGGGACACAAAGAAAATTTTAGGCCTATGGGGTAGTCCTTGAGGCTGTATTGTGTGAACCAGTTGCCTTGAAACTGCTCTGGATGTTGGATCATCTGGGCCATGGTGTCATCCCAGACCTTTCAGGGGGTCTTGGCTGGTGAAACCTGATGTATCTTAATATGGAACAAATCCACAGCCTCTGACTTTCTGTGGAAACAAAAGCAGAACCTCTTTTCCAAAGCAACATATCCTTAAATCCAAATTTTGAAGTCAAGGTACCTTTAAAATATACATTTTGGCATAACTCAACAGCTTTTGCAATCAAATGTTTTACTTCAGTTATGAATATCAAGTGAACATAATCCAGATTCTCTGTGTGGTAGCCATCTTTACGTGTCTTATTTTTTATATTACCTTGAGCCTATTGCTTTAAACTGCACCATTCTAAGACTGAAACAGTGCTGTGGCTGCTTGTTCCGCCCACTTCAGCTTTGCAACATGGCAGTGGTACATTTTCTGCCAGCTCTGGGAGTCATCAAGTCTCAGAAATAGTGGGTCTAAGCTTTTATCAAAGCAGCGTGTAGCCCAGAAACCTTTTTTTTAAATAATAGTAAAGACTAAATCTACCACATAGCTTAATGTGTCACTGGCAGACACCTCATTTCTGCCATACTGCTGGTCAAACGCACACGCCAGTAACCTGCCAGTGTTCAAACATGCGTTTTGCAGCGTCTAGCTGCCCATATGAGACAAGAAGCAGGAACCTGGTTTTTGCTCTGTTTAGAATGGTTATTAAATATTTTTAGGTTTAAGGAGGAAACTCGAGCCATTGGGTGCCATTTGTTGCTGGAGGGCTTCTCTCCAGCTTCCACCAAGCTCCACAGTCCCACAATCCACATATAAAATAATCACTCAGACGCTTATAATACTTATAAACTGTATGGCCATGCCAGGCTTCTTGCTAACTGTTCTTATATCTTAAATTAACCCATTTCTATACATCTATACCTTGCCACATGGCTGGTGGCTTACCGGCGTCTTTACATGCTGCTTGTCCTGGCAGTGGCTGCAGTGTCTCTCCTCCTTCTTCCTGTTTCCCCAATTCTCCTCTCTCCTTGTCCTGCCTATACTTCCTGTCTGGTCACTGGCCATCAGTGTTTTATTTATATAGAATGATATCCACAGCAGATAGTCAAAGCAATAAGAAGAATATAAGAAAAGACAGTGCAAGATACTGCATGAGGCACAGTGAGACCATTTTCACTAGCAAAAAAATGATTTTCACTGGAGAGTAGTTGATAACTAGATAAATATAAAATGTGGACTTAGAAGATTTGAAAAGCAGAGAATTTTATTTTTAGTTCAGCAAGATCCCACTACTGAGGAGGAAAACAAACAAACAAAAAAAGCAAAATTGTCCATTAAGAATATTCTTCTCATCCTATATTTAAACAAGAGAAGGGAAATTAGCCATCATTGTCTAGTTCCTGATACTTATTTAAAACCAATGGTGCTCAATAGAGGATACCCAAAGAAGCCAATAAAACAAGTGGTGCTGACAAAGCTTGACATGCACCTGCATGAGAAAGAACTAGATTTGTTCCTTTCATCTTGCATCAAATCAACTTGAAAGTTAACCAGACACCACAATTTAAAGCTTGTGACACCGAAAATGTTATAAGAAAACACGAGGAATGTTCTTACAGACATTAGAATCTACTCAGGTAAGAACTTAAACAGTGCAGGAACTAGCCAAATGAACTAATAGGTGGGGAAACATACAATTAATTTTTTTCTGCTCAGAAAAAAGTATCTACCAGCAGAACAACAATAACCAATAGAATGAGAGAAAAACTTTAGCAACTGTGTTTCACACAGGGAACTAATCTCCAGATATTACAAGGAAATGGAAAAATAAGACATCAGAGTAAAACAACCCGACAAATCACAAATTGGCTAATGTAATGAATAGAGAGCTCTCAAAAGAAGAAATACAAATGGCCAATATCTGCTTTAAAAACTAATCAATCTCTCTAATCATTAAAACTTATTTAAAAAACCACCTCACCCCAGTCACAATGTAGTTTGGATGAAAATAGGTGACATAGGATTATACATTGGGATGCTTTGTCCCCATTCAGTGGGACTGTTTGGAAAAGGTTGGAAAAAGTGCCCTTTTAGGAGAGGGTGTGTCATTGGGGAAAAGTGTCCTAAAAGGCCATACAATTCCCAGTTATCACTGTTTCTCTGTATTATGTTTTCAGATCAAGATTTAAGCTCTTAGCTACTGTTATCACTGCCAGCCTGTTGCCATGCTTCCCAACATAATGGCAATGAATTCATACTGTAAAATTCTAAGTCACAGTTACTGTCTGTTTTTTATGTCAACTTGACAGAAGCTGGAGTCATTATAGAGGAATGATCCTCAAGATCCAAATGTAGAGCTGTGTGATGGTGGTGCACGCCTTTAATCCCAGCACTCAGGAAGCAGAGCAAGGTGGATCTCTGTGAGTTTGAGGCCAGCATGGTCTACAGAGCAAGATCCAGGACAGGCACCAAAACTACACAGAGAAATCCTGTCTCAAACAACCCCCCCCCCAAAAAAAAAAAGATTCAACTATAAGGTATTTTCTTAATTAGTGATCAAAGGACAAGGGTCCAGTACATGATGCGGTGAGGGCATCTCTGGGCTGGTGGTCCTGGGTTCTATAAGAATGCAGGCTGAGGAAGCCAGGAGAAGCAAGCCAGTAAGCAGCACTACTCCATGGCTTCTGTATAAACTCATGCTTCCAGGTTCCTGCCTTGTTTGAATTCTTGTCCCAACTTCCTTTGATGATGAACAGTGATATCAAAGTATAAGCTAATTAACTCTTCCTCCCCAACATGCTTTTTAAAACCTTGAGTAAGACACTATTGTAAATGATCTCTATGTTCTATAAGGTGCCTTGATTATGGTGCATTATGACAGTCAAAGGAAAATAATTAAGACATCTATCATCAAGAAATCTTATATTTTGGGGAAAGAAGAACCTGTATTCACTGCTGATGGTAATGAAAATTAATACATTCATTATGTAAATCAGTGTGGTAGTACCTAAAATTTAAAAGTAGAACTTCATCATAACCCTCCAATACCATTCCTGGTCATATATTCAAAGAACTTCATATCTTACCACAGACAAACCTATATATCCATGTTTATTGCTGCTGTATCTAGGACAGAAAAGAAATGAAAGTAGACTACATGTCCATCAAAAGAAGATATTGTACATATATATGTAATACTATTGAATTATAAATTAAAAATGAAGTCATGGTATTTACAGGAAATTTTATTCATCTGGAGAGATTAATATTAAGTAAAATGACTGCGGTGTTTAAATATCAATGGCACCATACACTCATGTGTTTAAATGCTTGGCCCAAAGGAAGTGGCACTATGAGGAGATGGGGCTTTGTTGGAGTAGGCATGGACTTGATGGAGGAAGTGTGAACTGTGGAGGCAGGCTTTGAGGTCTCATACATGCTCAAGCCACACCCAGTGTGATAGTTCACTTCCTGTTGCATATGGTTCAAGAAGTAGAACTATCATTTCCTTCTCTAGCAACATGTCTGACTGCATGTTGCCATGCTTCTTGCCATGACAATAATGGACTAAATCTCTGAAACTGTAAGACAGCCCCAATTAAAAGTTTTCCATGATAAAAGTTTCGTGGTCATTGTGTCTCTTCATAGCAATAGAAACCCTAATTAAGACAATAATCTGAACTTAAAAATTAAAAACTTTCTCCTCATATACAAAAACCTAACCCATGATAGATGTTTACATAGGTGTACACAGGTATAAGTATGAGTAAAGTATAGATGTTTAGGAAATAGATAAGGAGGGTAATACTTGGTGACAAGAAAGAACAAATCAGACAAAAAGAATCATGAGTCATGAAAATGGATACAAAGCTATTTTTTCTAGTTTTAACCCCTTCATTGTTTGTTTTTCCTTCCCCATGGTATGCTTGTGAATTCAACTTTCTATGTACTGATATATCAAGAACTATATCTATTTCTCTTTGACAATTAGGTTTTCTCTTCAATTCCATTGTCCATTGTGAAATAGCAATGAGACATGATTAGTCACTGGATACATTTGTCATATGAGAGCCGCTGGTAGCAAAAGGCACTGGGAGTATGCAGCAGGTGACAACTAGTGTTCAAAAGATCAACCTAACAGAACCAAGTGTTCTGCTGGAGGACTAAGTAGTCATGCAAGGCAAATTGTAATTATTGCTTTTTGAATGAATTGGCTGTTTCTTGTTGCTAACTTCTCATGTAATTACAGCTGTGATGTCCCCATTATCATGAATTTTCATAAAATGTATATATGTAATTTCATGATTACATCTCAACCTTATGGACATATATATCTGTGAGTGGTCAGAAATATGACTTTTCATATAGCTGTATAAATTTGATATATTGAAAATATAGCAGGATATGCTTCATAGCCAGATCCATTGTCCCATGAGACTGTAGATACTCAAAGTCTGCTTTGTTCCTTTTGCTCAAATGTGTTAGTTCTATGTTAAGAAAATAGTAATCTCTCCTCAGTCTAATACAAACTACATGCTTTTAGTTCATTTTTTACCTCAGAGCAAGTTAAAACTAGGCTAAAGGTCTTTGTATATAGATCATCAGTTTAAAAATTTATAGTTATGCACAAGGTCAGAGTTGCAGGTGTCTCACCAAGGATACTAACACAAAACACTGTAAGAAAAGTCTGCCAATTCTGCTTGCCAAAACTGCTGATAAAAAGCTATGTCTCAGAGTTTATTGCACTGAGCACTGAGCCCCCTCCCTCTGTTCCTGAGACCTTAGAACCTTGTGTTACTATGGTAATGGCTCTGTTTCTTATCATCTATTCTAGGAATATGCTAGGACATTGAGGGAATTGAAACTTTTCTTGGGATTGCAAGGAGTCTCCTGTTAGAAATGTAAGGAGTCAGGCAAGAGAGTAGCTAAGAAGGAGAACTGGCTTAGAAAAATAAAATGAATAGACTGAAAGAACACGATGTACAAAGATTTATTTGATATCTCTCAGATCAGATACTCAGAGTCTTGTAAGCATCTTTCCCTGGACACTGGGAGAAATCACTATGGGGAAGATACCTGAGGGTTTTTTGATATTTGTTTGTCAACTTAGTAAGAAAATCTTATTTAAAAGGAAATTATTCTGTAAAAGGTGATATTTTAACCTAGATTTTATCCTTTTATTCTTCCATTTATAGGTATATCAAGTAATTCTATTATAGTGTATTTAATAAGTAAAGTACATTGCTATGCATAAAGTAAAGCAGTTCCTAAAACAAAATAGTAATAGAAGAATCTTTTTATATTGAGTCTAAATAAAAAGATGGAGGCTGAAGTAAATTTATATCAACTAAGAGGATAGGAAGTAGTTGGACTCAAGGTACATTTTGAAAATGACATTTTAACATGTGGTAAGAAACAAAAAGTTAACTTGAATAGACATAAGTATTTTGTTACTTTAAAAGAATAAAAGGTACTACTCTAAAATTGTGAAGATTTTCAGAAAAACAACATTGGAGGGAAAACCAGTAATTCTATTTTATACATTCTAACACTATGAGAAATGTATTACCAAGTATACATAGGAAGAACACTCAATGGTTATACATGTAAAAATAACATTCAAAGAAGAGATTGTGAATTTGAGGGGGAGTTGTGCAGACACAGGGGGAGCAGGAGGGAGATATGGATAGGAGGAATTGGTATAAATGCTTACTCATGAATAAAATTCTCAAAAAATTAAACTGATAAAAAGTTTATCAGTTTGTTGATAAATGTTATCAACAATTCTGAATACTTTTTGTTGTGTGTGTGTGTGTGTGTGTGTGTGTGTGTGTGTTTCATTTTGAGAATGTATTACAATGTTTCTCCCTTCTTTTTTCTCTCTCTCTCCAAAACATCATGTATACCTGTTTCTGTTCTTCAAATTTTTGGATTCTCTTTTGATCATTTGTTATTGAAGATATTTATGTATTTGTACATACTTATATATTCCTCTATAAAACCTGATTAATCCATATAATGTTACTTGTATGTACATTATCAGGACTGGCCATTTGGCATTTGAAAACCAGTTGGTGTACTCTTTCCTTGGGAGGACCAACTCTACTGCTCCTAGCTTTATTCTATATTGGATTTAGACCTAATGGAAGTTCCCCATTGAGTTTCGCATGTTTATTGTTCAACTCATGTTTGGGCAGCCATGTTGACAGAACTTTGCAGATAAAACTTCTGATATTACTATTACTAGCAGACACAACCTCACAGCAAACTCCCTGATCCTCTGGCTCTTACAATATTTTTGCCCCCTCTCCTACAGTGTTCCATGAACATTGGGTGCTGCAGTGTTTTGTAGGTGTATCCATTGAGACTATGCACCACAACTCTGCATTACAATTGGTTGTGATTTTCTGTATTGGTCTCTTTCTGTTTCAAAGAGGTATTTCCTTAATGAGGGGTGAGATTACTAGATTTTAAGAGAACAACCAACTCTTGTCATGTAGAATCTTGATTCATCATTTCAAAATCATGAAACTACAAACATATGATCAAGGAAAAAATTCAAGGTACTGGAAAAGTAGATATGAGGAGCAGTGTGGAAGAGAGAAAACAAATAAGAAAGGAAAACTCAAATCATGCTGATGTTGCTCAGGAGAAACTACTGAAAAAAAAACTGTGATAATAATTGTCATGGAGTGTGGGATGACTCATCCCTAACAGGCTTGAGGGCCAGCCTGCTCAAATCAGTAAATAAGATACTTTCTGAGAGTCATCCTGGGTTTCCCTAAGGGCCTTAGTAGCAGCAGCTGAGACATGATCTGGAGATGACCTGGACCAATGAGAGGCAGCCATGTCACACTAACAGATGCATATTCATCAAATCTTTTTCCCAGGGTGGGGTAGAGTGTATATAAGGCTTGCCTCTTCCAAAATAAACAAAGCTTGTTGTTTCAACATTCCCCCAGAGTCTGTGTTGTTGACTCTGTGGCTACTTGGCCCCCTCTTCCAAATGGAACAACAGCATAGAACCCTGCCACATCTAGTGCCAAAACCTGGGACACTGGATGCTTGAACATTGTCTGTTTGTCTCCCTTTACTCATATGTGGTGCTAGTTGAGCACTCCCTTGAGCCGTGTATTTTGGTGAGTAGGCTCCTCTACATTGTGCGCTTTCTATGCCTTCAGCAGGTAAATGCTGGGACCCCCACTTTCTTTTTTTTTATTTGTCTTGTTTGTGAATCTGTCTGTATAGTATGGTGGCACATACTTTTGTTCAGGCTTACCTGGTGTTTCCATAAAAGGGTTGGACCCTCAGGAAATGGAGCCACAGTCTGAATATTTTTAGTTGTGTAAGTGTATGTGTGTGTATGTGTATGTTCATGAGTTCATGTCTGAGCGTGTGGGCTATGAAGATGATAGAGGTCCTTAAAGTGAAAATAAAAAAAAAAAATCCCCAAAAGAAATGGAGGAGAAGACAACCAAAAAAATTGGAGGAAATCAATAAATCTCTTGAAGAAAAACAAGAAAAAAAAAAAACCAAGCAAATGAAACTGTTCAAAACCTGAGAATGGAAATACAAGTAATAAAGAAAACATTAACTGAGGGACTTATGGAAATAGAAGACTAACTGCAAGCATATACAACAGAGTACTTGAGATAGAAAAGAGGGTCTCTGGTATTGCAGATAAGAGAGAGAAAATAGATTCATTGGTGAAAGAAAATGTTAAATCTAAACAATTCCTAACACAAAATGTCCAGAAATCTAGGACACTATAAAAGTATCAAACCTAAGAATTATATGATTAGGAGAAGAAGAATGCCTGCTCAAAGGCCCAGGAAATATATTCAACAAAACCATAGAAGAAAGTTTTTGCAACCTAAAGAAGGATACACCTAAAAATGTACAGCAAGATTATAGAAAACAAAATAGACTGGATCCTTACCACATAATAATCAAAACCCTAAAAATACAGAATAAAGAATATTCCTAAAAACTGCAAAGGAAAAAGGCCAGATAACATATAAGCCAGATGTATCCAAATTATTCCTGACTTCTCAGTGGTGATTCTAAAAGCCAGAACCTGGAAAGACCACTTGTAGACTCTAAGAGACCATGGATGCCATCATAGACTACTATATCTAGTAAACCATTCAATCATCACAGATGGAGAAAACAAGACATTTCATGACAAAGTCAATTTAATTATTATCTATTCATAACACCAGCTCTACAGAGAGTATTAGAAGGAAAACTCTCAAACAAGGAAGGTAACTACACTCATGAAAATATAGGCAATAGATAGCTCATATGAGCAAAACCTAAAGAAGGGACACATATACACTCACACACTCACCCATACACCACCACCACTAATACCACCACCACCAACAAATTATAGGAATTAATCAGTAGTCAGTAATATTTCTCATTATCAATGAACTCAATTAATCAATGAAAAGACACAGGCTAACAGAATGTGTACAAAACCAGGATCACCCTCTCTGTAGCATACAAGAAAAACATCTCAACATGAAATAATTGGCATTACCTCAGAGTAAGGGTTGGAAAAAGATTTTCCACAAAAATGGACTGAAGCAAGCTGGTTTAGGTATCTTAATATCTAATAAAATAGGCTTTACACCAAAATTAATCAAAAGAGATGGAGACGGACATTTTATATTCATCAAAGGACAAATCCACCAAGATGGGGTTTTGATTCTGAACATCTATACCCTAAATACAAAGGCATCCACATTTGTAAAAGAAACACAAATAAAGCTTAAATCATATACAAAACACCACACATTAATAGTAGGAGACTTCAACACCCCACACTCACCAAGGGTAAGGTCATCTACTAGAAACTAAGCAGAGAAATAAAGGGACTAGCAGATGTTAGGGCTCAAATGGACATAACGTATATATGCAGAACATTTCACTGAAACATAAAACACTATATCTTCTCATCACCTCATGGAACCTTCTCCAAAATTGATCACATACTTGGTCACAAATAAAGTCTTAACAATAAAAAATACAGTAACTCCCTGTGTATATCAGATCAGCATGGATTAGAATTCACATTAAACACCAACACAAACCTCAGTAAGTGAACAAACTCAGGAAAATGGAAAAACTCTCAAGAGAATTATCACTGCGTCAAAGAAGTAATAAAGAAAGAAATTAGAGACTTGCTATAATTCAATGAAAATGAATGTAAACATACTCAAACTTATGGGATACATTGAAAGCAGTGCTAAAAGGAAAGTTCAGAGCTCTAAGTGCATTTATAAAGAGTTTGCAGAAATTTCATACTAACAACTTAACAGCAAAATGTAAAGCACTAGAACAAAAAGAAGCAAATGCACCCAAGAGGAGTAGATATTAGAAATATCAAATTCAGGGATGAAATCAATAAAATAGAAACAAAGAGAAAAATACAAAGCATCAATGAAGCAAAGAGTTGGTTCTTTGAGAAAATCAATAAGATAGACAAACCCTTATCCAAACTAACCAAAAGGCAGAGAGAGAGAATCCAAATTAACAAAATCAGAAATGAAAAGGGGGAGATAACAATAGACACTGAGGAAATTCAGAGAATGATTAGTCATACTTCAAAAATCTGTACTCCACAAAATTGGAAAAATCTAAAAGCAATGGACATTTTTTTCAATAGATACCACCTACACAAATTAAACCAACATCAGATAAACAATTTAAACAGACCAATAATCCTTAAAGAAATAGAAACAGTCTCCCAAACAAGAAAAGCCCAGGGCCAGATGATTTCAGCACAGAAATCTACCAGAATTTCAATGAAGAGCTAATATCGCTACTCCTGAAATATCCCACAAAATAGGAACAGAGAGACCATTACCAAATTCTTTTTAGACTCAAACCAAACTGACTTAACAAAGAAAGAGAATTACATACCAATCTCTCTCATGAACTGTTTTTCTGCCTTGCCCACAGTTAGGACAAATCTCTGTCACCTGCCAGTCCCACAGCCGCTCAGACCCAACCAAGTAAACACAGAGACTTATATTGCTTACAAACTGTATGGCCATGGCAGGCTTCTTGCTAACTGTTCTTATAGCTTAAATTAATCCATTTCCATAAATCTATATCTTGCCATGTGGCTTGTGGCTTACTGGTGTCTTCACATGTGGCTTGTCATGGTGGCAGCTGGCAGTTTCTCTCCTCAGCCTTCCACTTCCCAGAATTCTTCTCCTCCTTGCCCCACCTATACTTCCTCCTGCCTAGCCACTGGCCAATCAGTGTTTTATTTATTAACCAATCAGAGCAACAGATTTGACATACAGACCATCCCCTAGCAATGAACACTGATGCAAAAATACTCAATAAAGTACTAGCAAACTGAATGCCAGAACCCTAGGAAAGACACAGAGATTGCCCAGCAATGGAGAAATGGATGAGATCTACATGAGCAAGCTGGGGGTGAAGGGCTGTAATAGAGGGCAAGGGACTGGGGAATGAGAACTTAGGGGAGTGGGAGGTCCAAACTGGATCAGGAACAGAGTGGGAGAACATGGAAAGTGATACCAAGATAAATGAAGGCACCATGGGAATAGGGAAAAGCAGAGTATGAGGGGGGTCCTCAGGAATCTACAAAGATGATTCCACTATAGAATACTGGCAATGGTCGAGTGGGTGCCTGAGCTGACATACTCTGAAGATTGGATGGCTAAATAACTAACTGTCATCATAGAACCCTCATCCAGTAACTGATGGAAGCAGATGCAGAGATCCTCAGGTGGGTCCCAGGCAGAGCTCCAGGAGTCCAATCGAAGAGACAGAGGAGGGAGTCTATGAGCAAGCGATACCGAGACCATGATTGGAAAGAGTACAGAGACAACTAGCCAAACTAGTGGAGACACATGAACTGTGGACCAATAGCTGAGGAGCCCCCATGGTACTGAACTAGGCCATCTGAATAAGTGAGACAGTTATTTGGCTTGAACTGTTGGGGGGGGGGCAGGCAGTGGGACTAGAACCTGTCCCTGGTGCATGAGCTGCCTTTTTGGAGCCTGGTGCCTATGGTGAGACACTTTGTGCAGCCTTGAATAGAACAGAAAATCTCTTAAAAAAAAAAAAAGGAACACATCAAAAAGATCATCCACCATGGTCAAGTGGGATTCATCCCAGAGATGTAGGGATGGTTCAACATGAACAAATTATCAATGTAATACATTGTATAAATAAACTGAAAAAAAAACATGATTATTTCTTTAGATGCTGATAGATTCTTTGACAAAAACTAACACCCCTTCATGATAAAAGTTTTGGAGATATCAAGGATGAAAGGAGTATACCTAATTATAATAAAATAAATATACAACAAGCCAATAGCTAATAGCAAATTAAATGAAGAGAGATTTAAAGAAATTCCTCTAAAATTAGGAACATGACACAGTTGTCCATTCTCTCCATATCTATTCAATATCATATTTGAATTCTTTTTTTTTGTTGTTTTTTTTTTGTTTTGTTTTTGTTTTTCGAGACAGGGTTTCTCTGTGTAGCTTTGCGCCTTTCCTGGAACTCGCTTTGGAGACCAGGCTGGCCTCGAACTCACAGAGATTCACCTGCCTCTGCCTCCCGAGTGCTGGGATTAAAGGCGTGCGCCACCACCGCCCGGCTCCATATTTGAATTCTTGCTGGAGAAAAAATACAACTAAAGGAGATCAAGGATATACAAAGTGGAAAAGAAGAAGTCAAATTATCACTATTTAAAGATGACATGGTAGTACACATAAATGACCCCAAGAATTCTACCTTGGAACTCCTACAGCTGATAATCACCTGTAGCAAAGTGGCTGCATATAAGAATAACAGACAAAAAAAAGCAATATCCTTCATAAATACAAATATTAAAAGGACTGAGGAAGAAACCAGGGAAACAACATCCTTCACAATAGGCAAAAACAATAAATAATATTTTAGGATAACTTTAACCAAGCAAGTGAAAGACGTATATGAGAAGAAGTTTAAGTTTTTGAAGTAAGAAATTGAAGACAATATCAGAAGATGGAAAGATCTCCCTTGCTCATGAATCATATAGGATTAATAAGAGTAAAAATAGCCATTTTACCAAAAGCAATCTACACTTTCAATACAATCTCCATCAAAATTTCAACACAATTATTTACAGACCTTAGAAAAATAATACTCTGTAGCATGAATCTTAAAGAGTCTTGTTAATAAAATCAAACCTGTGGCCAGTTATTGGGGTGAATGTTGGAAGGTCAGAGAAGCAGAACTAGCCACAATTACCTCACCTCGCCGGATCCTCAGCTGATCTTGTTTCCTCAGACTGGAAGCTTCTGTGTCCTCATCCCAATGGCTCTCAGCTGAACTGCTGCTCGAAGCCTAAAGCTTACCCAGCTAAAAGCTTAACCAAGCCAAATGCTTCTAGTTTCTGGTCCTCACGCCTTATATATCTTTCTGCTCTCTGCCTCACTCCCTGGGATTAAAGGCTCACTTTCTGGGATTAAAGGAGTGAGTCACCATGCTTGGCTGTATCCTTGAACACATGGATTTCTGCTTCTGGAATGCTAGGATTAAAGGCGTGTGCTACCACTGCCTGTCCTCTATGTTTACATTGTGGCTGTTCTGTTTCTGACCCCAGATAAGTTTATTAGGGTGCACAATATTTTGGGGAACACAATACCACCTCATTACTCAACTTCATATGGAAAAAGAAAAAAACCCAGGATATCTTGTACAATAAAACAATTGCTAGAGGTACCATCATCCCTGATCAGAGCTATAGTAATAAAACCAGCATGGTATTGGCATAAATATGGATACATTGATCAATGGAATGGAATGGAAGACACAGACATAAATCCACACAGCTATGGACACCTACTTTTGATAAAGAAGCCAGAAATATACAATGGAGAAAAGAAAGCATATTCATAAAATGGTTCTGATATAACTGGATATTGCCATTGTAGAAGAATGCAAATAGAACCATGTCTATCATCCTGCACAAAACTCAAATCCAAGTGGATGAATGACCTCAACATAAATCTAGTTACACTGAACCAGATAGAAGAGAAAGTGGGGAATAGTCTTGAACTCACTGGCATAGGAGACAACTTCCTGAACAAAATGTCAATAACACAGACACTAAGACTGAAAATAAATAGGGCCTCTTGGAACTGGAAATAAGGCAAAGGCCACTGCCAGTAAGACAAAATGGGAAAAGATCTTCACCAAGCCCACATTTGACAGAGAGTTAATCTCCAAAATATAGAAAGAACTCAAGAAACTAGACATCCAAAAATGAAATAATCCAATGAAAAAATAGGGTACAGACCTAAACAGAAAATTGTAAACAGAAGAATCTCAAATGGCAGAGCAACACTTAAGGAATTATTTATCATCCTTAGCCATTAGGGAAATACCAATCAAGATGACTGAGATTCTATCTTATACCTGTCAGAATGCATAAGATCAAAACACAAATGATAGCTTATGTTGGAAAGGATGTAGAGGAAGGGAATCACTCCTCCATTGCTGGTTGAGTGAAAACTTGAACAGCCACTTGGAAATAAATATGGTGGTTTCTCAGAAAATTAGGTATCAATCTACCTCAAGATCCACCTATGCCAGTCTTGGGCATATATTCAATGTATGCTCAATCGTACCATAAGGACACTTGCTCATCTATGTTCACAGTAGCTTTATTTGTGATAGTCAGAACCTGGAACCAACCTAGATGCCCCTCAACCGAAGAATGCATAAAGAAAATGTGGTACATTTAAACGATGGAATATTACTCAATTGTTAAAAACAATAACATCAGGAAACTTGAAGGCAAATGGATAAAACTACAGAAAATCATCATGAGTGAGGTAACCAAGACCCAGAAAGACAAACATGGTATGTACTTACTCACAAGTGAATATTAACTATAAAGTAAAGGTAACCATGATACAAACCACATACCCAGAGAGGCTAGATAACAAAGAGGACCCAAGAAGGCATGTATGGTTCTTCCTCACAAGGGAAAATTGAAGATCTCTCATGGGTGGACTGGGAAAGGGAGCAGGTGGGGATGGGAACTGGAGGGAGCAGTTAGGGGGTGGGGGGAGAGAGTACTGAAAGAGATGACTATAAAGGGGAGCTTTTCAGGATCAGGTAGAAACCAAATGCAAGGGAAATTTCCACAAAACTACAAGGATGACCCCAGATAAAACTCCTAGCAATAGTGCCTATGTAGTCTTAACTGACCATCCCCAGTGATGAGACTAGTGACTATCCCAAATGTCATCAGAGAGCCTTCCTTCATCCAGTAACTGATGGAGACAGATACAGAGACCCACAGCCAAACAGTAGGCAGAGTTCAGAGAATACTGCTGAAGAGAAGGAGGAAGTATTTTACGAGCCAGAGGGGTCAAGGATATCATGGGGAAAAAAATCCAGAGAAACAACTAAGCTGGCTCAGAAGAACTCAGAGTCTGAACCAACAACGAGGGAGCCTGCTTGAGACTGACTTAAGCCCTCTACATGTATGTGACAGTTGTGTAGCTTATTCTACTTGTAGAACTCCTAACAATGGGAGCAGGGGCTATCCCTAGTGCTTCAACTGACTCATGGAAACCTTTGTCTTCTACTGGATGGCCTAGTTCAGCCTAAACACAACAAGAGGTGCTCAGTCTTAGGCAACTTGATATTCCAGGATTTTCTGATATCCAAGGGAGACTTGCCCCTTTCTGAACAGAAACAGAGATGGAGTGGATTGGGGCATGAGGATGGGGCTAGGGAATGGGAGGAGAGAAGGGAGTGGAAACTGCAGTAGCATGTGAAATATATAATTTAATTGAATAATGTAAGAAGAGTATTTCTGGTGTTTAAATAGAAGCCAGCATTCCTCATGAAGTTGTGAAGCCCATTTTTTTCTAACAAAAGAAGTCATTTCCTTTATCACTGGAAGAAGAGACTATTTGTAGTGCCTCTTAGCACACCAAAGTGTATGCTGTCTTCCAGGCTCTGTCAGTATCACAAGTACCTGTTATACATTTCAAAGTCCATATTAAGCATCCTAACTCTTCTCAGTTCCTACCCTAACCTAAATTCCCTCCAGCCCACAGGCTCACATCCTTCCTGCTGCTCCTCATTCTCCTTATAACTCTATCAGCACACCTCTCTCCCCCCCCCTCTCTCCTGCCCCTCTATCTATCTCTCTGCTCTACTCCTGCATCTTTCATAGTCTGGGTCAGTGTGCTGGCAAGTTTAGTCTTTTAATTTCTCTCTTTGCTCTGGACTTTAACTGATGCCTCTGGCTGTTTCTCTCATATCTTCAAAAAAATGTTCAATTGAACCACATTATGAGACGATCAGCTCATCAGCTTTTATAGTGCCTAATCTATAGCCCATGGAATTTGAGGAAACCTCTAGATCAAAACCCCTAGATTTTGTAGGAGCTTTGTAGGAAACCTCTAGAGCATATGAGGTACCTAAAATAATAGCTGAAAGTTTGTTAACAGCCATGTTATGCTCAATCACAATTCTTTGCTGTGACCATGGGACTATGTCACCAAAGAAACATGAAAATTAAGAGAATTAGATGAGAGCTAGTCAAGATGATGGCCAGTAAATATAGTAAGCCAAGACATATAAACAGTACTAAAGGACTAATGATAGAGATCATTATGGTAATCTAGGTGCTAGATCATCTTGGCTAGAAAGATGTCTGTAAATGATTAGGAAAAAATGGATGTTATTCTCTCTCTCTCTCTCTCTCTCTCTCTCTCTCTCTCTCTCTCTCTCTCTCTCTCTCTCTGTACAGCATATACAAAAAATATACAAGAATTTCAACCCATCTCCATGTCCAGTGAGGGAAATGTCAGAAAATTAGGTACTATGTGGTAGCTCTATGGGATCAAACAGTTTTCCATTGGAGATCGAGGAGTCAGTTAGTGCAGGAAGGGAAAAACAATAGCTTTCAGAACTGCAGAAAAGAGGATTTTCAGATTACTGGCCTTGTCTTTATGAATAGTCATCTTTATGGACTCTATGTTTAGAACTGGAGTTTTTCAGAGAAGGAAAGCATCTAAAAATATAAACAGAACAAAGAAGTTCATCCTTCCTCATGGTTAAATGTATGAGACATGAAGCATCTACCTGCCTCTATCTTCAGCAGTTCTTAAACTATAAGTTTCCATTAAGTAAATTAATCTAGAGATCTGAATTTTCTTTTTGACATAGTTCATGAATTTCTCTAGCAGTTTGTCAATTAACTTTTGGTGATGAGATTCAAGTATATTAAACACACAATGATAATACCCAAAACATTTTATGAAGAAGATGGATTTGAAGTGACAACAGTCATAGTTTTGAAAAAAAGTAAATAAACAGTCTTATATGCTGCTTCATTTACCAAGTGGTAGTTATAGATGGTAAAGCCATTGCCAGTAAATATCTATAAGGAAGGAGACTCTTATTAGAATGACTTGCTGAGAATGCACAAATATTACATTGCCATAGTGCAATAAATGGCATTACTGTTTTATTGTTTCAGATTTTAATTTCTCGGTTTATGGGCTCCAAAATTAGTAGAAACATTTTTTGAATGCATCAATACAGATTTTGCAATGTGTGTTTCTACAGTGTAAGTATGATGGCTCTCCAAAAAGAATTGTTAAAATCCTGTAGCATTATACGAATGATTAGAATTCTGTTGAAAGTGGTAATACAATTTTTAATAAATTAGACTTACATGGAGAGACCTAGCTAAGTGCTATTACTTAGATCTCATCACAGCACTATTGCTGTGATGGCTATCACACAAGTTCAGAGAAAAACAATAACAGCTACATATAAAAGACTTTAGAGTACTGTGCATATTACATGAGCACATTATAGAACTTCTGAAAACAAACATGTTCTATAATAGTGGCAGTGACTTACTCCATGAATACTTCTCAGGTTGCAGTTAGCATGAGTTCTTACAATGTTACCTGAACTTCAATAATTGAATATTTTAAAAGTTTTAAAAATGGTAACATGAGCTGGGCATAGTGGTGTATGCCTTTAATTCCAGCACTGGCTGGCAGAGGCAGGTAGATCTTTGAGTTCAGCCTGGTCTAGAGAAAGAGTTCAGGACAACCAGGGCTACACAGAAGAAAAAAAAAAGCAAACATGTTAACAAGTAAAACATGTAAGAAACTTTAAGTGCATAATTCTTTTTTTTTCCAACTTCAGTTAAATCAGGATAGTCCACACCTACACTGACATTTATGTGTTCATGTATTCCAAATAACATGACATTGCCTGCTGATGGAAAAAAGATACTTGCCATTGTTTTAACAAGTTCCACTGTAAACTCTTAACTTTAATTTTCAACAAATCCTTGGTGAAACAAAAGTGTCAAGGTGACAAGTACTATTTTCTTCTGCTGGAGACAAATGTTCACAGAAGGAACTGGTTTTCGTGCTCATCAGAACATATTAGTATTTTAAAAGACAGTTTTTGGTAAGACCATCATTAAGCAATTTTTTTTTTTACTTTGCCATCTTTGAGTATCTAGTATTCTGATAAAAATTATTGGTACTCTACTCCTCAAGAAATATAGCAGAAAGAAATCCCCATTGTTGTATGATATGTTGAATCTACACTAATTTATAGAGTTGTCAATTCCATTAACTTATAATGGAAGCTTACTCACAGATACCAAATATGTAGAGTTTTGTGTTATGGCTCTGAGGAAAGAAAAGAAAAACTACCACCCTGTTAAGTAATTTTTAAATGACACACTTAAATCTCACAGGATGTAAGGTAAAATATCACCATGCTACCTTGCCTTTTGGTGTCCTACATCTGCCCCCTTGAGTTTCCACCTTTTTTCATTGTTGCTCTGGATATTCCTTTTAGCCTCTGTGCTTCATGCACAGATTAATCATGTGCTTAACTGATCACAGCAGCATACACTTCATCCTCATGTTATGTGGGTCCTCCTTCCAGTCCCTCTTTCCCTCTGTCTTAGTCTGACAAGATGTTCAGCCTTTAATAACTCACATGACTAAATTAGATGCATCTAATATCCCCATCTCTAACATCCATGTTAACAATATATGTGAAAAGTGCCTTTTTACATTTATGGTAACATTTATTATGTAATGAGAATTAGGATGTGTGCATATTATTTGGAATGTTAGTCTGATCAGTAAATTATTAGCAATTCATTCATTAAAAGCAAAATTTCAGGAATTAGGCTACTGAGGTAAGAAGCCAGAAAATTTCATCTTTAGGTAAAAGTATGGTTTCATATTCCACAGGCATTTATGGCATTTTACCACTTTGTATGACTGTGCTTCCTTCATTTCCAGGCATGGAAAACCTCCCCAAGTATTCCTGGTCAAGGGAATTTTAATTTTCCTAAAACATTGTAGGGTACTTATTTACCTTTGAAACCAGGAGGTGAAAAATACTCCATTGCTGAATATACCCCATGCACTAGACACAGGACTTGGAGGAATTGACCTGGAACTGACCTGGGAGCCCCTCCTTGAGGATGATGCTTTGTGAACTGCCAAGGGAGAAAATCAACTGATAGTCCTACCTAGTTACAAAACAAAAAACCAGCAATGATGACTTGTCTGATAAGATAACCTCACTAGTGCAACAGTGGCAATATTATCTTGAGGTACCATAAGCTGAACAGGACTTAAGACCTATTCAGTAAAAGGAAATTCATGTATGATTCTATAAACATAACCTATAAATATAGTATAACATGTATATATATATATATATATATTATAATTTGTGGGAGTGTATCTTATATACAATATATACAGATAATATATTATTACATAATATATAGTACTATAAAACTGTGCCTAGAAAGATCACAAATCCTAGAAATAAACCTATTACTGGCACTTTCCTAAATCAATGCAATTTATCCTTTTTTCTCTTGAAGAAGTATAATTACTACAGTGGTATACTTTAGAAACAAACATGTATTATTTGTCAATGCATTACTTATCTAAAATGACAGTAAGTGTATATTCCTTCTACCAAAGCTTGTTATGCTCTCTCTTTGCTGGATGTATACAATAGTCCAGATACTAACTGTGTAGTATAGTATGTAGGGGATGAGATGATTGATTCCTGCATGTGTTCTCTCTCTATATGATCACAAACTCTTCAAAGAACTAGCCTTATATACACCACTGCCTGTATTCTTCAAACCCATATTTTAAATCCTATTGTCCAATGTGAGAGCATTTCCAAGGGCATTTGTAAGATGATAATGTCATAAAGGTAGAGGCTTCATGGACTACATCATAGAACTCCCTTATGCTCTTCATCATTAAAGTAGTAAGATTGACAATTGTGGACCAATAATCAGATCCTCACCAGACACAAAATCTATTGGTGCCTCGTTATTGGACATTTTTCATTCCTTAGAAATATAGAAATGAGGCCAGGCATGTTGGCACATGCCTTTAATTCTAGTACTCAGGAGGTAAAGGCAAGTGGATATCTGTGAGATCAGTGCCACCATTGTCAACATAGTGAGTTCCACAACATCAAGGGCTCTATAAAGAGACTCTGTCTTGGTACATATATACAAATAAAAATTTACTATTTACTGGCCACCTGGTATATGGTAGTTTGATATAATACCCCAAATGGACTAAGCTACAATAGTGAACTTCTAGCAAATTCCTTTAGAATAATGTTATAAAAGATCAATAACTTGAGGAAAATCAATAGCTGAAATATTCCAACATGGTATTCAACAGCTGACACCCTTTTACAACTCAGTCATCAGGAACATGAGTAGTAACCCACTATTTGATAGCTTCCAGTTCATGATTATATAACTTTTTAACAAAAATGGCAAAAATTGATACTGAATATGCAGTCTCTAATCATCTGACTTAACTTAAAGGAACACAATACTAGGAGAGACTAATCAGGAAAACCATTTTATGGAACTTAGAAATAGTAGGGTCACAGTTTGACAGGCCATGACGAAAACTGCCTCTTGTGGAAAGTGTTGCATTTTATCACTTGGCAGCAGCCTCAGAAAGCCCAGTCTCTCTTCCCCAATCTGAAGTGAGTACTTGAAGAGGATTCCATCCTGTATGTGAGTGATTCATCTGGCTCAACTCTTGAAACCTTGTGAGATACTAAGCCTAGGTTTCTCAGGAACAGTGACTTCGATATAGGAAATGAACTTTCACTGCATTGTTGAAATGTTCCACAGTTGTGTTAAAAGAAAATACATATTTAGAATTATGGTGCTATTTACAAATTCCTAAACTGTGGCAGCAATTGGGGACTAGCAAGACAGTGGATACTAGAAGACATTTTGAAGAGCATTGTGCATCCACTTAGAAAAAAATTTAATCAACTTATACTGTTAACAGAATTCTGGATTTCAAATAACTTATCATGGTCCAAAAGACTTGAGAACATTTTGGAAACTGGTAGAAGGTAGGTGCTTGTTATCAAGTGGCAATTAGTGATATAATTTTTCTTAGTTATGTGCCTCCTATGTTTTAGGCAAAGGGTGTTCTTACAGGCTGTAAGTGTGTTCATGTGTCTTCTTTCTGAAAATAGTGAAATGTAAGAGGAAAGAAGAGGGAAAAGACCTTCATCTATGTGAAATACTTTTAGTTTGATCAACTTCTGTAGGGAAAACAGTATTTGAGAAGCTGGATGGCTACTGAAATTGGGCATAGAGAAGCCTGGGTGTAAAATTAGACTATCATTTGCTAAAAAGAGTTCAGTAAAAGTGTATTATCGCATGCAATCCTTTTAAGACTTTAAAGATATGCCTGAATGACCTTTTCTACAAAACTAGAAAGTACATAGGATTCTGAAAGTTACTGTCTTTCATCCATGCCAAGAGTCAGACAAAAAAGATGATAGTTTATAAACAGCCAAAAAATGTATTCAGCCTAAGGGAATAATTGGTCCTAAACATGGTGGGAGTCCTAAGTAATTAAAAAAATGTTGCTTCATGGACTAGAGAGATTTATTAAGAGTGATTTTTCTTGCAGAGAATCTGAGTTTGATTCCCAGAACCCACATATTAGCACATAGCTATCCATAACTCCAGTTCAAGGACTCACACAACACACACACACACACACACACACACACACACACACACACGCAAACAAAACACTCATACAAATAAAATAAATAAATTTAATAATAAAAATAAGTTGATTCAGTAGGGAAAATATGAGCTTAAGCTTTAAGTGGGATGGAAATAATACAGAAGAAAAGTAGGCTGATTCTAAATCTATTTGCAAGTACAAACATTCTCATAAATCTTCTTAGGTTCAAATACATGGTGCAATTATTGAAAATAAAATAAAAGTGATTCAAAACTCTGACCAGATCTTGAAATATAACTAAAGAAAATCAGTAGTTGCTGGATATAAGCATTGCAGAGAAAAGTGAAGATTTTCCCTTTGCTGTTTCCACTGTGTGTAAATGGTCTGTGGATGTAGAATATTCTCCAGTGTTCCATCTGTAGTTCTGAGGAAGACAAAGAGATAATATTTGTTTCAGGATTTTTGGTCCAGAGATGGGCAGGACTTATATGTGTTTCCTGTGCCACATGGTGAAGGGTCATCTGGACAAGCTTTATGTGACCCAAATGATTATATTCTGGACTTTGAAATGATAATGTTTAGAAGAGCCTAAATTTTGAGCTGATGTCATATGACATAAGATGCTGAAAAGATATTCAATTTGGAAGGGTGAATTTATTTAAAAAATGGTCAGAATATGCTCCATAAGGGTTTGGAGTTTAGGACATGGTAGGTCATACTATAAAAAAAGAGACTATGATAGCCACTTTCAGGAGTTGCATGGATTACCACTATACTAAGATAAAAATTTAAAAATTAGCCAGTGGTGGCAGCCCGCAGAGGTAGACAGGCACGGCAGGGGCAACAAGCAGAGGCAGGTAGGCCCACAGCGGCAGCTGGCAGAGACATACAGGCCCGGTGGTGGCCTGCAGAGACAGACAGGCCCAGCAGCAGCGACAGGCAGAGGGATGCCTCTAACCACAACACCTGGGGAAGAAGCTATCTCTTTGGGACGGAACCAGAATGAATCTGAACACTCCATCTGAGGACAACCCAGGGCCCAGCTGCTGATCCTGCGAAACCCAACAGCTTGGAGGTGTTGGTGAGACTACAAATCCATCCCGAAGAGGATTCAGATCCCTACAGTTTGAAGTCTGAAGAAACAAGATCAGCTGAGGAGTTGACGAATGAACAAAACGTGACCTGGGAACACAGAAGAAGGTGCTGCCCAGCCACCAAACCAGATCACCAGAATCATAAGTATATACTTCACCGACTGAAATTAGCTGCTCCTGAAGAAACAGCCCAATAGCACTAATTTAACCAAGCTCTCCTAGTGAACCAAGACTAAAAATTAGAACAAGAGAGGCACTCTCAGACACAGACACCACCTTCACCGAGCAGAGAAAGAGATGAGTGCCAGTGCAAAAATACAAGCAACAACATAAAGACCTATATGGCAACATCAGAACCTAGTGATTCTACACCTGCAAGACCTGAACATACCAAGACAGAAGAAACAGAAGAAATCAATCCAAAAAATGACTTTAAGAAGATGATAGAGGCCCTTAAAGAAGAAATAAAACAGTCCCTTAAAGAGGAAATAAAAACACTTCCCTTAAAGAGGAAATGAAAAACTCCATTAAAGAGGAAATAAAACCTTCCCTAAAAGAGGAAATGAAAAACTCCATTAAAGAGGAAATAAAAACTTCCCTTAAATAGGAAGTAAAAAACTCCATTAAAGAGGACATAAAAAACTCCCTTAAAGAAATGGAAGAAAAAACGAACAAAAAATGGGAAGAAATCAAAGAAAGCCAAGAAAAAGCAATTAAACAGATGAAAGGATCATTCCAAGATCTGAAAAAAGAATTTGAGAAAATAAAGTAAACACATGCTGAAGGAATGCTGGAAATAGAAATCCTGACTAAACGAACAGGAACCACAGAAACAAGCATAACCAACTGATTGCAAGAAATGGAACAGAGAATCTCTGACACTGAAGACACAATAGAGAAAATAGATTCATCAGTCAAAGAAAACACTAAAGACAAAAAAGTCTTAATATAAAAGATCTAAGAAATTTGGGACACCATGAAAAGACCAAACCTAAGAATAATAGGGATAGAAGAAGGAGAAGAATACCAACTCAAAGGCACAGAAAATATATTCAACAAAATCATAGAAGAAAACTTTTCTAACCTAAAGAAAGAAATACCCATGAAAATACAAGAAGCTTACAGAACACTGAATAGGCTGGATCCAAAACAAAGACCCCTCGCCACATAATAATCAAAACACTAAACACACAGAACAAAGGAAAAATATTAAGAGCCACAAAGGAAAAAGACCAAGTAACGTACAAAGGCAAACCCATCAGAAAAACACCAGACTTCTCAATAGAGACCATGAAAGCTAGAAGATCATGGACAAATCTTATGCAGACACTAAGAGACCATGGATGCCAACCCAGACTATTATACCCAGCAAAACTCTCAATCACCATAGGCGGAGTAAACAAAATATTCAAGGATAAAACCAGATTTAATCAATACCTGTCCATCCACAAACCCGGCCCTACAGAAAGCACTAGAAGGGAAAATCCAACCCAAAGAAATCAAGCATAGATTTCCCACACTAACATACACCAAAGAACGACAACACAACACAACCACAAAAAATAACAGGAATTAACAATCACTGGTCATTAATATCCATCAATATCAATAGTCTCAACTCACCTATAAAAAGACACAGGCTAACAGAATGGATAAGAAAACAGGACCCATCCATCTGCTGCATACAAGAAACACACCTTAACTTCAAAGACAGACACTACCTCTGAGTAAAGGGCTGGGAAAAGGCTTTCCAAGCAAATGGAACTAAGAAACAAGCTGGTGTAGCTATCCTAATAGCTAATAAAATAGACTTCAAACTAAAATCAATCAAAAGAGATCAGGATGGACATTACATATTTATCACGGGAAAAATCCACCAAGATGAAGTCTCGATTCTAAACACTTATGCTCCAAATACAAAAGCACCCACATTCATAAAAGAAACACTACTAAAGTTTAAAACGCACACCAAACCCCACACATTAGTAGTGGGAGATTTTAACACACCAATCTCAGCAAAAGATAGATCTACCAGACTGAAACTTAACAAAGAAATAAAGGACCTAACAGATGTTATGTCTCAAATGGAACTAATAGATATCTACAGAACATTCCATCCTAACACAAAAGAATATACCTTCTTCTCAGCACCCCATGGAACCTTCTCAAAAATTGATCACATGCTTGGCCACAAAACAAATCTCAACAGATACAAAAAAATTGGAATAACCTCCTGTATCTTATCAGACCACCATGCCTTAAAGTTAGACCTAAACAACAACAAAAATTATAGAAAACCCACAAACTCATGGAAACTGAATAATGCCCACCTGAAACATCATTGGGTCAAGGAAGAAATAAAGAAAGAAATTAAAGATTTCCTAGAATTCAATGAAAATAAAAGTACAACATACCCAAACTTATGGGACACTATGAAAGCAGTGCTAAGAGGAAAATTCATAGCTCTAAATGCACACATAAAGAGGAAGGAGCAATCCCATACCAATGAATTAACAGCACAACTGAAATATCTAGAACAAAAAGAAACAAACTCACCCAGGAGAAATAGATGCCAGGAAATAATCAAATTGAGGGCTGAAATCAACGAAATAGAAAACAGAACAATACAAAAAAAATCAATGAAACAAAGAGTTGGTTCTTTGAAAAAAATCAACAAGATAGACAAACCCCTAGCCAAATTAACCAAAAGGCAAAGAGAGAGCACCCAAGTTAACAAAATCAGAAATGAAAAAGGAGACATAACAACAGAAAACGAGGGAATCCAGAGAATCATCAGCTCATAATTCAAAAACCTGTATTCCACAAAAATGGAAAACCAGGAAGAAATGGACAATTTTCTGGATAAATATCACATGCCAAAATTAAACCAAGACCAGATAAACCATTTAAATAGACCAATAACCCCTAAAGAAATAGAAACAGTCATCAAAAGTCTCCCAACCAAAAAAAGCCCAGAACCAGATGGTTTCAGTGCAGAATTCTACCAGACTTTCAAAGAAGAACTAATACCAATACTCTTCAAAGTGTTCCACACAATAGAAAGAGAAGGAACACTACCAAACTCTTTTTATGAGGCTACAATTACCCTGATACCCAAACCACACAAAGATGCAACAAAGAAAGAGAACTACAGACCAATCTCCCTCATGAACATTGATAACAAAATACTCAACAAAATATTGGCAAACCAAATCAAAGAATACATCAAAACAATTATCCATCATGGCCAAGGAGGATTCATCCCAGGAATGCAAGGATGGTTCAACATATGAAAATCAGTCAATGTAATACACCATATAAACAAACTGAAAGAAAAAAACCACATGATTATCTCCTTAGATGCTGAAAAAGCCTTTGACAAAATCCAACACCCCTTCATGATAAAGGTCTTAGAAAGATCAGGAATACAAGGAACATTTCTAAACATAATAAAAGCAATTTATAACAAGCCAACAGCAAACATCAAATTAAATGGAGAGAAACTCAAAGCGATACCACTAAATTCAGGAACAAGACAAGGCTGTCCACTCTCCCCATATTTATTCAATATAGTACTAGAAGTTCTAGCTAGAGCAATAAGACAACAAAAGGAGATCAAAGGGATACAAATTGGCAAGGAAGAAGTCAAACTTTCACTATTTGCAGATGATATGATAGTATACATAAGTGACCCCAAAAACTCTACCAGGGAACTCCTGCAGCTGATAAACTCCTTCAGTAAAGTGGAGGGATACAAGATAAGCTCAAAAAAATCAGTAGCCTTCCTATACAAAAATGATAAAAGGGCTGAGAAAGAAGTCAGAGAAACATCACCCTTTACAATAGCCACAAATAATATAAAATACCTTGGGATAACAGTAACTAAGCAAGTGAAGGACCTTTTTGACAAGAACTTTAAATCTCTAAAGAAAGAAATTGAAGAAGATATCAGAAAATGGAAGAATCTCCCATGCTCATGGATAGGTAGGATTAACATAGTAAAAATGGCAATCTTACCAAAAGCAATCTACAGATTCAATGCAATCCCCATCAAAATCCCAACAAAATTCTTCACAAACTTGGAAAGAAAATTCTCAATCTCATATGGAAAAACAAAAGATCCAGGATAGCTAAAAGAATCCTATACGATAAAGCAACCTTTGGAGGTATCACCATCTGTGACCTCAAACTCTACTATAGAGCTATAGTAATAAAAACAGCTTGGTACTGGTATAAAAACTGTCATACGGACCAATGGAATTGAATTGAAGACCCTGACATTAATCCATGCACATATGAACACCTGGTTTTTGACAAAGGAGCCAAAACTATACAATGGAAAAAAGAAAGTATCTTCAACAAATGGTGCTGGCATAACTGGATCTCAATATGTAAAAGATTACAAATAGATCCATATCTGTCACCATGTACAAAACTCAAGTCCAAGTGGATAAAAGACCTGAACATAAATCCAGTTACACTAAACTTAATAGAAAAGAAAGTAGGAAGCACTCTTGAATGCATTGGCAACGGAGACCATTTCCTAAATAAAACACCAACAGCACAGACCCTGAGCACAACAATTAATAAATGGGACCTCTCGAAATTGAGAAGCTTTTGCAGGGCAAAAGACACAGTCAATAAGACAAAAAGACAGCCAACAGAATGGGAAAAGATCTTCACCAACCCCACATCTGACAGAGGATTGATCTCCACATTATATAAAAAACTCAAGAAACTAGACATCAAAATATTGAACAGTCTAATTAAAAAATGGGCTAAAGAGCTAAACAGAGAATTCACAAAACAAGAATCACAAATGGCTGAAAGACATTTAAAGAAATGCTCAACATCCTTAATCATCAGAGAAATGCAAATCAAAACGACTCTGAGATACCACCTTACACCTGTCAGAATGGCTGGGATCAAAAACACCAATGATACCAATGTTGGAGAGGATGTGGAGCAAAGGGAACACTCCTCCACTGTTGGTGGGAATGTAAACTTGTACAACCACTGTGGAAATCAGTATGGTGGTTTCTCAGAAAATTAGGAATCGAACTACCTCAAGACCCAGCCATCCCACTCTTGGGTATATATCCAAGGAATGCTGATTCATACCATAAAGATACATGCTCAGCTATGTTCATAACAGCACTATTTGTAATAGCCAGAACCTGGAAACAACCTAGATGCCTGTCAATGGAAGAATGGATGAAAAAAAATGTGGTACATATACACAATGGAGTATTACTCAGCAGAGAAAAACAATGAAAGCATGAAATTTGCAGGCAAATGGATGGAACTAGAAAAAATCATCCTGAGTGAGGTAACCCAAACCCAGAAAGTCATGGTATGTCCTCACTCATAAGTGGATTCTAGATATAAAATAAAAAACAATCAGACCACAACCCATAGAACCATGGAGGCTATATATATATATAGCATGGAGGTCCCTAGGACGACTGTGGCTTATAATAAATTTCAGTTTTACTCAAGTATTGAAAAAAATAGCCAAATGAATGGAAACACATGAACTATGAACCAAACGCTGAGGGGCCCCTAGCTTGATCAGGCCCTCTGAATAGGTGAGACAGTTGATTGGCTTGAGCAGTTTGGGAGGCAAGTAGGCAGTGGGACTAAGTCCTGTGCTCATTGCATGAGTTGGCTGTTTGAAAACTGGAGCTTATGCAGGGACACTTGGCTCAGTCTGGGAGGAAGGGACTGGACCTGCCTGGACTGAGTCTAGCAGGTTGATCTCAGTCCTTGGGGGAGAATTTTCCCTGGATGAGGTGGGAATGGGGGGTAGGCTGGGGGTAAGGGAAGGGGGTGGGAGGGGGGAGAATAGGGGAACCTGTGGCTGATATGTAGAACTGAATGGTGTTGTAAAATAAAATAAAATAAAATAAAATAATAAAAAAATAAAAAATAAAAATAAAAATAAATTATCAAGCTGGACTTTCAAAGTGGAAAATTTTGGTGTTCTTAAGTTAGGATGTAGCATGAGGTAGCCCAGGGAAAGCACAGATAAGGACTATGTATTTTACAGATTCTCAACCAAACCTACATGTTTTCTAAAATTTTGTTAATACATGTATTCTAAAATTTTGTTAATAATTCGTGTGTATGTACATTATCACATTCACTAGAATTATAAATAAGCCTAGAATAAAACTCAAGAAATCAAAACACTAGGAATGAATGGCCTTGGTATCTATATCCTTGTAAAATAAATCATACTCTGGTTTGAAAAATTATATCACTGGGGGGGAAAATATATAAGCAATACACATATTCTTTATAATATTTATGTCTGATACAAATCTGCAACTGTTCAATAGGAAATTCAATTAAAAAGTGCATGCCTTTAATCCCAGCACTCAGGAGGCAGAGCCAGGTGGATCTCTGTGAGTTCGAGGCCAGCCTGGACTACCAAGTGAGTTCCAGGAAAGGCACAAAGCTACACAGAGAAACCCTGGCTTGAAAAACCAAAAATTTTTTTTTTCAATAAGACAACACAGCAGATATAAAAAGCTTATTTCAAAAGCTTCAAAGTGAAAATAAGATATAACAGCTGATTAACTGAGGAGCCCAATGAGCACTTTGAGATTATCTTGGCCAAACCATCAGTGAGCCAATTCATGTAGTTGGACTCTGTCTATGAATACTAGGCTCCATTCAATTGGGTAATTTTGAGTTGGCTAGCCAAATAGAGGATGTTTGTTTTCCTCAAAATGTCATTTATCACTATTTCTCACAATTATGAATTATAGATAGAGCTAGACAATGGTATTCTTGATTAACCCAATTCCAGTTCAAGGAATCAAAGGATTCCTATATCCTTTTCACCTTCCTAGCTGTGGAGTCTGAGCTGTCCTGTTCTGAAATAGAACTACTATGTTAGTCATAAGTCTAGTTGCATAAGCTTGCTAACAGGAGGTAAAGAAGCCACTTTCAAAGGGAATGTTAACTAGTGGATAGTTGAGGCAAATAGCAGTCTAAATCCTCAAAGGATGCCTGTAGTTATTTGCATCTCCCTTTATCAGAGGTGACAATCAGTAAAGTTACCAGTTCAGAGACCAGTCATTGTACAATAAGGCCATCAGGTGGTAGATTAAAAATGTCTCGACTCTTCTCTAGATGTGATCACTCTCAACTGACACCATTCACTCTAATTTTATTTAAAAAAGAAAGACATATACTGCATTAATTGCTATAATATACTCAGACATGAACATATGAACAGAAGTGTATAAATTTACCTCAACATATTTCTGCACTTAGATCCTACCCCTTCCCTGAAAATGTGTCCTAGTGTTTTTTAGGCACTCTTTCTCCCAAAATGGACAAGTTGAATGAAAGCATGGAAACTTGCACCAGAAAGAACAAAATAATCAGAGTTATACCTATCCACAGTCTCAATTATGTTTGGGTAATTTTATATTAAACCTCTTGAGGACATAGATTCTCATCCAGTAACATTTTCTCTTGGTAGTGTGGGTCTATAGAAAAGATGGAGAAATGATTAGTGATCACACAGGATGGAAATCTCACTGTGTGCTACGAACAAGGTATATTTTGCTGCATTTTGGAGTTTGGCTCTTGTAATTAATTATTTATAGTACCACCATTTACCTATCATATTCTTGCCTCCCACATTAATTGAATTGAGTTCACATACTTCGTATTGTTATTCAGTATCTCTAAATTCCCAGGATTTAAAAGTTCAGTGCAAGAGCATAGGTGCAACAATGATTTGTAAGGTCACAACTTTCTGCCAAGTCCATGACAAAATGAGTTATTTCTGAATGATGCATTGGTAGAAGAGTTAGAACCATTTGAGAAGGAGTGAGAAACCCCAAACCCTTCCCTGGGGTTATCATTGGAGCTAAATTTTGCTGTTCTATGTCCTATGAAGTTACTTATTGGCAGGAAATAAAGAACTTTATGGACTAGCTATTCAACAAATTTGATCATTTATTTTGTTGCTGTTGCCTATTGATTTCTCTCAGGTCAGATTACTTATCTAGACTATCAACTTTCTTTTATCTAAAAGACCAATTCTTCATGCCCAGCACAGTCTTACTACCTCATAAGCCAGGATGAACCAAAGAATTACCAAGTGAAAAAATTAGCCTCCTGCACATTTGTGGATACAAGCACAGCATTCTAGATTCAGAACCAAGAAATTTTATGCATCACAAAATATGACAATTAGCATATTGTGTTCCATACATAATGTTCCTTTATATGACAGGTTCCCTGAGCATTGGGTACCCAACTCCTAATTTAGGCTTTGCATGGTTATAAAAGACAGAGAGGGTGACTTCAGCCAGGAAAGCAGGTGGGCTAACTGCAGCTTTCACTTCTGCTTCAGCTCACCCAAACCAACCTCCAGTGTTGGAATCCCCAGTGACCACAACTAGCAGGATCCCAGAAGAATTTCCTACCAGGCAACACAACCACCATAGTTTCCCAAGAACCAGAGAGGAAACAGAAATCAAGAAACAAAATACCCACTCAACAACCAACTCAACCCACTCATGTAGAATTATATCTTTCCAAACCCAGATGCCTAGATGCCAGTAAAAATACATCCAATAACAGCCAAGATAACACATCTTCACTAGACCCCCAAAAATCTACCAAACCAAGCCTTGAGCATTGCAATGCATAAGACCTTAAAATAGCCTTTATAAATATGATAGAGGCTCTGAAAGAGGATCTGTATAGATTCCATAAAGGAATCTATGAAAACAAAAACAGCGAAAATAAATAAAGGAGTTGAAGACCTGAAAGCAGAAAAAAATAAAGAAAACAAAAACTGAGAGAAATCTGAAAATGAAAACTTTAGGAACTCAAACAGGAACTACAGGGCAAGACTCAACAACAGAATACAAGAGGTGGAAGACTCTCAGGCATTAAAGACACAATAGAATAAATGGATACTTCTGTCAAAGAAAATGTTAACTGGTGCTAGGGAAATTCCCAGGAATCCACAAGGATAAACCCAAATTAGACTACTGGCAATAGTAGAGAGGGTGCCTGAAATGACCTGCCCCAGTAATCACATTGCAGAATACCCTGTCACCCTAGAGCCTTCATACATTAAATGATGGAAGCAGATGCAGAGATCCACAGCCAAACTCCAGAAGTCCAGTCGAAGACAGAGAAGAAGGATTATATGAGCAAGGGGGGTGTGCTGTGGGATGGTCTGTATGTCAAATTGTTCGGATTGGTCAATAAATAAAGCACTGATTGGCCAGTGGCCAGGCAGGAAGTAGGTGGCCAGGCAGGAAGTAGGTGGAACAAGGAGAGAGGAGAATTCTGGGAAGCGGAAGGCTGAGGCAGAGAGACACTGCCAGCTACCAGCCACGTGGCAAGGTATAGGTTTATGGAAATGGATTAATTTAAGCTATAAGAACAGTTAACAAGAAGCCTGCCATGGCCATACAGTTTGTAACCAATATAAGTCTCTGTGTTTACTTGGTTGGGTCTGAGCGGCTGTGGGACTGGCGGGTGACAAAGATTTGTCCTGACTGTGGACAAGGCAGGAAAACTCTATCTACAGGGGTGGGATCAAGATCATGATGGGAAATCTATAGAGAAAACTGAAACAAGCTCATGGTAACTCAGAAACTTTAGACCAACAGCTGTGAAGCCTGCATGGAACCAGACTAGGTCCTCTGCAAATGGGAGACAGTTGTGTAGCTTAGTTCGCTTGATGGGCCCCTGGCAGTGGGATCAGGATCTATCCCTGGTGCATGAGCTAGGTTTTTAGAAACCATTACCTATGGTAGGATGCCTTGCTCACCCTTGATGCAGTGAGGAGGGACTTGGTCCTGCCTCATATGAAAGTATCAGGCTTTGCTGACTCCCCATGGGAGGCATTTCCTTGTGGAAGAGGAGAAGAGAGGTGAGTAGGAGGGGAGGCTGGGGGGAGAGGGAGGAGGGATAAGAGGGGGATCTGTGGTTGGTATGTAAAATGAATTAAAAATTTTAAATAAAAAAGAGAAAATGTTAAATCTAAAATACTCCTAGCACAAAACACTTAGTAAATCTGGGACACTATGAAAACAGCAGATCTCAGAATTAATAAGAATGGAGGAAGACGAGAAAACCCAGGTCAAAAGCACAGAAAATATTTTTTAAAAAGTCAGAAGAAAGTTATCCTAAACTAGAGGAGATGTCTGTCAAGGTATAGGAAGCATACACAACACCCAAATGACTGGACCAGATGAGCTAGTCCCCTTGGTACATTATAATAAAAAACTAAATGTAGTGAACAAAGAAAGAACATTAAAAGCTGCAAGGGACCCCTATGATGTCCAGCACTGGGCTCTGACCACCCTGAGGACACGGTGCCCCCCCCCCAGGACCTTTGACACCCTGGGGTCTGAGGGGTCCTGGAAAGAAAAAAAAAGCTGCAAGGGAAAAATACCAAGTAATATACCAAAATAGATGTATTAAATAACACCTGACTTTTCAATGGAGACTCTGGAAGCCAGAAGTGGCATGGACTATATGGAGACCATTGCCGATTGAAAATGTTCTAGCATTTCAACATCGAAGATCACAATTCTCCAGTACTCTTTCACTTTCATTTCTAACGATTCTCACTATATGTTATGGGAATTCTCTTATACCTTTTCCTTTGGGAAATTTTGTGTTAACTTCAGTGCAGGATGAGGATGTATACAATGGCAGCCTCTTTAAAAACCTTCTTTGCAAAAAAATCTACCCACCATGAAACCATATAGCATGATAACTCTACCTACTCCCACACAAGTTACCACCAAGCTGCCTGAAAACTTATATAAGTAACATATGCTTGATAAATAAGTTTTATTTGATAATCAAAATTTATAAATCTCTTAGGTCTACTAAGGTCCACCGTAAAATTTGCCTAGCTTCATTTTTGTTCACTTTATGCTTTATCTATTTGGATAAACTAAATCACACAAAAATTGCAATATTCTCTAATGGAGTATCTAGTGCCTCAAGAAAGTCCTTTTTCCTAAGGTCAACCATTTAAACAAAAGCCATTTCTTTAGGGGTTCAAGGAAAGTACCTGCTTGATACAAATGGAGTTAATTTCCCTATCTTTGGCAAGAGGAACTTGTGGTCCTTCCATTAACACTCAACTTTTGTGCCTTTTAACTTGTCAGGCTCCCTCAGTTCCTGTTTACAAGCTCCACTCCAGCTCACAAACCCTATTTCTCCCACTCTCATTTAATCATAAGTGCAATTATACATACATATATATATATATATATATATATATATATATATATATAATTGTGTATAAATGTGTAAACTCTTTTCAATGAAGCAGCAGCCTTCCTGATCACTCTCACATCATGTCAGTCTCCTTCAGTTGCAAACTCCATATCTCCTCTTTGGAACCTGACCACTGCTGGACCTGTACTTTGGCACTAAAGGGCCTGAGCATATTATACAGACTCTAAGAGACCACAGATGCCAGGAAAACTTTTAATTACAATAGTGGGAGAACATAAAACATTCTGTGATAAAATCTAATTTAAACAATATCTATGTACAAATCCACCCTTACAAAATATCCTAGAAGGAAAACTCAAACCTAAAGAGGTTAACCACACCCATGAAAATACAGGAAATGAATAATCTCAGACCAGCATATCAAAAGAGGGGAATCATGCAAGCATGTTCACACATATAATCACACACCACCTCAAAAACAACAACAAAAACATCAATATAATAGAAGTCAACAAACATTGCTCATTTGATATTTTTCAACACCAGTGGTCTAAATTCCCCACCAAAACCAAAGCAAAACAAAAAACAAAGAGTAACAGAAAGGATTAAAAAAATAGGATTCATATTTAACAGCACTCCTAAAAGCCCTAAAACAAAAAAGAAAAAATCACACTTAATAGTAGTAGATGGCAAGAAATTTAAAAAAAAAAAATCAGGACTGAAATAGATAAAATATAAACAAACAACAACAAAAGTTCCAAAGAATCACTGAAGCAGAGTTTGTTCTTTGAGAAAACCAATAAGACTGACAAACCCTTATGCAAGCTGATTAAAAGGTAAACAATATCTAAATTAAAAAATTAGAAATGAAAATGGGAATATAACAATAGACACTGAAGAAATCCAGAGAATCATAAGGACATACTTTAAAATTTGTACTCAACCACATTTGAAAATCTAAAAGAAATGGATCATTTTCTTTTTTTTTTTTTTTTTTTTTTTTTCCAAAACCAGAGTTTCACATTTATTTCAATGGTTCAGAAAATATATACACACATATATACACATACATACAATGTCGTGTGTGTGTGTGTGTGTGTGTGTGTGTGTGTGTGTGTGTGCATGTGGTGGTATTGTGTTCCCCAATATATCGTGCACTCTAATAAATTTATCGGGAGGTCAGAGAACCGAAAAGCCACTAGATATAAAGGCAAGAAAATGGTGGCACACACGCCTTTAATCCTATCACTTGGGAGGCAGAGATCCATTCGGATCTCTGTGAGTTTAAAGCCACACTGGAAACAGCCAGGCATGGTGATTCACGCCTTTAATCCCAGGAAGTGGTGGCAGAAAGCAGAAAGGTATATAAGGTGTGAGGACCAGGAACTAAAGCTGGTTAAGCTTTCAGGCTTTCAAGCAGCAGTTCAGCTGAGATCCATTTGGATGAGGACACAGAGGCTTCCAGTCTAAGGAAACAGGATCAGCTGAGGAATTGCAAGGTGAGGAAGCTGTGGCTTGTTCTGCTTATCTGATCTTCCAGTGTTGACCCCAGTACCTGGCTCCAGGTTTGTTTTTATTAATAAGACCTTCTAACAATTCGTGTAACTTGTGTGTAGATTAACACACAAAGAAAACATAGTAAAACATTAAAATTGGGAATCAAAGTACAAAGTGTGGAAAAGTTCACTGTATTGCCTGTCTTGCTACCTTTCTGTAGCTTTAGGATTTTAAATATAAGGACACACATCTCAGTAATTACACAGAGCTAACCTACACCACCTACACGCAGAAACACTGGCAGCAAAGTGATAATGCAGAACACTGGGAAGGATAACCTTGTGAGGGAGAACATCGCAGGAGCTTCTGATACTGCAATACCTCCACTCAAGTATTAGTGTTGGAGTTTCTTTTCTAGTTATTAATATTATATAGTCCACACATTTTTTTTTTTCTGAGTACATAATTCCACACTGGGAAAAGGTTTTAAAAAAAAAAAGGGATAACATATATAAAAATATTTTTGAAGGAAAATCACTACTCATGATTTTGTGGGTGTGTGCATGTATAAAAATAAATGGTTTTGCCTTGTAAGGTATAAGGGGGCTTTTGCTAAGGAAGCCACACACCCGAGGTCAGGTTATGGAAATGTACTCACTGTGAGCTAATCATCTTAATTTTCCAAGAGATAGTTCTAATACAATCACCAATTCTCAACACTGGATAGCTTGACATTAGATAATATGTTTTTCTAAACAATTTCCATAGATTGTAGAACATGCTACAGTAAGAGTTTACACACACATTCTGTATATGCAGCTTAGGTTCTATTGTGAAAACCTGAAAGTTTCTGTTGTTCAAGTGTTATAAATAATTTATATTGCTCCTGGGTCAGTTCTACTGATTCTGAACAGCCTTTTCTGACACCCCCATTAGGACGTCAGTGTGTCTGCTGAGCCCTCTGTGGCCGACTCCCTGCTGTCATCAGGCCACCTAAGTGTCTCCATCCTCGCCATCTGAGTGGGTGTCATCATCTAAATCCTCATCACTGTCCTCCTTCCCTTTGCAGCTTCTTCTGTGGTTAGAATCTTGATTTTCAGTATGTGCTGAAGTTTCTGGTTCTCTATTAAACGGAATAATGATGTCTTCTTTCTTTCCACACTTTGCACAAACTTCAAGTTCACAGGCACATGGTCTACACATTATGTGGTAAGAGTCCTTGACCGTCTTTTGTAAACATTTAACACACTTCTTAGGCTTTGACAATGGTTTGTACTTGCTGTATTTTACACGCCACTCAAGAACTTCTTTGCAGCGCTGACACACTCCATCATGAAGTTTGGCATTAATTTTCTTGGTCTGCACACTCTTATCGAACTTGTCATTTTTGAAGGTGAACGTATTCTGGTGCTTCTGAGGCCTGGACCGAGCCACGTTGCCTTTCTGGGAACTCATCACAAACTCACAAGCACCTTAAGTCGGTGCAGCAGCCTTAAAGTTACAGGGAAGCGGAAAGAAACTCTGGATCATTTTCTTGATGCATACTACTTACCAAAGTTAAATCAACATCAAATAAACCATTTAAACAGACTTTATTCCATGTTGAAATAGAAGCCACGATTAGAAGTTTCCAAACCAAAAAAAGCCAAGGATCAGATGCTTTTAGTGCAGAATTCTACCAGCCTTTCAAAGAAGAGTTACTGTCAAATTCTCTTCAAATTATTTCACAAAAGACAAACAGAAGGAACATTACCCAACTCATTTTAGGAATCCACACTTACCCTGAAACACAAACCACATAAAAACCCAACAAAGAAAGAGAATTATGAACATAGATGGGAAAATTCTCTATAAACTATCTGAAAACAAAGTCCAAGAACACAACAAAAAATTATCCACTCTTATCAATTAGGCTTTATAACAGAGATGCAGGGATGATTTAAAATACAGAAATTGTATGTTAATGTAATCCATCATCGAAAGCAATTTAAGGACAAAAATACAATGACAATCTCATTACATGCAGAAAAGGAAAATGACAAAATCCAACACCTTTTCATGATAAGTCCAGGAGTAATTACGAATACAAGGGGCAATCCTAAATATATTAAGAACAGTTTACCACAAGATGATGGTCAACATCAACTTAAATGGAGAGAAACTCAAAACAATTCCACTAATGTCACAAATAAGACAAGGTTGTCTATTCTCTCCATATCTAGTATAGATAGTACTTGAAGTCTCATCTAGAGCAATAAGGCAACTGATGGTGATAAAACAGATACAAGGTGAAAGAAAGAACTTGAAGTATTTTCATTTGGAAATGATATGATAGTATATAAAAATTACCCTAAAACTTTCACAGGGAGCTCCTACAGCTCATAAATACTTTAAAAAATAGCTGGATACAAAATTAACCCATAAAAATCAGTAGCCATACTACATACAAATGATTAAAAGACTGAGAAAGAAATCAGAGAAATACCACCTTTCACAATAGCCTCAAATAATATAAAATATCTTTGGGGTAATGCTAACCAAGCAAGTAAAAAACTTATATGTTAACAACTTGAAGACATTGAACAAAAATTTGAAGAAAGTTTCAGCAGATGGAAAGATCTCACAAGGTCAGTAGAATTGATATAGCAAAATGTTCATCTTACCAAAAGCAATCTATAGATGTAATTCCATCAAAATTCCAGTGCAATTCTTCAAAGATCTTGAAAAAATAATTTTCAGCTTTATAGTAAAACAAAACAAACAAACAAACAAATCCATATAGCTAAACCAGTCCTGAATAATAAATGACTCGTGGCAGTTATCACTATCCTTGATTTCAAATTGTACTAAGAGGTACAGTAATAAAAATACTATAATAGTGGCACAAAAACAAACACATTGATCAATGGATTTGGCTTGAAGATTCAAGCATAAATCTGTACACTATGGGCATCTGATGTTTTATAAGCAAGCCAGAAATACTCAGTGAAAAAGAGACAGCATCTTCAACAAATGATTGCTAGTCAAACTAGAGACTGCATGTTGAATAATACAAACATATTTATATCTATCACCCTGTAGAGAACTCAACTCCAAATATACCAGAGACATCAACATACAGTCAGATACACAGAACCCGATAGAAGAGAAAATGGGGACCAGTCTAGAACTCATTGATGTAGGAAAAGACCTTTTAAACAGAAAACTGTTAGCAAAGCACTAAGGTCAACAATTTATAATTGAATTCTAATGAAACCAAAAATCTGCATGGCAAAGGACACAGTCACTTGAACAAAGTCTAGTCTAAAAAATTGGAAAAGATTTTTATCAACTAAACATACGATGCAGGGATAATATCCAAAAATTATAAAGAACTAAAAAAAAATACCCCAATTAAAAATGTGACACAGAATATAACAGAATTCTCAGTAGAGGAAAGTGAAATAGTAAATAAACTGAAAAAATTGTTTAATATCATTAGCCATCAGGGAAATGCAATTCAAAACTGCACTGAAATTTCAACTTACACCTCTCAGAATGCATAAGATCAATGAAACAAATGACAGTTCATCCTGGCAATGATGTGGAGTAAGAGGAACACTCATGTACTAGTGTGAGTACAAATTTACAGCCACTATATAAGTCAGTGTGATTGTTCCTCAAAAATAAGGGATTTGATCTATCTCAAAATCTGGGTATACCACTTTTGGACATATATCCAAAAGATGCTTTGAGTTACCAAAAAGACATTTGCTCAACCATCATTGCTGCTTTATTCATAATAGCTCATAATTGGGGAAAAAACCCTAAATGTTTCTCAATATAAGAATGGATAAGGAAAATATGATACATTATACAATGGAGCATTATTCAGCCATTAAAATATTACATCATGAAATTTGTAGGCAACTGGATGGAATGAGAAGAATATCCCAAGGGAGGTATCCCAGACCCAGAAAGATAAATATGGTATATATTCACTTATATGTGAATATTACTTCTTAAGTCAATGTTAACCAAGTTATAATGCATAGAACCACAGAGGTTAAGTATAGTGTAAGAGACTTAGGGGGTCAGATAGGTTTTCCTATGAAAGGAAATAGAATGGAGATGGTTATGGATGAATAGAACAGCTCAATTGGGATTAGCAAATGAGGAGTGAAGGGGAGATGTTGTCAAGGGAGGGAATTCAGGGAAATATAGCTAAAATTAAAGGCCATTTGAGGGGTAGCATGAAAACCTAATAGAGTAAGTAGAAGTTTGCTAAAATATACATATATATGAAGGTGATTTAAATGAAATTGCCAAATAATGAGGGAGAAAGAGTCCTAGCAGACCATATTTTGTCATCAAATAAGGCTTCCACTGCTTGGATTGAGTTTAATCTAATTGAGTTGTTGGTCAAAGGTATCCCATGAAAATGTCAAACAACCCCAGTTGTTGCCAAGACAGTAGATTACTCTCTACAAACAGATAGCATTGCTCCATTGTTGAAGACAACAGCTATACAGCTCATTGAACATGGGGAAGTCAAGCATAGAGTCTTCATCCTGCATACAGTCTTTTGGTACAGTGAAGTTCTCTGAAGGCTAATAAAAGAGAAACTTAAAAGCTAACCCAGTCACACTCCTTTTATCTACAATGATGTTTTGACTGCAAGATACACCAGGGCAATGATGGAGCAAAGCTCATGGGAATAATTAATTAATATCTTATTTGAATTGGCCCCACTCTGTGAGATGGAACCCATACCCAACAGTGATTGGGTGACCAAGAACCTGAGACTAGTTAGTACAGGACCTAGAATAATATATATATATATTGTATGTATAGGGGTCTTTTTCTTGGTGCTTTCATATATATATCACTATATATGTTATATATATATATCATATATATATTTATATATGTTGATGGAGGGCTTCTCTCCACCTTCTACCAAGCTCCACAGTCCCACAATCCACATATATATACAGTATAACAAAATTAACTTTAAGTTTGTATCAATAAACTAAAATTTATACCAATGTAAATCATTTTAAACATAAACTAAAATCTATACCAATGTAAAGCATTTTAAACAAGTTGTTCTTTAAAAGTAGGTTCATTAATCTACCCTTTAATCTTATCATCTCTATATCCTCCTATATATCTATATCATATCCCCTTTTCTTTTTTAGAAAGAGATCACATTTATAATCAATCTGTTTTAAATAAAAATATTATTTTTTCTCTATTCCACACCAGAGGGCTCTTCTGATTTGGGACATAAGAATCTCTTAACCATTTTTTTAACAGCAATATGTCTGGGTTTAGAGGGGGAGTGAGCCAATTCCACCTCTAAAGCCAGCTTAGTTTATTTGGGAATTTGGGCGTAGCATCTCTTACTACTTCCTGCTGGAGGGGGGCGCTGTTTCTTATGGGGATGCAAAGAAAATTTTAGGCCTATGGGGTAGTCCTTGAGGCTGTATTGTGGGAGCCAGTTGCCTTGAAACCGTTCTGGATGTTGGATCATCTGGGCCATGGTGTCATTGGAGATCTTTCAGGGGGTCTTGGCTGGTCAAGCCTGATGTATCTTAATCTAGAACAAATCCATAGCCTCTGGCTTTCTGTGGAAACAAAAGCAGAACCTCTTTTCCAAAGCAACATATCCTTAAATCCAAATTTTGAAGTTAAGGTATCTTTAAAATATACATATTGGTTTAATTGAACATCTTTTTTGATCAAATGTTTTTTTGCAGTTAAAAATCCCAAAGACAACACAATCCAGATTGTGTAATATTCATCTTTACGTGGCCTTTTTATATTAATTTATCTTTTTTGTCTCTTTTAAGCTTACATATTGTGAATCTATTGCTTTAACCTGTAGTATTTTAAGACTGAAACGGTGCTGTGGCTGCTGGCTCCACCCATTTCAGCTTACCAACATGGTGTTTTCCGCCAGTTCTGTGAGTCATCAAGTCTCAGAAATAGTGGGTTTAAGCTTTTATCAAAGCAGCATGTAGCCCAGAAACCTTTTTTTTTTTTAATAATAGTAAATACTAAATCTACCACACAGCTTAATGTGCTGCTGGCAGACGCCTCATTTCCGACATACTGCCAGTGAAACGCAAATGCCAGGAAACCCACCAGTGTTCAAACCCGAGGCGTCTAGCTGCCCGTATGAAACAAGCAGCAGGAACCTGGTTTTGGCTCTGTTTAGAATTGGTTATTAAGTATTTTCAGGTTTAAGGTGGAAACTCGAGCCGTTGGGCGCCATTTGTTGATGAAAGGCTTTTCTCCAGCTTCCACCAAGCTCCACAGTCCCACAATCCATATATAAAATAATCACTCAGATGCTTATAATACTTATAAACTGTATGGCTGTGGCAGGCTTCTTGCTAACTGTTCTTATATCTTAAATTAACCCATTTTTATAAATCTATACCTTGCCACGTGGCTGGTGGCTTACTGGCATCTTTACATGCTGCTTGTCCTGGCGGTGGCTGCAGTCTCTCTCCCTCCTTCTTCCTGTTTCCCCAATTCTCCTCTCTCCTTGTCCCACCATATATATATATATATATATATATATATGTATGTATACACACACACATACATATACATGTGTTCTCAGACATGGAAATAGGTAAAACACAAGTGGTGTCCTCCCCTTTCAACAACTTTCTCTCTCAGTAGCCAATGCAGACCAGATAGTGCCTGTTCACAGGAATAGATCACTATACCTCTTAAATGTCTTGTCACTTCATACAGCAGGGATTAAAATATGACAATAAGCCGGGCAGTGGTGGCACATGCCTTTAATCCCAGCACTCAGGAGGCAGAGGCAGGTTGATCTCTGTGAGTTCAAGGCCAGCCTGGTTTCCTGTGAGTTCCAGGAAAGGCGCAAAGCTACACAGAGAAAACCTGTCTCAAAAAACAAAAACAAAAACAACAACAAAAAAAAGATATGAAAATAAATTTTGTGGGGATGAACTGAGAAATGACACCAGCAGGAAAAATTGTCAAACTGCTGTGCTTCTTATTTTAACAGTGGAGACATGTGAATAGCTATACTCCATTTGATAAGCAGAAACACAGAGAGGTATAGGCAGGGAAATTAGAATGAACGGGTGTTACGCAAAGAATGGTAAATGTTCTGGCTGAGAACTGGTAAGAAAAGAGTAAAATCTTCACTCAGAACTAGCTGTGACACAGATGTGGGCTTTCTTTACTCTACAGTGAATTGATACATGCATTCTAAAGTCTTTGTTTCACAGACATCATGCTGCTTCCTTCATTGAAACATGGATCTAACACCCTTCCCTGTACAATGATGGCATCTTTCTCTATTGGTGAGCCTGTAGTGTCTCTTTTATGTAGCATATTTTCATTTTCTTTACTTTAGAATTAGTCTGTCTAGTTTCCATGCTACTTGTGATAAAGAACCACCAAACCCAGGACAAAGCACAAGGTCTCCACCTTTCCCCTCCTGCTAAGTTTTTAACTCTTACTTGCCCCTTTCTTCATTTTTCCAGCATAATTTATAACTAAGCCTGCTTTTCTTTCATATTTCAGATACCACAGTTCAATGCTGATCTGGCTCGGATGTACTCTACTGCTCCTTTTCTGTGCCATTCTGAGTGGCACATGTACCACAACTTCATTCTGCATTTATGGAACTAACAACTTAGCCCTCCCTGGTCATATGCACATATATTCTCTTTGAGCATAAAAGCCTTGTGCAGATTACAAGGTCTGAATTTATTTATGTTTTGTGGTGTTAATGTATTTAGCTCACAGCTATGTTTGACTTAGTACTCTCATTTTTTTCCTGCAAGGAAATAGTTTATGATATATTTTAAGTTGATAAAAGGTGATAACAATAAAACCTTTAGCATGATTGTTATTGCATTACACGTTCTGCCAATTCCCAACTCTCCACTCACCTTTACTCTTCAAGTATAACCATACATATAAATATAGTTTAAGACATGTTTGTGGGTTTTTATCTCTGTCCTTCAGTTAACAGCATATACCATGCTAATGAAATTAACTGCTATTGAAACTAAAATTTCTAAACAGCACTATGGTTCTGTTTCCCAGGACTTTATTTGAAAGTATTTCCTGGGACAGATTAATTAACATATTAGTTATACAGTCTGAGTTATGCTTTTCATACTTCAGATACTGCTAAGAGCTAGACTATTAAAATACAAAAAATACTAGCATTGTATTAGTGCCTACATCATGAAGAACTGGAAAGGAAATCCTGCATCTCACATACCTCTATAGCAGCAGCACTGTGGAGTGTGTGACGTTAACCCATTAAATCACAAAAGAGAGCATGGGTCTTTGATGTGGTGATATTTTATTTGTGCTGAAATGTGATATTTTATTTGTGTGTTAATAAATAAAGTTTGCCTGGAGATCAGAGTTCATAGTGAACCATAAACAGAGGTCAGGCAGTGGTAGCCCTTAATCTGATGACATGGCAGGCAGAGTCTCTGTGTGGTCAAGGACACAGCCAAGCATGGTGACACATGCCTTTAATCCCAGTACCAACCATAGAGACCTGGAGGTCTGTATAGATGGGCAATGATGAGGAAGTGAAGTGGCTGGGTTAAGAGCCAATGAGAAGGCAGAACATCAAGGCAGTAATGGTGCAGGTTAGACAGGAAGAGGTTCTCTTGGGAAGCTACAGCAATATGGTGAGCTAAGGTTAGTTGGCAATGATTGCTCTGATCTCTACGGCTTGCACCCCTGTATTTGGCTCTGTGTTTCCTATTTAATAAGACTGTTTAGAAATTCGTCTATACCTTGTAGCCAAACATTTTTTACTATGTGTGGCTCTGTCATTAATCACTTGTGTTACCCTCCAGGAATCAATGGGGGATGCATCACACACTTTAAATAACTAAACCATATTTAAATAAATAATAAAGGAAGAAGAAATCAACATTTGTCCTAGGCTCCCAGTTCTTAAAATCATAAATACATTCTGCTGTGAGTTTTGTGTTCTTTACTAATTTGTCTATATAACTATTCTCTGGAAATTCATTTGGTTAGAGCATTTAGAGTTGGTATTGTTAATTCATGAGCTCAATGAAATGTTATAAACTATTCCACAGTATGGGAAAAATATTGCTTAGGCCAGCATACAAAGGTGATACCAACAAGACCACCAATGGTGCTTAAGAAGAACTGATATTTAAGAAAATAATGACCACAAACCAAGCATGCTAGTGCATGACTATAATATCAGCATTCATGAGGTGGAGGCAAAAGGGGGAAAATGTTCAAGGTCATCCTCGGCAAGAAAATGATTCCAGGCTGATTTGAACTATGTGGGAATCTGTCTCTAAATACATAAACAATCAAATAAATAAATAGGTAAATAATACAAGAGTAGGAAAACATTACTCACATATTAAAACTCTTTGTGACTCTTTGTACTCTGTGAAGAAAAAACAACTCTCTGGCCTTTGAATGTTCTCATATAAAGCCACAGCACCCTTGATGCAGGAGATAAAGAATGTATAGCATGAATCTTAAAAGGTCTTATTAATAAAAACAAACTTAGAGCCAGGTATTGGGGTAAATGCTGGAAGATCAGAGAAGCAGAACAAGCAACAGCCACTTCACCTCACTACCTTCTCAGCTGATCTTGTTTCCTCAAACTGGAAGCCTCTGAGTCCTCATCTGAATGGATCTCAGCTGAACTGCTGCTAAAAGCCTAAAAGCTTAAAAAAAGCTTCTAGTTCCTGGTCCTCTTGCCTTATATACCTTTCTACCTCCTGCCATCACTTCCTGGGATTAAAGGCAATTGTCTTTCCCAAGATATGATCTCAAGTGCTGGGCCTAAAGGCATGTGCTACCATTGCCTAATCTATATGTTTAATACAGTGGCTGTTCTGTTTTCTGACCCCCAGATAAGTTTATTGGGGTGTACAATAGATCAACCACAAGAATGTTCTCATTTACTTCCTCTAAAAATATTTTAATTTTTATAGTCCCTGAGAATTAGTTCTGTAATTATTTTGTTTATTAAATAATTTTGTTCAGAGTGGAAAGGGTTCCTTCATCTGTAAAAGAAAAAAACACCAACTCACTAACATAAGCAAAAACACCACAATAATATTTTTTTCATTATCAACTCTAGCAGTGAAAGAATGCACACAATGATTTAGTTAAACGTTGATATGCCAATGAAGATTGCTTTATCCAGAAAAGCTCTCTTTTAAAATAAATGGAGAAACAAAGGTTTTTTGTTTTGTTTTGTTTTTAAGACAAGCATTAATTAAGATACTTCAGAACCTCTAGCCCAGCACTGAATTCTAAAAGGAATTCTGTGTGGAGAAAAGGAAGGAAGTGTCTCAATCAATAAACTTCAAGGGTAGAGTATTATAAAAATGAGAGACAAGAAGAAATCCAACACGACAGCAAAGCCTCTCTACTAAGAAGGAGGAATGTGAAACCAAATGATCAAACCAGTTAGAGAAACAGCCCACAAAATTACAGGAATTAGAAGGCATCACTCAATAACCCCAAAGGTAGCTAGGCAGTGGTGGCACATGCCTTTAATCCTAGACCTCAGGAGGTAGAGGCAGCGGCAGGCAGATCTCTGTGAGTTCAAGGCCATCCTGATCTACAGAGCAAGTTCCAGGACAGCCAGATCTGTTATATGGAAAAACCCTGTTTGTAAAAAAAATAGTAATAATAATAATAATAATAATAATATTAATAATGATGATGATGATCATCATCTCAATGGAAAATGGCCTTATCTCATCAATAAAGATGCATACTATCTGGTTGAACTAAAATTCTACAAAAATAATATCTGTTATCTTCAAGTATTAATTTATGTTGGTTAGTTTTTTGTTAACTAATATAATCTCGAGTTAGACGGAAAAAGAAACCCTGAATTGAGAAAATAACTTTGTCGAATTGTCCTGTGGGCAAGTCTACGGGGGCATTTTCTTGATTGATGGCTGAAGGAGAAATCATCCTACTATGAGTGGTAGTCCTGGGTTGTATGAAAAAGTAAGCTGAGCAAACCCAGGGGAGAATGTCCTTGTGCAGTATCCCTTTACAGTCCAGTCTTCAGTTCCCTCCTGAGTTCCTGTCCTGACTACCCTTGACTGTAACACAAAAAAAAATGTATCCTTTTGCTTACATTCCAAATATAATACAATTCAAATTGTTTTTGATCATGTTCTTTACTGAAGCAATAGAAAGCCAATTAAAACAACATCTCACTCATAAAGACACCTATACACTGAGAGTAATAAAAAGAAAATCTACCAAATAAAGGCAGGTTGAAAAGAATCAGGCTAGATATTTTCTCCATGCTGAATAGCTTTCATATTCCTGGGAGTATATATGTAGTCAATGTGGGCGTGTGAAAGTTATCAGTGTATTTACTCATTCTGGACCCTGCATACTATACTGTCTGACAAGATGTAACAACTGGTAAAATAGTGGCATGGGGACTGCAAGGGTAACTAACCTTGTCCTATTTGCATCCAGATAAAATTCATGCTTGGTTCTGTGGACCTGATCCCTGGCTGGAGAGGTCACAGGCCATAAGGATAACACACTCTTATCTTGATAAATGATCATGTTGTCAAATTCACTCCTAAATATTTGTTTATAACCTTAGACAGAGATTCTTTCAGCCTTGGTCAAATAGGCTTTCTTTTTCTTCAGTGAACAGTGGTTAATAAAGAGACTCATGGTGTTGAGAGGAAAATACATGGGAATTACAGTAAGATATCAAATGAGACTCTAGTTCTTATTTGTTGCCTAACAAATAAATTGTGTATAATGGTAAAAAAAAATACATTTTTTCTTCCTAATGTAATCTAAATACTCAAGGAATTTTTTTTTTGGGGTGGGGGGAACAGAACTGAAGATTCTTTAAATGGAACAAACCAAGAACACATGACATAGGGACAACCTTGTTTCTATTAGTGTCTTCACACTTTCTTGAATTCCTTAGTTGGCCCTCAGTAGCCAACTTAGTTGGCACTCAGATACCATTGGCTGGCTGTCCATTGTAAAGCTAATGCCAGGGACATGACTTCAATCAATAACTTTTGCTAAGAGAAGAGTCAACTCACAAAGAGATTAGCTATAATTACACAATGTTTAAACTGAATACTGTCAGTTACAAAATATGGTGATATTAAGGAGCAAGGAGGTTACACTGCAAAACATACAGTCTTTTTCAAGACTGAAATCTTATAGCAAAATCTTATACCAATGTTACCTCACTGAACAGAATGTCACAGTGTGTCTCTGATAATAGTCCCACTGTGATAACTTTACACTGATTCTGATTTCATTCCCCCCGAAGATTTCAAACATTGAATTCTGCCAAGTTTCTTCTTACTCTGACTCAAAATGCCCTCCAGTGCTATTTTGCTTATCCCACCGAAGATGAACAGAGTTAATACATGAGCAGAGTGAATGAGACAATAAACAGAAGTTCTTTATGTGTGAAATGATAAAATGTTTCTTTAGAGCTGCCAGATACAGAGATAAAAGTCAGAAATCCTATTGTTCACCAAAGTGGAAACATTTAAAATGGGAAAAATAAAGAAAGAACAGAAAAACATTTGGAAATCCCAGATGTATATGATCATTTTAAACATTCCTGAAGAAGTATGGCTCATGAAAATTCTGAATTGTTGTGGTGTAGTAAAGGACACAAACTGTGGTTTGCAAATTGAAATGTTATATATCACTGAAAGATTTTTTTCCCCAGAACTTCCAGACTATAAGATGGTCAAATGTTTCTTCACAATTTCTTTGTAGTCTGCAAAGAAATAAATTGTTTTGTTTTAAGCCCACATTTTTTTTTTTGTAATTTAATTCTGATGAAGTTCAATGTGGTGGTATTGTGTTTCCCAAAATATTGTGTACCTTAATAAACTTATCTGGGGTCAGAGAACAGAAAAGCCACTAGTTAGGCAGTGATAGCACACACCTTTAATCCTAGCATTCCAGAGGCAGAAATCCATCTGGGATCTCTATGAGTTCAAGGCCACATTGGAAACAGCCAGACATGGTGACTCATGCCTTTAATCCCAGAAAGCAAGCCTTTAATCCTAGGGAGTGATGGTAGAAAGCAGAAAGGGATATAAGGTGTGAGGACCAGAAACTAGAAGCATTTTGGCTGGTTAAGCATGTGGCTGGTTAAGCATTTGGCTGGTTAAGCATTTGACTGGTTAAGCTTCAGGCTTTCGAGCAGCAGTTCAGCTGAGAGCCATTGGGATGAGGACACAGAAGCTTCCAGTCTGAGGAAACAAGACCAGCTGAGAAGTTGACCAGGTGAGGTTAGCTGTGGCTTGTTCTCTGATCTTCCAGTTCAGAAGAACCTTTAAGATTCATGCTACATCTTGCACCCAACGTTCGTGTTACAAGTTCATGAAAAAGCTGTCTGCCTGTGACCTTGTGAGCCCCAGCTCAGGCCCAAGCTACACTCAGCCGGTTGTGGTGGCACATGCTGGTAGGATTTGCTGAAGGAGACAGAGGCAAGAGGATCCCGAGTTTGAGGCCGGCCTAGGAGGCTTGGGAGAAGCTTTGGCCCGGACTGAGCCACAAACAGTGGAGGGACCATGGAAGCAGTGGCTACTGCTCCACATTGCCAGCTCCTTCTCATCGTGTTGGTGACTGCGGTGATGCTGCTACCTGGGATGGAGGGTTTACTGCTGCTGGTTCAGAGAAGAATTGCCAGGACCATCATGTTACAAGAAAGCATCAGCAAAGGTCAGTTTGGAAAAGTTTGGCAAGACAAATGGTGGGGAGAAATTGCTATGAAGAGTTTCTCTTCTAAGGAAGAACATTCATGGTTCTAAGAAACAGACATTTATCAGACTGTGATTGCTCCAAACCACAGAGGAGGCACCAAAAAAAAGTCTGCAGTGAACCATGACCACGCCTAACAGTGACTTTGAAATCTTCAAAAAGACGACAGGACTCCACAACGATGATTCCACAAGGACTATGGTAAAGCCATTAGCTGATTAACACCACCAAAAAAAAAATACTCAAACAATTTGGGCAAGAAACAAATGAAATATTGCTGGAAAACATATCTATGAAGTTTTTTTAGCATAAAATATATAACTACAGTTAATTACCACAGAACCTCAACTCTAGCCAAAATCCTATATGTTTCTAGGGGCAGTCTTTGGGGTTTCAAAGGGCCCTCGACACTACAGTTTCTCTCTCTCTCTTATTCCCTGCCTTATGCTTTGTGGATCATGGATATAAGATCTCAACTACTGTTGTAGAATCATTCCTGCTGTTGCCATTCTTTCTGCCATGACTCTAACCCTCTGGAAATGTGATCCCTGATAAACTTATACTTATGACTTGCCTTGGTCATGGGGTCTCTTCAAAGTAATATAAAAGATAAAAGATTAATTGTGTCTCACATTCTCTGTATGTTCCTTTTTTGTGTTTTAAATATCTTTTTCATATTTTTTGTTTACTTAATCTAGTTCCTCTGTTTTTATCTTTGAGTACTGATATTCTGTTTCCTTCTGCTTAATTCATTCTACTTGTAAAGCTTTCCTTTGAGCTTTCTAATTGGGTTTTTCAACTACATCTTCATTGCAGCATGAACATTTTTTAATGTTTCTATCTTTATTGAATTCTGTTTTAAGTCCTGAATTTTCTTCATCATTTTCATCACCTTTTTGTTTGTGTTTCTTTGGTCACTACTCACATGTTTATTATATTAAATTCATTTTCCTTAATTTCATTTCTCTGTTGTGTCTTCTTTAAACTCCTTGAAATATTTTAATTTTTTTCATACAATATGCTTGTATTGTATGTTTTACTGTTAATTATGATAAACTGCAATAAGAAGTTTCTCTGATGGTTGATTGATGAAGTGACCAATTTATATAGGAGTGTATATCATTGAGTCATTTTTTTTGCTGTTCCTTTACCTGAATAATAGTAATTGATTTTCCTCTAAGCATATGATCCATCTATTCTCAGGTTGTTGGCCATTTTTGCAGTGTCATGTGTGAGTTCAATCTCATGGAATATTCCATAAAACCAATAAAAATGGAATGGTCATTTACTCCCAGAATACTTATTCCACTGTTGTACCAGTATATCTTGCATGTTAGTCACTGTTATTGGCCATAGTATTTGTAATTGTTGGGCAGGGATGATTACATTTCTCCTCCAGTAGCATGGAAAAAGTACTTTCCAGCAACATGGATGCTAATCAAGAAGGATTAGAGACCTAAATGTGAAATTTGAAAACACTGATTTACAAAATTGGCATCATTTCTAGGAACAATCTGAAAAAAATGTGTCCTTATAAAGGTAACAAAGGAATACTGAGCTCAGAAGAAATACTCTTTCCAGGAAATAGCCTAGCAGTTGGTTATCCAATATCAAACTGTAACACTGAAAATAAATATACAAGCAACATTAGTCATTCTGAGTAGGTTGTACTTAGATATTTAGTAATATATATGCAATATATATGCCAACAATTAATGATAAAAGAGGTCACAAATGTGAAGAATAACAATGAGGAATATGAGAAAGGTTTTAGAAGGAGGAAAAGGAAGGCAGAAATAATGTAATTATACAATAATGTCAGAAAATAAAAAAGTAAATTTTAGGAAAATAATTTTAAATGAAAAAAAATGAATTAATGAAAAGTTCTATCTCAAGACATCATATGTAAAATGTTTTGAAAATCATGTTATAAAACAACTAGAAAATACTATTATTGAAAATTTATATCCTTGGATAGACAAAGATTCATCAAACATATTGCTTATAGTATGCCAACACATTTGAAAATCAGACCTAGCCAGGCAGTGGGGGTGCATGCCTTTAATCCCAGCACTCAGGAGGCAGAGCCAGATGGATCTCTGTGAGTTCGAGGCCAGTCTGGTCTACAGAGCAAGATCCAAGACAGGCAACAAAACTACACAGAGAAACCTTGTCTCAAAAAAAAAAAAAAAAAAAAAAGAAAAAGAAAAAAAAAGAGAGAGAGTCAGACCTCTCATAAAATTAGCATCTCCTGATTTTCAATAACATGTTGACTGGAGATCTTAGAGAAAATGAGATGCAGATGTTAAATAAGCACATAACTGAGTGGTGAACATTATTACTCATCAGGGAAATGCAAATTTGCAGAGAACACACTGTGTTAGAGTGGCTAAAATGCTAAAAGCTGTCTGTACCACAGGGTTATCATTATATTGCTGATGTGGATAGTCAAAGTTAAACACTTTGCAAAATAGTTTTATAACTTGTGAAACACTAAACATGTATTTCTGATATGATCTACCCAGCCACTCCATTACTCAAAAAGAATAAAAAGCAGATGCCATGTCAGAGAAAGCTTAGGCAGAATTATTTGGATTTGCAGAAGAGCAAATGCTCACTATCAAGTGTTCACATATGTGAATATTAGCATAGTCATAGACCAAAAACCACTGTGCAGGAACAGGATGAAAGGCTGATGCACACAGTACCTGGGAGGAAATACAATGATTTATGTAGCATAGAAAGAGCAGGTTATACTTTATTAAACCACAGCACTACAGGGCTTTCTGTTCTCTCAGTGTTAATGGTTGCTTTCAATAGATGTTCCCTAAACTTGCATACCTCCATGGATTCAACATTCATGACAAGTTGATTCTAATCATTTTTGACTGAAATTTTAAAAAACAGGTTTGCTTCTAACAGCAAAGCCAACAATTCAAAGTGCTCACTCCTTTCTGTTTTCCTGGCAGTACCAAAAATAAATTTTTGTGGTGCCCTTTAATTGTTGATCTCTCATCTATTCAAAGTTGGCAACCTTCGTTTCTAGTCTGCTGCCTCCCAGATATGAATGTGTGTCAAAGTGCTTATGAATAATCAAATAAGAATATTTTCATGTGATTACTAGACTATATGCACATTCCCTTCTGAAGCACTGGGGTAGCTTCATGACTCATCTTATACTCTGTGCACCACTGCTGAACTTAGCCACACATCTGCCTTCTTCCCCATTATTCATGGGAGTTGAATGTCAGGATGTTCTCTTCCTAAATGAACCTGAACATATCTAAAGAGACAGATGGGTGGATGTACCCAGTTAAACCAAGTTATGGCAAGGTAACACAGCTTGAGCCCTAGAGGCACACAAAGTCATTCCAGGCAGTAACAACAATTGAGGGTATGCAATTGGATAATGGTCTGTAGTTTATTATTATTATTATTATTATTCAAGTTTTGATATTCTATTTGTATCATCTGTAAATGAACATTTTGATGCCAAGTCCTGTCCATGTTAAATAATTTAGCTTATGGATTTATCTTCTGCTCTAGATGGCATGGTTTATTTCCTATGTGGCTTATAAATTTTGCTTCAAAGCTCTGGGTTAGAGACGGATCCTGAAAACCCTTTGGTAATGGAAAGCCCTTCAGCAGTCTCTGCTGAGAAACAGCTACTTTCTCTCTAAGGGCTCTGGCTTTTTTTTTCTTCTTTTTTGAGCTCCTTTGATGGGTATAAAAAAATTGTGTAGAGAGTACCCGGGTCCAACCCGGACCCCATCCCTGGGCACCAGCCACTCCGGGGAGGCCTGCACAGCTTGGCGCTGGGTTCTGGCCAACGGGCAGCTCCCCTTCTAGCCCCACCGGGAGGGATCCCCTTTTCCAAGCCCCCAGCAGCCCCTGCAGTCTCCGCGCCCTGCCCCCACACCCATCTGCCCGAGACCCCAGCCATTTCCTGAGACTTAGAGACCGGCCCCCAACTCCCAGCCTGCCCCGGACTTCCCTTCTGGACCAGAGGTGAGTGCCTGGGTCCAGCCCAGACCCCATCCCTGGGCACCAGCCACTCCGGGAGGACCTGCCCAACTTGGCACCAGGTTCTGGCCACCGGACAGCTCCCCTTCTAGCCCCACCAGGAGGGATCCCCTTTTCCAGCCCCCCCCGGAAGCCCCTGCAATCTCCGCGCCCTGCTCCCACGCCCATCTGCCCAAGACCCCAGCCACTTCCTGAGACTTAGAGACCGGCCCCCAGCTCCCAGCCTGTCCCCGACTGCCATTCTGGACCAGAGCTTGCCCCTGACTTCCCTTCTGGACCAAAGAGTTGGACAAGAGAACTCCCTTTTGGACAAGAGAGAGAGTCTTCCTGAGTCTGTCAGCTCTTTGTGAAACAAGTACACTGATAAGACCAAGAAGGAACCACAAGGAGATGGGCAGACGTCAAGGCAGAAGTACATACAGCAAAATGAAGAGCAATACAGCATCACCAGAACCTAGCTCGCCTCCAACATCTAGACCTGAACACCAAAAATTGGAAGAAGCAGAAGAAAATAGCCTTATGAGTAACTTCATGAAGAAGGTAGAGGCTTGTGTAGAGGAAAAGACAAGAAAATTGGAAGAACGCTGTAAACAACTAGAGGAAAGGGCAAACAAATTAGAAGAAAACAATAAAGCCCTCCAAGAAAACAATAAAGTCCTGGAAGAAAACATTAAAGTCCTGGAAGAAAACAATAAAGCACTGAAAGAAAATCATTTAAAAGCAATGAAACAAACAAAGGAAACAGTCCAAGAACTGAAAAGGGAAATTGAAAAAATAAAAAAGACACAAACAGAGGGAATGCTGGAAATAGAAAACCTGAGTAAAAGATCAGGAACTTCGGATGCAAGTATAACCAACAGAATGCAAGAGATGGAAGAGAGGATTTCTGGCATTGAAGATACAGTAGAAGAAATAGTTCCATCAGTCGAAGGAAACACTAAAGCCAACAAAGTCATGAACCAAAATGTCCAAGAAATCTGGGACACCATAAAAAGACCAAACCTACGAATTATAGGGATAGAAGAAGGTGAAGAATACCAACTCAAAGGCACAGAAAATATATTCAACAAAATTATAGAAGAAAACTTTCCCAACTTAAAGAAGGAAATGCCTATGAAGATACAAGAAGCCTATAGAACACCAAACAGACTAGACCCCCAAAAAATGTCCCCTCGACACATAATAATTAAACAACTAAATGTACAGAATAAAGAAAGAATATTAAGAGCAGCCAAGGAAAAAGGCCAAGTGACCTATAAAGGTAAACCCATCAGAATAACACCTGAATTCTCAATGGAGACTTTGAAAGCCAGAAGGACCTGGACAGATGTAATGCAGACACTAAGAGACCATGGATGTCAGCCCAGACTAATATACCCAGCAAAACTTTCAATCATCATAGACGGAAGGAACAAGACATTCGAAGACAAAGCCAGATTTAAACAATACCTATCCACAAACCCAGCCCTACAGAAAGCACTAGAAGGAAAATTCCAACCGAGGGAAGTCAGATACACACTTGAAAACACAGGCAATAGATAAAGCCACAACAGTAAACCCCAAAGAAGAGAAGTACACACACACTACCACCAAAAATAACAGGGATGAAGAATCACTGGTCATTAATATCCCTTAATATCAACGGACTTAATTCACCTATAAAAAGACATAGACTTACAGAATGGATACGAAAGCAGGACCCATCTTTCTGCTGCATACAAGAAACACATCTCAAATTCAAAGACAGGCACTACCTAAGAATAAAAGGCTGGGAAAAGACTTTTCAATCAAATGGTCTTAAGAAACAAGCAGGGGTAGCCATCCTGATATCCAACAAAATAGACTTCAAACTAAAATCAATCAAAAGAGATCAAGAAGGACATTACATCCTCATCACAGGAAAGATCGACCAAGAGGAAGTTTCAATTCTGAACATATATGCCCCAAACACAAGGGCACCCACATATGTAAAAGAAACATTACTAAAGCTTAAACCACATATAAAACCCCACACATTAATAGTGGGAGATCTCAACACCCCACTTTCACCACTGGACAGATCTCCCAAATCGAAACTTAACAGAGAAATAAAGGACTTAACCGATGTCATGACCCAATTGGACCTAATAGATATCTACAGAACATTCCATCCTAACAAGAAAGAATATACTTTCTTCTCAGCACCCCATCGAACTTTCTCTAAAATCGACCACATACTTGGCCACAAAGCAAATCTCAACAGATACAAAACAATCAGAATAACCTCCTGTGTTCTATCAGATCACCATGGTTTAAAGCTAGATTTCAACAACAACAAAAACTACAGAAAACCTACAATCTCATGGAAACTGAATAATGCTCAACTGAATCACCAATGGGTTAAGGAAGAAATAAAGAAAGAAATTAAAGACTTCCTAGAGATCAATGAAAATGAAGACACCACATACCCAAACTTATGGGACACTATGAAAGCAGTGTTAAGAGGGAAATTCATAGCACTAAATGCCCACATAAAGAAGTTGGAGAAATCCCACACTAGTGAATTAACAGCACATCTGAAAGCTCTAGAACCAGAAGAAGCAAAGTCTCCCAGGAAGAATAGACGCCAGGAAATTATCAAAGTGAGAGGTGAAATTAATAAATTAGAAACTAAGAGAATAATACAAAAAATTAATGAAACAAAGAGTTGGTTCTTTGAGAAAATCAACAAGATAGACAAGCCCTTATCCAAACTAACCAAAAGACAGAGAGAGAGAATCCAAATCAACAAAATCAGAAATGAAAAGGGGGACATAACAACAGACATTGAGGAAATCCAGAGAATTATAAGGTCATATTTCAAAAACCTCTACTCCACAAAACTGGAAAACCTAAAAGAAATGGACATTTTTCTGGATAGATACCACATACTTAAGTTTAATCAAGACCAGATAAACTATTTAAATAGTCCAATAACCCCTAAGGAAATAGAAACAGTCATTAACGGTCTCCCAACCAAAAAAAGCCCAGGACCAGATGGTTTCAGCACAGAATTCTACCAGATCTTCAAAGAAGAGTTAATACCAATACTCTCTAAATTGTTCCACATAATAGAAACAGAAGGAACATTACCAAACTCCTTCTATGAGGCTACAATTACCCTGATTCCTAAACCAAACAAGGATGCAACAAAGAAAGAGAACTACAGACCGATCTCCCTCATGAACATTGATGCAAAAATACTCAATAAAATACTGGCAAACAGACTCCAAGAACACATCAGAACAATTATCCACCATGATCAAGTAGGCTTCATCCCAGGGATGCAAGGGTGGTTCAACATACGAAAGTCCATCAATGTAATACACCATATAAACAAACTCAAAGAAAAAAACCACATGATCATCTCACTAGAGGCAGAAAAGGCATTTGACAAAATCCAACACCCCTTCATGATAAAAGTCTTGGAGCGATCAGGAATACAGGGAACATACCTAAACATAATAAAGGCAATATATAGCAAACCAACAGCCAACATCAAATTAAATGGAGAGAAACTCAAAGCAATTCCACTAAAATCAGGAATGAGACAAGGCTGTCCACTCTCCCGATACTTATTCAATATAGTACTTGAAGTTCTAGCCAGAGCAATAAGACAACATAAGGAGATTAAGGGGATTCAAATTGGAAAGGAAGAAGTCAAGCTTTCCCTATTTGCAGACGACATGATAGTATACATGAGTGACCCCAAAGATTCCACCCAGGAATTAATAAAGCTTATAAACACCTTCAGCAACATAGCAGGATACAAGATCAACTCAAAAAAATCAGTAGCCCTCCTATATTCAATGGACAAAGAAGCTGAGAAGGCAATTAGAGATACATCACCCTTTACAATAGCCAAAAATGACATAAAATACCTTGGGGTAACACTAACCAAGCAAGTGAAGGACCTATATGACAAGAACTTTAAGTCCCTGAAAAAAGAAATTGAAGAAGATCTCAGAAAATGGAAAGATCTCCCATGCTCATGGATAGGCAGGGTTAACATAGTAAAAATGGCAATCTTACCAAAAGCAATTTACAGATTCAATGCAATCCCCATCAAAATACCAACACAATTCTTCACAGATCTGGAAAGAACAATACTCAACTTCATATGGAAAAACAAAAACCCAGGATAGCTAAAAGAAACCTGTACAATAAAACAACTTCTGGAGGCATCACAATCCCCGACTTCAAGCTCTACTATAGAGCTACAGTAATAAAAACAGCCTGGTATTAGCATAAAAACCGACATGTGGACCAATGGAATCGAATTGAAGACCCTGACATTAACCCACACACCTATGGACATATAATTTTTGACAAAGAAGCCAAAAGTGTACAATGGAAAAAAGAAAGCATCTTCAACAAATGGTGCTGGCATAACTGGATATCAGCGTGTAGAAGGCTGCAAATAGATCCATATCTGTCACCGTGCACAAAACTTAAGTCCAAGTGGATCAAAGACCTCAACATAAATCCAGCTACTCTGAACCTGCTAGAAGAGAAAGTAGGAAATAGTCTTGAACGCCTTGGCATAGGAGATCACTTCCTAAATATAACACCAGTAGCGCAGACACTGAGACAAACAATCAATCAATGGGACCTCTTGAAACTGAGAAGCTTTTGTAGAGCAAAGGATACAGTCAACAAGGCAAAGCGACAGCCTACAGAATGGGAAAAGATCTTCACCAACCCCACATCTGACAGAGGACTGATATCCAGAATATATAAGGAACTCAAGAAATTAGACATCAAAAGGACCAACAGTCCAATTGAGAAATGGGCTTTAGAACTAAACAGAGAATTCTCAACAGAGGAATCCCAAATGGCTGAAAGACATTTAAGGAATTGCTCAACTTCCCTAATCATCAGGGAAATGCAAATCAAGACAACTCTGAGATACCACCTTACACCTGTCAGAGTGGCTAAGATCAAAAACACTGAAGACACTTTATGCTGGAGAGGATGTGGAACTAGGGGAACTCTCCTCCACTGCTGGTGGGAATGCAAGCTTGTACAACCACTTTGGAAATCAATATGGCGCTTTCTTAGAAAATTGGGAATCAATCTCCCCCAAGATCCAGCTATACCACTCCTGGGCATATACCCAAGAAATGCTCAATCATACCACAAGAGCACTTGCTCAGCTATGTTCATATCAGCATTGTTTGTAATAGCCAAAACCTGGAAACAACCTAGATGCCCTTCAACTGAAGAATGGATAAATAAATTGTGGCACATATACACAATGGAATACTACTCAGCAGAGAAAAACAATGACATCACACGGTTTGCAGGCAAATGGATGGATCTAGAAAAAATCATCCTGAGTGAGGTAACCCAGACTCAGAAAGACAAACATGGTATGTACTCACTCATAGGAAGATGCTAGATGTGGAACAAGGATGACTAGACTGCTACTCACATCACCAGTGAGGCTACCTGGAAAACGGGACCCCCAAAAAAAGACACGGAGAAATGGACGAGATCTACATGAATAGCCTGGTCATGAGTGGGAACAATGAAGGGCGACAGTCGAGGGAAAGAGTGGGAGATCCTAGTTGGATCAAGAAAAGAGAGGGAGAACAAGGAATAGGAGACCATGGTAAATGAAGACCACATGAGAAGGTGAGAAGGGGAGGAAGCAGAGAGCTAGGGAGGCCCACGGAGATCCACAAAGATACCCCCTCAAAAGACTGCTGGCAATGGTCGCGTGACGGCAGGAACTGACCTACTCTGGTGATGGGATGGCCAGACACCCAGATAGTGGTGCCATAAACCCCATCCAAGGACTGAGGAATCTGAAGGCAGACATCCACGGCTGGGCCCCTGGTGGAGCACTGGGAGTCTAATTAGTGAGTAAGAAGAGGGTTTATATGAGCAAGAATTGTTGAAGCCAAGGTTGGATAAAGCACCGGGACAAATAACCAAATGAATGGAAGCACAGGATCTATGAACCAAAGGCTGAGGGGCCCCCAACTGGATCAGGCCCCCTGAACGGGTGAGACAGTCATTTGGCTTGATCTGTTTGGGAGGCAGCTGTGCATTGGTGCCAGGTCCTGGGCTCGTTGCATGAGTTGGCTGTTTGAATCCTGGGACTTATGCAGGGACACTTGGCTCGGTCGGGGAGGGGGGAATGGACCTGCCTGGACTGAGTCTACCAGGTCAACCCCGGTCCTCGGGGGAGACCTTGATCTGGAGGAGGTGGGAATGGGGGGTGGGCTGGGGGGAGGGGTGGGCGAGAGGGGGAGGACAGGGGATTCTGTGGCTATTATGTTGAACTGAATGGTGTTGTAAAATAATAATAATAATAATAAAAAAAAAAAAAAAAAAAAAAAAATTGTGTAGAATGAAATTACAAGCAAATTTGACAGGAAGCAGAGACTTTGTAATTATGAACTATCTTGAGTTAGTTACTTTTTCTCATTTTATTTACTAGTAGGTGGAAACTCAGGAATAGGAGGCAGCATTTTAATTACATTTCTCCCAAAAAGACATTTTATGAGCACACACAAACACACACACACACACACACACACACACACACACACACACACACACACACATATGCAACAAAGACTTACATTGAATCTAAGCTTGAAAATTTCACAGGAATATCAAGTTATAAAAACACTGGGATGAAAACAATTCACCATGTTCAAGGCTAAGGCAGAAATTCTGTGTGAACATTAAATGCACGTGGGATGTCATGCATTTATCTCAGTTCCTCAAGTTGCTCCCATTTTATTACACAGCAATTCCCTCTCTTCTTTAGGCTTTGTTTTTGAGATCTGCAATTTACTGAAAACTCTAAGTCTGTGCTAGAGATTCTGAAGGGTGACATTATTAGACTGTCATGACTGTAGAGAGTTGGAATATTGTTCATTCACCGTCAAATTATCTCCAACTATTTTTAATTTTCTTCCTAGACATTTGTTACTCAGACCTATATCTAATATAGCTTATGACTATCAGGTTAAACCTGTGAATTTAATTAATTAATAAAACCAGGAGTTTCCATCAAGTCAGAAGCTAAGAAAGTCATCAATATTGTCTGAGATTTGTACCAGAGACTTCCTGGCTTTTCTGTAACCTGCATTCCAAATGTTCAGTAATGTATTTGGCAAGTGAATTGATTTATGACATTACAAAGCATTCACGGACTCTCAGTCCATGTTTTTGTCATAGCTGCTCACATTTGCCTGAGAATGAAACCACAAATCCTTTGGAGTGGGTACCAAGTTTTACTTCCCCATTGTCAAAATTTAGAGGTAGCATTCCTATCTACATAATGATAAAGGTGGGAGAACAAACCAGTGGGTTTTTTTTTTTTCTGAAATCATTCCTTCATACAATGAAGTGTAATAAGGAGAAAAACTGTTAGCTCTCATTTGTTTTTTGTTTGTTTGTTTGTTTTACAATCTTGGAAAATAGACTAGAATATCTTCTTTGAGAATAAAGTTTTGAGATGCTGAGGTTTGAAATAAAACATCAGTATTATTATCAGTAATATCAAATACTAGAAAAACCATGTGAATTCTACCTTGAATTAAATTAGTACACGTATGTCCCCCCAGTCTTAATGCAAAAAGCTTATTGAGAGGTCAGAGAATTCTTTGAGATTTGGAACCTATGGAAAGTAATTAAGTCATTGGAGACCACTTCCTTAAAGGCAATCAATCGATGTAGTGCTCCTTGGGTACTAATTAGTTCTTCTGACAGAACTATTATAGAAAAGCAAGGCTGATCTATTTCTCACTCATAATCCTGTTCCTGAAGTGACGTCATCTATCACCATATCATGTAAAGAAGCATACCCTCCACATAGGCTGAGTCAATGGGATGCCTTGTCTTAAAACTATGAGCTAAGTAAATCTCTTTCTATACCCTATCTGGACACATGACTACAGGAAAATGAATCAGTACACACACTAATTCACATGTATGGCTACCGTTGATGAATGCATATTAGAATAGTATGTATATAGCATCAAACAGTTTTGTTGCTTATCCTATAAGTGCTTTTATATATGAGCATGTGTGCAGCTGCATGTAAATGACACCATTCAACCTTAGGTGTTCTTCTAGTAAAGCCACTTGTCTAGATTTTGAAGCAAGGTATCCATTGGTTTGAGGCTCATATCATAAAACAAGCTTATAGGACAATGAGTCCCAGAGAACTACCAATATACATTTCCCCAATGTTGGGATTAAAAGCCTGTGCCATGATTCTCAGGTACTTCATTTATTTTCATATATTCATATATATACTTAATTTTTGAAATTATAATGTAATTATGCTTCCCCTTTCTTTTTTCTCTCAAACTCTTCCCATGTATGCACTTGAACTTTCTCAAATTCATATTCTTTTTATTATTATCTATACACATATACATATATGGATATATATATACACGTATATACACACATACATGCATATATATATCTTTCTAAATGCAGACCTATAGTCTTCTCAGTTGCTATAATGTTACCTGTATGTATTATGTATATGATCTCAGGACTGATCACTTTGTATTGGATAGCACTTGAAGGGGCTCTTTCTGGGAAAGAACAATTCTCCCTTTCTTAGGATTCCCCAGTTGTCCTTAGTTCTTTGTCCTTTTAGTGTTAGCAAGAGTGTATGATGTGTGTCAGATCTTTGTGGACACACAGAATATTCCAAAACATGAGCTATTTCATACTATTGTCTTTACAAACAGCTAATGAGCTAGTCTTGGCCAGAACCATCACTAATAGCATAGTCTATACTAAAAAAAAAAAAATTCTGTTGTTCATAGAACAAGTTATGTTTTTTTTTTTTTCTTTTTTTTTTTTTTTTGGTTTTTCGAGACAGGGTTTCTCTGTGTAGCTTTGCGCCTTTCCTGGAGCTCACTTGGTAGCCCAGGCTGGCCTCGAACTCACAGAGATCCGCCTGGCTCTGCCTCCCGAGTGCTGGGATTAAAGGCGTGCGCCACCACCGCCCGGCTAGAAGTTATGTTTAAGAATTTAGCAATTATATTGCACAACATCCTTAGTCATCAGGAAAATGCAAATCAAAACAACAATGAGTTACCATCTTATACCTGTCAGAATGGCTAAGATCAAAAACATACTAATGACAACTGATGTTGGAGAGGATGTGGAGCAAGGGCAACACTCCTTCACTGTTGGTGGGAGTGCAAACTTGCACAGCCACTTTGGAAATCACTATGGCAACTTCTCAGAAAATTAGGAATCAATCTACCTCAAGACCCAATGATACCACTGTAGTGGGTAGCCATTCCAGCTTGGATCTGGAAGTTCCAACCCCCATTGAGACTCTGGCAACTGTCACGCCTACGAGGCGGGGTGAGGGGAGGTGCTGGAAACCCGAGAGCTGGATGGGCGAGCGCTCTCTCTGGGCGCTCTCTCTGTGCCTGGACCCTGGACAGTGGAGATTGACTGTGCAGAGCTCCAGAGAACACCGCTGGATTGCGATACAGCTTCCCCAGACCCCTGCCACCTATCCATTCCTTCATTTGTAAGTCATCCACTAAATAAATCTTCCTTTTAACTACGTGGAGTGGCCTTTATAATTTTCTCCAATATACCACTCTTGGGCATACACACAAGGGATACTTAATAATACCACAAGGACACTTTCTCAACTATGTTCATAGCAGCATCACTCATAATAGACAGAACCTGGAAATAACCTAGATGTCCTTCAACCAAAGAATGGATAAAGAAAATGTGGCACATGTGTACAATGGAGTATTACTTAGATGTACAATGACATCATGAAACTTGCAGGAAAAAGAATGGAACTAGAAAATATCATCCTGAGTGAGGTAACCCAGATTCAGAAAGATAAACATAATTATATACTCACTCATAAGTGGATACTAGATGTAAAGCAAAAGATAACAAGACCATAACCCACAGCTCTATAAAAACTAGCTAACAAGGGGGACCTAAAGAGGGACACATGGATCATGCTGGGAAGGGGAAATAGATGAGATCTCTGGAGTAAATGAAGGATGAGGAGGGGCAACATAGGGGAGAGGATGGGGGATGAGAACATGGGGGAACAGAATACTCGAACTGGGGGAAGAGATGAAGTGGGAGAGCAGTGAAAGAGATATCTTGATAGAGAGAAACATTATGGGGTTAGGGAGAAATCTGGTGCTAGGTAAATTCCCAGTAATCCACAAGGATGACCCCAGCTTAGACTACTAGCAATAGTGGAGAGGGTGCCTGACCTGTCCTACCTGGGTAATCAGGTTGCAGAAGACCCTAATTGTCATCCTAGAGCCTTCATGGAAACTGATAGAATCAGATGCAAAGATCCACAGCTAAATACTAGGCCAAGCTCTGGGAATCCAGTTGAAGAGAGGGAGGAGGGATTTTATGAACAAGGGTGGTCAAGATCATGATGAGGAAATCTACAGAGACAACTTAACCAAGCTCATGGGCACTCACGAACTTTAGACATATAGCTGTGGAGACTGAATGCGACTGGACTAGGCCCTCTGCAAGTGGAAGACAGTTGAGTAGCTTGGTCTGTTTGAGAGGCCCCTGGAAGTGGGATCAGGATCTATCACTGGTGCATGAGCTGGCTTTTTGGAGCCCATTACCTATGGTGGGACTCTTGATGTGAGGGTGTGGGGTGGGGGCTTGGTCCTGCTTAACTGAATGTAGCAGTATTTGCCATGGGAGGCTTTACCCTTTTGGAGGGGATGGGGTGCAGGTTGTGGGGAAGGCTAGGGAGGATGGGGAGGTAGGATAAGAGGGTGATCTGTGGTTGATATGTAAAAAAAAATTTTAAGCCGGGCGGTGGTGGTGCACGCCTTTAATCCCAGCACTCGGGAGGCAGAGCCAGGCGGATCGCTGTGAGCTCGAGGCCAGCCTGGGCTACCAAGTGAGCTCTAGGAAAGGTGCAAAACTACGCAGAGAAACCCTGTCTCGAAAAAAACAAAAGAAAAAAATTTTTTTTTAATTCTTAAAGAATAAAAAAATTAGCAATTCTCATGATAATAACGGTATTTATTAAAGATATAGATTTAATACTTAATATTCAAAATAAACTTAAAAACTAATTATCTTTTTATAAAAGTGTTGCATATCAGAAAACTGACTGCAAATTTTGCAAATAAAATATAGTTAAAACCTTTTAACCTATAAAGAGTGATGCATGCTTAGAATGTGAAGGATGGCTATAAATTGAAGTTGATATTAAGAACAATGAGTTTATTGTCCTTTTGGATTAATCTGATACTATTTTCATTCTATTCATTAATTTAAACTTGTCTGGAAGTCTGTCAATGTATTAGGTACTGAGATCAAATTAAAGGATGTCTTTAAAAATTAAGATATACTAGACAGGAGAGAAGTTAGAGCAGTTGCTCTTCCAAAGGAGCAGAATTCAGTTCCCAGCAACCATATGGCACTAATACAGATCTTAAAATCCTGTTCTAGGGCCTTGACGTCCACTTCTTGTCTCTAAATGTACTATATGCACCAGAACATATACAGGCAAAATGCATTAAATAATTTTTGACCTAAGGTATACTAAAGTTATCCTATAGAACTACTAGATCTAGTTCTTCAGAATTGTACACAAATCAATATAAATATTTTTACAAAAATGGTTTTTGTCCTGTATTACATACCTTTAAAACCTACTTTGAATGTATTCAATGAAGCAGATATATTAAATTAATGTCATGAATTAATTTTCCTTGAAGATGGCTTATAGTACTAATTATTTTTATATAAGAATCAGATGGCACCAAGATTATCTTCTATAAAAGACACATTGAAAAAGAAGTATGAGTTAATGTTTCAAGTATTACTTGATCTTACCTGCTGGTTTACAGGGAAATTTCTGTTGATTTTTTTGATCTGCAATGATAAATTAATCAACAAATCAATGAGAATAAAAATGATAAAAACTTTCCCTGAATATTTCTGATGATCTAATTATAAAAGTGATTTTATATGATCCAGGTGTGGTGGTGTACACCTTTAATTCCAGCATTCATGAGGCAGAGGTAAATTGATCTCTATGAGGTAAAGGTTAGCCTATTTTGCACAATGAGTTCCAGAGCAGCCAAGCCAATTTAGAACCTGTCTTAAAAATATGTCTTAGAGTGGGTTATGCTATACCAAAAAAGTACCTCAGCATTCTAAATTTAATTCACATAAAACATTTAATTGGAAGTCATGCATGTTTTCATATATAAAAATTTTGAAAAATTATTAGTAATTTTTTATTTATAAGTAATGAATCCGAGGAAGGTAGGTTTTCAATATACTATGAAATCATGGAACAGCCAATTTACTTTAATATTCAAGACAACATAGGAATATAGTATAATATATGTATTTTCAGTCAGCATTTAAAACAGAGTAATTTTTACTTTAATAAATTTAATGAATTATATCGTAAAAATATAAAATACCCAGAGACATCTCCTCTCAAGTAATGCATGGAAACACCCTTGAAAAAGCAAAGGATATTAGATGATCAGAGATGACAAACATATGCAACAGTATACATACTAATTAAATCCATAATTCCCAAACAGATTTATGGAGAAATTTCAATATCAAGTTTATATGGAATACATTTATATTAAACTATAAATAATTTGTAGTATAATTTATGCACTTTATATGTGCTTTTTTCTTACTTTTTAAACTCCCTTTAATTATCCAATAAACATGAAATATGCAATAAGATAACTTTAGGCACAAAGTTATAAAAATTATCAAAATCTCCTCCAACAGTACACATTGACTTCTTAGTATTTGTCACTTAAAATGTAAAACTGAAAGAAAATTTTAAAAATGAATATATTTTGAGGAAGTTTTGAGAATATTTACAAAGAAACTCTGTTCTTACTCTATTGTTATAACGTTAGCCTGAACCCACTAGCCTCACCTCACACACTATGGTATCTGCTACACACTCCCAAACTTACAGTTTCTTTCCCCACAACGATTGCAAGTTAGATATGCAGACAGATCTGACTGCTAAACATCACATATCAGAAACCTCATTGAACATTAGTAAAACTATACCTTGAATTATTTTCTTTTTAGAAACAATTATAGAAATGGACTAATATTTTATGTAGAGCTTTTTGTCCTTAATAGTACACTATAAAGTTTCATAATTGGATTATTTAAGTCTGGAAAATATTCTGAGAAACTTTATTTGGAAATGAGTATTGGCCATGTATATAGGCACAACAATTCAGGAAGCAATGGTTATAGAGCACTTGCTGAACACAGGCAGGTTGCTCCACCCCAGGGCCTGGAAACATTACTCACATATGCCTAGACCCAAACACACACACACACACACACACACACACACACACACACACACACACACACACACATACACACACACACACACACACACACACACACACACACACACCCCATATGCTCGCAAAATGCACACATATACACATGAACATCCACAGAGCACATATATTTTAACCCAATTGAAACATAAAATATATTTGTTCAGATTTAACATCTAGTTATGATAAATGTACCCAAAAGAATAGTGAGAAAAAGGACCATTATAACCAATAAACTGATAATTGTTAAAATTATAATAAAACATCATCCTCAATAGTGAAAGATTGAAACTCCACTATAATAGGGACTAAGACAATCTGGAAAGGTTATTTAAAAATGATTCCACTATAATATCATAAATGAAAATAAAGTACTTAGTATAATAAAACATAAAGAAAACATAAAACATAGCTATTCAATGTCATCAAAACAAGTTAATGAAAATGTAAAGAAATATGACAGCATTTTTTAGTAGTTGACTTTTATTACTTCCTATTTCAGGATCAGTATCTTTACAATAAATATATTAATTCAATGAAATTTTATTATATACTTTTTTTTTTCTTTTGGAAAAAATAGAGAAAATCTCAGGCTGGATTTAACAAGTCCTAGAGCAAAGCCTGGCTGTGTTCCTCTCCACTGAAAAATAACAAAAAAGAAAGTGTCCTTGAATTTACATGGACTCTAAAATGACACCAACCATACAAGTAATATGAAAAGAGAATTTATTTACATCCTCTTTGAGTTCTTCCAGTGATGTTTGGCAGCTTTCATTTTATTGTTGTTGTTTTTTTTTTCTTTTTGATAAGGTATCCTTTAATTATTGCTGATATTATAGGTGAAATTGCTCTTCATTTCACATTTCCAGAATCCCAGGCACTGATTTCAACTTCACTACAAAACATTATCAAAGCCACTGGATATAAACTGGGCATGCAGATGAATGGAAAATTGTCTAGCACACCTCCTAAAATCTATGAAGCATATGTCCTCAGGAAGTTTCTGAGTTCATTCATGTATATCGAAATCTGGAGAATTAATTTGGATCATCCCTTTTATATGCAAAAAACAGATAAAAATTAATTCAAGCTTTAAGTATAAACACCCAAACTAGCAAATTCTTTCAGAATACATATAATTGAGATCCTACAGGAAAATGAAAAGTAGTGGAAAGACATGATGTTGCTGATAACTTACCAAATGGATAAAGCTATTAATCCACAGAGGTAAAGGTAACCATACTGCAGCTTCCCACAGTGAAAGCACAATAAACCACAGCTATATTAAATGCTGCGTGCACAGAGGTTCCAAAGAAAGAAATTGTTGAATGGATTCTAATTCACTCACCTTTGCATTTTCAAACTTTGTAAAAATTCACAAAAAAATGAGGCTGATGAATGGATCGGCATGGTATTTAGGTGGATAAGATGGACCTGATCTATAAGGAGTATTTATTTATGAACATTACTAAGATGATCATTGAAGATAAAGATTGTTTCAAATTTCACAAGCATGTATGGCCAATATTTCTTTAATGAAAATATAGTAGCATCACTTCCCCTTCCTTTATCTCATTTCATCTACCTCATGAGTCATGATCTTCTTTTTATTATTATTATTAAACACATTGTTAAACACATATAGAAACACTCAGCAGCAGCAACAACAAACATATTGAGTGTCTTTAGCACTGTTTATATGCATATGATTTAAGGAGGTTCATTTCTTGGGAAAACTAATTCTCTCTCTCAATAGTCATTAATTGTCTGTAGTACATCTAGACTTGGGGTTCTGTAAGATTACATTAATATTAATTGGTATCATTATTTGGGTCTTGTTTAGGAAGCAATGTTGTTAAGATTTTATGAGTGTAGCTTTTATATCATAAGAGGGAGTACAATCTCATGGAAAACTTCCTCTCCTTCTGGCTCTTACAAATCCTTCTATCTACTTTTTCAAGATGTAGCCTGAGACTTACAAGCAGATACTGTATTGTAGATTTACCAATTGGAGTTGGGGCCACAGTTAGTTGTCCTCTGCAACCATGGTTCTCTGTAGAGTTTTTCTGCTGCAGAAATCAACTTCTATGGTACAGAGTAAGACTTGTTAGGACACAGAGAAAATATTACTCCAGACACAAATTTACCTGGACGTGAATTGCATCAGGGCTTTCTGATATGCTGTCCATGCTATTGCTTCTGTTAACCCTCTGCTTTTTCCCAAGTAAAGAAAAGAACAGAAAAATGATTTGATTTTGTTGTTGTTGTTGCTTTTAGTTTTTTACTTTAAGAGCCCATAGTTGAGCTCAGTGTTCTTCCAGTGATTTCTTATGGTAAAAAGACATGAAAACATCCAGGTCTACATAAAAATACAAAGGCTTCTTTTACACATGTAAGATATAACAATAAACATATGCACATGGATTAATGTGATATTTGAACTTTCATATGTCTTATTTTTCTTGGTTTGGGAAAATTTTAGTAGTATCTGTTTTAATTATCACCTTCATGATTACTATACACACACATATACACATTCTCATCAATATACATTCATAATATACAAATATATACTCACAACACTCATATACATATTTACACTTACATATACTCACATATATCCACTCATACAAACTCATAAAACATTCACCTATGCTTCTATACTCATATACTCACACACAATCACTTACAAAATCTTTCTCATGCACACTTACACACTCACTCCCATAAACACCCATGCACATACTCATGCATATGCATTCAGACTCACACTGAAGCATAAGAGTTTGATCAATAGCCTAAAAGTACGCTGTAACCTTCCAAACAACCTGTTAAGAATTCACCTTTAGAGTACTCATCTTTACTGCTTTCACAAACATCAAGAATGCAGATATGCAGGGAAAATAGACAGTTATGCTGAAGGTTATTTTATATAGTTTCCAAACATGTAATAAATAATCTTAAATCTTAGGATAAAAGTACCAAGCACCTATAGAGGAACTGAAACAGAGAAGCTGCCCTAATGTATATGGTACCTAAGCATAGTGCTGTCACAATGGGTACTAGATAATGTCATAAGAAGTTACATGTTTGGTGAAAATGAAGTGGGAAACAGAATAACAGCATTTCTACTGGGGAAAAGGGAGTCAGGTCAATACATAAGGAGGAAGGACAAATGACATCAGGGCAGTTTAAGGCTTCAATAAATCATATTATTTTGTAATTACTTAAAATTATATACCACACACATATAGCTTAAAAACAATTAAACCTCCTAGATTGATAATATTCCCCACAAGAACCATAGACTAACAAAAACTTGAGTACCAGCAAAAAGAAACCTCTTTTTGAAGAGTTCATCAGGATAGTACAAGTGATTCCCAAAACAATATAAATTATCCAGGTACCATTTGGTTGCTTCTCAGGAGTTGAAGGGTCTCTATTGCTGAAGATGCCATACACATTAGACACGTGACTCCAATGAATAAGCTGAGTCTAACATGAAAGCTTTTTCCTTATGATGTAGCATTCATTGTTCCAGAAAATATCATGCAAGGTGACAAGGATGGAAGCAATTAAACAGGCCTACCCAGCTGTATCACCTATGAACCATAATAATGATCTGCATGACAAGACATGTATAAAGGGACTAGAAGGGAAACTGACTTGTCTATAGCAAACAACTAATTGGATTCACAGCTCACTTAACAAAAAGGAAATTAAGCCTGGTATTAGAAATTTAGCCACCCTTCTGGGGCTAGTGAGGTCATAGATCTTAAGAGAGGATCTATTATCACTACTTTTCTAGATCATCATAATTTCTCAATACAGTCTATATTTTATTTTTATACCCACAGATGTAACTAACACTCTTCATCAAAGAAGCATCTCTTTACAGCGAATGGGGACCATTGGATTAAACCACAATTGTATACAACACAGAGATTAATAAGTTAGGCCCAAAGGATACATCTACATCATAGCTCCTGCATCTATGCCATACAAAACATAATGAAAGAGGAAAAAGAAAGATGATAAAAGCCAAAATATCAAAAAGTCTTCTTGTGAAACAGCCTCTCCTAGAAATGACTGCATAAACAAGACCAGACCAGACATGTTAAAATGGAATGGGGAAAATTTCATGGGGTTTCACCCCTAGATGAAAAAATAACTAAAGGAACTATTGGCTGCTGGTATAAGGAGAATTAGTTTCTCCTACATAGCAATCAGTCTTGAAATCCCACACACACAGACAACAAATGGACTCAGCAGCTTCTATTTATACATGTGTTTATATATCTGAGTATGTGTGTCTGTGTAACAAACTAAATCAGAGAAAAAGAGGCTAACAACTGGAGAGTGGAGGCCACAGGTGGAGTTTGAGGGAGGATAACTGAGAGGAGATAGAGGGAGGAAAAGGAAGGGGGATTGATGTTATTCAATTTCAATTAAAAATATTAAAAAAAATAACTCTCAGTCTTAGGTGAGGAAAATAACCAGAACTTTTTTGAACTATGAAGTAGCACACTAAATAAAAGAAGAATGGTGACTTTTGCATGATAACTTGGGAATGAGCACATTTACTCCCTACTCATATGTCCTTAGCTTTACTAATCCCATTTTAGAACAAAGGATATGTGAAATGCATGCAGGCAAGTAACCGGCAAATCTAAAAGATCTTTTGTAAAGGAAGGTGGAACTTTCTTACCTTACGCCCAATTATACCTATAGCAGTCACTTTCCAAATTACCACCCGGCTTATATTAACTATAAATGTATGGCTAATGGCTCAGATTTATTACTAGCTAGCTCTTACATCTAAATTAACCTCTTTCTATTAATGTATGTATTGCCATGTACCCTGTGGCTTACTGGTTTCCTGGCACCTTGCTCCTTGGGTGGCTGACTGACTTCTGCCCCGACTCTGCCCTCCTTCATCTCCATTTTCAGTTTGATTGTACTGGCTAACCTTATTCTGCTGCATCATTGGCTAAACTGCTATATTATCAACACATATTTACATCATACAGAATCTCATATCAATCTTTCTCATAAGTTTCATGTGATCTTTTGTCTCTCTAATCAGCATATATTGTTTCTCTTCAGTGCTATGCCTGTCATCATATGAAATTCATATGAGGGTCACTTTCTCTATATGCTATTGAGTGGGGAATTCTATTCCTGCCATTGTGACCACAGTGTGACTCATGTTTAAGTGGAGCCCCAGGTATTAGGAGATTGCTGAGACCAGTGTATAGAGGGAGGCCCCTGTGCTGTGCTTATCATTTTGAGACTGATGAGCTATATGCAATTAGACTGACTGACCAGAAAGAAAGGCAAAGAGATGTTAGGCCTGATCAAGTGTCCAATCTTCCATAGACTGTCAATTTCCAGTATAAAAACTTGCTTAAAAACAGCAAAACTTTAAATTCTGGTGTTGGCTTACATGAGATATGTTGGTCTAATTTATTAAAGCACCTCCTGACAAAGTTGAAAAAATAAAGAATAAAAACATGACTGCCATTCTTTGCATACAATGTACCACCTAACTCACTCTTGCTTTTGTTCTCACCTAAGTGACTACTAGCAGTTACTTGATTTCACTTGACATAAGCCAGTTTTTTTAGCTGACACCTACATGTCTGACACTCACAAAAAATAGCACATTAGCTATAAGGTATATCTAAAGATACAATGTGTTCATGACTACAAAAAGGAAGAACCTCATTCTGTACCCTCTGATCATAGCCCTCCCTCAGTTCATCTTTAAGGAAACCTGCTTTCTGGTTTCTGCCAAATTTTTAAATTCACCTACAAGGCTGTTGCTTCAACAAAAGGCCATCTATTTACCTTTATATTAGCTTTCCCCAACCAATATCTTTATGGAGAATAATGTTTTATTTTTCCAGCCTGTATTTGTGATTCCTAAAGTGATCTGCCCATCAAGGCTTATATTATCCATGACTTTCCCTTGCAATGACTTTTTTTCTGTATTAAAGAAGGTGGTAGTTATTGAATCACTTTTCAATCACTAATCAGAAACATTATTCAATTTATTTATTCCACCATAGGTGCTAGCATGGAATGGATACTAGCTCCTTTCCTAAACCTCCATGGATTACCATGGAATTGTATTCTGAAGAATGTAATGTGAGTTTCTGGGAAATATTACTTTCCCTTAAAGAAGTGAAGGCAGATAAGTTCAGCTATATTCATCCATTTTCCTTGTACCCTGAACACTGAAGTGTTGCTTTGACTTATTGCAGTCCAGCTATGGCATGACCACAAAGGAGCAAAGATGAGATAATAAGATGTATTATAAGGTACAATCTCAAAAGTATACTATAAAATCGATATAGTTTAAAGTATACTATATAAACCTATACAATATATACAAAACACTATAAAGATAGTGGAAGTAAATAGCACATGTCAATGCAAGACAAGTTCTTGAAGGCATTCCAGAACCACTGAGACAGTCAGCAGCCACTGTAATCCAGAATCTTTGTCAGGAAGAAAGACAAAAAGGTCTTCTCAGTCAATACATAAGATTTTACTCATTTTAAATACAGATCATATTGCTTATTCACTGTATATGTATGTTTTTGTTTACATATATATGTGTACAACCATATTTCATATAGTAAAGACAATATAAGCAACTAGTTTTTTTATAGAATTATAGTGTTTTTCTAAAATATGACATGTTCCTGATGTTTTATATTCTATTAATAACAATAACTTTCCTCACATTCATTGGTTTAAACGAATTAGTAATAACCTTAGAGTACCTCAAATCCACCAGTGTTGCATTAAGGAAAATAAGTCATAAGTACTTTCCCTTGGAGTAATTTTACCTTGGGCAGCCCCAGCTTTAAATTCTGTACTTCTTTCTTCCTACATCTGCCTTTGCCTCTCCTCTCCTCTCTATAATCTGTGTTGAGTCTGGGTGCTCCATGGATGATGTCTGTTTCTGAACCTAATAAAGGTGTTTCACTCTGTATGTATTGGATGGCACAGAAAGCATCACAGGGTGAAGGAATCTCCTTTACAAAAATCTCTCTCTAATAGAGTTTTACAAGGGATTAAGTTACTAATTCCAACTGACCCAGATAACAAACAAGAAAATGTTAACAAATAATAGACAACTGTTATTTCTATCATTTATGATGCATATTTATTATATAAAGTTGCTTTTCAACCTATTTGTCACTTTCAGCAAATGACTATATTATCATGCATACATCCACTTATTGCTGTCTGGGTTGGAGCATGGAAGAGTACATTACTTAATACTACCTCTTAGACTATAAAAGCTGATTGCATAGGAAGTGTAAGACAATTAAGTTTGATTACTACATTGTTCTCCTAAAGGCAGTTTAAACAAACAGGCTGAGTACACAGTGGGATAGCAGTCATGGTCATGGGTAACCTAAAGGTGTGTTATTGACTCTGGCTATGAGGTACAGCAAAATTTCCAGTCCCTTAGAATGCAAACAATACTTTCATAATGTGCTACCACACTCAAAACCCAGAAATTAGTGACTTGCTATTAATAACTTCAAAGATCTGCTTTGAATCAAGATCTGCTAGGTTCTTGCTCATAATATTCTATTCAATCAAATTTGTCTAACTTTTGAATACTAAAACCTTTAAAATTTATGCTACTCTTCCTGAATTATCTTGTTTTATTAAACAAGGATACCAAGTAAATAAAGATTATGACTGCTATTATCTCATGAAGAAATATTTAATGCCATAAATCTAGTAAGAATATGTAATTTAAATAATGATGCATCCTTAAGAAAAGTATTTTTTGAAGCACTCACTTGTAAGCATGTAAACACATTTATCTCAGCCAATATCAGTCAAAATATCTGTATTTACTGATATTTATTTGTGTGACTGGGGGACCCATTATTTGTCCCTTCTGCTTAGATACATATTCTGACTGATCTTGTTCCATTCTTGCTCACTGATCATCTGTCTTCCACACTCAAATTTCAGTTATCATTGGATCTTTTGTAGCATCCTGAAGTACCTACACACAGCCTCTCATAATGCTTCACTCCATGAAACAGAAATTGCAACCACATTTATGTACTTATTTGATTCACATCTCTCTTCTTCAGTTGACTTCTTACACCACAGGGGGAGATTTTTGCTCAATATTGTATCCTAGTTAGTACTCATCAAATTCATGCACTAGGTCCCTAGATAAAGCATGAATATAGGTTCTAAAAAGTCAGAAAGCCAACAATGATGTCAAATTATATTAATACATTAATTAATGCACACATATACTTAAATGAATTTTATCTTAGACATTATTATTTTTATAGAAAAAATACACACATGACAGAAAGAGTTCCCACATACCCCACAAATAGTTTTCTTTATTTCTAGAACACCATGTATTTGTTTACTATAGACTAGTGAGCACAATTGTGAATCAATGGTAATGTACTATGGTTGACTAAAATTCATATGGTATTTTCATTCTGTGGACTATCCAAATACCTGTTTGTTTTGAGGAACACTTCCAGAGAACATATATTACCATGTCTCTTCCAATTCTAGTTATTTAGCAAATATTCTCAAAATGATTTGTTTGTGAAGATTTTAAGTCCCTGTTAGCCATGGATCCAGTAATTCCAGAATGCTCATCAGTTAAGATCTGTGTGATGCTTTCTCATGCAAAAACATGGATTACAAATTTTAATAGACATCTATGTTGTCAAGGTATCACTTTTATCAGATCTCAAATGAACATGATTTCAACTTTACCTGCTGCTATCCCTGCTCACTTACTTGACTATTGTCTCTGAAATTTCACTACTAGACACTACTACGGTTTCTTCTTTCCAACCTAGACTTTGAGAAAGGTTTCAATATATAGTAAGAAACTAAATAATGAAAGAAATATATTTTTATTATCTGTGAAGGTTTATTGGATATGCTAATAAATATATTCCAATTTGTTGTCATGTAATATTATCCTCAAGATGCCATATGTAAAAAAAAAATCACTGACTTTTTTTTTTTTTTTTGAGACAGGGTTTCTCTGTGTAGCCTTGACTCTTCTGGACCTCACTTTGTAGACATTTAAAAGCAGTATCTTGTGAACTATGGTAGTTGTCACATACATTAAGTACCTTATCTGAATATTATTATATCCTAGTAAGGAAAGCAAGGACAACTTTATTTCTATCTTAAAAACTGGACTTCAGGTGAAGTGTTTAGTGGTCATCTTGTCTTATTGAGTGTCACATTTTGTATAACCATTGGTATAACCAAGGTTTCCTATTCAAACATTAAATATAGGATACATAGTTTAGCTTTTTATCAAGATTTATTTAGGGTCACGTTTTCATAATAATGAATAGTAGTGAATAAAGTTTAAAGTTTAACTATGTCTTTGGGAGTTTCTGCTATTTAATGTTATAAGGGTGTCACAGACTCAGAAAATATGTTAGAACGTGTGTGAGTCTCAAAAGGTTTCACACCTACTGAAGAGCTACAGGCAATTCAAAACTGCATATAGAGAAAGAATCAGTATTCTCTCCCTGATACGTTATCCAATCTTCAGTGTTGAACTTTAATGCATTTAATGATAAATGGATTCAACAAGGTGTATTTATACATTTATGTGTATATATGGAAAATAATAATTACCAAGTGGCACCTCATTGAGAAGTGTGAAGGTGGATTTCAGAGGAGTAGAAAAGAGGAGAGAGAAATAAAAATGCAGGAATCATATATGAAATTCTCAATAAATAAAAGAAAATTATTAAATATTTTAGTTGATGGGAATAAGAAAACTTAAGTATATGACTCATACTCATATTCTGAAGAGCTTCTGTGTTTAGAGACAGTGAGAAGGACAAAAAAATGTACAGAATGGCCTGTAAATAGGGGTAGGGAGCAGTTAGTGATGGTTTATGGGAAGGAATGAGATAACAACATGTAGTATTTTCCTCTACATATCTGAGTAACTGTCAATTCAGAGAAAAAGTTCCCAAGGAAAAATGAATATAAATAGATAAAACTACAAGACTAAGATTTCTATTGAGTATGCAGAAGTATTGACTAATGTTTATGCTTCTTATGACATTTCATTCTTTTTTATGGCTGAGTACAACTCCACTATGAATAAATTGTCTTTATCTCTTCATCTGCTGTTGGGTAAATTTTACTTGGAATTAGGCTGGTTCCATATACTAGCTACTGTGAATACTGCAGCAATTAATATGGTGTACATGTTTTTCTGTAGTATGCAGACACATATTCTTATTTTTTATGCAGGTATATTCTGAGGGGTAGAATATACCCAAGTCATGGGATAATTATAATTTTAGTTTACTGAGAAACTAAACTATAAGATTTTCATTCATTTTGATTTCTATAGTGACAGTACCAGTTTGTGACTTACTCATCAGTGATTAAAAACTACTCTTTCAGGGGCTGGAGAGATGGCTCAGTGGTTAAGATCACTGACTGCTCTTCCAGAGGTCCTGAGTTCAATTCCCAGCAACCACATGGTGGCTCACAACCATCTGTAATGAGATCTGCAGGGACAAATGCAGACAGAATACTGTATACATAATAAATAAATAAATCTTAAGAAAAACTATTCTTTCTCTACATTTTCATCAGCTTTTGTTCTCATTTCCTTCCTTCCTTTCTCTCCCTCTCCCTCCCCCCTCTCCCTCCCCCCTCCCCCCTCTCCCCCCTTCTCTCTCTCTCTCTCTCTCTCTCTCTCTCTCTCTCTCTCTCTCTCTCTCTCTCTCTCTCTCTCATTGGGGTTCTTTTCCACATTCCACAGCCATCTTCAGTGTTTCCCTAGAGCCTGAGAAGTCTTTCTTCTCCTGAGCTATCCCCAGGTACTTCTTTCTGTTTTTAAGACTGTCATGAGTAAATCTATTTTTGGTGATTTCTTTCTTGGCAAATCCATTATGGGTATAAAGAAAATTCCTGATATTTGAGTACTGATGTTGTCTCCTACTACTTTCTTAAAAGTTTTATGATTATGGTAGATTAAATGTAACTGGCCCCCAGAGTCTCAAAGGGAGTGTGGCTTTGTTGGAGTGGTTATGGCCTTGTTAGAGAAAATGTGCCACTGCTGGGGCAGGCTTTGAGGTTTCCTATGGTCAGGATACTGCCCAGTGTCTCAGCTGACTTCCTATTGTGTGCAAGAGGTAGGATTCTCAGCTACTGCAGCACCATATCTGCCTACATTCCATCATGCTCCCTGCCATGATAATGGACTGAACCTCAGACACTCTAAGCAACCCACCCATTTAAATGTTTTCTTTATAAGAGTTGCCTTGGGCATGGTGTCTCTTCACAGCAATAAAACATGTAAGACAATGATATCTAAAGATTTTCTGGTAGGGTCTATTGAACGCAGGATTACCCTGTGAATGAATTTGACTTAATCCTTTCTGATAGGTAGTCTTTATCTTTCTTTCTCCAATTTTTATTGTTCTGTATATAAAACTTCAAGCACTATACTGAAAAAGAGTATAGTGACACCCTTCACTCATACTTGATTTTAGAGGCTATGTTCGGATTTCAGTATTTACTATCATTTCAGATGTAGGTTTATTGTATACATATTTTTGATTCTTGAGGCATGCAGTTTCTATTTTTAGTGTCTTAAGGATTTCATTATGAAGGGTGTTAAACTCTGAAAAAGGATTTACCACATTTACTGAGATAGCATGTGGTTTTTTTCTTTTTATACATAATTTTTATTTTTGAAATTAAAATGCAATTATATAATAGTCTCCCCCCAACCCTTTATAAATACCCTCTTGTTCTCTCTAAATTCAAGGTATCTATTTTTATTGTTGTTGTTTTTTCCCTTTTTAAGTTTATTAATATATTATATCATATTAATTTATCTGTATATGCTAAAACATGGTTGTATCCCTGAAATCAGACTGCCTTGATCAGAACTTGTGATTTTAATATGCTGATCTGGATTCCTAGTATTTCAATGAAAATTTCAGTGTCACTGCTTAATAAGAAAAGGTATTAGAATATTTGTTTTGGTTTCTTCTTTTTTTTTTCTTTTTTTCTACATCTGATTGAAATCATTGTGATAATGACTTCATGAAATAAGTTTGGCCTTGTTCTTTTCCTTTTTTTATATTATTTAAAAACAATTTGAGGGTTGTAATTCAGCAGTTAGCCTCTCTGGTCATAGGCTGGTCTTTGTTTCTGGTTATATCCTTGTGTAAGTTATCTATATACTCTTGATTTAATAATATGCAGTCTTCTGTCTCTATTGATTGCATTTATTTCTTCATATTATTCTAAGTCTATAGAAAATGTTTTCAAAGCATTTCCTTTTGACTCCCTGGAATATATTAGAGTCTGTTGTAACACCTTTTAATCCCTAATTTTTGATATGTTTCTTCTCTTCCTTTTCATTACTTTGGTTTATAAATCTTGATCATTTCTCAAAGTAACAATTCTCCATTTCACCAATTCTACCATTTTTTCATCCATTTCATTAATTTCTGCCCAGATCTTTTTTGTTTGTTTCTTGCAATCTACTACTTTAAGCTTTATTTGTATGTATTTTTTGAGACACATCAGTAAGTTTTATTTTATTTTAGATCTCCCAATTTTTTAATGAAATACACATATATAAACTTTGTGTATAAAAAAGCTTTATTGATGAGTTTTTAAAATTTGAATTGCTCTTTTCATCACTAACTCACTGATTATTCCAGAATGTATTTTTCAGCCTCTAAGAACTTCCATAGACTTTATGACTTCCTTTTCCATTGATTTCTGCCTTATCCCACTAGGATATGATAAGATATAAGAAATGCTGTCATTGTTATGAAGCTATGAAGGTTTGCTTTGTGGTTTTTAATGTAATCTGTTTTAGGCAAACTTTCACGTGCTTTTGGAGAAAGGTATATTCCTTGACTACTGAACAATATTCTTTAGGTTTATATAAACTGCATTTGATACATGGCAAAATTCAATTTGAAGTGTCTCTGTGGAATTTTAGTTTGGATGACCTATCTATAGATGACAGTGGTATACTTAGACCCCCCCCCATAGTTTTATCAGAACTATATGTCATTCTATGGACATTAATCTTTTGTTGCTAAGAAAATGGAAACTCCAATGCCAAAACATACAGATATTATATTACTATATCTTCTTGGTAAATGTATTTCTTGTATTAATATACAATAGTCTTATCTTCTGACTATTATTGATCTGTAGTCTATTTTTATCAGATATAGTCATTATATGCACATATATTTTATATCATTTCAAGTATGATTTAAAAGTTATAATTTCTCATATACTTTAATATTTTTAAAAAATTATTTAAATGTTTAATAATATTTTGTGTGAAAGTTTTACATATTAATTACCATTTTTGCATCTTCTAGAGAAATGCAATAATTTATATATTTTACTAGCATCCATACTCCCTCAGCATATTGCCAAAAATTAGTTATATAAAAACAACAAAAGAACAGTTCTAAATATTTATACAAAGCTTTATTTCTAGAAGCTTCTTCCAATAAGAAAAAGTAAGAGAGCTAGAATTAACATCTAACTGTCCTGACTGGATTTCTGTGAGGCAATGTGACTTTCTCCTTGTGCAGTTCTATAATTCAACTCTGATGTAGTGCTATACACATCAACATACACTATAATCACAAAAATTTCTTAGTGATAGCTGATTATAAAAGCAAAAGAACATGAAATTAAAATATATAAATACAGGACAGAAATAATGTGTTATTTTTACATTATAGTAGCAGCAGAGCAGGCATGGGAGTCTCCCAGAAGTTCAGAAAATATCTCCCAGTAATCTTCACTTTGACACAGCTAAGAGCCACCTAAGAAAAAAATTGCAACTGAAAAATTTCCTAGATCAGACAGGCCTGTTGTCATATTTGTTTAGGATTATCTTGAGTGTAATTTGATGTAGGAACACTTAGCCCACCATGAGAGGCACAATTCCTTGGACAGGTGATCTGGGTGGCTTTATAAGAAAGGTAGCTAAACTGGAGCCTGATAGATCTAAAAATCAGCAAGTTTTCTCTACAGACTCTGTGTAAAGCTCCTGCTTGACTTCCTGCTCTGACTTTCCTCATTGATAGACAGTTAAATCAAATAAATTCTCAAGTTTCTTGTAGTCAAAGTATTTTATCACAGCTACAGAAGGGAACCTAACATCAAGAGTACAGCGGTGGTGTCTGTTTTCTACATGTCATGGTGAGCACTTGTCACAGTGGAAACTGTGCCATTAAGCTGGCATCTGTTCCTTTGGGCTCCTTGATAACAATAGCTTCTGCACCTTTACTTTCTATTTCAGTACTAGGTTTTCAAGAGCTGTCACGTGGCTTGTGTCCTTCTAACTAAATATTTCTTGCAAGAATCAGATTTTCTAAGATCATTCTTAGGGTATAAGACTGACAATTTGGATGTAGTTGTGAGGAAAAAATTTAAAGCTTATTCTTCTGCTCTTTTAAAAGTGTATTTCTCACACATACAGAACCATGGTTCATGAGTAAGGCATTCCCACCATTGTTGCCATGAAACATAAAGTCACATTCTCATAAGTCATTGACACAAAAACACAACAGTGGCATTATTAAAATCCTCAATACCTCAGCTCTATCAGGACTGGTTGATAGGAAAGTAGACCATCACTCTTGCTCAAGCCAAACAAATTGGTCATGGTGATGGGTACTCCATTTACGCAGAGCTACATCTTCCACTGTCTGTATTAGTACTAGAGTGGAACTCAATTTCATGCATAATCTTACACCCAGGATATTTAAAAAGTAATTCAAGTAAAATGCTCTTGGGTAGAAGAGTCTGTCTTGTCTTATTTTTTTAAATATATATATTTACTAAGATCTTTCTGGTGTCCAAAGCAAAATGTGTGCTGTTACTCTAGATAACATGGGCATTTGCTTTAAGAAAGAGTTGTGACTTCGTCAATGGGTAAGAGTTGCTATTTTGTCTAATTGCTGAATTCAAACTTCTGAGTATCACTGAGGATATCACAAATATTCCAGTATGTTTTGAAACAACTGTGGGTATAGAAAGGAACAGAGGCAAAGGAATGAGTGACTAAAAGTATGTTTTATTTTTCAAGAGTGGTATGATCTATAATACTATCACATTTAGCAAAATTATACTAATGTGTATGTGTGTCTGTGTCCATGCCTGTGTGTTCATTTACAAGTGTGCATGCATGTTTATAGATGATAGAGAGCAATCTCAATGTTACTTGGCCATGGACTTCATGATGACCATTGCTATTTGGCTAATTTCCAACATTTCAAGCCATACTTCTCCAGCACATTTAATTTTCATATTTAATGATTCTCAGTATGTATTATGAGAGTTCCCTTATGGTTTTCCTTTGGGAATTTTGTGTGAGCTTTGTATGAAAATGTATAAATCAATAGCCTCTTTAAACAAAATAATTCTTTGGAAAAAAAATTCCTGCCACTGTAGAGCCAGAAAATCATTGTGCTCTCCTAATTTCTCCAAGAACAGGAAAGTTAGACCTGATCCCAAGGATAAAACACCTACAATCCAGGTCCAGAACCTGAGTCCATTAAGGGCAAGAGTTTAGTTAATAAGTATAGAGAAATCAGAATGGTATGGTTACAATAGGAAAAGAATAGACTATCAGAACCTTCACTTTGGGGAGCACATGAGGGGAACAGGTTCATATAGTAAGACTAAGACACAATTAGGGAACAGGTTAGCACAAATTATGCATCATGACCCTTGAAGAATGAAAATTACTCTTGAATTGTATTGGAGTGCCTGGTCCCCAGAAGTCTTTTGCCCAAGGTCAGGCATTTGGATAAGAGCCTTCATTCCCTTAGGGGCTTGAGGAAAGTTCCTGCTTGCTTAAAAGGGAGACACTTCCTCTCTCCAGCAGAGGAATTTTGGCCCTTCTATTAACATATGACTGCTGCCTTAGACTTGTCAAGGTCAATGCTAAATTCTTCAATTCAGCAAAGGGAAGGAGATGGCACAATCTGAGGGGGAATCAGGATGGCTGCCAATGTATTTAAAAAAGGATACACCTTTTATACTCTATAGTTGCACATAGGATTCAATGGGTGAGAAGATGCATGTGAGCTAGGATGTGGCTAGAAATCAGGGGTTGAAGAATTTGGAGATTTGGGGATCAAGGCCAGGTTCTCCTGTTTTTCCAGAAAGAATTTTATAGATTAAGCTCTTTATTTCTCCCTAGTGTGTGATTTTCAAAATTTGTTGGGCTACATTTCTGAAATTAATACCAAAAAAGGATAAATTATTTCCATGTAATGATAACAAAGATATGGTGACCACAAAAACACATAGGAATTGAGGGAGAAGAAAGGATATTTGAAAGATAGGTTAGGAGAAAAGCACTTTCCAATGACAGAGACCTGGCTGTGCTGCACAAATTCTTGCATCCCATATGGCATTCACTCACTAGCATTGTTCCTGCAGGGTTCCATGGGAAGCATTCAGTCTCCATGTTAACACCTTTCTCCTGAACCTCCTCATTCATACATTTTCAGCTGCAGTCCTGAAGTCACTGAAGACAAATCAATAACATTTCCTTGAAATTCAGTAGCCTATTTTCCTAGGATGCTCTTAAAACATACCACTTCCATGACAAGATCTGCTTAATGTTTGTTTAAAGCAGTTGCTTATGTCTTTGAGCAAAGGAAAACTGTGAGCATTTTCTCACACATGTCACTCATGTCTGGGTGCTAATGGCGAGGTGATTTTTCTCTTGTGTTTCAGAGGGCGCATTCTTGTCATGGCATTAAGCAGATGAAGCAAAGTTAAATGCTACCAAATAAACCTATGAATGCTGCTGAGAGACTTTGGCTATATAGTCATTCCTGGTATCAGTACTTACATTGTGCTTTGTGAGGTTTGAAATGTTAGCTGCTATTGCTTGGAGCCAATCCATGCAGTCTTCAGCAGAGAGGCATTGAATAATTCCACTGCAGACTCCATCCACAGCAACAACTTGGAAAGCGTTTGGCCTACAGTTGCATCAGAACAGAAGAAACCAAACAGCATGTTAGTTAGCTGTTTACAGCTCATTCCAGTACTTGTAGAAGAGATCTTCCTTCATACAATATGACAGCTTCCATATCAAATCAAATTTGATTACCTTCTTTATCTATATATCTATATCTGCTTTAAAATGAAGCAAAAAATGATCACAATATTACATAATTCAAAATAATTAGAAAATGTTCTTAAATTAAGGTAAATGTGGGCAACCTTTGAAATATAAAAGAAAGCATGTGGTATTGAACAGCTGCTACTCAGGGGCATTTTTCCCCCTTAGCCAAATACGCCCAGTCTGTGATTCTTTCTCTGATCTTTTGATAAGTGCTATTACATTTTCTGCCTTACAGTGTAAAGACTGCAAACACAAACAAATATTAAATATTACATGGTAAACATGTTAATTTCTTGAATGTTGTTTAGATAAAGGTTTAATGGACATGAATACATGGAACTACAGCGGGAATGGGAGCCACCAAAAGCCCTGGCCATGAAAATTAGTCTGTTGTATAATGTGGGGGCACATTAGAAAATTTGCAAGTCTTATTTAAATCCACCAGTAATAGAGTGATAGACAACTACTTCCACAGTTGAACAATCCAAATAGGACCACACAATCACATATTATCTCCAAATATACACATTTCCTAGCTCCATCAGTTTCACAACTGGTCATTTGAGGAAGTTATATATTATTCATTTACTGAAAAAAAGGAAAACCCAAGGAGCACACATATGGCCCAAGGTCATGTGTAGGCCTCTGTCCATTTATTTTCTCTCTAGACTAGTTCCAGTCTTTAAATGGAACACCGGATGGCAGTTTTGCTGTCCAAGCACTCTGCATTAAAATTTTCAAATGTTTGTAAAAACTAGTTCTCATACTTGATGTTTCTATACTGAAGACAGAAAAGTGCTCAAACTTGCATTACTTATTATCATTGAAAAGTAGATATTTGTTAGTAATAAAGTGATTTTAAACTTCTTATAGTAAAAAATATACTCCATGAAAAAAAGTATATTAAAAACTCACCAGTACATTCAGCTTAATTTTTGGTTGTGAGCCTAGCCTTTCATGGCTGAGCCATCACTCTAGACCTGAACTTTAATTCTAATGCTCATCAATAAGTAAGGCATTTACAATATTCGGACATAAGTCTGGAGAGATGGCTCAGCAATTAAAAACAGAGACTCCTCTTTCAGAAAACCTAGATTCTTTTTTTTTTTTTTGCTTTTTTAAATTTTATTTTATTTTACAATACTATTCAGTTCTACATAACAGCCACAGATTCCCTTGTTCTCTCCCCTCCTGCCCCCCTCCCCTTCCCCTCAGCCCACCCCCCATTCCCACCTCCTCCAGATCAAGGCCTTCCCCGAGGACTGAGATCGACCTGACCTGATGGACTCAGTCCAGGCAGGTCCAGTCCCCTCCTCCCAGATTGAGCCAAGCATCCCTGCATAAGTCCCAGGTTTCAAACAGCTAACTCATGCAACAAGCCCAGGACCTGGTACCACTGCCTAGATGCCTTCCAAACAGATCAAGCCAATCAACTGTCTCACCTATTCAGAGGGCCTGATCCAGTTGGGGGCCCCCCAGCCTTTGGTTCATAGTCCATGTGTCTCCATTCGCTTGGCTATTTGTCCCTGTGCTTTATCCAACCTTGGTTTCAACAATTCTCCCTCATATAAACCCTCCTCTTTCTCACTAATTAGACTCCCAGTGCTCCACCTGGGGCCCAGCCGTGGATGTCTGCACCCAGATTCCTCAGTCCTTAGATGGGGTTTCTGGCACAACTATTAGGGTGTTTGGCTATCCCATCACCAGAGTAGGTCAGTCCCAGCTGTCTCTTGACCATTGCCAGCAGTCTTTTGTGGGGGTATCTTTGTGGATTTCTGTGGGCCTCTCCAGCACTCTGTCTCTTCCTCTTCTCATGTGGTCTTCATTTACCATGGTCTCCCATTCCTTGTTCTCCCTGACTTCCCTTCTGGACCAGACACTGACAGAAAACCTAGATTCTATTCTCAACACCCACACTGAGGCTCACAACTATCTGTACCCTACAGTCTTTGGGGGGTAGACATCCTCTTTTGACTTCCAAAGTAACCAAGTATGTTACACAGACATTCATGTAGGCTAAACACTCATATGCATGAATAAATATTTTTTAAATTTCCAGACAGAAGCACAACAATCTACAGAAAATGAGGACAAATTTGAGCATAGCAATGCATATATTTCCACTCTGTGATTGTTGTGACCATTTATTCATAAGTTTTAATTGTGAGACCAAAATGAGCCATCTTAGAAATAAGACGAAAATGCTTTCACCCTAAAACTAAGGCCTAAGATTTCTCCTTTTAGGTACAGGCCATGAGTTACTGTAATAGGCCATGAATTACTGAAACCAGTCAGTCCAGATTCTAGAAACCAGGAAGTGTAAAAGTACAGAGTCCCAAGGTAGTCATGAGGTAATGACTGCTGGACTATGGAATGTCCCCTCTCTGGTTCCCTAGGTAACTGTTTGACCAAAGAATGTTCCAACCTTAGTTTCCAGGGTAACTGACCATAAAAATGTCCCTACCTAAGGGCAGCCAATGAGAAATGGTGGTGGGCAACCACCCCCTTAGAAGTAAGATTAAGCCATGATTTCTAGAAAGTCCCTAGAAGCGAGCCAATCAGAATTGTACCCATACTAGCACCCCTAAATAATGCAACCTTGTGTTTTTTGCCTTTAAAAACTGAGCTTGCAGAGAGGCAGGCACTTCTTTTAGCCTCCATTGGGTTGGATCTGCTGGACAAAGTCCCTGCCTAGGCTTGTATTACTTTTGGATATCCAGAATTAAACCTTGCTTTTGCATTCTGGCATGCTCATCTTTGGTGGTCTCTCTGGGGGTTGCAATCTGGGCACAACAGTAATAAGAGTACAACAGCTAGATATTGTTAGTTCATCAATTCTGAAATTTATGTAAGATTATAAACTTTATAGTCCCTGATAGAATAAATCTGAGAGACTCATCTTTTATACATCAGACCTGAATATTAAAGCAAAACAGTTTTTTTTTTTTTTTTTTTTTTTTTTTTTTGGTTTTTCGAGACAGGGTTTCTCTGTGTAGCTTTGCGCCTTTCCTGGAGCTCACTTGGTAGCCCAGGCTGGCCTCGAACTCACAGAGATCCGCCTGGCTCTGCCTCCCGAGTGCTGGGATTAAAGGCGTGCGCCACCAACGCCCGGCTGCAAAACAGTTTTTATAATCTGTATAATGCATATAAATAAACATACATTTCTAATTGGAGTTAATTATTCTTCTTTTGATTCATAATTGCTTGTATGTCATAAGTTTGCTTACTGTGTCCATGAGGGTTGGATAAGAGAAGTGAGGTAATGATTTTTGTAAATTAGAAACAAAAATTTCAGAGGCTATAATATACAAAATTATTGTGTCTTGATTACCCTCTGTATGAGCAGGAATCCAGGAACCTGGATATAGAACAGGCAGTGAATATTGAGAAGAGCTCTGTGGACCTTCCTGGCAATGAAAAGCTGGCTAGGATCCATGGTAAGTATTTGTCTGATTATCATGTATAGATATGCAGCTTGGATAGGCCTATTATTAGGGAAAGTAATGTGACTAGGGAAATCTAAGGTACACAGTTGAATTAGGACACTTGAATGGATGCAGTTCAATAACTCCATGATTAAAATTGATAATAAGAAACAACAGAACCAAAATTCCTCTTTTTTTTTTTTAACTAAACAGTGGAACAGCTATTGTGGGGAAGGCAAGAGAAAACATAAATCTTGCACAGAAATATGAACTCCAAAACCAAATATGAGGGGCTCAAAAACATGGCATCTTTTGAGAAAGATTGGTTGCTGGGTCTGTTACAATAAGGCCTTATCTGTAAGTGCTTGCAAATTATTCCATACATGTCTACCTCATCCCTATGTCAGGAATAGCCATACTAATACTTCAGTATTTGACTAATATATCGTGTCTGTACTTACAATCTTTGTGGTAACTGCAAAGTGCAAAAAAAAAAAAAAAAAAAAAATAGGTAGATAGGCCAGGTGGTGGTGGTGGTGGTGTCCACCTTTAATCCCAGCACTTGGGAGGCAGAGGCAAGCAGATGTCTGTGAGTTTGAGGCCAGCCTGGGCTACAGAGTGAGCTCCAGGGATGGCGCAAAGCTACACAGAGAAACCCTGTCTTGAAAAACCAATATATATATATATATATATATATATACATATATATATATATATATATATATATGATAGGTAGATAGTGTTAACATTTCATACAAATGTCTAGCCAGCACACAGGGTCATACAGCTGTAGTCACTTAATCTATGCACATGCACTGTGTAGATGAGTAAACCTCTATATGCATGCTCTAGGACCCCCTTTAAAGGCAAGCTCTACTTGTTCCTCTCTCTCTTTCCCACCACTCCTCTGAGTCAGGCAGGCAGGCCTTTGCATCTCTCATTTCCAATCCCTCATACTCTCTCCCTTCTCTTCTCTTCTTCTCTCTTCAGCTCTTGACTCTCCTCTTAATAAACCCTTCATGTGAGCCCTGTCTCATGACATTTCTATCTGCTCTCATCTGCTGTTTTTAACAACATTGGTGCTACAAGACCCAGCAGCCCTCCTGGTACTTCCCCCTATTTGTCAGCAGTCTGAGATGTGCCAGGGACCCTGGACACAGTTTATCTACAAACCCCTCCACACAACACCAGCTACTACAATTGGTGAGTCTCCCCTCTCCCAGTAAGTGTAAATACTTCTGTGGACCTATGGAAATGACCGTTGGTCATTTTCTTGGAAGACCAAGATTCCAAGATGTTCTTGGAAGAGGGAGGAAATCCCAGCCACTGCCTTCAGAGTAATGGTTGGTCTCATTCACCAGCAATCACCTTTGGCCATTACTCATGATTGAGGCCTTGTTTCTCATCTATGGGACCTATGGTGTCCCTAGTATACATCAGACCTATGTGTCCCTCAGGCTTGGTACCTTTGTCCCTGCCCTTTGTGTGAGGACTCAATGGGTAGCTTATGCATTGTCAAATGGTCCTCAATTTCTGAGATGCTAGAAAGTATAAGCCATTGAATCTTTTTTTGTTTGCTGTTGTTGTTTTGCTTTTGTTTTTTGCCTCACTCATGGGAAATAAGCCTACCAGTAATATAAGCCCAACATCTCCTTTGGGGTGTCTTTTAGAAAACCTCAAACCTCTACATTTAATCCCCTATTTAAGGTTTCTAAACTCTCTTCCTTTGTATCCAGAAATGGCCCAAATATCACTTAGATAACTGGTCAAAATGGCCAATTAATGGAAGGTTAGACCCTGATGGGACTTTCCAATTTCTGCCAGTGGATGGGTAGATGGAAAGAGTTGGCTTATGCTTATGCTTTCTATTACCTCAGCTCCAAAACTTCTCTCTTTGCTTCCTGTTCACCAGCTCACACCCTCCAAGCTATGCAATCTGAACTAGAAGAACCCTCTACTACTACTCTAGACCCTGATAACAAACCTCCACCATTTCAAACCCTGATAATGAACCCCACTATTCCAATACAACTGTCCCTTCCTCCTGTTCAGTAATGGCCCACTCCAGTCATTGTTACCCATTCTCATGTAACTATGGCATCCCACCCCACCCAAATTTACAATTCTCCCATTTTGAGAGGTAGCTGGAGAGGATGGACTGGTTAAAGTATATATCTTTTTCTCACTAGCAGAACTCTCTCAAATAGAAAAGAAACTGGGTTCTTATGTGCATAACTCTACCTCTTTTATAAAAGAATTCTTGTAGCTGGAAGTTTCTCTGGTCCTGCCCAACCCTACAGTCAAGACAAATCTCTCCCACCCACATCTCACAACCACTTGGTCCCAAGTAAACACACAGAGGCTTATATCATTTACAAACTGTATGGCCTATGGGTTCTTGCTAGCTAGGTCTTATAACTTAGTTCAACCCATTTCTGTTAATCTATATGTTGCCATGTGGCCATGGTGTTACCAGTCTGCTGGCATCTTGTAGCTCCTTCAGTGTAGCTAGAGTTTTCCTGCCTTGCCCACAATCAGGACAAATCTTTGTCACCTGCCAGTCCCACAGCCACTCAGACCCAACCAAGTAAACACAGAGACTTATATTGCTTACAAACTGTACGGTCGTGGCAGGCTTCTTACTAACTGTTCTTATATCTTAAATTAATTCATTTCCATAAATCTATACCTTGCCACGTGCCTTGTGGCTTACCGGCATCTTCACATGCTGCTTGTCATGGCGGTGGCTGGCAGTGACTCCCTTTCCCTTCCTGTTCTCTCAATTCTCCTCTCTTTTAGTCCCGCCTATACTTCCTGCCTGGCCACTGGCCAATCAGTGTTTTATTTATTGACCAATCAGAGCAATTTGACATACAGACCATCCCACAGCACTTCAACAGTGGGCTGGCCTTTCTTCTCTTTCTCCTTTCTTCTCCTGTCTCTTCAGTTCAAATATCCTGCCTAAACTTATTCTGCCTCACCATTGGCCAATAACCTTTACTTATCAACCAATCAGAGCAGCACATATTTACAGCATACAGAAAGACATCCCACAACAAATTCCAATATATTACCTAATCTTATAGTCTCATCTTTCATTATATATATATATATATATATATATATATATATATATATATAACCTACTTCCTGAGGAGTACAGGTAAGTTTGGGACCTTGCTGATGAAATTCATCAAACCAATGCAGCACATCTACTGGGTACCAAGGTGGTCCCCAAACATAGCCCCTAATGGGATCATAATACCCCAGGGTCTGCTCTAGCTAGAGACCAGTTTATAACTTGCTTACTGGTGGGTCTCTGTAAGACTGCCCTTTAGCCAGTTGATAATGGGAAACAGCAGGTAATTGTTCAGGACAGACAGGAAAATCCATCTCAGTTTCTTGAAAGACTCACAAAGGTCCTATTACTGTATACTAATCTAGACCCTGAAAACACAGAGGGCAGACAACTCCTTATGACCTATTTCTTTTCTGAGAGCTTCCCCAACATTAGGGTCATTAGCCAGACTAACACCTCTGCTCTTCTAAATTTCTTGTCCATCTAGGGCTATAGAGTCTTACCTTCCAAGGTCCAACTGGCCACTGCTCAGGTCACCTACTTGGGACTAAACACTACTCCAACTCACAAAGCCTTTACTTTGGATAGAAAGCACCCAATCTGGTCTCTTGCAGTCCCTTATAATAAAGTGAAGAGTTTATCATTCCTAGGAATAGCTGGTTTTTTATATCTCTGGATCCCTTCCTTCTCCCTCCTTGCTTGGCTTTTATATGAGGCAGCCCTTGGCCCCCAACATGAACCCCTCATCAATCCCATTATTAAGTCCTTTCAGAAGCTCCAACAGACTCTCCTCCAGGCTCCAGCCCTTTATCTCCTAGACCTTACATGCCACTTCTCCATCTATGTAACAGAAAAAGATGGATATGCCAGTTGGTATCCTAGGCCACCAGCTGTACCTGTAGCATATCTGTCAAAAAAAACCCCAAAAAACAAAAACTAGACCTTACCACCCAGGGATGTGTACCCTTCATGTGTGCTTTAGCAGATGCTGTGGTCCTCATTCAACAATCAAGGAAACCACCACTCTCAACCCATAACCTGTTCCATCTATTAACTTATAAATGTTTACAAACTACCTCATTCCTGGGTTCTTTCTCTCCAGAAGGCTCTTATAGAAGATGCCACACATACTTTCCAATCAATATCTGAAAGCTTCTCCAGTGACCCAATATTGACCACTCCTCATTTCATTCTTGTATTGAAACCCTAGAAGAACTACTGCCCCATCATTCACACATAGAGGAGGGCATATTTCCTCAGGCCACCTGTAACAGGTACACAGATGTAGCTGCTTTTTACATGATGGTACCCACAAAGCAGGTTATGCCATCATGTTAGATACTGGGGTGGTTGAAGCACAGGCACTCCCCGCCCACATTACTAACTAAAATATTGAATGATAGCTCTCACTTGTGCCTTCCATTTGGCAAAATGAAGCATTTACACAGACTCTAAATATGCTGTTCATATCCTCTTGTCCCACGCTGCCATCTGGAAAGGGTGTGGGCTCCTTACAGCAAAAGGAGGATCTATAACCAATTCAGGTCAAATTATGGCCATGCTGAAAGCCTCCTATGTCCTCAAAGCCATAGGAATTATTAACTTCTAGTCCATCAGATGGACTACTCTCTCATATCTAAGGGAAAAAAAAAAACGAGCTGATAAAGCAGCTAGAGCAACAGCCCTCCAAGGACCAGACTCACCTCACCTACCACAGGGAAAACATACACTACAACCCACTTCCCCACAGTCACCCCATGACACTGACAAACTCTGTCCTATCTACAGCAGCTCTTTCATTCTAATATCCAGGTTCTGTCTCATTTTGCCAAGTTTCACATCTAGCTGACACCTGAGAACTTGCATTTCCTAGGAACTATTACTGCCTCCTGTAAAATTTCTCAGATGTCAGGCCCTAATTTCAAATATCATAGTCCCCCTTTTTCTACCTACCAGGCCATGGGCTCCATCCTGGGGAGTAACTGGCAACTTGACTTTACCCAAATGCCAACAGTTGGACAGGTTAAGTGTCTCCTGGTTCTATTGGATACATTCTCAGACTTGGTGGAGGCATTCCCACTAATAACAAAAGGGCTCAGGCAGTCTCTGACCTCCTTCTTAGGTATATTATCCCCTGATTTGGAATTTCTGCCCCCCTCCAGTCAGACAATGGTCTTGCATTCACTTCCTAGATGTTCCAAACCCTATCTAAAGCTCTCAGTATCCTTTTACATTTTCATATCCCATATCACCCTCAGTCCTCAGGAAAGACAGAACAAACTAATTGCTCCTTAAAACACTTTCTTATTAAAATGTCACATGAACTTAACCTGGACTGGGTAAAGTTCCTGCCTCTAGTTCTTTCCAGACTCCTTGCTCTCCCCAAGTGACCTCTTTCAACAGCCCATTCGAACTTATATATGGGAGGCCAATTCTAACCCCCATCTCCCATCCAAACCCTGACCTCTCCATGATTATCTGATCACTCCCCTACTCTGTCATATCTAGTCTCTTCTATGAAACTTTACTGACTACTCCTTACCCCATCCATGTGCCAAACCTTGTCCACCACCAGTCAACATAGGGGATCAGGGTCTTCTCCCTCCTCCACACCAATGCCCCTCACCCCTTTCCCCTAAATTGCAAGGCCTCTTCATTGTAATTCTTGTAACCCCTCACAGCTGTTAAGCTTGAGGGTCTTCCTAATTGGCTTCACTTATCCCACCTCAAACCCTTAACTACCTCACTTCAAGATAATCTTTCTTCATACACAGAAACCTGAACACAACTATAGTCAACCTTACTGGACTGGAAACCCCATATACTTTTCTTTCTGATTCTCCTATCTCTACTAATCATACCTTGCTTCATCAATTTCCTCAATAGTCCATCTAGAATAATCATACTTAGAAAAGCAAGAACAAGAGAAACCCCCAAACAGACAATAGTAAGAAATAATAGAACTCAGAGCTGAAATAAACAAAATAGAAACAAAGAAAACAATGCAAAGAATCAATATCTCAGCTGCTTTTTGAGAAGATAAACAAAATTGGTAGTTTGCCCAACTAACCAAAACAAAGAGAGGATTCAAATGAAAAGAGTCAGAAATAAAGAGAAAAACATTACAATATATATCAAAGAAAGTGCCATTAAAGGGTAATGTTTTACAAACATATACTCCATGAAGATCAAAAATCAAAGAAATGAATTTTTTTCTAGATTTAAACAAACCACCAAAGTTAAACTGAAAAGAACTCAGCAACTTAAACATACCCATAACAAATGAGGTTTTGACATAGTAATAAAAATCTTTCCAGCTAAGAAAAGTCCAGAGCCAGATGGATTCACAGCAAAATTCTATCAAACCTTTAAAGAAGAGTTATATTCAGTCTTTCTTATGATATTTTAAAAATAGAAACACAAGGAGCACTCTTTATATGAAGCTACAATCTTTCTAACACCCAAATCAGGTAAGGACACACACAGAGACACAAAGAAAACTATAAGCTAATATCTCTAAAGAACCTAGAAAAAATATGGAATAAAATAATTGCAAACTGAGTACAGACATCTGTCCAAAGGATATACATCATGAACAAGTTGGATCTATCCCTGAAATGCAGGTATGGTTCAGCATACACATGTAAATAAATAAATAAAACACATAAGTGGACTTAAAGACAAAATTTACATGCTCATCTCATTAAATGCAGTAAAAGCCTTTGACAAAATTCCAACATGTGTTTATGATAAAAAGTTTTAGACAATGTAGGGTTAGATGGAATATGCCTTAACATAATAAAAGCTATATATAAGAAACCTATAGCCAATATCATCACAAACAGAGAAAAGCTTGAAACAATTGAACTAAAATTAGGAACAAAATAGAGATATCTACTATCCTCACTCTATTTCAACAGTATGTAGGAAATATTAGATGCAGCTGGGCAGTGGTGGTGCATGCATTTAATTTCAGCATTCAGGAGGCAGAGGCAGGCAGATCTCTATGAGTGCAAGGCCAGCCTGGGCTATAGGGTGAGTTCCAGAAAAGGTGCAAAGCTGCTCAGAGAAAGCCTATCTTGAAAAGCAAAAACAAACAAACAAACAAAAAACAAAACCCCCAAAGGTGGAAATTCAGCAATAGGGCAAGATACGGAAATAAAAAATATTCAAATAGGGAAAGAAAAATCAAACTATCCCTACATACAGATAATATGATACTATAATATTAAAAGTCAACAAACTTCTGCTAGAAACTATAAACAAATTTAGCAATTTGGTAGAATGTAGAATAATCTTGCACAAATCAATAGTGTTTGATACTTCAACAACAAACACACTGAGAAGGAGATCATGGACACACTCCCATTAATTATAACCTCAAAGAAAATTAAATATCTAGAAATAAGCCTAACCAAGGAAGTGAAGGACCTCTACAATAAAAACTTTAAACCTCTAGTGAAAGAGATAAAGACACAAGAAAATGAGAAGACATCCCATGGTTGTGCATTGGAAAATTAACTTTGAAAAATGATCACTCTCTCAAATACTATTTTCAGATTCAATACAATTCAAAACAATATCTGTATCTCATCCTTTTTTTGTGTGTGTTTGTTTGTTTTTATTATTTATTTATTTTTTTGGTTTTTCAAGATAAGGTTTCTCTGTGTAGTGTTGGCCCCTATCCTGGTCTAACTCTAAGCTGGCCTCCAACTCACAGAGATTTGCCTGGCTCTGCCTCCAGAGTGCTGGGATTAAAGGTGCGTGCCACTAAACCTGGCCTGTTTATTAATTTTTGAGACAGGGTTTCTCTGTGTAGCCCTGGCTGTCCAGGAACTTGCTCTGCAGACGAGGCTGCCTCAAAGTCAGAGATTCACCTGTCTTTGCTTCCCAAGTGCTGCAATCAAAGGCATGTGCCTCCATGGCCTAGCAGTACCATATCATTCCTCACATAAAGAAAAAAAAACTTACCTAAAATAATCCTGAGCAAAACAGAACAAAATAAACAAATAAAAACAAAACAATTACAAAATGCTAGAGGGGTACCATTCTGAATCTTTATATTACAGAACCATAGTAATAAAAATAATATGGCATTGGCAAGAAACAAAAAGGTAGACCAATGGGACAAAATCAAAGAAGCAAACATGAATACATATCACTTCAGCAACATAATATTTGACAAAGATGCCTAGAAAATACACTGGGCCCTCCCCCTCCCATATTTCCCCTTGAAACAGCACTTGGATTCTGCTGTTCACTTTACCACCTTCATACCATCTTCTGTATTCTCCTTCCTCATTCCTAAGGAAAACCCCACTCCACAGTTCCTTTTATCAGATTGCTTATTTCCTGCTATTCCATTTTCTATTGTTACTCAACTCCTCTAAATTAGCAATTGTCCCATCTTACTTTTGTGGTTTGTGTATTTACTACAGGCTATGTACTCACAAGTAAAGATTTGAAGCTATGAGCCTTGAATAAGGGAGAAAATGCTACATTTCTCTTTCTGAGTCTGGGTTGCTTGACTCATTATGATCCTTTTTGGTTCCATCTTTTACCTGCAATGTTTTTGATTTTATTTTTTTAATGCTGAATAATAATTCATAACATATATGTACCACATTTTTCCAGTTACTATTTGTAGGATATTTGGTTGTTTTTTTGTGTTTTTGTTTTTGTTTTTTCATTTCCTAGTTATTGTGAATGAACATAGCTGAAAGGTATCTGTGGAATAGAATATCTAGTCTTTTGGGCATGTGCCAAAGAGTTATGTATCAGGGTCATATGGTAGATGAAATTTTAGCTTCTTGAGAATTCTCTACAGTAGCTTCCACAATAGGTTTAAAAGTTTGCAATCCTACTAGCAGTGAATGAGTTTCTCCTATCTCCAACATCCCCTGAACATTTGTGATCATTTTTTCCATTGATCTTTACCATTCTGGTTGGGATAAGATGAAATATCAATGTTGTTTTGATTTGAATTTCTCTAGTTGCTAAGTAATTATGATTATATTTTTAGTATATTTTTAGTGATTATTATTATTTTTTTAATTGAGAACTTTCAATTCAGATCCCAGACTCATTTCTCAAATGAGTTATTTCTGTTGTTGAAGGTTTTGACTCTTTGTTGTTGTAGTTATTTGTACATTCTGGATATTAAGCCTCTGTAAGATGAATAGTTGGTAAAGCTCTCCCATTCTGTGGACTTGCTCTTTAACTCACTGATTGTTTATTTTGCTGTGTTAAAGCTTTCTAGTTTCACGATGTTACAACTATAAATTGTTTTTCTTAATTCTTGTGAATATGGAGTCCTTTTAAGGAAGTCCTTTCATAGACCTATATTTTGTATATTATGCTTCCTTCTAGCACTTTCAGAGTTTTGGGTTTATATTTAGGCCCAATTTGCATGTAAATTCGTGACATCCTTGTTCAGCACATATTTATTGGTCATGTTTGGCATATTGGAAATTCTGCTAACTTCTCAGTACTAGTAAAGCCATGGTTATTGGAGGATTGTGCTGATGTAGTAAAATGTAAAACTAATTTACTACATCAGCACAATCCTTAACAATAATCTATAAACATTTATTCTTATACCACCAGATAAATTTCCTCATCCAGGAAATGTCTCTTTGTGACTAACAAAGACCACCACAGAAAAGCACAATCAATCAAATGCAGAGTTTTGGAGTCCAGTCTCAATGAATACATCTACAAAACACTCCACCATGTAGGTTCAGGGATCATTGAAGAGGAGGAAGTAGAAAATGTTAAGAGCCAGAGGATCAGGGACTTTGCTGTGTGAATGTGTCTCCTAGTGACATCAGAGCTATACATCATAAAATTTTACTAACATGATGCTTCTTCCATGATGCTGTGTTTAGTTCCCATGATTGTAAAAGCTTTGCTTTTATGTGCAACTCCTTTGGTTTTTGACTGTGACATATATTCTGTGTGTTTGTGTTTGTGTAGCTCCTACAGTGTTTCTTTTTATTTAGCTATGAAATCCTTGAAGGAACAAAAATGTCACCTCTGTTGCCCTTATTCCAAGCACAGTTGTTGTTTTTTTCTTTTCGAGACAGGGTTTCTCTGTGTAGTTTTGGTGCCTGACCTGGATCTCACTCTGTAGAGCAGGCTGGCCTCAAACTTACAGAGATCCTCCTGGCTCTGCCTCCCGAGTGCTGGGATTAAAGGAGTGCACCACCACCTCCCGGCCCCAGCACAATTTTTTTACAACTAGAGAAGTAAAACTCTTATCCTTGTCCTATACCTGGCTTCTGCTTCACATGATAATTATGTGATTCATAATCCTCCTATTATCTTCTGTTCTTCCTTCCAAATGGTCCAATATTCCTTTGTAAAAGTAAAAATTTCTCTCTGGGTAGTAGGGGCCCATGCCTTTAATCCCAGCATTCGGGAGGCAGAACCAGGTGGATCTCTGTGAGTTCAAGGCCAACCTGGTCTACAGAGCTAGATACATGACAAGCCCCAAAACTACACAGAAATAATAATAATAATAATAAAAACAAGAAAAAAAGAATAATAATTTCTCTCAATACAATTGATGCCTGGGGAATCCATTTTTCATATTCGTCTTATTTACTTCTTTATCCTTCCACTTGTGGAAGATGAATCTTTCTGGAGTTGTTTATTCTCTTATTAGGAAATCATTCTTCTCACAACAGGTCTTCCAAGAATATCTCTTTCTGCTTCTGAGTCTTGCCTGTCTCTAATCCATTCTAAGTAAATACTGTTGCTTTCCAAGTTTGTCATATTGAGTGTTTACTACATAGTCAAGAAATACATCACATTTTATCTTTATCTGATTCTTTTCATAAAATTTGTGGACTTCAGAAATGTGTATTGTGGAATTTTTTAACCAGAATTCTTTTATCTTAGCCTAAAATTTACTGGAATATACACCTGCAAAGATTATTCATTTTTTCTTTTTCTTTGTTTCATTTTTTTCCTGATAACCAAGTACTTAAAGGCATCTTCTGTTTCAAAATTAGAAAAATACAATTTATTGAGATATTTTTATTAAGTATGTCTCAAATTTAAGAAAGAAAACAAAAGTAAACCTTCAATAGACCAGTATTCACAAGTAAGGAGATGTGCTGAACTGGATTAGAGTTTACTGAAGGAATTATGTGTATTCCCAGAGACAGTTAATGGTTTACTATGTATGTCTGTGGGTCTGTGAGTTCAAGAAATCAACTGTAGGGGTACACAGAGCCCAGTCTGTACAAACCAAAACCAAAACCAAAATATAGAAATTCCCCATTTGGTAATCAGACTCTGAATTCTTGTACCCAGACCCAAAGTTTTGCTATGTCTTAAACAAACATTTGTAGCCTAATATCCAATGACCATTGGCACTTGACCCCAGGTAGCCAGTTTCCAGTAATACCTGGTGATTTCAAATTCACTTCTTAAGATAGTAAGCATTGGCTAGTATTCATAGAACTATGAGATAAGACTAAATAACCTTCTACTTTAACTGCTGTTGAAGAAATCCATCCACTCTTGGCTGCATGACCCCTTTTTGGGGAGATTCCTCACTCTTGCCAGGTCTCATTGTTGGGTTCTGATTCCCATTCCTTGAGTAGCTATTGCCTTGCTTACTGACCTTGATCAGATGTCCTCCCTATGCTAATCCCCTGCCGGTTTCCTTCCTCTTAAAACAGCTTACTGGAGGTTCCTTGTTTGTATATCCTGCATTTGGTGTAAACAGCTAGGAAGCAAGAATGTAAAACATCTGTAGTGAACTTCTGTCCTCTGCTTTCTCCCACTGTGCTGTAAGTCTGTGTTTAAGGCCTCTTCCCTCCTTCAATAAATGGCAATAGGCATTATACTGAGACAAATGACCTGCCTTGTTTGAAAGCAAATTCTAAGGTATCATAGTATCTTACCAGTTTTCTTTTTCAGTTTATTTATTTATTTATTTTTAGTCAAAAGTATACATAGCATCTATATCCTTAAAAGAGGCCATGAATACAATGCCCATCATAAACTAGCTTCACTCTTGGCTTCATTATCAGAGGCTCATCATATAAGGTGCTTGCATGGAACACTCTTATCACAGACACTACCTTGTCTATTGGTCTGATAGAAACTTCATCCAGGCTCATATGTCTTTTCCTCAATATAAAGGGGTGTGCATTATTTTTATTTGTTTGTGTGTTGAAAATATACCCCTTTTCATATAATATATTTTGATTATAGTTTCCCCTCCTCCAATTCCTCCCAGATCCTCCACACCTCCCTAGCCACCAAATCCACATTCTTTCTTTTATTTGAATAAAAACAGGGATCTAAAAATAAAATAAAAATAAAAGCACAGGGTGGATGTGGATGCAAACTTGAGGTATTGGGTTGAGGGGTGAATGCATGGGGGAGATAACTGAAAGAGATGACCGGAAAAGGGGGGGGGCATTTCAAGATCAGTTAGAAACATGATGCAAGGGAAACTCCCACAATCCTCCCTAAAACTCTTAGGAATAGTGGATCCATATCCTGAATTAGCTATCTCCTTTGATTAGGTTGGTAACTACCAATATTGTCATCAGAGAGCCTTCATCTAGTAACTGATGGAAACAGACGCAGAGACCCACAGCCAAACATTAGGCCGAACTTAGTGAATCTGCTGAAGAGAGGGAACAAGCATTGTAGGAGTCAGAGGGGTCAAGCACATCACAACAAAACCCAAAGAAACAACTAACCTGTCTCATAGAAACTCAGAGTTCAAACCAACAACCAGGGAGTCTGCAAGGGACTGACCTAGGCCCTCTACATATAAGTGACAGTTATGTATCTTGGTCTACTTGTTAGACTCCTAACAAAGGGAGCAAGGGCTGTCCCTGATGCTTTGACTGTCACCTATTCTTCATACTGGATTGCCTTGCACAGCCTTAATATAAGGGAAGGTGCTTAGTCTTACTGCACCTTGATATGCCATGCTTTGCAGATACCCATGGGAGGCCTGCCCCTTTCTGTACAGAAATAAAGTAGGAGTGGATGGGGGTCAAAGGGGAGATGGGGGAAGGAAATGGGAGGAGATGAAGAGGGAAGGAGAGATGGAGAACTGCAGTCAGGATATAAAATAGATAGATAGATGATAGATAGATAAATAGATAGATGATAGATAGATAGATAGATAGATAGATAGATAGATAGATAGATAATAAAAGAACAAGCCAGAATAAGACAAAATAAACAAACAGAAAGAAAAGAACAAAAGTAAGCAATAGAAACACATATATTCTTAACAGGCCCTGACAATGCATTATAAGAAAATGAACCTTAAAAATTTTCATCAAATACATTTTGTTTTGGCCATCTTTCACTGGGCACGGGGCTGGGCTTAAAGTGGTTTGTATGCTTTCTGAGGCTACACTGGAGAAATCAAAATTTTCATTTGCAAGTGTTAGCAGTTGGAGAAAGCTTCTAGGTTACACATTGGTGGTTGTTTCCACTTTCTCTCTCAGTGTTAGGTGCTTACCAGGCCCAGAGTTGTACAGGTACTGTGAATGTTGCCACAATCTCTGTAAGTTCATATGTGTGTCAGTCTTGCTGTGTTTAGAAGGACATGGTTCTTCAGTGTTCTCCATCCTTTCTGCCTCTGAAGATCTTTCTGCCTCTACTTTCAGAGGGTTCTCTGAGCTCTGAGCATAAGCGTTTGATGAAGACATCCCATATAGTACTGAGTCTTCCAAGGACTTTCAATCTCTGCTCATTATCTATCTGTGGATCTTAGTATTTGTTACCATGTACTTCAAGAATAAGCTTTTCTGATGACAGCTGAGCAAGGCACTCATTTATGAGTATAGCAGAATATCATTAGGTGTAATTTTGTTGCTATGTTGCTTTAGCAGAAGAGTAGTACTTGTTTTTCCTGAGGTCCTTGGCCTATCTAGTCTTAGGTTCTTGGCTGCACAACCAGTGTCAGGGATGGATTTCATCTCATGGAATGGGTCTTAAATCCAGTCAGATGTGAGTTGCGGTTACTCCTACAAGAATTGTGCCACTATTGAACTTGTGCATCTTGGAGGGAGGTCACCATCATAGATCAAAGTGTTTGTATCGGGGTTCTGGTTTACTTTTCTCATTTGGTAGCCTGCAGAATATCTTCCAGTACTATGCATACTAGTCAAAAGGGCTAAAGCCTAGTCTTCTCCATGTTCAATGAGTTGTATTGGTGCTCTTTCTAGTATCGGGGCCTTACCATCAGTTTGCGGGGGAACAACCAATAGCCTTGGCAAAAGCCTTTGTCATTCAAGCATTCCCAAGAACCCCTTTGACCAACAACTAAACTAAATATAACCCATCTCCACAACTGGAGGCTTCATTTTGTGACAAGAGATTTTTTTCAAATGGGGCTTTGTCTCCCCATTATATAGCGACTCCATCTAGATTTTGTTTATATGTGTTTATATATTAGGAAGTTTATATTATAATAGGTTTTCATAGGGTCTGTCAAATTGCCCTTAGTTTCAGTATTCCCATACCTTATTCACTCTACTAATTCCTCTTCTCACCCTCTCCCCATTTGATCCCATTCTAGTCCCTCTCATCCATCCATAACTATCTGTTCTATTTTCTTTCCAAGGGAGATCCTCCCTTCACCACTAATTCCTTATTCTATACATTCCTTACTGTATAACCTATGGATACATGGATTGCAGACTGCTTATCAAAGTATTAATAGCTAATGTCCTCATATAAATGAATATAAGTCATATCAATCTTCTGATATCTGGGAAACTTCACTCAAAATGATTTTTTCTATTTCCATTTATTTTCATGTAAACTTAATAAATTATTTTTTTAACAGGTGAATAGTATTCCATTATATAAATGTCCACCCTTTCTTCATCTATCAATCCATCCATTAATGGACATTTAGTCTGTTTATAATTTATATTGGAATTTATTTTGGCTATTATACTATTGCTGTTCTATAGAAGCAATGAATGTGGTTGAGCAAATGTCTCTGTGGAAGGATAAAGCAACAATGGGAATATGCCCAATATTGATAGAGCTAGATCTTGAGGCAGATCTATTCCCAGCTTTCTGAGGAACCTTGATAATGCATTTCCTAGTGGCTATACAAGTTGGCACTTCCACAAGCAATTGGTGAGAATTTCCTTTACTCCACATCCTCACCATTATAAGCTGTCACTTATTTTATTTATCTTGATCATTCTGAGATGGGTGATGGTGCTCTGTATGCTGTGAATCTATGTTGCTCTGATTGGTTGATAAATAAAAAGTTGGTTGGGAAGTAGCCAGGCAGGAAATATAGGTAGGATAAACAGACAAGGAGAATTCTGGGAACAAGAAGGCTGAGCGGGGAGATGCCAGCCCACTGTCTAGGGAGCAGCATGTAACAGCACACAGGTAAAGCCACAGAACATGTGGTGACATACAGATTAACAGAAATGGGCTGAATTTAAATGCAAGAGCTAGTCAATGGTAGGCCTGAGCTAATGGCTGAGCAGTTTTAATTAATATAAGTTTCTGAATGATTATTTTATAAGTGGGGCTTGGCAGGACTGAAAGAAACTTTCTGGCTACAAATGGCTCCCAATGTGGGGCTCAAAGCTATGACCCTGAGATTAAGAGTCTCATGCTTTGCTGACTAAGCAGGTAGGCAGTTGTCTCTGTTATTCTAGATTTTTGAAAGTTGCTTACAATGCACTTCCTGTTTACTTATGTAATATTATATCCTTGTGAGGTCTTTCATGTAGTTGAAGACTAGATAATTATGGTTTTCCTTGGTTATGATAAAATATAAGATAGGAAACCTTAGACTCACAAATATAGGATAGATAGGCTATCTTCTTTAATTTTGCAAATACAAATAGACCAGATAGTCTAACTGTAATTCTTAATTGATAACTGTTCTATTATATGTAATTTTACTATGTTAAAGTTAAAACCTTCCTTTTTTATTAGACAGAAGAGGGGAGGTGCTATGGGATATTCTGTATACTGTGAATCTGTGTTGCTCTGATTGGTTGATAAATAAAATACTGATTGGCCAGTAGTCAGGCAGGAAGTATAGGCAGGATAAGCAGACAAGGAGAATTCTGGGAAGAGGAAGGCTGAGTCTGCAGACACTAGCCCGCCATCCAGGGAGCAGCATGAAGTGGCACACAGGTAAAGCCACAGAACACTTGCAACATATAGATTAACAGAAATGGGCAGAGGTTAAGTGTAGGAGCTAGCCAGTGGTAGGTCTGAGCTAATAGCCAAGCCGTTTTAATTAATATTAAGTCTCTGTGTGTTCACTTAGGTCTGAGAGTCTGCGGGACAGCGTGACTTGTGGGGAGCCTGTTGGGTCAAGCTACAATTCTGACAATGTAAGAGGAAATATCAAGTAGTTTTGATTTGCATTTCCATGATGACTAACAATGTTGAACATGTCTTTAGCGGCTTTTGTGCCATTTGAATTTACTCTTTTGAGATTTCTGTTTAGACTTGTACCTCATATTAAATTGGGTTATTTGACTTCCTTTGATTTAATTTTTCGAGTTCTTCAGGTGTTTGTGATATTAGTCCTCTGTCAAAAGTATAGATGCTAACAAAAATGGTTCCCCCTTTTTACCCTGCTTTAATTGTTCTCTTTGCCATACAGAACCTTTTCAGTTTCACAAGGTACTACTTATTGATTATTATTCTTAATGTCTGTGCTATCAGTGTTGTGCTCATACATTTTTTTCCCTGTTCAATGAATTCAAAACTATTCCTCACTTTAACTTATATAAAATTCCTTGTATCTGGCCTTATGTTGAAATCATTGATTCATTTGGAGTTGAGTTTTGTGCAGGGTAATATATATATGCATCGATTTGTATTCTTCTATATTCAGCCATCCAGTTTGATATGCACTTTTCTTAAAAATGCTTCCTGTGTGCCAGTGTGTATTGTTGGGTTCTTTATCTAAAACAAGCTGTCAATAAGTGGATTCATGTCTGAATGTTTGATTCAATTGCAGTGACTTGACTTGACTGCATTTCTCCAACACCCATGCTGTTTTTATTACTCTGGTTCTGCCTTAAAACTTGAAATTAGAGATTGTGATACCTTCTAAATTATTATTATTATTATTATTATTATTATTATTATTATTATTGCTATTAATTATTATTCAGGGTTGCTTTAGCTATTATGGTGTGTGTGTGTGTGTGTGTGTGTGTGTGTGTGTGTGTGTGTGTGTGAGTGTATGTGTGTGTGTGTAATCCACATGAAGCTGTAAACTGTCCTTTCAACTTATGTGAAAAAATTGTGTTGGAATTTTAATGGAGATTACATTGAATCTGTAGATGGGTTTTGGTAGGATAGACATTTACACTATGTTAATTCTTCTGATTCTTGAGCATGGGACCTTTATCAATTTTGTGGTATCTTCTTCAATTTTTTTTTTTTGTAAATTTCTTAAAGTTGATATTATACAAATCCCTCACTTGCTTGGCTAGAGGTTTTTTTTTGTTTGTTTGTTGTTGTTGTTTTTGAGTCTATTTTGAAAGATATTGTATCCTTGTTTTCTTTATCAGTCCATTTATTATTTCTTATAGAAGGCTAATGTTTTTTAATGTGGAAATTTTGCATCCAGAGTCTTTACTGAATGTGTTTTTCAGCTGTAGGAGTTTCCTGATGGACTTTTTTGGTAACTAACATATCATCTACAAACATAGATAATTTGACTTCTTTCTTTCCAATCTATATCCCCTTAAGCTCCACAAGTTGTTTTATTTTACTCACCTAGACTTGAAGTATTACATGGTTTGGAGACAATGGAAAGCCTTGTTTTTTATTTCTGTGAAAATATTATTTTTCTTTCCATTTAAGCTGATGTTGGCTATGGGCTTCCAGTAAATCATCTTTATTACTTAGAGGTGTATGTTCCTTGTATTTTATTCTCTCCAGGACTTTTATCATAAATGGGTGTTTGATTTTGTCAATGGCCTTTTCTACATCCAATAAGATGATAATGTGGTTTTGTCTTTGAGTCTCTTTGTATGGTGCATTACATTTATCAGTTTATGTATATCTACCCATCTCTGCATCTCTGGGATGAAGACTACTTGATCATAGTCGGTAATTGTTTGGATGTGTTCTTATGTTCAGTTTGCCACTACTTTATTGAGAACTTTTAATACTATCTTCATAAGGAAAACTGCTCTGTAATTCCTTTTGTTGTTTATTTATATGGTCTAGCTACAGACCTCATAGAAAGAATTGAGCATATCCCTTTGGTTTATATTTTGTGAAGTAACTTGAAGACTATTGATGTTAATTCTTCCTTAAAAGTCTGGTAGAATTCAATGTTGAATCCACTGTGCCCTGGTCATTTTTGGCTGAAAGAATTTAATTATTGCTTCTATTTCACTAGTAGATATAGGTCTATTTAAATTGCTTTTCTAATCTTGATTTAATTTTGGTAAATTGTAAATAATGAGAAATTTATCCATTTCTCTTAGATATTCCAAATTTTGTGGAGTACAAGTTTTTAAAGTATGTCCTTGTGATTATTTGGGTTTCCTCAGTATCTGTTATTACCTCCCCCTTTCATCGCTAATTTTGTCAATGTGGATCTTTTCTCTTGGGGTTTTAGTTAATTTGGATAAGCTTTTTGATAATCTTTTTTGTTGTTTGTTTTTTCAAAGAACAAATTATTTGTTTAACTGATTATTTGTATTGTTTTGTCTGTTTCTATTTTATTGTTTTCAGCACTGAGTTTGATCATTTTTTACTGTCTAATCTTTTTGGTTGTGATTTCTTTAATTTCTTTCATGACCCACTTTTCATTCAGTAGAGAGTTATTTAGTTTCTATGAGTTCATAGAACTATTTCTATTGTATTTGGTATTGTTGACATTCAGTTTTACTTTGTGGTGATCAGATATAATGCAGGGTAATTTCATTTTCTTGAATATAATGAGACTTGATTTGTGTCCAAGTATGTGATCAATTTTTGAAGAAAGTTGCATGAGATGCTAAGAAAGTTTATTCTTTTGTGTTTGGGTAAATGTTACATAAATATATTTTAGGTCCATTTGGTTTATAATGTCAATTATAGAATTTCTACTGAGGTTTTTAGTTTGTTTGTTTGTTTGTTTGTTTGTCTGGATGATCTGTCTGTTGGAAAGAATGATATGTTAAAGTCTTTCAGTGTGTGATGGTCATTATTTGATTTTAACTATAATAATCTTGTTGTGTAGCTAGTTGCCCTTGTGTTTGGTGTGTAGATATTTGCAATTTGAATGTTCTCTTGGTGGATTTTTTTTCCTTTGATGAATATTTAATTTCCTTCCCCAACTGCTCTGATTAGGTTTTATTTGAAGTCTTTTTTTGTGATCTATTATAATAATCACATCATGTTGTTTCTTATTTCTATTTGCTTGGAATATATTTTCTATACTTTCACCCTAAGATGATATCTATCTTTGTTTGTATTGTTCCTGTTTTCATATCTAATCTATTGGTCTTTTTACTGGGGGCATTTAGACTACTGATTTTTAGAGTTATCAATGCACAGAATTCATTATTGCCATTATTTCTCTGTGGTAGATTGTGTCCCCTCCCCATTTTGACTTACTAATCTGAGATGACTTATTTTTTTTTTCTTGAGTGTTTTTAACCTCTTCAATTTTCCTCCTTCTAGTATCTTCTGTAGAGCTGGGCTTGTAGATCTTGGTGGACTATCTTTCTCCATCTATTGGCATTAAAATTTTTGCTATGTGTAGTATTCTTAGACTGCATCTATCGTGACAAGGACTGAAAGTTGAATGTGGTAACTTCATTTTTGTAACTTGGATAAACTTTGTGTTGCTTACTAAAATGCAAGGGGGAAATATAAGGAGGAGGAAATGAAGAAATGAAATTCTGGGAAAATAAAAACAAAAAACACAAAGATCTGAGCTCTTAGCAGTCATCATCACCCTTACCTCATTATTATTGCTATTTGCATATTTTGGCTTCTATAACTATTTACTTATCTTGCAGATGCAGGAAGGATGTTTAGGATGTGATTTCCATGTTTAAATATGAATCCTGGGAAAGGAATGGGCTGCACTTGAGTCCCAAACACCCAATTAGCTCTTTGACTGTGTCTGAGTGGTCATCTCTGGTAGCAGTCCCACAATACTGTGGTAGATTAGAGTTTGTAAAAACATCTGCCCTTGCCCTTCTGTCTTTTAGAGACCCATTGAATAATCAAGTGTTATACTAATATGCCTGCCTTTATAGGTTATTTTTTTCTTTTTTCTTAACAGTTTTTAATATTCTTTCTTTGTTCTGTGTGTTTAGAATTTTAGTTATTATGTATCATGGGGAATTTCTTTTCTTGTTCCAGTCTATTTGGTATTCTATATAATCCTTGAAATTTGATAGGAAACTCCCTCTAAAGGTTGGGTAAATTTTATTTTATGATTTTGTTAAAAGTGTTTCTGTGCCTTTGTCCTGGGTTTCTTTTTTATCTTGGTGCATCATTTTTTTTGTTCCTATTATTTGAGAATTTGGTCTTTTCATTATTATCTCAGTTTTACTTAATTCGTTGTGCCTAGATTGTTTCTAGAATTAACATTTTTTTTGACTGAGGTATCCATTTCTTCTATATTGTCTTCAATGCCTAAGATTCTCTTTTCCATCTCTTTTCTCTGTTGGTAAGTTCTGCCTCTGATTTTTCAGTTCAAATTCTTAAATTTTTCATTTCCAGCTATACCTAAGTATAGGTTTTCTTTAGTTTTACCTTCTACTTTCCACATTTCTACTTTCACTTCTTGAACAGTTTTCTTCACTTCTTTTCATTGTTTTTTTTCATAAATTTCACTGATAGATATATTCATATTGTCTGAAAGATGTTAGATTTCATTTATAATAGCTATTTTAAAGTACTTATCTTGTGCTTCAGCTATATTTTATTTCTTGGAACCTAATCTGTGAGCTCTGTTGGACTCTAGTAGAGACACTTTGTGCTGACTGTTATTGACTTTGTGTTTATGCTGGTGTCTAAGACCATGGGTTTGTGATGATTGTAATTCTAGGTGTTAATATCTGGTCTTATCTTTCTTTGATGGTTTTCCTTGGTTTCTGTTGCCCTTTCTGGATGTTAGGAGACTGTGGTGTTTTTGCGTCACGTAGTAGGAAGTGCTTCTGTGTCACTGCCAAGTGTGGCCACTTGGGGTCCAGTGTAAAAAGTATTTCTATGTATCAGAAGATGACATGAAGGAATGAAATAGAGCCAGAAAGTTTGGGAATGAGAGGATCCACCGGAGGGAGAAATGCTGGGTTATGACAAGATAATCTGTGGATTCCCCATTGGAATGGAGGAAGAGAATAAAGGCAGGCCCATGCAGGTCATCTGCTAGAGGGAAGGGGATGACAATGGGGAATTACATTTGGAGAACAAAAAGTAGAGTGCAGATTGTCTGTCTGATACCCTGGCTGAGGTAGCCATTGGGTTTCCAGGGAGAGAGTGCCTCAGGTATTGGTGACTGAGACAAAGGGATAGGATGAGAAAAGAAGGCTGTAGGAGAATGTGTATGTGGTCTTCTGGGAATTGGGACAGGGAAGAAGAAGAAGAAGCAATATCAGGTGGCCTGTAGCAAAGCTGTTGGTTAGATAGGGAATTGGAATTGAAGGATGGGAAAGAGTGAAGATCATTCATCTGATTCTCTAGTCTGTGTGGCCAGAGATTTCCAGGGAGAGAGCTCCTCAGGAGTTTATGGCTGAGACAATGGAAAGGAGATCAAGTTGTGAATTCATGCAAGAAAATAAATATTTGATGTACTTGCAATAAAAGGAATATTGATAAATTTCATTCAATATTCCTAACTTTCAGAGTTTAAATAGAATAGAATGAATGATATTCCTGCATAATAATAAAGTGATGTAGTTCTGGTTTATTAAAACTCAATAAAATATTCTGAAAACTCAGAAGACAGAGATAAACACAGACCTGGGAGAAATATCACTTACCTGGACAGTTGTGAAATTCTGGGAAATATTTTATCTATGTCTCCAAAGAAACTAATGCTACATTTTCAAATACACATGGTGATACATGTGTATATTTTTCACATAATGACAATAGGAACTGAACAGGGGAAAGACAATCAAATGTTCTCACAGCCTGTGCTTCCTATTGGAATACCCTTGGCCATGGTATGTGATATTCTGACATGCTTCAGAGTTTAAGGAAGATATTTCTAAATCAGGATCTTTAGCATCTAATAAAGCATATTTTCCTATCTCTGACAAAAATAACACTATGATGTGTCTGTTCACATCAACACAACCATAAATGACAGGGAAACGACTTGATTTGCAATTAAGTCTGAAGCCTGACATGACTTAAATTACTATTTAATATAAATTCATATATATTTATACAATATATAATTCTACAAATTATAATTTTTATCATTTACAAAGTATATAATATAATAATGAAATATATATATATATATATATATCTTGGGTTTATAGACATCCCAACAGACTATTATGTGCCATTGTATGCACTTCTTTGTTCTTTCTTCTCACAGAGAAAATGAACTTATCATTTCTGAAGTATAGCCTGTGAGCTCCATGGAAGGAGGTTTTCAATTAGCCTTTACTAAGAGAATAAGTAATAAGTAATAAGAATGGTAAGTTAGCTCTTGTATTTGAATTGCTGTAGAAATCTATTATGAATAAAGCTTTGTTTGTAATTAATTGTGCCTATAATGTTAAAAAAGTATAATTAACTCAGTAGTTAAAACTCTTTGTGCTAAGGCACAAATAAAGTTACAGAGTTATTTGGACTGGCCAAATTTTTTTTTTTTTTTTTTTGGTTTTTCGAGACAGGGTTTCTCTGTGTAGCTTTGCACCTTTCCTGGAGCTCACTTGGTAACCCAGGCTGGCCTCGAACTCACAGAGATCCGCCTGGCTCTGCCTCCCGAGTGCTGGGATTAAAGGCGTGCGCCACCACTGCCCGGCAAAAAATTTTTTTGATAGAAATTACTGATAGAAAAATATATAAACATTTATGTAGGTTAGCTTTGCCTAGCATGCCTTTAAACCTAGCACTCAGAAGGCAGAGCCAGGTAGATTGCTGTGAGTTCATGGCTAGCCTGGGCTACCAAGTAAGTTCCAGGAAAGGCGCAAAGCTACACAGAGAAACTCTGTCTTAAAAAAAATAATATAAGCAAATGAAGCACATGACTACTTTTTAAAAAACAGGTCTTAATATAAATATCAGAACTCTTAAAGCAGAAAGTTTAGGGTTCAATGACAAAAGAAGAAAAATCAGATATATTACGAGCCATATATTTAAATAAACAGACTTACAATAGCAGTCATATGTCTTGAGAATCTGATATCTATTTTACAAAATATTGAATAGACAAGGAAAGCCCAAAGAATTCATTGTTGTAAATGTATATAATTTCTCAAGAAAAAGTGAGATTAATGGTAGTTTCCTTTGGTTTCCTTATTTTATCCATCCCTAGAAGGGTCTTGAGAATATCTCCCACACTGGAATGCCAGAGGCTGCATAAGTAACATCTCAGAGCTCAAGGCCACAAGTAGGTATCAATCAACCACAGGATGATTTGGAGCCTGACCTCCTGAGCAGTTGTCAGCTGTGTGTGTCTGAATTGATTAAAAAACTTTTGTGGAAACAGACAAAAATGCCCATCTTTCCAGAGAGGTTTCTCAGTCCCTGAGACATCTATCTCAAGAAAAAGAAAGGAAAAAAAAGAAAAAAGAAAAGAAAAAGCCTTAGGCAAAACATCAGACCAAGGAACTCAACAAACAAACAAAAATAATCAAGAAAAAAGGCAGAAACTTTTGATTTAAATTCTATGGAAAGAAGGGACCAACAAAGCCCCAAATCTGGTTTTGAAAAAGAATTCATTCCACATCCCTGTCAATATTGAGCATAATAAAAAGAAGAAAAGTAAACTCAGCCGGGCGGTGGTGGCGCACGCCTTTAATCCCAGCACTCGGGAGGCAGAGCCAGGCGGATCTCTGTGAGTTCGAGGCCAGCCTGGTCTTCAAAGTGAGTTCCAGGAAAGGTGCAAAGCTACACAGAGAAACCCTGTCTCAAAAAACCAAAAAAAAAAAAAAAGAAGAAAAGTAAACTCATATACTTATTCATAAAACTAATAATGTGAGAATGGTAGATGATAAGCTACCTACAAAGGTCTGGGGTTTTACTCAAGGTCCTCTGTTAGATTCCTAGCACCACTCAAATAGGTAAATGTATAAACTATACAACTACTTTGAAAATAAAACAATGTACTAAAATTAACTCTAGAAAAAAATATAAAGCCCAATAAAATTATAGTGTTACACACATCAGATCCACCGCAATTATTAATGAAAGAATCGGGCCTTCCACTGGCTTTGGCTCCATATTTATCATGTTGTATATTGAGAGAGTATTCCTTTTGAACTCTCAAAAACATGTTAAAATAAAAATGTCATGGCACATAATGCTGAAAGTTTGAGCGTTGACCATTTTCAATTAGAGTTTAAAACCTACAAACAGACTCACCGAGTCAGGTCAGTTCCAGGCAGGTACTGGGAGAAGCGGGCATTCAGTAGGGGAATGAGCCTGAGGTCACACCACCTCTTCTCCCACCGCAGTCCTGGAGATGTGGGCCACGATGAGCAGGAAAGTGTATCCTGAGAAAAGCAACATGTTCAGAAAGTCTGTTCTTCTCTGTGTATATTTTTTGTTCAAACTCCCTTGTGTTTCAAATTCATATCCCCTTTTTCGTTATTGCTTTGTGTGTATGTGTGTACATTCCTAAATACATAAATGCAATCTGCTCAATTCATATTTCTAGTTCATAATCCAGTTCAGTTTCTAGAATGCATGTTTTTAGGGATAACAGTTTTTTATTGGATAATGAATAGATGTGATTTTTTTCCCCAAAAGACACTTTCTCTTGCTCTTAGCATTCTTTAGTTGCCTGTAGTTCTGTATCTGGGGTGGAGACCTCACAAGCCTCAAACTTCCACATTAGCATTGGTATTTTCCATAATATGTTGAAGAAAAATATATTTGAAAAAAAATATTTTTTTTTATTTGATATCTCATTCGAGATACACTGGAAGTGTTATTCTCTGTCAACATCAGAAGCCAATACTGGTTATATGTTCAGTTAAGTTTGATTAAAGAATTGTTGACTTTGTGGCCTGTCTATAAAATGAGTATTAGAATGCAAAAAGTTTTATTTTGCTATAAACTTGAAACTTTGATTACTCAATAGTGCTAAGATTACCTTCAATTATTAATTTATTTCAGTCGGTTAAGGAGAAATAAGACTATTCAGAAGATACTAAGTCCATAGAGCTGTTTACAATACCAGGGAAGTTAGAGTATCAAGTCACACAGAGGTTCCCATATTAGTGACTTATGAGGTCCCCACATTTAGGACACACATTCTTTTATGAGAACCCGTTCATTGGTTGTTAACTATCAGGTGCCTATAGGGAATGGTATGTTAGGGGTAATCAGTACATGACATGGGGACAGTTCTTTATTTAGTTGATATATGTTATTGTGATATGATCTCATGATGTATACCACAAATTTTCAACATGTGTTAAAGTGTCAGTTAAATAAAATGCAACAATGGATTCAGGGATTACATTCCAAAGAGAACTACACTCCTCCTGGTCAGAATCCAAAATTTAGCAAATACATACTCCATTTCCCTTGATATAGGGTCAAGTTATTTAAAATGTCTCATTGGTCCTCTTTACAAAATAGTAGCAAGAATATTAACAATGGATAAGCATGTAATAAGAAATAATTAGGAAAATGCTTAAAATAAAGCCCAGCACCAAGCTTCATGCTACTATTACTATCTCCAAAATCCTAACTGAAATTATACATTTACTTAAAACAACCAATAGATTACATTGCAATCTATTCTAAAAATTAATAATTATATATAATATATAATTATATATACATATATATATGTGTGTGTGTGTGTGTGTGTGTGTGTGTGTGTGTGTGTGTGTGTGTGTAACCCAAGGTTACATGCGTCTTACAATTGTCATAGATCATCTGACAAAAATCTCAACATCAGACATGAGAAGCCTCAATTTGAATTGTTACTATGGAGGTTCCAAGTGACTTCTAAAATAATGTAGACAGTTGTTTTGCCCTATTTTCCTTCTAGAGGTAAGTTCTACTTGCTGAAGACACTGTTCACCTTTGATATAGGATGCAGAGGACAGGAGCTGTATCTGATCAGAAAACTTCCTCTCTAAGCTTTATATTTTATGGTACCAGAAATTCTATGCAAGTTTTTGAGGAAGGAAAGCAACCAGTAGTTAGTCCTACACAGCTATGACACTGTTTAACCACAATAATGAGCAGCATGGCAAGCTATCCCTAAGGGTACAATTGTTGAACTCATCTTAGTTGTAACCATAAGTTGCCTAATAGAATTTAAGATCCACTTAACAAGAAGGAAATCATGCTTCAACAAGAGGTTGAAATCTAGACAACAGCTTGGGGCTATATGTTTGCCACCTCATTAAATGAGCTTAATTCTTAGCTGCATTCTAAATGTTTCTCCTTATACTCATAGGTAAGTGTAGCTCTCATCCCTTTTCAAAGAATCTTTTTGCAACAAAAATCATTATAGACAACAACTGCCCAAAATACAGACACAAAGTAGTTATGGTGTGTACAGTTCCAGTGAAATAGTCTATAATACAACTCTTCTGCCTCTGGCTCAGAGTCCATCTAGGAAGACAGGGTAAGATTGCAGCAACAAAAGAATGTGGAAGCAAATAGTGTCTTCTAGAAATGATATAGAGCCTTCACTTATGAAACCTTGGCAATATGGCTACCTAGTTAAGACATGAACAATGACAGTAGCAACAGATATGCTAATGTCAGAAAGGAATATCTTAAGGTTCCCAATTATAGAAAAAGAACTAGATATAACTAAGGAATGCTGAAAGTAGGAAACATAATCTTTTTAGTGATGAGTTATTTGGTTGATTTACTAGTATCAAGTGGTCAGATCTGAAATCATATACATAACAAGTAGCCTTAAACATACTCAGGAGGCTGAATGTATAAATTTATGCATCTCTCTCTCTCTCTCTCTCTCTCTCTCTCTCTCTCTCTCTCTCTCTGTGTGTGTGTGTGTGTGCGTGTGTGTGTGTGTGTGTGTGTGTGTGTGTGTGTGTGTGTGTCTCCCTCTGTCTCACACACACACATAGAAAAAGAAGCCATGAAATTGAGAGGGAGAAATGGTTGAAATGGAAAGGATTAGAGTGAGTAAAAGAAAGAGGAAATAATTTGTAATTATATTTTAACTAAAAAATAAACATCAGTAATTAGCAAAACTATTTCTAAGCATGAGGCTTATAGGAATAAAATTTCTATAGCTTCACAATAATATTGTTGTTAATGCTGATTATAGTTATCACCTATACTATTTTCTCTGATTTAGTAAATGCTTTGTAAATCTTTTTTTAAGATAAAGATATGCTCATGTTACTGAGTAAATACAAAAGACTGTTAAGTAGCAACAATGCATCATTTGATCATAAGGAGGACTATGGTGTAGTAGCCATACTTTAAAACATAGTCTGGGCAAATAAACAAATCTTGTCAATTAATTATGTCTGTCTATCTACTGCCCTCCTATCAGATGTCAAGGATGCAATGTTAATGAATGGGGATGATTCTTTATGGTTTATGGTAGTCAATCCCATATCAGAAAAAGGATTCTTTATAGATAGACATTCATAAGATATTCATTTGCCGGGGCTCAGTGGTTAAGAGCACTTGCTGCTCTTCCAGAGGTCCTGAGTTCAATTCCTAGCAACCACATGGTGGCTCACAACCATCTGTAATGAGATCTGACACCTTTTTCTGACTTGCAGGCATGCACCGTATATATAATAAAATAAATCTTAAAAAAAAAGAAATTCATTTGCCAAGTCACCCATTCAATAACAGGCAGAGATCATTGATTTCTTCCAACTAACATTTCTTTGATTGGTAAACACATCTATCACAACATATCTAACACTTATAAGCAGAGGTTAAACATTAAAAAGAATAATTTAGAGAAAAGATAAAACCCAAACCACACAAAGATGCAACAAAGAAAGAGAATTACAGAACAATTTCCCTAATGAACATTGATGCAAAAATACTCAACAAAATACTGGCAAACAGAATTTAACAGAACATCAAAAAATTTATCCATTATGATCAAGTAGGCTTCATCCCAGAGATGCAAGATGGTTCAACATATGAAAATCTGTCAATGTAATCCACTATATAAACAAACTGAAAGAAAAAAACATGATCATCTCATTATATGCTTTAAAATTCTTTTACAATATTCAACAACCTTTCATGATAAAGGTCTCAGAGAAAGCAGGAATACAAGTAATTTACCTGAACATAATAAAGGCAATTTACAGCAAGTCAACAGCTAATATCAAATTAAATAGATAGAAACTCAAAGTGATTCCTCTAAAATGAGGAATAAGGCAAGGCTGTCCCCTATCCCCATATCTATTCAATATTCAAAGTTCTAGCTAGAGCAATGTGACACCAAAAGGAGATCAAAGGGATATAAATTGGAATGGAAGAAGTAAAACTTTCACTATTTGCAGACAATATGATTGTATACATAAGTGACCCCAAAAATTCTACCAGGGATTGCTTACAAGTGATAATCACCTTTAGTCATGTGGCAGGATACAAGATTAAGTCAACAAAATCAGTAGACTTCCTATATACAAATGATAAATAAGCTGAGAAAGAAATTAGAGAAATATCATCCTTTACAATATCCACAAATAATATAAAATAACTTGGAGTAACTCTAACCAAGCAACTAAAAGACTTGTATGACAAGAAATTTTAAGTCCTTGAAGAAAGAAATTGAAGAAGATATCAGACAATGGAAAGATCTCCCATGCTCATCAATGAAATATTATGAAATGAAAATATTATGAAAATGGCAGTCTTACCAAAATCAAATACAGAGTCAACGCAATCCCCATCAAAATTCCACTGCAGGTCTTCACAGACCTTGAAAGAATAACTCTCAACTTCATATAGAAAAACAAAAAACCCAGGATAACTAAAACGATCCTTTACAATAAAGCAAATTTGTAGGTGTCACCATCCCTAACTTCAAGCTCTACTGTAGAACTATAGTAATAAGAACACCTTGGTATTGACATAAAAGCTGATTACGTGGACCAATAGATTTGAATTGAAGACATTAATCTATGCACCAAAAACACCAGATTTTGACAAAGGACCCCAAACTGTACCATCGAAAAAATATAGCTTCTTCAACAAATGGTGCTGACATAACTGGATGTCAATATGTAGAAGATTACAAATAGATTCATATTTTTTACAATGCATATAACTAAAATCCAAATGGATCAAAAACCTCAACATAAATCCAGCTACAATGAACCTGATAGAAGAGAAAGTAGGAAGTAGCCTTGAACACATTGGCAAGGAGACCACTTAAAGAATATAACACCAGCATCACAGACACTGAGAGCAACAATTAATAAATGGGACATTCTGAAACTGAGAAGCTTCTGTAAGGCAAAGAACACAGAAAATATGACAAAATGACATCCTACAGAAAGGGAAAACATCTTTACTAATGCCACATCTGACAGAGGGTTGACATCCAAAATATATAAAGAATGCAAAGACCTAGACATCAGAATATCAAACAATCCAATTAAAAAATGGGCTATATATATAAACAGGGAATTCTCAACAGAAAAATCTCAAATAGCCAAAAGACATTTAAGAAAATTGCTCTACGTTCTTAGTCATCAGGAAAATGCTAATAAAGACAACTCTGAGACACCACCTTACACCTGTCAGAATGGCTAAGATCAAAAACAATGGTGACAGCTTATGTTGGAGAAGATGTGGAGCAAGGGTAAAACTCCTCCACTGTTGGTGGAGTGTTAACTTGGACAGCAACTTTGGAAATCAGTATGGCAACTTCTCAGAAAATTGGGAATCAATCTACCGCAATACCCAATAACACTTTTGGGCATATACTCAAGGCATGCTCAATCATACCACAAGGACACTTGCTCAACTATGTTCATAGGAGCATTATTTGTAATAGCCAGAACCTGAAAACAACCTAGATGTCCCTCAACCAAAGAATGGATAGCAAAAGATGTGCTACATAGTACAGTATTACTCATCTGTGAAAAAATAAATAAAAATTGACATTATGAAATTTGCAGGAAAATAGATGGAGCTAGAAAATATCATCCTGAGTGAAGTAACCCAGACTCAGAAAGATAAACATTGTATGTACTCACATGTGTATACTAGATGGAAAGCAAAGAAAATGAGATTATAACCCACAGCTCCAAAGAAGCTAGTTAAAAGAAGATCTCTAAGAGGGATGCATGGGTCACATTAGGAAAAGGAAATAGATGAGATCTCCATGAGTATACTGGGGATGCAGGGGGCAATAGGGCAATAAAGGTTAGGGGACATAGGGTGAGAAAGTGAGGGAACAATATGGTTGAGCTGGGGGAGGGCGGATTGCGAGAATGATGAAAGATATCTTGATAGTGGGAGACATTATGAGGTTTAGGAGAAATTTATTTTTAGGAAAATTTCTAGGAATCCACAAAGAAAACCCCAGATTAGACTACCAGCAATAGCAGTAAGGGTACCTGAACAGGCTTGCCCCAGTAATCAGATTGGTGAATACCCTAACTGTTATCATAGAGCCTTCATCCAGTAACTCATGGGAGCAGATGCAGAGATCCACAGACAAGCACCAGGACAAGCTCCAGTAGTCCAGTCGAAGGGAGGAAAAAGGGGTTATATGAGCAAGACAGGTAAAGATCATGATGGAGAAATCTACAGAGACAACTGAACCAAGCTCTTAGGAATTCACAAACTTTAGACCAACAGCGGAACCTGCATGGGACCAGTCTATGCCCTCTGCATATGGGAGACCATTGTGTAGCTTGGTCTGTTTTAGGGGTCCCTGGCACAATGATCAGGATCTATGCTTGGTGCATGAGGTGGCTTTTTGGATTCCCTTCCATATCATGGGATACCTTGTCCAGTCTTGATGCGGGTTGGGGTTGGGTGGGGGTTGGACCTGCCTCAACTGAATTACTAGGATTTGCTGACTCACAATGGGAGGCTTTACCCTTTTGCAGGAGGGCATGTGGGGTGGGCAAGGGGGGTAAGACTGGGGAAGTGAGAGGAGGGATGCCAGGGGATCTGTGGTTGATATATAAAATTAATTTAAAAACTTTCTTAAATAAAATATAAATAAAAAAGAATGATTTGATTTTTTGTTGGTCATTTATATTCTGTTCACATATTTTGATAGGTTATTTAACAGTGATTTCCCATATTCTGCAAATATGAATTACTCCTTTTGGTTATCATTTTCTATGAATAAATAAGGATATATGAAATAATAGTAAATGATTGAGGCAATGCAAAAATTGAGGACAATAATAGCCATAATTTGTTGCTGCGAGCTACAGAAATATGAGGTAGGAATGCAGCTGACACTGGTAAATCTATACCTGAACGAACCAAGAGCTCTTCCAGAGGGAAGCCAAAAACTCAAGTCTTGGTAACATTTGCTTTTGAATGTATTAGTTGTTTCCTGCAGCAAATTCTTGTGTGCTAGTGAAGCTTTCCAATTTGATTCTTTTCTCAAGAACTTCTAACAGTGTTGTTGACCATTTACTGGGCAGAATGTCCCCTTTACAATTTTGGTATTTGGATAACATTCCCCAGCTGTGTCGACTACAGTCACACAGTCAAGACTCCCTTTTTTTTTTTTCAGGCCTTTGTTCCTCTTTCTAGCAGACTTAGAATCTGTCTTTCTGTAATTATCTTTATTAACCAACTTCTGGCCAGGGCCATCTCTGGACAAAAGTATTTTATCCGAGATACTTCTCAAACATCCAAGGACAGACTGTAGATAGATAAGCATTTAGACTGCAGATAGATAGCATTTGCTCATTGCACCTACAGATAAGAGAAGATAACCTCACTATTCTTAAATCCTTAATTCCTGTTTATTAACACAAGACCCTAATTTAAGAGATTTACTGCTTGCACCAGGTTGGTATTTACTTGGAGGAAAAATGCTTTTAAGAACCAAATGTTACATACTGTGACACAGGTTGCCTAGCAACCCAGAACACTTCTCCTGTCAGAAGATAGGAAAGTGCTGCTCCAAGCTAACCTTGAACTAACAAATTTTTAACTCCTTTTACTTTCACCTTGGTTTACTAAAAAGCTTATTATCTAACTTTATCACACTTAGGAATGCAGTATTGCACACAGATTCCTCTTTTTCCCTTCTTGGATTTCTCTAATTGATTCAAAGTTCCTCTCCTTCCCATTTGACCCTTTCCCTGTAAGAGTTCACTGAGGTTTTTATAACCCGCTCCTTGGAGTACTACTCAGCAGAGAAAAACAATGAAAGCATGAAATTTGCAGGCAAATGGATGGAACTAGAAAAAATTATCCTGAGTGAGGTAACCCAAACCCAGAAAGACAGTCATGGTATGTACTCACTCATAAGTGGATTCTAGATATAAAATAAAGAACAATCAGACCACAACCCATAGAACCATGGAGGCTATATATATAGCATGGAGGTCCCTAGGACGACTGTGGCTTATAATAAATTTTGGTTTTACTCAATTATTGAAAAAAAAATAGCCAAATGAATGGAAACACATGAACTACAAACCAAAGGCTGAGGGGCCCCCAGCTGGATCAGGCCCTCTGAATAGGTGAGACAGTTGATTGGCTTGAGCAGTTTGGGAGGCATCCAGGCAGTGGGACCAAGTCCTGTGCTCATTGCATGAGTTGGCTGTTTGAAAACTGGAGCTTATGCAGGGACACTTGGCTCAGTCTGGGAGGAAGGGACTGGACCTGCCTGGACTGAGTCTACCAGGTTGATCGCAATCCTCGGGGGAGGATTTGCCTTGGAGGAGGTGGGAATGGGGGGTAGGCTGGGGGTAAGGGGAGGGGGTGGGATGGGGGAGAATATGGGAACCCGTGGCTGATATGTAGAACTGAATGGCATTGTAAAATAAAATAAAATAATAAAAAAATAAATTAAAAAAAATGCCAAAGTCAAGAAAAAAAAAAAAAAAGCCTGACAGTCTCTGCCTGGTGTAAACACTTATCTGCTTTTATAACCCTGAAAGAATTCAAGTCTTGTGACCTTGCTTTGGCCAAAGAATTGCTGATTGTATGAGTTTATAAACTGGAAACTCCAGAAACTTGAGAAAGAGAACTAAGATGTAAAAAAGGGAGAACAGCAGAAAAAAGATGCAGAGCATCAGGCAAGAGAGGAGATAAGCATTAGAGCAGAAAAGAGGCTGTGTAGAGATAATTGATTTAGAAGAATAAAGTGAATTGACTGAAAGAGCTCAGTGTACATAGATTCATTCAATACCCCTAAGATTTAATCCTCAGCTGTTTGTTAGATTCTGCCATGGACCCTGAGAAAGGGCTATAAGGGGCTGGACCCCAACCATTCTTGTTAAGTTGGTATAATACTTTCATAACATTGTTAGGAGTCATACATCTGAAAATATGTTATCATTGTAATTTAATACTTTCACAATTTAATATGGAAAGATAATTTTCCTATTTTATACTTCTGTGTAAAAATCATGAAACCTACCCAACTTCAACTTTAAGAAAGATCCAGTCTGATGTATATGTTACTGTAGATCATATTCACAGTTGAATATTTAATATCATTAAAGATAATTCTTATTTATTTTAATCATGAAGATATATAGTTTAGGGCTTCTTTTACTAACAGTTGTCACATATTTATGGTCACTTATATAGTGGCCTAAAACAATAACTAAAAGGTTTTGAGAAGCACATTTTCCAGAAATTTACTTCACAATATCAAGAATTTTGTTTTCTTCAAATATTAAGCAGGTGCATCTAACAGGAAGTGTTTACATATTAATTGCTTACAACAGAATTTTCTCCAACACTTAATACGCTTACATAATGGTGTTGAAAAACAATCAAATTGACCAAATATATCTGAATATGGAACAAAATGCCAGTCCAGATATATTTAAAATAAGTAGGCATAGAAAACTGACTCTGGGTATAAGGATGAGGAAAATATTTTCAAAGTTGTGTTATCTGACTCTCTGAGTAAGTGTTATTTTCTCAAAACAAATTTCTTCATTTTGCCTCTAGGAGGGAAATTAAGCATTGGGTTTTGGTTCAGGTAACTCTGCTTCAGTAAAACAAGAGATATATGTGTCCTTGAAATTGGTGACATTTTTGTTCATGAAGGAATAGACATTACAAAATAGCAACCTAAATTTCATATTTAAGGCTTGATTTCTCTTGGATTTTAAAGAGTTTTCATAAGGATATTTCAGCAAAACAATATCCAGTTACTCAAAATTTGTTTTAAAAATAATACATAGATCTTCAAAATGCAGTTCCATATAATCTCTTTGTTTTTAAACAAAGTTATAATAACTGTAAATTTGAGAGTAGAGAGAATTCCTAGTCTCCCCTACTGTATTGAAGCTTATCCACAGCATGGAAGGGAAATTGAGTTGAGCCAGCTGCACTCAGGTCAGTCAGCAGAATCAATAGATGTCCTCAAGAGGAGCAAAACCACATTTGGTAGTAGTCTTACAGCTTTCAGATCTCAACTACATCCATGTTCAGAGTCTTCACAGCTCTCTAGTTCTTTCATTCTTTACATCAAACTTGATTAAAATTCTTGAGCTCAGAAACCATAATTAACTTCTCCCTATAATACCCCATAAAATGCCTCTATAGAGTTCAGCAAGACTTCATTTAATGGAAATAGACAAGAACTTTCTCATTATAAATGTGCTTTATTTAAATTTTCATGTTGATTATTCTTCTTTACATAACCATTATAAGCTTTCATTACAGTAAAATATATCCAGCAATGTAATAATATATTCCAATATGAATGATGAGAATAATAATACAATGTGAATGAACCTATATCAGTATAGAATGTATGTGGTATGTGGTATTCAAACTCTATACAACTGTCTATGCTAAAAACAGTGAGGCTGCAAAATTAGTAATTGCTATGCCCAAATGGTAGGTTTCTAAAGAATGTCATTGTAATTTTATTATAAAGCAAGGCAATGAGTAGAAAAGAAACCATAATGATTCCTTTCCTTAAACCTTTAATCATGATTTCTCTACTTGCCATTACTATAGAGGAAGTAACAGACTTTAGACAAAATCTAGATTAAGAACATGGGATACTTTTTCTGTCTTATGAACATAACTAATGAGGATCTCAGAGGAAACCTGAAAGATTGGAGGATGCACAGGATAACTGACTAACTGGCAAATATTTGTTCCATCTCTTCTGGTGGTTATCCAGAGGAGGCCTTTCTTGTTGCCCCTATCAAATCACACAGAATACATGGACTGAAGTTTAGGGCCTGTGAATCTCAGGCAAACACTTGAATGGAGCTGTCAGCAATGAAAAGATACAGTTGGACACATCAACAGCACAAGCACAGTAAATGAGGATAATGGGCATCAAGGAAAGGATGTTCAGCAAAAAAAGTGTGTGTGTGTGTGTGTGTGTGTGTGTGTGTGTGTGTGTGTGTGTGTGTAATGGGGCAAGGGAAGCTCAGTGGAACATCACTTGCCTAACATGCATGATGCCCTTTATTCAACTAAGCAACACAGACAGTCAGACATACACACCCACACCTCCACACACATACCCACAAACATACACACAAACACAATCATTTGTAACAAGGATTATATCACTGTTTCTTTGTGTGTTTAACTATTTTGATCACTTGAACACCACAGTTTTCAGATCTTGGTATCATCAGATCAGTGTTTTGGTTTTATCTATTATAAAACAGTTATTTCTGCTGTAAGTAAAATTTAATGGAATTTTAATGAACTATATCCAGAAGTTGTTGGACTGATAAGAGACTTATGTTTCCACCAATAGCCATTGCTCTTATAAATGTTCCTCACAACATTTAGACTGACAACTGTGGAACTTGTATGGGGCCAGACCAGACCCTCTGCATACAGGAGACAGTTGTGTAGCTTGGTCTGTTTGAGGGGCCCCTGGCAGTGGGATTAGGATATATCCCTGGTGCATGAATTGGCTTTCTGGAGTCCATTACTCATGGTGGGATGTCTTGACTACCTTTGATGCAGGAAGGAGGGCCTTGGTCCTGCCTAAACTGAATGTATCAGGCTTTGCTGACTCCCCATGGGAGGCCTTATCCTTTTGGAAGAAGGAACAGGGTGTATTTTGGGGAAGGGGAAGGCTGGGGGAGAGTGAGAGGAGGGATGAGAGGGGGATCTGTGGTTAGTCTGTTGTGGGCGCCATGGGCCCTAGCCCCCGACTGTGAGTGGCTGCCGCCTTGCTTGCTGACCTTGACCACATGTCCTCCCTATTCAGATTCCCTGCCGGTATCCACCCTTCTGAATGCTTAAGGGAAGTTCCTTGTTTGTGTATCCTGCATATTGGGCGTTAACAACTTAGATACAAGAATGTAGAACATTGGGTCTGGAATGTAGACCATTGGTAGCGAACTTCTGCCCTCTGGGGATCCTCCATTTGTGTTATAAGCCTGTATTTAAGGTTTCTTCCCTCTTTCAATAAAGGGGCATTCGGCATTCGGCCATGGCGATTGACTCGCTGTCTCTTGTCTCTGTTTTTAATCTGCAGCCCTTCGCTCGGACATGGTGAACGGGTATCGGTAATGTGGGCATTACCGCTACAGTCTGTAAAATGAGTAATAAAGTTTTTAAAGAAAAAATTCTACATGAACAAGGGTGGTTAGGAACACTGTGATGATATTTTATTTTGTGATGAAATGTGGTTATATGTTAGTTGTGCTTTGATAAATAAAGCTTGACTGGAGATTGGGCAGGGTGGGGGGAAGGACATCTATTTAAAGTAAGCAATGTTAGGCAGCACATGCAATTAATCCATCACATATCAGGCAGGGTCTCTGTGTGTTCAAGGCCATACTAGGGAAGAGAGCCAAGGGTGGTGACACATACCTTTAAATTCAGTACCAACCATAGAGACTTGGAGGTCTGTACAGACAGTCAGTCACAAGGAAGTGAGGTAGCTGGGCTAAGAGCCAATAAGAGGACAGAAAAGCAAGGCATAGAAAGGTGTGGGTAGATAGGAAGTAGCTCACATTTAGAAGCTACAGAGTGGGTGAAGTAAGGCAGCTGGCAGCATCTCACTATTTCCCTGATCTCTCTAAGGCTTTCATCCCTATATTTGGCTCTGTGTTTTTATTTAATAAGACCATTTAGAAATTCATCTACAGAACACCACAAAACATGGCCCACAGAATCAACTGACTGTAACCCATGGTGACTTTCAGAGATCATGGAGCCTGTAGGGGTCTGATCTAGGTTTTCTGCATTTATGTATTGTCAGTGTAGCTTTCTGTTCTTTTGGGGTTCCTAACAATGGGAGCAGGAACTGTCTCTGAATCTTTTGCCTGCTTTTGGGACCCTTTTCCTTATAGTGGGTTGCCTCATTCAGCTTTGATGTGATGATATGTTCCTGGTCATATTGTAGTTTGTTATGCCTTCTTTGGTTGACATCTATGGGAGTCCTGCTCCTGTCTGAGGGGATGCAGGGGGCATGGCCCTTTGTGGAGGGGAGAGAGGGGAAAATGGAGTTGTGATGTAATATGAGAAAAGAATTTAAAAAGAAATTAAGAAGTAATGGATAAAGAATGTGTGTTAAATATACACAATGGAATTTTACTCAACCATAAAGGAGATGGGGTAGAGGATTTATATTCTTTGTAAGAAAATAGATAGAACTATTTTAGGCTTATTAACTTATTTCACTTAACAAGATAGACTGTCTTGTTAAGTGAAATAAGTCAGTGTCATGCAGATATGTAAGCGTGTTTTCTCTCATATATAGAACCTAGGGTGGAAAAGGTAGGAAGATAAAAGGGAGGCAGTTATGGATATGGAATAATAAAAAGTGATGGAGAAGAGGATAATAAAAGGTGACAGAAGGGTGTATGTAATCATGGAATGCCATATACAAGTGTGGAAACATTGTAATGAGAGACTCCTTACTGTTTACAAATAATATATATTAATAAAAAATTGAAAAAAACCTTCTTTCATGCTATAAGTTAAAAAATGTTCCTAATTACAAAATAAATGAATAAATAAATTTGATAATAAACCTGAAAAACCTATGTCATCCAGCTATAGAATAATGCCAATATAATGAGAAACATCAAAAGTTGCTTGGACTTGCAAATGTTTAAAGGTAGTCTTTTGAAATAAAATTCATAATTAGATCATTATTTCTAATATTGAATGATTAGTGCTTTTTTAGAGATCAGAAAAATAAATATGTATTACATGTCAATTTTGCCAGTTCATACTTAAGTCTACTTGAAACCAGAGAGAACAGTTTTTTTAGAATGATTTTTTAATGCTAAAATAAGAAATATCAAAAATATTTAATAAAAATAACTAATTTACTCAGAAACAAATGTGGAAAATAAACACTAAAAATTCAATTTAATTCATTAAAGCTAATGTACTAAATGCATATTTTGTTGATTATAAATGTAGTTCATTGTTCCTTATCATAATGTATATGCTAGATTTTTCTTTCCTTGTAGTAATTCCATGATATGCATAAAGTTTACAAAAAATGACAAACTATGGTTATATTTGGCTAGCTGGTATCAAAATGAAAGTCAAAAATGATGTTAAATCATATAGTTCATGAAACTCTATGTTGCATGCAATGCCCTAAAATGATGTTATCCCTCTGAGTGTCTTAGTCCAAAGTCTCCAACACTTATAGAGGATTTAAGAATGCATTCCTGGAAAAAGGGATGAATATCACATAAAATAACTGTCTGTTTGTTTTTCCTTCTGACTTATCACTTAAATGATAGTGAACTCACTGAGGAGTTCAGGTTTACCAGAAAAATTAGACTCAGCAATAGTACTAGCAAATCACCAGAACAGGTATATTCTGTTTTTAGATCATCCTTATTAATAAGTCTCAACTGTGTCCAGCTGTCTTACTGTGTTGTTTGGATGGTAGTTGAGGTGCAAGCCACTGTCACAAAGAGGAGAAGAGGTACCACTGCTTTGGTCACTTGGAGCACCTGCAGGAGACAAAAGCATAATATAATGTCATGCTGTTCTAGAATGACTTTGTCTAGTTCATATTATTTTCAATAATAATATGAAAATTGACCCTCCCATTTCCCTATGTTCTCATCCCCCACTCCTCGCCCTCTGCCACACCCCCACACCCAGTCCACTCATGTAGATCTCATCCACTTCTCCTTCACAGGGTCATTCATGTGTCTTTCCTAGGGTCTTTCCCTGTTAGCTAGCCTTTCTAAAGTTGTGGGTTGCAGTCTGGCCATCCCTTCCCTCATATTTACTATCCACTTATGAGTGAGTACATACTTTGTTTGTCCTTATGAGTCTGGGTTACCTCACTCAAGATGATATTTTCTAGTTCCATCCATTTGCCTGCAAATTTCATGATATCATTGGTTTTTTTAGTGCTGAGTAGTATCCCATTGTGTATATGTGCCACATTTTCTTTATCCATTCTTCAGTTGAGGGGCATCTAGGTTGTTTCCAGTTTCATGCTATTATGAATAATGTTGATATGAACAGAGCTGAGCATGTGTCCTTGTGGGAAGATTGAGCATTCCTTGGGTATATACCCAAGAGTGGTATAACTGGGTCTTGAGGAAGACATATTCCCAATTTCCTGAGAAACCACCATACTGATGTCCAGAGTGGTTGTACAAGCTTGCATTCCCACCAACCATGGAGGAGTGTTCGCCTTGGTTCACATCCTCTCCAACTTAAGCTGTCTTCAGTGTTTTTGATCTTAGTCATTCTAACAGGTGAAAGATGGTATCTCAGAGTTGTTTTGATTTGCATTTCCCTGATGACTGAAGATGTTGAGCAATTCCTTAAATGCCTTTCAGACACTTGAAATTCTTCTGTTAAGAATTCTCTGTTAAGCTCTGTTGCCCATTTTTTTTAAATGGATTGTTCAGATCCACCACCAGGCACCCGGCTGAGCTCTGGGAATCCAATTGATGAGAGAGAGGAGAGATACTGCAGGTGAGGGACATTGAGATCATGATGGGAGGACATGCAGAGATGACCAGCCACACTAGAGGAAGCCCATGAATTGTGGACTGGTGGCTGTGGAGCCCCCATGGGACTGGACTAGGCCCTCTGGATATGGAAGACAGTTGTTTGGCTTGAACTGTTTGGGAGGCACCCAAGCAGGGGGATTAGGATCTGTCCCTGGTCTATGGACAGGCTTCTGGAATCTGGTGCCTGTGGTGTGATACCTTGCACAGCCTTTGTACAGTGAGAAAGGGCTTGGACCTGCCTAGGCTCAATGTGCTGGGTTTTGCTGACTCTGCATGGGAAACCTCAATTGGGGGGATGTTGGGAAGTGAGGTGGCTTGGGAAAGAGGACTAGGGAGTGGGAGGAGGAGAGATCTGTGGATAGTATGTGGAGTTAGTAGAAAATTTCTTAATAAAGAAAAATGAAAGAAAAAATAATATGAAAATTGAAAAATAAAACACAAAGAAATTTGATTTACACCAAAGCTTGGCAATAATATAAGTCTTGGTAAAGAGAGAGAGAAAGAGAGAGAGAGAGAGTCTATTTTGAATTTCAGAAACATCAGACTTTCTTAAAAATATTGTATTCTGTTTTTTCCCATTCCTCATTCCAAGAGAAGCCAGAAGATAGTACAAGATCTTCTAGAACTGGAGTTAGAGAAGGTTGTAAGCCATAGCAGTGTGTTAGAAATAAAATCGGTGTCCTCTCAAGAGCAGCCAGGGTTATTAAATGCTGAGCCAATTCTCTGATCCCTCTACTCAGACTTTTAATATTGAAATGTTTTGTTAATCTGTAAAGTTTTATTTTATGCTTTGTTTCAAAGTATGGACTAATTCTATCAATAGAAACTAGTTTCATATGTGCTCTTAGTATGTATTCACAAATCCTCACCAAATCTATTTAATTTTGTGACATTACAAAGCACAAATATGCATTCAAATTTTATGAAAAATATAGTAACACATATTTTAAATTTAATAATTAATTTAATCAATCAATCATTCTAATCAATTTAAATCATTGAATAATGTACTAAAGGTACACAATTTTCAAAGATGTCATGTATAGAAATTACATGCTTCCTGACTTCTGATTCTTCACTGTGACCAGACATTATTACTTTGGAATTTCTAATGTATTTGACCAACCAATTATTTTTTGAAAAGTCACAGTTGAGTTTAAGCACCAAATTTCTTAGGAAGGTTTTACTTCCTAACATGATACATTCAAGACTTTTTTTTATTATTATTACTCAAAATGCTACAGATTTCCTGCAGCTAAGAAGTCATTTGCCTGGATTAAATTTGTCCACTCTCCAAATGCAAATTTTTTTAGTTAAGGGGCTAGAGTAATGACTCAGTGGTTAAGAGCACATGCTACTTTTGCAGAAGTCCTGGGTTCAATATGCAGCACCAGCATGGCAGTTCAGAGACAGCTGTACCTCTAGTTCCAGGGAATATGACATTTTATGGTCTCCCTGAACATTAAAAGCTCATGGTGTGCTTACATGCAAGCTTATGTATGTATATACATACATATATAAAACAAGAATAAACAATAATTTCTCTTAAAATTTACACTTTATTTTTGTATTTTGTGTAAATTTTAAATATATTTTTTATTTTTATAACATTATTTTATTGTCATAATTTTGAAATATATCCATTTTAACTTGAATATGTTTACATGTTTTAATGTGATATCATCAAATGATACCTACTTATTGAAAACACAAAATATCAAATTCTGTGACTGTATTTTAAATTATCATAGAGAAAAAAATAAAATTATAAATAAATACACAAAGAATCCAGCTATAATTTTAATGATGTATACTTATATCAGAAAAATTTAGTGGAATAGAAATTTAAATTAAACAAGCATTAAATAATTACAAGTAAAACAAAAGTTATATAGCAGTTAATTTTATGGCAAGAACTATGTAGAAAAGAGGAGAAAGTAAAATTAGCAGTGTCAAGAAGGCTAATAGATACTAAAGCAAAAACTGAAAAGATGTTATTGTAAGTTAATATTAATAAATTAATATCTTCACTTGATTGAGAAGTAGCATGAAAAGAATCTAGCTAATTTTATAAAAAAAATAACTACAAAGAATAATGCATTTATTCTAGAGACTAAGTAATACAAAAGAATACTGACATTCCATTCTAAATTTAATTTTTATTAAAGAATTAAGAAAATTGTGGTACACAAGAGTGAATTTCATTATATAAAATTGAATCTAACATCGGTGTTCACAATAGATAATTGGAACCATATTATGGCCCACACCTCTGGCAGAAGCCTCTTTTTCCACCAGAGGCTAGGCCAGTATCCCGAATCCCAGATAAGACTGCTCCCCAAACCACCAGCACTTGCCCAGCATAACTCCAATTGCCCTTCCTCTCCTCATCACTATGTCCTGACCCACACCTCTGCCAGAAGGCTTCTACTCCATCCAAGGCCAGGAAAGAACCCTGATCCCCAGAGGTCACACCAGCATCCTGAATCTTAGAGACCAAGGCTAAATCCCTGAAAAACAGGCAGAAGCCTCCTACCACACCAGAAGCCAGAATTACATCTGAATCCCAGACAACTCTCTGCCCAAATCAGAGGCCATGCACATTCATAGCCAGAATATCAGACCCAAATATGGGGAAGAATTCCCTGGTAGATCAGAGGCCACCTAAGCCATCAGACATCTAGCTTAACAACAAGCTGAGGAATCCAATAAACAAGAGAAGAAACAGAAACAAAGGAAAAAAAAACCACTCATCCAACAAAGAATAATTTTGAAAAACTGGCAACTAGATTTATGATCATTCCAAATTCAGATGTCTAAACATATGTGAAAGAACACAAACAACAACACCCAGAGCAATAAGTCACAACCAGAACACAGCTATCTCAGTACAACAAACCCTGAATATTCCAACAGTTGAACTAAAAGAAAATAATCTTAAAACCAAATTTATGATGATGATAGAGGTCCTCAAAGAGGAGAAGTAAAACTTCCTTAAATCACCCTAGGAAAAGAAAGCCACATAATTGGAATAAGTCAGCAAATCCCTTAAAGAATGACAAGAAAGCCAAGAAAAATCATACAAGCATACAAACACCTGAAGAAAATTGTTCAAGACATGAAAATCTAAATAAAATCAATAAAGGAAAGACAAATTGAGGGAATTCAGGAAATAGAATATCTGGAGAAGTGAATAGGAACTATAAACACAAACATCACCAAAGAATTCAAGAAATGGAGGAGAGACTCTAAGGTGTTGAAGATACAATAAAAGAAATAAATTCATTTATCAAAAAAAAAATGTAATATCTAAAGGACTTCTAACACAAAACATCCAGGAAATCTGGGACACATGAAATAAAACAAAACAGAATAATTTGAAAAAAAAAAGAATGCACAGTAAAAAACCAACAAAATATATTTAACAAAGCCATAGAAGGAAATTCCCCTAAGCAAACATGCCTATAAAGGTAGAAGAAGCTTAGAGAACACCAAATAGTTTGATCAGAAAAGAAAGCCCCCATATCACATAAAAATCAAAACACAAAAATACAGAACAAAGAAAGAATATTACAAGCTGCAAGGGAAAAAGGCCAAGTAATATCTAATGGCAGACCTATAAGAGTTACAACTAACTTGTCAGCAAAGTCCATAAAAGCCAAAATGGCCTGGACGGACTTGCTGCAGACTCTAAGAGACCATGGATGCTAGCCCAGACTACTATAGCCAGAACACCTTATAAGAAATTTCATGACAAAGTATAATTTAAACTATGTCTAACCAAAAATCCATCCCTAGATTTCTAGTTACTAAAAATATAGTTCCAATCTATGGTAATTAAATACACTCATGAAAACACAGGCAATAGATAGTCTCACACCAGAAATCCAAAGAAGGGAAACATGCACACACACACACACACACACACACACTACCACCACAACCAACAACATAATAACAGGAATAAACAATCCATGGTCATTTATAAGTCTCAATATCAGTAGACTTGGTTAGCAAATGAAAAGAAACAATCCAGCAGAATGGAAATGAAAACAGGATCTACCCTTCTGCTGCATACAAGAAGCACACCTCAATATTAAAAACAGACATTACCTCAGAGCAAAGGGTTGGGAAAAGATTTTCTAATCAAATGGACCTAACAAGAAGTGGATTTAACTATCCTAATATCTAACAAAATAGAATTTAAACAAAAATTAATCAAGAAGAGACAAAGAAGGATATTTCAAACTCATTAAAGGAAAATCTAACAGTATGAAGTCTCAATTCTGAATATCTCTTCCCAAAGTGCCAAGGCATTCAGATTTGTAAAAGGAACATTATTAAAACCACACATGGGGGGGGGGACGATTCAAGATGGCGGAGATAAGCAGACGCAGGTAGGCCTGTGGCAGCGGCCCACGGAGGTAGACCGGTCTGGTAGCGGCGGCCAACAGGGACATTCAGGCCCGGCGGCAGCTGGCAGAGACATTCAGGCCCAGCGGCGGGCCACAGAAGTAGACAGGCCATGCGGCGGAGACAGGTGGACGCAGGTGGGTCCGCGGTGGTGGACAGGCCTGGTGGCAGGGGCCAACAGGGACATACAGGCCCAGCGGCAGCCGGCAGAGACATATAGGCCCGTGGCAGCCCGCAGAGGTGGATGGGCCCAGCAAAAGTGACAAGCAGAGGTAGGTAGGCTAGCAGCGGCAGCTGGCAGAGACATACAGGCCCTTGGCGGCCTGCAGAGGCAGACAGACCCAGCGGCAGCTGACAGGGACTTACAGGCCTGGCGGCGGAGTAAAGCGGACGCAGGTGGGCCTATGGCGGTGGGCTGCAGGGGTGGACAGGCCCGGGGACAGAGACAGGCGGATGCAGCTTGGAACGGGGATGCCCCTAGCCCCAACACCTGGGGAAGAGGCTATCTCCATGGGTCGGAACCAGGGCGAGTCTGGGCACTCTGTCTGGGGACAACCCAGGGCCCAACTGCTGATCCTGTGAAACCCAACAACTTGGAGGTGTTGGTGAGACTACCCTACTCAGCTGAAACCCATCTGGGAGAGGATTCAGATGCCTACAGTTGGAAGTCTGAAGAAACAAGATCAACTGAGGAGTTGACAAATAAACAAAACGTGACCTGGGAACACAGAAGAAGGCGCTACCCAGCCACTAAACCAGATCACCAGAATCATAAGTATATAATTCACCGACTGAAATCAGCTGTCCCTGAATAAACAGCCCAATAGCACCAATTTAACCAAGAACCCCTACAAAACCAAGACTAAAAATTAGAACAAGAGAGGCACTCTCAGACACAGACACCACCTGCACCGCACAGAGGAAAAGATGAGTAGACGCCAGCGCAAAAATACAGGCAACAACATAAAGACCTATATGGCAACATCAGAACCTAGTGATTCTACACCTGCAAGACCTAAACATACCATGACAGAAGAAACAGAAGAAATCAACCCTAAAAATGACTTTAAGAAGATGATAGAGGCCCTTAAAGAAGAAATAAAACATTCCCTCAAAGAGGAAATAAAAACTTCCCTTAAAGAGGAAATGAAAAACTCCATTAAAGAGGAAATAAAAAACTCCCTTGAAAATGGAAGAAAAAATGAACAAAAAATGGGAAGAAATCAAAGAAAGCCAAGAAAAAGCAATTAAACAGATGAAAGAAACATTCCAAGATCTGAAAAATGAATTTGAGACAATAAAGGAAACACATGCTGAGGGAATGCTGGAAATAGAAATCCTGACTAAACGAACAGGAACTACAGAAACAAGCATAATCAACCGATTGCAAGAAATGGAACAGAGAATCTCTGACACTGAAAACACGATAGAGAAAATAGATTCGTCAGTCAAAGAAAACACTAAAGACAAAAAAGTCTTAACACAAAATGTCCAGGAAATCTGGGACACCATGAAAAGACCAAACCTAAGAATAATAGGGATAGATGAAGGAGAAGAATACCAACTCAAAGGCACAGAAAATATATTCAACAAAATCATAGAAGAAAACTTTCCTAACCTAAAGAAAGAAATACCTATGAAGATACAAGAAGCTTACAGAACACTGAATAGGCTGGATCCAAAAAAAAAGTCCCCTTGCCAGATAATAATCAAAACACTAAACACACAGAACAATGAAAAAATATTAAGAGCTGCAAAGGAAAAAGACTAAGTAACATATAAAGGCAAACCCATCAGAATAACACCAGACTACTCAATAGAGACTATGAAAACTAGAAGATCATGGACAAATCTCATGCAGACACTAAGAGACCACGGATGCCAACCCAGACTATTATACCCAGCAAAACTCTCAATCACCATAGGCGGAGTAAACAAAATATTCCAGGATAAAACCAGATTTAATCAATACCTGTCCACAAACCCAGCCCTACAGAAAGCACTAGAAGGGAAAATTCAACCCAAAGAAGCTAAACACATCCATGAAAAATCAAACAATAGATAATCCCATACCAACATACACCACAGAAGGACAACACAACACAATCACAAAAAATAACAGGAATTAACAATCACTGGTCATTAATATCCATCAATATCAATAGTCTCAACTCACCTATAAAAAGACATAGGCTAACAGAATGGATAAGAAAACAGAACCCATCCATCTGCTGCATACAAGAAACACACCTTAACTTCAAAGACAGACACTACCTCTGAGTAAAGGGCTGGGAAAAGGCTTTCCAAGCAAATGGACCTAAGAAACAAGCTGGTGTAGCTATCCTAATATCTAGAGAAAAAGGATGTTTCAAAAGAGAAGAAGTCTTGTGGCAATGCCTCAGTGGTCCAGGTAACTACCAGAACTCGGAAATCCGAGACGGAGACTAAGGCAGCAGAGACGAAACACATAGATGTACATACAGGAAATAATAAAGAAAAAGTCAGTAAAGCCAAGAAGAACAAAAGAAAGGTGGATGCTGAAGCCCATCTGTCAGATGAGCCTGTGAACGAGGAACCAGTGACAAAAAAGAAAAAAAAAAGATGGAAAGCAATTCCAAAAATAGTACTGAGGTGCCAAAGGATGACAGCAAGACAGAGGCGACTAAGGGGGACAATAAAAAGCAAAATACTTCCATTAAAAAAGGTGCAAAGAAGAAACCTCAAAAAGGTAAATCAAGTGAGAAGAGCAGCAGACCTGCTTGCAAGACTCAGAAGGAGACGGCTCAGCAGAGCTTCCTTCCATGGAGCTGGCTCAGGAGGAGGTCTCTTCCGGTCCTGCGCTCACTCAGGTGGTGGTCACCCCTACAGGCTCGACTCAGCCCGGGCTTCCTTCTCCCATTGATATTGCTCAGACTGGGCCTGCTCAGATGGAGCTGCCTTCTCCCCTGGGGCCTCCTCAGAGGGAGCCGCCTCCTCCCCTGGAGCCTGCTCAGAGGGAGCTGCCTTCTCACCTGGAGCTTCCTCAGAGGGAGCCGCCTCCTCCCACAGAGCCTCCAGGGATGGAGCAGCCTCTTCCCATGGAGCTTACTTAGATGGAACAGCCTCCTCCCATGGAGCCTGCTTAGAGGGAGCCACCTCCTCCCATGGAGCCTGATCAGATGGAGCCACCTCCTCCCATGGAGCCTGATCAGATGGAGCCGCCTCCTCCCATGGAGTCTCAGCGGGGACATTGTCAGAAGAGGCTGCTTTGTCCTTTGGACCATGCTCAGGTGGAGGTTGCTCAGACAGGGCCTCCTCACATGGGATCTGTTCAGAAAGAGCCTCCTGCTGTCATGGAGCCACCTCTTCAAGTGAAACCAGTCACCAAAAGGTCTTCTCCCCGAAAAGAGAGTACCAAGGAGAAGTCAGGCATGTGGAGTGAGGTGGTGCGGCAGGAGCAAGTCCTTATTGAAGTTGGCTTGGTGCCTGTTAGAGATAACCAGCTTCTGAAGGGAAGCAGGCGTGCACAGGATCTTCCAAAGGGAAACTCAAGAAGAGACGAGACACCTAAGGACCAAGAAATTGGCTCTGATGGGGAAGGAAATAAAATGGCCCCTCTCAAGAAAGTGGGAACAGAGGAAGCTGGCAAGAGTCTGCTCCCAAGGAATCTACCAGTGTCTTTTCCTCGGAACAAAACTCAAATGGGTCAGGTGGTGAAACGTTACATGCTAAGTGTCAGACTGGTTCAGCTGGGCTTTGTGAAATGGAAGTGGACACTTAGTAGAACCCAGACAGTGTCCCTGTGAAAGCCTCAGCACCTGAACCAGCATCACCATTGCCTCCTGTCCCATCACCAACCGTAACGGCCTTGCCTCCTATCACTTTGGCTGAAAACGAGTCACCGGACATTGATGAAGACGAAGGCATCCACAGCCATGATGGAAGTGACCTGAGTGATAATATGTCCGAGCGAAGTGATGATTCTGGGCTGCATGGGGCTCAGCCAGTGCCACAAGAAGCAAGTTCAAAAAGTGGGAAGGAGGGATTGGCAGTTAAAATAACTGAGGGAGAGTTTGTTTGTATTTTCTGTGATCGGTCTTTCAGAAAGGAAAAGGATTACAGCAAGCACCTCAATCGCCATCTGGTTAATGTTTACTTCCTTGAAAAAGCAGTCGAGGGGTAGGAGTAGTGAGCCGGCCGGTGGAGGGTGGCTCGTCACAGTTTGTAAGCAATGCCTCACTTTTAGTTTAAGGCAGTAGACACACACAAGCTCGCTTTAATTAGTGTCCAGTGCTGATTTTTAAGTGACATTATTTCCTTAGGACTGTGTGTGTTACCTAGTGACATGCAAAAAACCTTAGCAAATCCTAGGGAGTTAATGTAAGAAAACAGATACTTAATGTGTTAGCTTGTGCAGTGCAGTGAAGAAAGGCAGGATGGTAGGTGACGTTCTCCGGGGTGTCTACCTGTGTGGAACCGGTCGGGTGTTCTGCCCTTTTCACTTCACTTGCTATTTTTAGTTCCTTGTTTAGGCTGATAAAAATTGGCATAGCAAATTACTTGAAGAATTTGCCTGCTTTATATAAGTAAAGTTAGCACTTTAAGGTTTCTTTAGAGATGAGAAAAGACATTTAAATTGAAGAAAAATTCTTTCAACAGTGGACATTGTATCTGTCCAGGCAATTGCTTCCTGACTTATGGTCAATATTTTGTGCTTCTATGTTAATCATTATGAAAAGTGATTTTTGGTGGGTTTTTAAATTTTTTTTTTATTTTGGTACTTTACTGGCTTAAGATGTTGCACATGGTTTTTTGTTTTTCTTTTTTAATCTATGCAGTTAATTCCCCCCCTAGAAATAGCATTGTGTTTAATAGTAACACTTTATACATATATGCATGTTATTTTTTTCTTTTTGGGGGTTACTTTTAGGCTTGTTTGCAAAAGGGCCATTTTTCTTTGCTGCAGTTTTCTTTTTTACAGAACACTAGTGTGTACAAGTTTATGAGCAATGGAACATGCAGGTTCAATCCATTGTTGTTTTTTTTTTTAATCTTAATCTCTTGATCTATGCCAGAAGCAGTTTCATGTAAGTTATTTTGATGGTGAGCATATGTGTAATTCTACAGCTCTCCAGGTCTGGTTTTTGCAGTAAGCTACTAGATCCCATATTGAACACAATTTAATCTCAGTATCAGCCATTAGAGTTTTTTTATTTTGCTGTTTCTAGCTTATTTCTTACAGAGTGAGAAGTCATTCTTTGAAGAGTTTCTTTTTTCAATAGATGGTTGATGTTGGGATGGTTACTCAAATCAAGTGATGAGTGATGAACTCCAAGTCATCCTTGGAAATAGCAAATCTGTAGCCCAACATAATTATCCTTTAAACTAGAGAATATCACTTGTGAGAAAACCATCATGGCCACATGGCTGATTTAGAGTGGAGTGCTGAGTTCTGGCAAACAGCTGCATCTTTCTTCCAGTGAGTACCTGAACAGGGCTGATGTGAATTATATACAGTCCAGATTTTAAGAATCATACTTTCTCAGGGATCTCCACAAACTAGTGGGTGTCCTCGCTGCCCCTGTGAGACAGCCTCTGTATGGGAGAGGCCTCACATGACTTTGTCCCTGGTGTTCCTCTGGGGACACCTGTGTAAGAAACTGCATGCTCCAGAACCAGCTCTCGTGTCTTTTGGCCAATGCCGGAGTGTGAAATAGTCCAACGTGGGATTTTTCTTACTAGTAGTAAACAAAGGATGATCCCAATTGGGAATCGTGACTTTTTTTTTTTTTTTTTTTTTTTTTTGATGATGGTCATGTTCTGTTTTGAAATAACCTCTGTGTATTTCATTTATTTTCTTTTACCTGGCGATCTCTGGGCAGGCTTCAGATTTTGACAGTTGATGAAAGATACGACAGACAAGCATTAATGTGTGGGTGAAAAGCTTGGTGAAATTCTGAGTGAAGTTTTAGTTAAAGTTGGTTGAACTTGGGATTGACTGGGAGGCCAAAGATTTAAAAAGCAGAAGATTCTCTCAAGACATAAGTTGTGTGATAATAGTGTGGTTTGTGTGTGTGAATGAGAATTTGTAAATGTTGAATTCTAGGCTCCGACAATCATTGTCAGTGCAGATCATGCTGCAAGTATTTATGTTTTAAAACTTAAATTATAAAGCTAGTTACCTCTTTCTAAAAACTAGTTTTAATGTTTATGAGCATATTTTACCTACATTACCTTTTCAGGATGTTGAGAAAGATGCATCACAAGCACAGGCTGGAGGCTGAGGGCTAGATGGTTTTGAGGAAGACGTCTTGGTGGACTCTTTCATAGAGCAAATGGAAGCAATGTCCTCTGGGAAATGAGCTAGTTTTAATCTAGTCTTTAAGATTAGAAGTCAAAAACAAAAATATTAAGGAAATGAAAACCTAATTGATCTTTGAAGTATTGTTATGTGGAATTAAGTGGGACTTTTGAGGCCTTTCTTCCAGAAAACAAGGACTTGGTTGTCAGGCCTATATTAGGCCTAAACCTTGGTGCCATGTAGTTGTACTTAAATCATTTCAATGGAAAGTGTCTTAGTGATTGGAACTTCTAGTGCAGTTTGGAGTTCTTCCATTTGAAAAACGTGATATTTGCATGGGATTGTTTGAATCTTGTTTTCTAGTCCCTCCCCATCACCACCCTCATAGTCTGAAGGTAGATTTTTCTTTTGATAAAGGAACAAAAAAGTGAACATCTTGTTTGTAAATAGGTATCTAGTAACTAGTGGTAAACTTGAAATGGTAGAATTCTTTAAAGCCTAATTCTAGGTAGCCTTAGGAAAATGTATCTTAATTATTTTTGAACCTGTATTCACCTTGCTTTTTTCAAATATCTTAAGTTATATTTTCTTTTTCAGAGCTGCTTCTTATTTGGGGCTACTTTTTTTTTTAATTGAGGCATAATTCATAAAAGGGTATATTGTTTTGATGAGACTTTTTACAACTGTGGCTGGATGTCTTTCTTTAGTCTTCCAAGAAGGGCCATTTTACTTTTTTAGAGTTATTTTTAAAGTCATGAGGTCAACAACTTGGACTACTATGCATGTAAGTGCTAATGCAAATTAAAGCCCAAGTTGACCTCCAGCAGCAGTTCATTCTATGTTGACAGTGAGAGAACACTTTGCCTGTTAGGATACTGTTACTAGTGGACTGAAATGCTGAAGAAACCCCTCCCCCTATTTTGTTTTTTGCAAAAATTAAGGTATATTCTAGGGTTTCCTGGTTGACCTCAACAGATAAACTGAGATGATATTCTTAGTTCAGAAATGATCTGAATGTAGATTTACAGTCTACGTGTACAGTTGGCTAAGTGAGATCGCTTTCACAGTTCTGCATTTATCCCATCGGCTCCCCATTAGTCACTGAACTCTTAAAACTGGTATTGTAACATTATCACAAAGTTTTGTGCCAATTTTATAAACTTTACAGTGCAATATGTGTTCCTTTTCTGAGGCAAACCAAAGGTATATTTCTCAACGTTCTGCTGCTATCAGCAACGTTGATGGAGGATTTTTTATACATTTGTAATAGATAGAAATAAACCAGAAAAAAAGAAGAAAAAAAAGTGGTGGAGGAAAAAGTGAACACTGCAAGAATACTCAAAAGGGCTGAGAGTTGCAAACACCAAGAATGGCTTTGCATAGTAAATGGAATAGAACAGCTTTGAACTATAGCTTACTTTTCCTGTTTTGGTCTGACAGAATGATTGAATGCTTTTGTACAAAAATCAGAGCCTTAAAAACAAGGATTTGGTGAGATTGTAAAATGGTGTGCCACTTTGGGAAAACAGTCTGGTGGTTGGTCAAAATGCAAAACATTGTTACTCTGTTACTCAACAATTCTACCCTTAGGAATACATCCTCAAACTACTGAAAATGTGCACCTATGAAACATGTACATGAAGGTTTACAGCAATGTGTTGCTAATAGTAAAAAAGTTAAAACAACTCAAATAGCTATCAAATACTGGAGAGAAATAAACTGTGGCTTATTCATACAATAGAATATTATTAAGACATAAAAAAGAATGAGAAACTGACAGAATAAATTACTTTGGTGAACCTTCATAATTTCATTTGTAGATCTTTCCATTTCTAATATATAAATACATTTGGGGTTATAAATTATAAATGTACTGTCTCCTGTCAACATTGTATACTTCTATTTGATGATTTCTGTGTCAAACATTATATGGAAATGTTTCCAAGTATTTTCTGTATTAACTGTGAATGAATAGAACAAAATAAATTGCCTGTGATGGAAACAAACAAATAAACAAACAAACAAAAGAAAAACCACACATGGAATCTCACACATTAATAGTAGAAGGCTTCACCACCTCAGTCTCATCAATGTACAGGTTGTTCAGATAGAAACTAAACAGAAATAATGGTACTAACACACATCAAAATGTAAAATTAAAAGGAAATTGATAAATTTATGGACATATACAATTTACCAATGTTAAATCAAGATGGGAAAATATTTTAAATAGATGCATAACACTAATGGGATATAGTCAGCAATTTAAAAAGTTATAATTAAACAATCCAGTGTCAGATCAATTCAGCTCAGAATTCTACCAGATCTTCAAACAACTAATACTAATACTCCAAAAATCATACCATAAAAAGTAAGAATATATTTCACAATTATTATTACAAAACCAGTATTACCCTGATACCAAAATCAGAAAAACCTAAAAATAAAAGATAATTGTAGACAAAGAAACCTAATAATCCTGGATGTAAGAATTACCAACATCCCTTGCCGGGTGGTGGTGGCGCATGCCTTTAATCCCAGCACTTGGGAGGCAGAGCCAGGAGGATCTCTGTGAGTTCGAGGCCAGCCTGGGCTACCAAGTGAGTTCCAGGAGAGGCGCAAAGCTACACAGAGAAACCCTGTCTTGAAAAAAAAAAATAATAATTACCAACATCCCATTTCTTAATTGGACTGTTAGTCATTTTGATGTCTAATTTATTGAGTTCCTTATATATTCTGGATATCAGTACTCTGCAAGATGTGTGGTTGGTGACGAACTTTTCTCATTCTGTAGGCTGTCGCTTTGCCTTGTTGACCATATCCTTTGCTCCACAAAAGCTTCTCAGTTTCAAGAGGTCCCATTGATTGATTGTTTCTCTCAGTGTCTGTGCTACTGGTGTTATATTTAGGAAGTGATCTCCTATGCCAATGTGTTCAAGACTACTTCCTACTTTCTCTTCTAGCAGGTTCAGAGTTGAGGTCCTTGATCCACTTGGACTTAACTTTTGTGCACGGTGACAGATATGGATCTATTTGCAGCCTTCTACACGTTGATATCCAGTTATGCCAATACCATACCAACAGTCCAATTAAGAAATGGGCTATGGAACTAAACAGAAAATTCTCAACAGAGGAAACTCAAATGGCTGAAAGATATTTAAGGAATTGCTCAACATCCCTAATTATCAGGGAAATGCAAATCAAAACAACTCTGAGATACCACCTTATGCCTGTCAGAATGGCTAAGATAAAAAACACTGAAGACACCTTATGCTGGAGAGGATGTGGAACTAGGGGAACTCTCCTCCACTGCTGGTGGGAATGCAAGCTTATACAACCACTTTGGAAATCAATATGGCACTTTCTTAGAAAATTGGGAATCAATTTTCCCCAAGATCCAGCTATACCACTCTTGGGAATATACCCAAGAAATGCTCAATCATACCACAAGAGCACTTGCTCAGCTATGTTCATATCAGCGTTGTTTGTAATAGCCAAAACCTGGAAACAACTGAGATGCCCTTCAACTGAAGAATGGATAAACAAATTGTGGCACATATACACAATGGAATACTACTCAGCAGAGAAAAACAATGACATCAAGAGGTTTGCAGACAAATGGATGCATCTAGAAAAAATCATCCTGAGTGAGGTAACCCAGACTCAGAAATAAATATGGTATGTACTCACTCATAGGAGGATACTAGATGTGGAACAAGGATGACTGGATTGCTATTCACATCACCAGGGAGGTTACCTGGAAAACAGGACCCCAAGAAAGACACCGCGAACACCCAATGATGGAGAAATGGCTAAGATCTACATGAACAACCTGGACATGAGTGGGAGTAATAAAGGGCGAGGGTCGAGGAAAAGGGAGCCTGTCAGAGCAGGAGATCCCGGCTGAATCAAGAACAGAGAGGGAGAACAAGGAATAGGAGACCATGGTAAATGAAGGCCACATGAGAAAAGGAAGAAACAAAGTGCTAGAGAGGCCCACAGAAATCCACAAAGATACCCCCACAATAGACTGCTGGCAATGGTTGAGAGACAGCCGGAACTGACCTACTCTGGTGATGGGATGGCCAAACACCCTAATAGTCGTGCTAGAAACCCCATCCAACGACTGAGGGATCTGGATGCAGAGATCCACGGCTAAGGCCCCGGGTGGAGCTCTGGGAGTCTAATTAGCGAGAAAGAGGAGGGTTTATATAATCGAGAATTGTTGAAACCAAGGTTGGATAAGGCACAGGAACAAACAGCCAAGTGAATGGAAACACATGAACTATGAACCAAAGGCTAAGGAGCCCCCAACTGGATCAGGCCCTCTGAATAATTGAGACAGTTGATTGGCTTGATGTGTTTGGGAGGCATCCAGGCAGAGGTATCTGGTCCTGTGCTCATTGTTTGAGTTGGCTGTTTGAACCCTGGGGCTTATGCAGGGATGCTTGGCTCAGTCTGGGAGGAGGGGACTGGACCTGCCTGGACTGAGTATACCAGGTTGATCTTAGTCCTCGGAGGAGGCTTTGCCCTGGAGAAAGTGGGAATGGGGGTAGGCTGGGGAGAAGAGGGGGGCAGGAAGGGGGAGAACAAGGGAATCCATGGCTGACATGTAGAACTGAATGGTATTGTAAAATAAAAATAAAATAAAAAAGAATAAATATCAAAAGAAAAAAAAAAGAATTCCCAACAAAGTACTTCCAAATTGAATTCAAGAACACATCAAAAATAGTATCCACTATGATCAACTTGGCCTCATCCCAGAGATGCTGGAAGGTTCAATATACATAACTTAACAAATGTAAGGCTCCACATAGATTCTCAAGCAAAGAAACCACATGATCATCTCGTTAAATGTAGAAAAGAGCCAGGTAGTGGTAGTGCATGCCTTTAATCCCAGCATTGGGAAACAGAGCCAGGTGGATCTCTGTGAGTTCAAGGCCAGCCCGGGCTACAAAGTGAGTTCCAGGAAAGATGCAAAGCTACACAGAGAAACCCTGTCTTGAAAAACCAAAAAAACAAAAACAAAAATGTAGAAAAGATTTTTCACAAAATTTCATATCCATCAGGATAAAGATCCTAGAGAGATAGGAATACAAGAGATAAGTCTCAGCATAATAAAGACAATTTACAATGAACATAGGCAATATTATTCTAAACAGAAAAACTCAAAGCATTTTTTTGGCAAAATCAGGAAAAAAAATCAGGATATCCATGTGGTGATATTTTATTTTTGCACCCCAATAAAGCTTATCTGAGAATCAGATGAAAAAGCCAGCCACTATATTAAAAATAGAGGTCTCACAGTGGTAGCACACAACCTAAATCCTAGCATTTTGGAGGCAGATATTATTCTGGAACTCTGAGTTCAAGACCACACTGGGAACAGAGCCAGGTGTGGTGGCACACACCTTTAATTTCAATTCTAGTTAACCATAGAGGTCTGTAAAGATAGGCAGGAAGTGATAGAGCTGGGCAGAAAGAGGAAATGTTGTAGCTGGGCAGAGAGAGGAAGTAAGATGTAGGATACAGAAAGGAATATATGGTGTGAGTATAAAGGAAGTAGCTCTCCATTTGGCTTAGGATTTCCCAGTGGTAAGAACATGACTGGGTTCTTTCTGATTCTCTGATCTCTCAGTTTTCACCCCAATATCTGGCTCTGTTTTTTTTTTTTTTTTTTTTTTTTTTTTTTTTTTTTTTACTAAGAATATTTAGCAATTCATCTTACATCTGGTGACTCAAAGTTTGTGGCACAAATTCTCGAAAAATCTCCTTGCTTGGGCTCAGGCCTGAGTTGTACATGGCCAGACTGCCCACTTCACTGGCCTGGAGTCTTTTTGGCCTCTTTTCTCCTTGTGTGTTGTGGGCTCTCTCTGGATCCCCATCTCTGACTGTTGCCACACTAGATAGCTGCCTTGAAACTTCCTTGGGCTTTTACTGTTCTCCTCAGTCAGTAGACTTGGTGAGTCAATTAAGCTATCTTAATGGGAGAAATTAGTTAAAAGAGAAATGTTTCCTACATTAAAAAATGGGAAACATTTTTACAATGGAGGAAATTTGGTCTTTGATAAAACATTAGGCAGTATGAAAACAGAACAATTAAATAAGATAATAATTAATGTTGATGGGATTTACATAACATCAATTATGAATATGATTTGTTTGGTCATTTTTGTTTTATCATTAAAAAGGTTGATAAACCCTGGGCTCGTTGCATGAGTTGGCTGTTTGAATCCTGGGACTTATGCAGGGACACTTGGCTCGGTCTGGGAGGGGGGAATGGACCTGCCTGGACTGAGTCTACCAGGTCAACCCCGGTCCTCGGGGGAGACCTTGATCTGGAGGAGGTGGGAATGGGGGGTGGGCTGGGGGGAGGGGTGGGCGAGAGGGGGAGAACAGGGGATTCTGTGGCTATTATGTTGAACTGAATGGTGTTGTAAAATAATAATAATAATAATAATAAAAAAACCAAAAAAAAAAAAATGAAAAAAAAAAAAAAAAAAAAAAGGTTGATAAACTTGAGTGCCAAAGTAAAAGTTTTAGAAAAACCTGTTAAAACAGATCATAGAAATATTCAGACCCAGACAGAAGAATTTAAAGATAAACCTATCTGAACATTGAATTGTACAGTTACAAAGAAACAGCCTAAGATTTTCAAACAACCAACATTAATCTATTCAATAAACTTATAAAAACTGCCAGATGCTCAAGGCTGTGTATGAGTTAACTGGACTCTAGAGGAAATGTTACATTTGAGGAGATTTAAAGAAGCTATATTCTCATATGGTATGCATTCTCCATTTGTAAAGCAGATATTAAACTTGTGTCCAACTTGCAATAGAATTATCCCTTAGGAGTGCAAAAATTTGATTACATCTGTCCTAGAGTCTGGTCCACAGTTACAATGGAAAACCTAGTAGAAAGATGAGGCTAAGACTATAGAACATTGATGTAAGACTAGAGGAATAGAAATTTCCCAAAATCAACTTCTTGGAGAAGGTGATTATGCTGATAAACAAAGATAGTATTTATATGGTGGCCATACCCTAATTTTATGGTGAATGGCAGCCCTGAGTGCTTGGGAGTGAATTAAGGCAATAGAAAAAAATGGGTCATCTACAAAAATTATAGAGGACCCAAAAGAAGCCTTCATGGATTTCTTACAGAGGCTGTCTTCATCAGCAAAATGATAGGAAATTCAGAAGCCAGGTGTAGGGCCCTGGCCTCCTCCCATATTGAGTAAGCTGTTGCCTGCTTGCTAACCTTGACCAGATGTCCTCCCTATGCTTATTCTCTGCTGGTTTCCACCCTCCTGAATGCTTAAGGGAAGTTCCTTGTTTGTGTATCCTGCATATTGGATGTTAACAGCTTAGATGTTAGACTGTAACATCAGTAGCAAACTTCTGCCCTCTGGGGTTCTCCCATTGTGCTGTAAGCCTGTATTTAAGGTTTTCTCCCTCTTTCAATAAACGGCATTTGGCATTCTGCTGAGGCGAGTGACCAGCTGTCTTTTGTCTCTGTTTTTCGATCGACAGCCCCTTGCTCAGACATGGTGAATGGATGGTGGTAGCATGGGCATTATCGCTACAGCCAGGCAGATAATAAATAAATCACTGGCTTTTGAAATTACTAATGCAGCATGTAAAAGGGTAATTAGGCCATTAAATGCAAGATCAGAACCCATGGAGGAATGGATCTGAGATACAATTAATATTGAATCCCATGGCCATGATGATACTTGGATAGGAGAAGTGATTTCCAGAGGTTTGAAGAAAAAAAAAATGTCAGATGCTTTAATCATGATAAACAAAGTAACCTAAAAAGGGACTGCAAACAGGGCATTCCAGAAACAATGTTTCTTCAAGAAACAATGCTAACAGAATGCCCCTCCCTTCTGGATTATGCAGAATATTTGACTAATAAATGTAGATAAACAAGGGACAGACAAAGTAATCCTTTTCCTTTGCCATTGGGAGACTCCCTAAGGGACCTCTCACAGGCCTCTGTGGCAAATTAAGTTCAGTCCTTTCTTGCCATCATAGGAGAAAACCCTTCCCATAGCAATTAAATAACCAAATGCCTATTGTGAAAAACTAGATTGCTTTTGGTGATAGAGCAGCTATAGCAGAGGGAAAAAAAAATTCAGGAGAAACCATAAAGCAAAATTTTGAGCAAATTTATATAAATGAAAAAAGATCAAAAATAAATATGAATAAATGACATTCTCATTGAAGGTCTTATAGACACAGGTACATGCATAACAATAATTGCACTGGAATCTTGGAATCCAAATTGGCCTCTTGTAGAGATAAATGTTCAGTTGTCAGCAACTGGAACATTATCTCAAGTGAAACAGAGTACAAAATGGAGGGTTCTCCCACAGGAGATGTTAAATAGCCACCCTATGCCAATATTTTGTATGACAGTTGTTGGAAGTAATATGTAAACAATTTCCTAAATCTAAAATTAATCATTATATGGGTGATATTTTACCAACTGATTCAAATGCAGATATTTTAGAAAGAATGTTGGAAGAAGTAAAGAAAAATTTGACTTGTTGAGAATTACAAATTGCTCCTGAAAACATACAAAGAAGAGATTCTATTAATTGTTTAGGATATAAAATATGTCTACAAAATATTAGACCCTAAAAGGTGCAAATTAGGAGAGATCGATTACATACTCTTAATGACTTTCAAAGATTATTAGAAAATATTCCCTATCTATGGACTGCTGTTGGGGTAAGAAATGATGAAATGAGATATTATATTAGAATGGATATTTCTACCAAATAAACAGAGTAAAAAAATTAAAAACCTATAGGGAAAAAAATCTGAGTTGATTTTAAAAGGAAAATGGAGACTTTGTTAATTAGCAGAAATAAACTCAGCAGAAATTGACAAGTTGTGGTTAGAAAGTGAACCTTGGCAGAGAGCTTGCAGTAATTTTTTGGGAGAGATTAAAAATTAATATCTCAAAAGCATCGCAATTCAACTTATGAAAGTAGTTAACTGGAACCTGCTTCACATTGTATGGGAAACACCAAGATCTGTAGTCCCTACATTTCATACAGACACAAACAAAGAAGGCCAGGCAGATTACAAATCTAAGTAAAGTGGTTCAAAATCCTTATATTTCTGTTCAAAAATTGGAATTATATGCTATTCTGGTGGTATTAATGGATTTTTCCTAACCTGCTCTATTAACTTAAATTTTTCTCAATGCTAATGAGAAAGGAACAACAGCTGAAGAGAGACAAAAACTACAGAAATAAATCAGCCTATATACTTTAAGGATATATTGACTTCAGAATAGAAACCAGGATATGTATTATGTTGGGGATGAAATTTGCTTTTGTTTCTACAGGAGAATAAAAGCTATGGATAACCTCACAATTGATAAAGGTTCAATTTGTACAAGAGACCTCTTAGTTAGAAGAGGTGATGATCAACCAGCATGACCATCCAATTTAAACTAACTTATAACTCTAACAAATGCTTATCATGTAATTAGATATAACTTGCCAAAAGGGAATCTCCCCAAAGCTAGGGTAGGGAAGGGTTTTTGTTCTTGTCTTTCAAGAGAATGAAGGCTAAGGAATCTGAAGAACACCGAACAAATGAGACATCTGAAGAAAAAAACAAATCACCCCCCCAAAAAATGTCCCAAGAAAAAGAGTAAATGGCCCATTGGTATATATAAAATTTCATAAGTCTTCTTAAATGTTTGTTTCTGCTGTTCTCAACAGACACTTAACACAAATGGTCTTCTTGTAGTCCCAATTCAATTAAAAATTAAAGCTGGCTTTGGAGTTGGAGGATGGTTCTCTCCTCTAAAACCAAGCATGCTTGTTAAAAGCAAATGCAAAATCTCTGTAAAAACCATTTGATATGGGACATAAAAAATTAAGGAATTATTCTATTGCACTAATCTCATAATTCCTTGATTTTATTTTAATTCTTTAAAACTTTTCTTAAGGTATGAATTTCATATCAAAATTTATAAGATTATTGTATATACATATATATATATATACATTTGAACTTATACTATATTCTACATTATTTATATTTATATATATATTAAACTTTTACCATATTAATGGCCATGTAGAGTACTAACTAATTCTAGAAAAAAAGCTTCACTAGCAGCCTGTACATGTTTTCATGTTTGAGTCTCTTTCGGTTTTCTATAGTGAAACATGTCTGTGCCTAATAGTGACTTTGAAGTCTCCAAAAAGATGATGGGGCTCCACAATGATGATAATACAATTAAGCTGACAAACACCATCCAAAGATCAACTTTAGACTGCAAACTGCAGCATGAATCTTAAAGGGTCTTATTAATAAAAACAAACCTGGAGCCAGGTACCGGGGTCAACGCTGGACGATCAGAGAAGCAGAACAAGCCACAGCCACCTCACCTTTTCAATTCCCCAGCTGATCCTTTTTCCTCAGACTGAAAGCCTTTGATGCCTCATACAAATCAATCTCAGCTGAACTGCTGCTCAAAAGCCTAAAGGCTTAACCAGCTCTAGTTCCTGGTCCTCATGCCTTATATACCTTTCTGGGATTAAAGGCATGAGTCACCATGCCTGGCTGTTTCCAGTGTGGCTTTGAACTCACAGAGATCCAGATGAATTTCTTCCTCTGGAAAGCTTGGATTAAAGGCTTGTGCTACCACTGCCTAACCTCTATGTTTAATCTTATGGCTGTTCTGTTCTGTGACCCCCAGATAAGTTTATTGGGGTGCACAATATATCAACCACAGCAAACTGCTCAGGTCAGTTTTGCAATAGCTAGCTGAGATTATCCAACCTCGCAGATGACTCAAGCTAGGACTTGAGATAAGTCCTGCATTTTCCATTATGTAGAGAATAGACAACACATGATATAGCTACCTCCACCAGGACTTGACAATTAACTAAAATTTTTTTTCAGGATCCCCTAAAGATTATTTTGCCCCCCAGGAAGCAGGAACTAATTTTAAGAACATGACACCCACATTCCCAAGAAGTAAGGTGGGTGGTTTTTGGTTATTCAATGGGTTATGGATAATTGTCACTGCTTAGGATGATTGGTTATAATTTGTTAATTGTTAATGGTTAAGAAAAAAGTGAAACAAAGGAAATTAGTTTCAGAGTTCTTGTTTGAAAAAAATAGAGTATATAGAGAAGAGATAGATTATTGAATCTACTCTGAAAAGAAAATAAGGGAAAATATGGATTTGATAAGATAAAAAGGTAGATTATTGAAGCTACTTTTAAAAGGTGACTGTTAATTATAAATACTTTACATTGGTTTAGATTTTTTATATTGTATATAGATCATGTATATTGCTAAAAATTTGAGATTGATTTAGATAGATATAAGATAAAAAGGTAGATTATTGAATCTACTTTTAGAAGGCAACTGCTAGTTTTAAATATTTTACATTGGATTGGATTTTTATATATTGTATACAAATTTTGTATATTGATACAAATATGAGATTGATTTTGTTAGAAAATACTGTACATATATTTCTAATCATGTTCAATGTATTGTACCTATACAGTCCATTTAACAATGTAATATAAATTGCTAGTCCTTGAAATTTATTATTACCAATGAATTAGGATATAAAAAAATGCAGGTTAGTAGTTAGTCATGACAATCAAACTTGTAGTCATATTAGGTATGTTTTCAAAGTCAAGCAGAAATATATTTTAGATAGACAGGTCATCTTCAAACACTTCAGAGATCTGCAGAATATGTCATTTAAGATGTTTTAATAACAGATTTTTTTCTTCTTTTTATGACTATGAGACATATCTGCTTCTGGTAGTACAAAACTATTTGAGAGGAGATGATGGGCATGAAGAAACTCCACATGGAGTTTACTTTCATTGGGGCAAAAGTTAGCCATTGGGCAAGAACAGGCCCTTGCCTCAACTGCTGACAGTATGCTGTCCAAATGAATGAATAGGACATAAATAAAAGGACTTCTGATGATTGCCATGACAAGGTAGGAAAGCTCTTTAGAAAATCCTGCATCACAGATGAGTCTTTCATATATGCTAGGCCTCTAGACCAAACATGGATGCCCCAACTTTGCAGAGAAACCTCAGATAACTCTCCAGGTAGCTAGCTGTTTCTGTAATAACTCACATTTTTTGGAAGTTGTTTGCACTTCCTGTTTAACTAGGCAATATTATTTCCTTCTTGGGTCTCTGAGGGAGTTGAAGATAGTTATAATTTCCCTTGTCAACAATTTCAGAAAAGAAACTCACTAAAGAGGTGTAAAGTGTATAAGTTTAAAAGATATCAAAGTTTTTGGTTGGTAATACAAGTTAGGATAGAAAGTGAATTAAGTACATTTTGGACTCACCAAAATAGGATAGATAATGGAATATTTTCATTGGATCTGTCAAATGTAAATGGGCTAGACATTGTTGATATATTTATTGCCTGTATATATTTTATAATGTACTTATTGTATGTAGTTTTTCTTATATTAGTTATAACTTTTGTATTTTAGACCAAAAAGGGGAAATGTGGTGATATTTTATTTGTGCACCCAATAAAGACTATCAGAGGAAAAAGTCAGCTACTGTAGTAAACATAGAGGTCAGGCAGTGGTAGCACACACTCTTAATCCTAGCATCTAGGAGGCAGAGATTCATTTGGATCTATGTGAGTTCAAGGCTACATTGGGAAAAGAGCCAGGCAGGGTGGCATGAATCTTTAATTTCAGTGCCAGCTAGCAAGAAGTCTGGAATTCTGTACAGAAAGACATGAGTGATAGATCTAGGTGGAAAGAAGAAAGTGATGTAACTGGATGGGAAGAGGAAGTAAGATGGAAGGGCAGAGAAAGGTATGTCGGTATGTCGGTGTGAGTATACAGGAAGTATCTCTCTCTTTGCCTGGGGATTTCCTAGCAGTAAGAATGTGGTTGGCTTCTTTCTGCTTTTCTGGTCTCTCAGTTTTCACCTCAATATCTGGCTCCAGGTTTTTTGTATTAGTAAGACCATTTTGCAATTTGTCTTATAAATCCACCTTTTTTTTTCTGTTTAACAGTGTGTGAAAACTTAGGTAAAATAATTATACAAATGAAGGAGATCAAAGAGATACAAACAGAAATGAAGAAGTAACATATCATTACTTGAACACAATATGAATTTATACATAGAAGACCCTAAATGCCCCACCATTAAATTTCTATAACTGTTAAGTGCATTTAGCAAACTAAAGGGATAAAAATATCAAAAGCTATTCTATATACAAAGAACAAATATACCAAGAAAGAAATAGGAAACAGTATAATTTAGAAATAACCTCAAATAAAAAAATGACATTTATTGGGATAAAACAAAGTGAAAGACATGTCTTTCATAAAATAAAAAATTTTAATATTGATTAAGAAAAGATGAAGAAGATAAGAAAAGCTGGAAAGACTCCCTATTCTAAAGTGTTCATAGGATTAATATTTTGAAAATAATCATTTCACCAAAAGCAAACTTAAAATTCAATGCAATTTCTTAAAAATTCCCATTCACTTTTTACATAATTTAAAATATTAATCAAAATTTATATGGAAACACCAAAGACCCAGGAAAGCTCAAATTATCCTGAATATTTAAATAACTATTTTAGGTATCCCCATTCCAGATTTTAAGTCATAATACAGATTTATAATGAAGATTGAATGGTACTTCTGTAAAAACAGACATGTTGATCAATGCAACATAATTAAAGACAGAAATGTAATTTTGCATGATTTGAGATACTGTGGCCAAAAATGCACACTAGAGAAAAGACAGCATCCTCAAGTTTTGATGCTTGTTGGAATGTAAGTGCATCCATATCCCTTACCCCAAACACACACACACACACACACACACACACGCACACGCACACGCACACGCACACGCACGCGCACGCGCACACGCACACACACACTCACACGCACACGCACACGCGCACACACACACACAGAGAATTCTTATGAGTGGAAATAGCAGACTCTTAATTGATTATGGTTATACCCAAAAATTAGTACATCTCTCAGTCCTCATCACAGAAGCTTCTTGCAATAGATAACAACTAACCCTGAAGCCCACAACTGGTCACTATACAGAAATTATAAGACATCAGAATGCTCACTCTTTTTTTTGTTTGTTTGTTTTTGTGACAGGGTTCATTTGGGTTGTTTTGCTGCCTGTCCTGGGTCTCTCTCTGTAGACCAAGCTGACCTCGAACTCACAGAGATCTGCCTGGCTCTGCTTCCCAAGTGCTGGGATTAAAGGTGTGCATCACCACCACCCAGCATCAGAATACTCACTCTTAAATGTAATTTCTATATCAAATTCTCTTCAAGATTTCTGTATATATGCAGAAGAGGAGGGAGAAAGACTGTAAGAGCCATAGGTGGAAGATAATTTCAAAAAAGTTATAATATTCAAACTCAACATTGCAAAGTCACATATGACTTCCTGAACTTGTCACAACATGCACAAAACATGCACAAGTTCAAGCCAGAAAATTTCTCAGCATATAAATGACATCTATGTAAAATGAGATACAAATGGGAAAAAATGTGTGTAAAGATGCTGATCATCACTAATGATAGGGAAGTTAAAACCAATACTATAATATCACTGTATAATCATTTAAAAAAACAGCAAAAACATTGAAGATGACTCAAAGACTTAGGAAATGTTGATGATGATGGTGAGCATGTGAAATAGCAGTGTCCCCATGGAAGCTTCAGTAGTTAGTATTCAAAATGTAACACACAGAACACATAACCAGAAATCCCACTTCTGTATGCACATCCCCAATAATAGAAAGCATGCTCTCAAAGTGATGCTTTCATAAGAACACTCTTGTTGACAATAGCAAACTAATGCAACCAAAGAAATGTCCATTAGTTGATGAAAGGTCAAATATGATGGAATTTTTATTCATTTTTAGATACAAAGGATATCTTATCCTAAGGCAAAAACTTAAGTTTCATCATATATTAACAACAACAACAACAACAACACACACACACACACACACACACACACACACACACACACACGAGGGAGAGAGAGGGAGAAAAAGAAAGAAATATCAAGAGAAACAAAATTGTTTTTAAATAATGGAAAAATGATCTGAAAAGATGTTTATTCTAAAGAAATAAAGTGGTTAAAAAGCACATGGAGCATGGTGAGATGATGGGTAGAGTGAGATGATAGCAGAGAGGGTGAAAACTAGTTAAATGGAAGATTTCATAACCACTAGAAAGAAAAAGTTTGAATATCTTGGACATAAAAGAAAACAAATTTTTGAGAAGCTAATAACATATGATTTGGTGACTGTATGCAATGTACATGTAGCAAGATAACATACTGTAGTATAAGAAAAAAAAATGCCAACTACTGGTTGAAAATAAATTGGAGACAGAGAACAAATGCAATGTTGCAATTATTCTTTGTACTTTACAGATGCTTACATGAACAGTCTTCATTCAGTGGGAGTTTGAGGAAAGCAGGTGCTCTTTTTAAAAAGGACACTGTCAGGGTCACTTCCTCCCCAGCATTCCGAAGAACCTGAACCTGGAAACAGAAAAAGATTAAAATAATGTACCCATTATTAGTTGTACATTTTCTTTGGTTATCAGCTCTAGGCATTATTGATTGTCTTCCCACCTCTTGATTTTCTCTTGACATCAGAACACTTTGTGAGAGATAAAAGGATAACTTCTTCAAGAGTGTTGTCTTATATCCACTGCTTCTTATGCTCATGCCTTTTGCTGCTGTCTTAAACACTGCAATTTGAACCTCCCAGTAACATCCATGGAATACCTCCTGAGGTGTTTATCTTAGGCAGTGTTAGAGATGAGATTGCAAAGTCTACAGAATGATATATGTTAAGTAATCTTGTAGCCACTGTATCTGTTATTTTAATTACTGCTTAATGGGGAAATGGGGATGTCTTTTGTACTGTAAAATTCAATAATCTTTGACGATAAAAGGAAACTAATCTTGCAGGTATGGACCAAAGAATAATTTTAAAGCTTCATGAATTTATCAAAAACCTTCTTCAAAACTTTATTAAATCTTTTCTTTTCTCTGAAAATCTGAGAAAATAAAGGAGTTTGGTATCATCAGTAATTCTCAATATTTGAAATTATAGAATAAGTAGGTCGTTTTATCTGCAAAAATGGTCCCGATTTCCTAAAACTCAAAGCAAAATAGAAAACAGTCAATAGAAAAATCAGTGTAAGAAAGGAATGAAAGAAAGGTTGAGTAAGAAATTTGTAAGTCTCAATGTAGTTGTCACAAATCACACAAATGTGGGTACGATTATAAACTTTGAGGTAAACCACAGGAAGAATTAAGAATCTTTAATGACTAAGGATGATGAGCACTTCCTTAAATCTCTTTTAGACATTTAAGATTCTTCTGTTGAAAATTCTCTGTTTAGATTGGTAGCCCTTTAAAAATTGGATTGTTAGTATTTTGATGTCTAATTTCTTGAGTTCTTTATATATTTTGGAGATCAGCTCTCTGTCGGATATGGGGTTGGTAAAGATCTTTTTCCATGCTGTAGGCTGTCATTTTGTGTTATTTACACTGTCCTTTGATACAAAATCTCAGTTTCAGAATTATACAGACACTTCGGAAATCAGTATGGTAGCTTCTCAGAAAAGTGGGCATCAGCCTGCCTCAAACCCAAGAAATGTTTAATCATACCACAAGGACACTTGCTCAACTACTCATAGCAGCATTACTTGGAACCTGGAAACAATCTAGATGCCCTTAAACCAAAGAAAGGATAAAGAAATATACACATTAGAGTGCTACTCAACAGTAAAAAACATTGACATCATGAAATTTGCAGGAAAATGGACGGAACTAGAAAATATTCTGAGTAAGGGAACCCAGAACTCAGGAAGACAAACAGGATATGTACCCACTCTAATAAGTGGGTATTAGATGTAAAGTAAAGGATAACCAGAGTACAACCCACAGCTCCAGAGAAGCTAGCTAACAAGAAGGACCCTAAGAAGAATACATGGATCACCTTGGGAAGGGGAAATAGATGAGAATTCCTGAATAAACTAGGGGAGATGGGGAGCAACAGAGGGTAAGGGATGGTGATTAGAATGTAAGGGAATGAGATGGTTGAGCTGGAACAGGGATGGAGTGGGAGAACAATGAAAGAGAAAACTTGATGGAGGGAGACATTATTGGAATAGGGAGAAATCTAGTGCTAGGGAAGTTTCCAGGAATCCACAAGGATGACCCCAGCTTAGACTACTGCAATAGTGGAAAGGGTGCCTGAATTGGCTTACCCTGGTAACAAAATTGATGAATACCCTGTCATCATAGACTAACTAATATTATCAAAACAGATATAGAGATCCACAGCCAAGCACCATGCAGAACTCCAGAAGTCTAGTTGAACTGAAGGAAGAGGGATTCTATGAGCAAGGGGCCTCAAGATCATGATAGGGGAAACCTATAGAGACAATGAAATCAAGCTAGTGGGAACTCATGAAATTTAGACCAATAGATTTAGAGCCTGCATAGGACTGGACTAGACCCTCTGTTAAGTGAGATATGTGTGTAGCTTGGTCTGATTAAGGGGCCTCTGGCTGTAGGATCAGGATCCATCCCTGGTGCATGATCTGGCTTTTGGGAGCCCATTACTTATGGTGGGACACATTGCACAGCCTTGGTACATGGGAAGGGTCTTTGACCTGCCTCAACTGAATGTACCAGGCATTGCTGACTCCCCATGGGAGGCATTACCTTTTTGGAAGAGGGAATGGGGGGGCTAGTTTGGAGGGAGGAGGCTGGGGAAAGCAAGAGGAGGGAAGAGAATGGGATCTGTGGTTTGTATGTAAAATACATAAAAAGTTCATAATAAAGACAAAAAGAATTTTTAATGAAGAAATAGTTAAAGAAACACAAAAACATGCATTACTCATGGGTATGCAGACAATCTCCTTCCTGTTGGGAATTTCCAGTTGTTCTGTAAGTCCTCTTTCCCAAACAGAGAGACTGTGCAACCAGAACAGAGGTTAGGGGTTCTCATCCTGACACTGTAGAAATCCTACCCTGAAGCAAAAGCCTAGGATGGTAAGCAAGGTCCACTATTCCTGTCAACTTGCTTCCCCCCAACCCTCCCCCCCCAAAAAAAAAGGCCTGACTGGCTATAAATCTCCAATTAGAACATCCCTTTAATAGTTACTGACAAAAGAAGGATAATTTAGAAAGCTCTTTCATCTCTTCAGGCTAAGCAGAGAACAGTGGGATTTCCAGTGGGAAAAAAATGAATGTCGCAAATAAACCCTTCACTACATAGTCTAAAAGGATCAATAGCCAGAACTGTGATTTAAAAGTGAATTTCTATTAAAAAAAGCATAGGAAACTAACATAGAATCTTTATTAACAATGATCTAACATAATTTTTAAAAAGTTGGTGAAGATGAAATAAAAATAATTTTAAGTAAAAAAAATTAATGACAGCTTGGAAGAGAACATAACAACCAGCTCATGGCAAGGTAAAACAACTTTTAGAAATTTTGACAAAGACCATAAAATGAACTTTAAAATATCTGGTAAGAATTTACAGTTGCATTTATTTAGTTGAAATGTCATAAGCACTCAGAAAAGAAATATCAAATTCTAAAATCATTAAAACAGAATTCATAGAACAGAAAAATATGACATATGTATAATATTTTCTAGAGTAGAGGAGAACAGTGAATCACCAGGAGAAAGAGCTTCAGAGGCATATGTGAACATTCTTACATATCTTTACGTAAACAAAATGCCAAAATATGTAAAGATACTACATCTTGGTTAGATGGAGTTTAATCTAAGAATACAACGTTATTTAACATTATAAAATAAATCTGTACAATGAATCATATTTAAAAAATTAAGTTCACCCCAAATATAAAACTGTTGACAAAATTGAATACTCATCTATAATAGACACTGAATAACAGCAGAAGCAAAGTTCCTGGAATACATGCATGTAACGTTTGAAAAGCTGTGAAGAGCATCATCCTATCTGAAAAAAGACAGAACCAGAATTCTCCATGCTTATAAAATAATGTATATCATTGATAATTATTCTAGTCAAAATTTTAATTGGAGGTGCTAAATCAGAGCAATACAATGACCTAAAAATAGGAATGCAAATTTAAAAGGGAGAAATGGAATTATCTTCAGTTACAGATTGCATGATGATTTTTTTAAACAGTAGGAAGTGTGTTAGAATTAAAAATAATAGTCACAGGTCATCAGCTTAATGATATGGGATCAGTGCACATTCAACGCATTTCTGTGAGGTGACCACAAAAATAATACTGATTTTATAAATAAAACCATATATAAAAGCAATAGCAATATGAAGCATTCATGCACTAATCTGACAGAAGTTATGAAAGTACTATGCACTTAAATATACAGAATATTACTACTAGTATTTTCAATATATTTAAGTATGTGTTACTCAATATTGTTAAGATTTGATTTATATCACTATCTGACCTATAGATTGAAATATATTGTAATGGAGACCCAAAAACCTTTTCTAAAGAAATTGTCAAATTGATTTTGATAATTCTTCACATAAAAATTCAAAAATTATAGGATATACACTATAGGAGCAGGAGGGTATGGCTAATTAGTGAACATTAATTTCTTAAAGAGTTACTAGGAAGACTGAAATAATGATATTGTTTTATGTATATGGAATATATTCAGACATAGACATAAAGACATATTGTAAGTCATAAAAATAAAGAACTTGAAAGTATCTCAAATCAAAATTCGGTGATGAAACAAGTAGTTCAGCAAAATGTGACCAAAATAATCAATCAGATATATTTCTAAGAACATATATCAACACTAATTCATAAAATATGTACAATGTGACTACTATTAGGAAAAGGCAAATACTACTATAACTTTTTTTTTACAGTTTCTAAAGATAAGCAATGCCAGGTGTTGCTAAGGCTGTTTAGGAAGGAAAAGGAAGGAGAATTCTCATATCTGACTGACAGAAATGGATATCAGCATGTAATCACACTGTCAAGCATTTGACATATATGATTAGTTTTCATTAATCACACAAAATAATGTGTCCCATTACATATTAATAAGTATATATGACTTGAGACTACTCATTTGTAATCACCCTCAGACCAACCTCCTCCATCACCTCTTTTACTTCTCACTGCCTTGTCTTCCCCAAAATAGCTTCTTCTGCTCTCATGTATTACATGAGTATGTGTTATTAAATGTATGTTTCAGAGAATATTAAAGAAGATATAATAAGACACCTTTTAAACTTTCATGTGATCTCCCTATAAATACACGTATTCCATACATGAAAGATAACACCTTTTTTAAATTTAATTTAATTTTATTTTACAATACCATTCAGTTCTACATAACAGCCACAGATTCCCTTGTTCTCCCCCTTCCTGCCCCCTCCCCTTCCCCCCCAGCCAACCCCCCTTTCCCATCTCCTCCAGGGCAAAGCCTCCCCTGAGGACTGAGATCGACCTGGTAGAATCAGTCCAGGCAGGTCCAGTCCCCTCCTTCAGATTGAGCCAAGTGTCCCTGCATAAGTCCCAGGTTTCAAACAGCTAACTCAATATCTTTCTCAGTCTGGCATGATATTTCTAGTCCCATCTATTTTTTTGAAAGGAATATTTTTCCTTCTTCTGTACAGAAGAATAATAAAATTCTATTGTGTGTATGTACCACAATTTCCTTATTCATTTGTTGATGGGCATCTAGCATGTTGTTATTTCTTGATCATTGTGAAAAATGATAGAGTAAAAATAGAAATGTAAGTATCTTTATGGAATGCTTACTTAGATTCCTTTGTGTTAAACTTAGGCGTGATATAACTGCATCACTTTTAATTTTAATCTATTGTTGTATTAAATTTTTTTATACAATCTAACTTCATAATGTTTTGTTCCTCCCTCAGCTCCTCCCAGATCTTTTCCACCTCACTACCCACCCAACTTTATGTTCTTTCACCCTCCAAACAACAAGCCAACATAAAGATACAACAAAATAAAACAAGAAACAAGCACAAAAAGGAAAACAAAAACAAACAGGAAAACACCAATAAAATAAGAAAAAAATGTCAAAACAAAGGAAAATGAGACAAATACTGCAAAAAATTACCACTGAGGTCAGTTTGTGTTGTCCAACAATTTCTGAACATGGGGCCTGCTGTGGAGTGCGATTCAAATTTCCCAGTGATATTATTGGTGAAACTTGATTTCCCCTTTGCCAGCAGGTATCAGTTGCAGATAGCTTATTGATTAGGGGTGGGAGTTCATGTTCATTTCCCACTCTCAACACTAAGAACCCATCTCATTTGAATCATTTCTATATCACCTGTCAGATTGTCAGTTGACAAAAATTTTCTAGGATCTTGTATTTGCACCTTCATTCTCCTGATTATACCAATTTACTGTGTTGGATCTTTTCAATTCTATTCACTCTCATATGTCAATTCTAGCTGCTATTTCCTATGTTATTAGAATCCTTGTCACAAATTGATCACTGATGCCTATTACTTGAAATTTTATCCTGTGTTTTCCTGCTGGTAGTTTCAGAGTTTTGGGTCCTACATTATAGCATTTCATCCACATTAAACTAATTTGATATAACATGAGCAATAGCATTATATTTTTAGCTTTCAATTGTGAAAGTCCAGTTTTTCTGGAATGATTTGTTAAATATGCTTTCTTTTCTGTAATGTCACAGTAGAAGTATATGTTCATTTTTAAGTCTATATTTTATTTCCATTTGTCTACATTGTTGTGTGTGGTTTTCATTTTTACCTTGGAAAAGTTTTTTATTGGGACAGATTAATGATATTGACATTTCAAGTTGATTTTATAGCTTGCTATCTTTCTAAAAATGTTTATCAGATATCAAGTTTTTAGTTGGACTCTTAGAGCACTGAAGCATAAAAACAGGTGGCCTGGAAATAGGGATGTGTTGACTTCTTCTTTTTTAATAGGCTTGTCTTTAAGCTCAATCTCTTCTTCGAATTTTCCAGTAAAAACTTAAAGTAATACTTTCAATAAACATTGCACTAATGAACACTCTTTTTTATTCCTTGTTTTTATTTTGTGGAAAATCTTAGATTTTTAGTTATTTAGTAAAATGCTGGATGTTGTAGAATATTAGCTAAAAATGTGTTACATTCCTTTATGCTATAGAATATTTGTTTAATGATGCAAAGATATGTTGTATTCTTTTAGGTTGCATTTGCTTAAATCTGTGAATCTGTGTTGTTTTGCATGTCTAAAACACCTGATTGGCCTATTAAAGAGGTGAACAGCTAATAGCTAGGCAGGAGAGAGAAATAGGCTGGGCTGGCAGGCAGAGAGACTAAATAGGAGAAATCTAGAAAAGAAGGAAAAGGGAGAAAAGGAGAAAGAGAGAGGACAGCAGTGGTCAGCCATGCAGGCAGCCAGCCAGCTATGGTTTAAGAAAGATAGACATATATTGGAGAAAAGTAAAGGCCCAAAGGAAAAAGTTAGCCAAAATAATTTAAGAAATACTGGCTAGAAACAAGCCAAGTTATGGCTGAGCATTCTATAAGAAATAGTAAGTCTCTCTGTGTTTATTTGGTAGCTAGGTGGTGGGCCTCGAAAGAGCAAAGAATAAAAAGCAATAAACCACAGTTTGATATAGACTTGCCAAGCATAATACAGCCTTCATTATGTTGAGGTAATGTCCCTCTATTTGGAATTCCTTTAATTATGAAGAAATGTTGAACTCTGTTATAGGTCTTTTGTGCACTTCTTGAGATGATTTTATGATTTCTGCTCCTAGATCTATTTATGAGTTGTATTACTTTTATTTATTAGGTATTTTGAACAATCCTGCATCCCTACTCTCAACTTGTTGTATTTTAGAATCACCATGTAAACAGATCTCTGGAAATGTCAGTAACAGATTATCTTGATACAGTCAATTGATGTGAATGGGCCAACCTAACTATGGGTAGTGTCACTCAATGGTTTGAGGTCTCACCCTGAGTAAAAGAAGAACATGAACCTAGTATAAGTATCAGTTACTTTCTGTTTCATAACTGTGAAAGCAATGTGATTTATGACCTCTTGCTGCCATATTGCCCCTGCCATGATATATTGGACTCCTTGAAGCTATGTGCCTAAATACATCATTTATCCTAATGCTTTGATCAGATATTTTGTCACAACTATGAGAAAAGTAACACATACAAAAGTTGGTACTAAGAAATTGAACTGTTGCTAAAATAAATCTGACAGTGTTTCTGTTAAGGCTTTGTAACTTTAGGGCTTTAGACTCTCTGTTTTTCAGCAATTTGCAGTAGAAATGTCTTTCCATGATATAAATTGAGCTTAATAAGACATTGTGGTGAAAATTTGGAAGAAAAAAAATAAAGATAAAATGGTTCCTTGAAGATCTAGAGTAGATTAAGAACTCTATTATGAACTGTTCAAAGGGATATTCATCTGATAGTCATCTGACATTCAGGAATCCTCTTCTGGCAAAGAATCTTGTTTAAGTAAGCACAGAAAACAATTTAGTAGTCTTAGACTATACTTGGTTTGGTTAGCCACACAACCTCTTCTTTTAAGAAAGGACATGAGAGGCTATTTACCTCCATATACTATGAATATGCACCTTCTTCAAGCAATACACAAACATATGCTGGTCACTCATTTGCATTGAGCTACAAAGATAAAGCCTCTGAACTCTGATGATAAATTTTTCTTTCCCTTAATGATCTTTAAACTCTCTGTTCAACTTATTCTATATGTATTCTGGTGCTGTGGGATGTCTTTCTGTATGCTGTGAATATGTGTTGCTCTGATTGGTTGATAAATAAATCTGTTTGGCCAGTGATAAAGCAGAATAAGTTTAGATGGTATGTGCCAACTGAAAAGAGAGGAGAACAGAGGAGAGGAGAGGAGAGAAGGATATCAGCCTGCCGCACAAAGAACAAGAGGCCAGCAGAACAGTAAAGCCACTGAACACATGGCAAAATATAGATTAATAGAAATGGGTTAATTTAAGACATGAGAGCTAGCTAGCAGGAGGCCTGCCATAGACCATACAGTTTGTAAATAATATAAAGCCTCTGAGTAATTATTTTATAAGTTACTGTGTGACCACAGGGCCAGACAGGACTGTAGAAAACTTTCGATTATATTTGGCCTCAATTCATTATGGAGTTTGCTTTCTTTGTGGCAAAAGATAGCCACTGGGCAAAAGAGTGCCCTTGCCTCAATTGCTTGACAGGATGTTGTACATATAGGACCCATAGGAAAATGACCACTGGATTTTGCCAAAACTCAGTAGGATAGTTCTTCAGGTTCCTGCTTTGCAGAAGAGACTACCAGACAATACACAGGACACAAGGAGAAGTGACTGAGAGACTAGGCCTACAGGGTGAACATGGATTCCCCAACATTGCAGAGGAACTTTGGATGACTGTTCAGGTAGCAAAATTTCTCTGTAATTTCTAGAATTATGGAAGTTGCTTGCAATATACTTCCTGTTTTCTCAGGTAATATTAAGTCCTTCTGGAGTCTTTGATGTAGTTGAAGACTAAATAGTTATACTTTTCCTTAGTTATGATGAAAGATAAATTAGATATAAAATTTTTAACTCAAAAATAGGATAGATGATAGAATATTTTATTATTTTTTAACTAGACAATTAAGCAAACCTTTATTGAAGCTTACATTGAGGTACAGAAATAAATTTCAGATGATTAAAAGCCCAACACCAATGAAAAGAAATTATGGCACCCAAACTTCCCATCTTGCAATCACACTAGGATCACTATTTAATCTACTATTGGTTTTCTAGGCTTTTTCCACATAAACCTCTGCAAATTTCAACATTAGAATTTGTAATTCTGTAAGATGAGGAAATCAGACCTCAAATCAACAAATTCTCATGGGTTACAAAATCCAGCTTAAATAAGCACTGGTCCTCGAAATAGCAGTTCAAACATTAGGTGCTGTGGTCATTACAGAGTCAGACTGATAAAGCTGATTTGAGGCTTCCCCAATGAACATTCAATCAACAGCGTGCTTAAAGTAACAATCCAGACAGTGTTCCAACCACTTGATTTCAAACCAAGTAGATTCTATATTTAGAAATGCTAAAAAAGTGTTTCCTTATAAATACAGAAGAAACAGAACATCACTGCATCAGTCCAGAAACTATCAAGAAAATAGTAAAAAGGAAATTTAGTAAAAATTAAAAATAGGAAATTTAGTCCAATTTGCTCTTCTCCCAGCTGTTTAAATCCCACAACATCTGCAAATGCCACTAACATGCCAACTCTTGAAAGCTATATTTCTAGTCCCATTAAATATTTCAGAATATTGAGTTGTTTTGTGTATTTATACATTTACTACCTGGCTGAGTAACCTGGATAGTCCTCACTCTGGAAAGCTTTTCATTTGATCATGTGAACACCATGGTGAAGGAAGACCACATAGGAACAGGTGAAGTCAGAACAACTCACATGCAGCACAAAAAAATATACAACTTCTAAGTCACAAATGGAAATGCCACAGATTCTCCTTTGAATCAAATTTTTTTTTAGTAGAAATTGGTGGCCATAGGTTAAAAGTTGACTGCACGTTCCGAGGTCAGAATGTTTAGGATTAAATGTCTGCCTTGACTCAGTGGATTTCCTCCAATCACTAATTAATAAGTTAGTGAAGGCATGGCAGGTACTCCATTAAAGCTTTTTAATGCTTTCTAAAGCACTGCACAGCCAACCAGTTCCATCAAGGCTTTTTTTTATGAGTTCTCTCTGCTAACCAACCTGGAGACTGAACTCTTTTCATTTAATACATTGTTTTGTCATTTATCTTCCACAGTTCATGCCAATAAGGAGGCCACATTCTTATGTCATAAAAAAATTAAGCCAGGGTCCATCTCAAATTCCCACTTGGGATATAAGATTCATATATATGTATATATACAATTGAGGGAAGAGGAAAAGACACCGTGGTGAGAGAAGAAATCAATCACCAGACTATAAAAGCAGGAACAACTATAAAAACAATAGAACACAAAAGAGTAACTGGAATCAGCATTTTCTTATAAGGACTCAACTTATGGAAGAAAAACTTAATTGCCATTGCATAAAACACCTGTATGAAGTAAAAATTGGTCTTGAATAACATTAGTAGAGAATATGATTTAGAAAGTGGAAATAACTGGATGTAAAGACTCTGGCAGCAAATTAATAGAACAGTCGCAGAGGCTAGCAATCTAATGAAGACAAAAGCCTTGTCTGTGGAGGATTTTGGACAATACCTGCAGAAATATTACAATGTGCATAAACCAAATTGAATCATTTTCACAAGTGTCATAAGAATTCATACCGTCAAAGTTCTTTTCTACATGTACTTCAATATTACAGTAAGAGTGTCATAGAACACCTAAACACAGAGGAGAGCATTCATGCAAGATATCTAACTCCTTGATATAATAATGCATACACTTCAAAATGATCACACTATCAATACACTTAGGGCTTTCTGCAACTACAAGGTTGTGGTCATGGAGAACAGAGCCCCTAGTGTCAACATCTAGAAAGCAGCTACCACCTCCTGTGTGTCTTCTCTTTTCACGTTTTTTCTTCTTCATTATTCTTAATCAACTCTGCTGTTATTGCTGCTTCTTAACAAAACTGGTAAAAACAAAATTGTAATCATTGAACATAGCACTCTGGCAATCAAGACGTTTAAAACCTTCATTTTTCTGGGGGCAAGAAAGCACTGTGTGACATTTACAATTCTGATTAGCAAACAAGGTGGACACAAATTTTCCTGACTTGAAGACTTCCACAACCTGACTGATCAGGTCATCATAGTAGGTCTGACTTAAGTTTTTTTCAAAGCTAACATAAGAGAATTCTGGTTCTGGAATGACGTGAATAGTCCAATATGTTCCATCCGATTTCATCCCATTCATTGAGTAGCCACAAGGATTGAACAGTGTGGCATCAATGACAGAACCTGGTATCAGGTCACGAATTCCACTCTCATGAGTGACATCCTTTGTAGTAACACCATCTTTCATGCAGAACTAACTGGTCCATAACTGCTGGGTTGAGCTCACTCATCTGAATTTCCAGGGTTTGATCTGGATGATTGATTACTCATCTCTCTGGGAAATCCAAAGTATACAAGTCAGAATTCATATGTCCCATACAATATGCTACTCCTTTTGGGAAAATTGCATTAAGAAACTCAATTTCTTCCTGGAAATTCAGGTGTGGGTCCCCTTGGTGAGAAGGTTTCATTAAATTCTTATGGGAAGAAGCTTTGAATTGAGTCAAACCCACTGTAATCCCAAGCAAGCTTCAATAGAGGAACCAGTGCTTTCAATAAGAGGGTTGTACCACATGTCTTCAAAATGAAATGTCTCTTGGAGGCAAACATGCTACTCTCACTGAGTACATAAGCTTCCTGCTTATCAGTCTTTGTCACACTTATGATTGAGCACTGCACATTCTTTAAAAGGACATCCCACTCAGATCTTGGGATGGTACAAAGATCCCCAGATCCCTGGCTTGCATCAGACTACTGCCTGGAGAACCAGACCTCCAACAGTTTCTTGGTCCTTTCGAAAAAATGTACAGCTTCCATCATTGTGAGACTAGGGAACAACCAACAAGCATAGAAAATCAAGTAAATTAAATCTCTCTCCCACTACTCCTGATGCTGCTGCGGATTGTTCGAGCTGTTTTACTAAAGTTCAGGTTCCTTTTTTTTTTTTTTTTTTGCTATAATTTTATATTAACTTTTTTTAAGAACTAATAAAATTTTCCTGGCTATTTTTGTGAGTGAAAGTTGAATGTGAATCTGCTGGAAATAGAGGAAGATACAGTTCAGTCTCTTGTAGTCTGCTACTTTCCCGTTAGAGAGAGTTGAGTGAGCACTAGCTAATGTCGCTGGCCATACTGTATAAGCCAGAATATTTTCTTTAATTTTGCCAAATATGAATGGACTAGACATTGTAACTATAATTCTTGCTTGATAACTGTTTATTATATGTAATTTTACTATGTTAAAGTTAAAACCTTTTTTTTTATTAGACAGAAAAGGGGAAATGTTGTGGGATGTCTTTCTGCATGCTGTGAAAATGTGTTGCTCTGATTGGTTGATAAATAAAGCTCTTTGGCTAATGGTGAGGCACAATAAGGTTAGGCATTCCAACTGGAGAGAAAGGAGAATAAAGGAGAGCGGAGAGAGACACCAGCATGCTGTCCAAGGAACAAGCCACAGAACATGCAGCAAAACATAGATTAATAGAAATGGGTCAATTTAAGATATAAGAGCTAGCTAGCAAGACTCTGGCCATGGGCCATACAGTTGATAATTAATATTAAGCCGTTGAGTGATTATTTTATAAGAGGCTGTGAGACCATGGGGCTGGGTAGGACTGGAGAAAACATCTGGCTATATCCTGTTATCAAGTAGCTAGTCCTGTTCTTTTTGAATTGTTTTGTTATTATGAAAATATAACAAAATGGTGTCATTTATGAAACTTTTAGAGTGAATTCTCTATTCACTACCTTATGCCTATTTGACATTGATATGATTAAAATCAGATGCAACATGGCAAGGAACATGTGTACTGCAAAATGATTGTGTGACCTGATCTAACTATCAAAACAAAGAACCACTTTCACTACATCCCTAAGTAATCCAATTCTTCCTTCTGAGCCCCATAAAAAGAAGCACTAAACCATAATGAAAGCCCTCTGGGTACATTCATTACTGTAACCTGCTGCTCCTTTGTTGTATATCTTTGCTCTGAATAAAATTTTTTCTTGATATTTTTTTCTTTTCAGTCTCTGAGTTTATTTAATTTCCTTGTATATGAAGCCAATAACCCAGAAAGATATAATCCCAACCCTGACCAATCTGTCTATATTTCTTTTTAAATCTTAAGAACTTATGTGATGTTGAATTTAAAAGTAAAGGACTAGTTTATTTGGTACAAGGTAGCATTCAAGCTATGTCATGATTGATACTCATCATTCTCATTTAATTCTACAGTGAGAGAAAGCAATAAGGAGTCGATAGAGATTTGAAAAATGTGTGCTATTCGGTGAGGAAAGGTACTTTCCTTACCAAATAGAAAAAGGAAAAGTACTTTTTTTCACATTTTTTTTTTTTGTGAAAACAGCTGTGATCTTCAAAGAGATTAACACTGTTAAAGAAAAATGGATAACACTTCAATAATGCTAAGAAATAGTGTCTGGAGAACAAGATCCCATCAATCAGACTTAATCTTGTAAAAATGCAAATTGATTTGACAGAAGCGAGGTTAACTTGAGAACACTACTGAAGGAGTTTTAGCTTCTCAAAGGCAAATTACAAGGAAATATTTTCTCAGGGTAGACAGTCAGAAATTAATTAAAATGTGATCCAATGAACCAGGCTCCATCCTGACTTAGAATTAGAACTTGGCTACATCATTCAAATGGCATTAGTTTTTTAGACATAAAAAGCAAGACACTCTGAGATGTCATAGAACCTTATCCCATGTTTCCAAAGAAATATCCATGTGCATCAGTGTCAGAGTCCCTGAGAGGCTACTGTATGTTAAGTATCAATTTGAAAAAGTGTAGAAATACGATTGTCAACTTCATTATGAACTTGTTGTTATTTAGAGTCATCATGGAGATAAACCTCTGAGCATGTGTGTTAGAGGTTATCTAGATTAGGGCAATTAAAGGAGAAGACCAACCTTAAATATAGACAGTTCCATTCCACAATCTATCATTTAGCACTGAATAAAAAGGAATGAGAATGAGTATTTATTCTCTGCTTATTGAGAGTGGGTGAATTCAATGGGAAGAGGCACACCTCCTCCTTTTCCACGATGAAAATAAACCCTGAGATTGTAAGACTAAATTAGTTTCTGAGGTCATTTTTGTCAGATATTTTGTTGCAATGATGTGAATAGCTCTACTATACCCAAAAAAATCATAACAAGGACAGTAATACAAGGAAGTCAGTATTTCATTAGACATAAGAGTATTTGATAATTTTACACTTTAAAACTGATTAACAAATAAATTTTTCTTTACAAATTTTGAATATTTCTCAAAACATGACAGAAAATATTACTTCACAAGGGTTTAAGAACTTTTATGCTTATATGATGAATGAGATTTTACAGGAAATATATGACCTTCCTGAGACATATTTGGTATGCACCATTTGGACATCTACCATAATAATTCACATAGCATTGAAAAACTGGTTTAATAATAATAATAAAGATGAGTTATTATTGGGACTGATGCAGGCTTTGCAAGGTAGTGATGAAGTCTCACATAAAAATATTCTTTCTCTGAAATCTGCTAACCAGGAGTTACAAGATAGTAATGAAAACTTACATAGTAGGCTCCTTAGTTTGGAATCTGTTAACTTACTATAAGAACATTAGTCCATTAATAATAAATGTACAAACAGATTAGATTTTATTCATACTAAATATGAATACTTAATGGATAGAACAATCACTATCCATGATGAAGTTGTTGCTACTCAGACACTTTATAATGAAGAAAGATTGTCATTAACTGATAAAATAGTGTCTATGGAATCATGGGTCTCAGAAGAACATAAAATGTTGCATGATTCCATGAAATCTCTTGAATCTCTTACCACAAAGGAAGTTCATTCTCTGGAACAGACCCTAGGTGCTCATTTGCAAGCCCTGGAAGAAACTCTCAGTAAAGATGACAAGAGACCTAATAAGCAGAAAGGCAAGACAATACAGGTTGTGACATCTCCAGATGACTCTCATACAATGGCTTATCCTGTCATCACCCATGAGAGGCCAGCAGATAATAGACATCCTGAGCCATATGTGGACTATAGATTACAACCTATTCTGATGAGAGATATTTAAAAATATAAAGAAAGTGGTAGTCACTTATGACATACACTCAACATATGTAAGACAGATGTTAAGTTCATGGTCTACCTCAAATAGAATCATACCATATGACTGGAATCAGTTAATTTCAGCTACTCTAGAATATAGCCAGCAGTTGCAATGGAAAAACTGGTTGAGAGAGGAGGCTAAGAACCTGAAACAATAGCATGAGATAAGAGGTTTTAAGATCTCCCAAGATCAAATTCCTGGTGAGGGACATTTCATTGATAGAAATGTACAAGCCACTTATGAAGAGCATACACATCTCTATGCCATACAGAAGCTCTAAATGCTTGGGGGAAAATTCTAGAACCAGGAAAACCAACTGAGATGTACACAAAGATATTCCAGGGACCTCCAGAACCTTTCACTGATTTTTTTTTTACAAAGGCTGATCATGACTATAATGAAAGCTGTGTCAGATAAAGAATTAAGACAAGTATTAACTGAGCACTTGGCATTTGACAATGCTAATACAGAATGCAAAAGAATACTTATGTCATTAAAGGTCAGATCAGCTCCATTGGAAGAATGAATTCAGTATTAAAGATCTTGGGTCTCTTAACCATATTAATGAGGCTTGGAGAGGAGAGGTAATTTCCAGAGGTGGAAGAAGGCCCCAGGGTACAAAATGCTTTAAGAGTGGTATACCAGGTCATATAAACAAAACCTGTACACAGGGTACTCTAGAAGTAATACTCCTTCTAGAAATAACCCAAACAGGAGATCCCAAACTTCTGGATTATGTAGAAGATGTGGCAAAGCCTGACATTGGACCAATAAGTGCAGATCAATAATAGATATATGAGGCAACCATTTACTGGTGGGAAGTGCCTCAGGGGGCCTCTTTCAGGCCCCCAAATTTAACATGATCCAAACTTTTCCTGTTGCTGTGGAGAAAATTCCTCTCAAGGACAAGTAAATAACCCAATATCTAATGTAAAATGTAGATGAACAGTCTTATTAAATAAGAAGCACAGAGCCAGTTGTAGAGTTAAAAGCCCAAGAGATCAGAGCAGCAGCTGAGAGCTGAGACTAAAACCACCTTTCCTACCCTTAGCTGCTGCTGTCATCCTTCCCCTCAGCAACCTACTTCCTGTGTGTGTCTTTTTATTAACTTTCTGTTCTGCCTTCTCATTGGTTGTAAACCCAACCACATGACCGCCTCGTCACTGCCCATCTACACAGACCCAGGTCTTCTATGGTTGGTATTGAGATTAAAGGTGTGTGTCTCCATGCTGGCTGCATCCTTGAACACACAAAGATCTGCCTAGCTCTGCCTCCCAAGTGCTGGGATTAAAGGTGTGAGCCACCACCGCCCAGTTCTGCTATGGTTTGCTATTAGCTCTGACCCCCAGGCAACTTTATTTATTAACATACAAATAAAATCACATTTCAGTACAAATAAAATATCACCATATTTCCCCTTTTCTATTTTAATAAAAGAAAAAAAGTTATACCTAATATAAGAACAATTATATACAAAAGTACAATAACTATATTCCATATATACAAACAATAAATACCTAAACAGTGTCTAGTCCATTTGCATTTGACAAATTCAGAGAAAATAATTCCACTATCTATCCTATTTTGGTAAGTCCAAAATGTACCTGATTCACTTTCTATCCTAACTTATATTACTAACAGAACTGTCTTATAACGTCTTTCAAATTTATACACTTAGTCCTCTTTAGTGAGTTTCTTTTCTGAAATTCTTAACAAGGAAAACTATAACTATAACTAACTAATCTCCAGTTCCCTCAGAGACCCAAGAAGGAAAATAATATTACCTAATAAAAAAATTAAAATAGGAAGTGTATGCAAGCAGCTTCAAAAAAAAAAATGTGAGTTGACAGAAACAGCCTGCTACCTGGATAGTCACCTGATGATTCACTGCAATGTTGGGGCATCATCTTCAGCCAATAGGCTTAGTATATCTGACAGACTCATTCAGACTCATTTGTGAACTAGGACGTACACAAGGTTAACAGTTCGACCTCAAATTTTGTGAGAGCAGTCCATGTACCAGAAACACCTGAATTCCACTAGTGTCATGTCCTGATCCAGGATTTTGAATTCTCAAAATTGTTGATTTTTTTTAATTCAGCTGTCCATTCTTCTTGGCTGTGTGTATGTGTGGCTTCACCTTGGCATCCCATTCTTCTCCACATCCCTCTTTTAAATGCCAGTCTACTATTGAGAAGTGTGAGCTTAGTTAATCTTCAAGAATAACTGTTTCAGCTGCTGTTCCATTGCACATCAGAAGCCATCGGCCCACTGCCTATTCAGTTGCCTTCAAAGAAAAGGGTACTGTACCTTTTCCGGATTGCAAAGGCTACTTCAGGGATGGTGCCATATTGTCCTGGCCTCAGAAGATGCCTTTTGATAAAGCCACATCCACACTTGTCTTGGCAAGAATCAGTAGTCCTTTGTTTCATGTCCTGTCCATTTTGTCCTGTTTGTCAGCAGTCAGTTTGAGGGTACTTTGTTGTCCAGTGGCTAACTTTTGCCACAATGAAAGGTAACTCCATATGCAGTTTCTTTAATGCCCATATTTTCTTTGAAGTATATTGGTACTGCCAGGAGCTGACATGTTATTAAAACATTTTAAATGTCATATTCTGTTGCTTACCCGGTTATAGAGACTCAAAATGCTCAAGGGCAGAGACAAAGGGAGCACAATCCTCTAGATTTTAAAAGCATCAAACAGCTCAACGAAGCTGTGATGTCATATGGGCCCCATGCTCCTTTTACCACTGCTATACTTGAATCTTTTTCTGCCTCAAATTGCACCCCTAGTGATTGGATGCAGCTGTGTCACACTGCTCTCTCTGGGGGGGATTATTTAATTTGGAGGAGTGAGTTTCAAGAACATTGTCAAACTACAGCTAATAGAAATGCTGCTGCAGGCTTCCCGGCTCGTAATCTTGAGATGCTCACGGGTACAGGGCAGTATGCCACTTTACAAGCACAGATTTTGTATGATCCTGCAGTTTATGCACAGATTAGTGTGGCCGCTACCAGAGCGTGGAAAGGGCTACCTAATAAAGCTGCTGGTGAACAACTATCTAAAGTCATTCAAGGGCTGTCAGAACCATTTGCAGAATTTGTAGATCACCTGCTTCAACTAGCAGGGAGAGTGTTTGGGGATGTTGATCAAGCCATGCCCATAGTAAAGCAACTGGCCTTTGAAAATGCCAATAAATATTGCAAGGAGGCCATTAGGCCTCATAAAAATAAGAGCTTAAATGATTATCTTAAACTATGTAGAGATATAGATGGGCATCACATCATGGGACAGGTAATGGCCTCAGCCATGAGGGGGATTAATTCTGGAGGAAACCGCCCAAAAACCTGTTTTGGATGCGGCCAGCAAGGTCATGTTAAGAAAAATTGTCCTGGAGCCCAAGCAATGGCAAAGACACCGGGACTTTGCCTGCGATGTAAAAAGGGGCATCACTGGAGTAATGAGTGCCGATCTAAGGTTGATGCTCAGGGAAATATGTTACCGCCTTCGGGAAATGGGCAGCGGGGTCCGCTCTGGACCCCCAAAGCCAGGTGTATGGAGCCCTGGATACACCTGTCCCAATCCCAGTTTCCCACCATCCCATCCAGTTCGTTCCTCGAAGGAACCCCTTTTTGTCCAAGACCTTATCAGAGGCACCCCTGGAAGCGCAGGATTGGACCTCTGCTCCTCCACCAGAACAGTATTAACACCTCAGATGGGTCCCCAGGCTCTCGGTACTGGAGTTATGGGTCCACTACCTGCAGAGTCTTTAGGACTGATTCTGGGCAGGAGTAGCGCTCTTATGCAAGGTATTAGAGTAATTCCAGGAGTGATAGATGAAGACTCTGAAGGGGAAATTAGAATCATGGTTGAGGCTGGTAAAGGGGTGACAATTATTCCCCAGGGTGCTCGCATAGCACAACTGCTTTTGATGCCCCGCTTTCATACTAATAATCCTTTTCTTTTTTTTTTCTTTTTTTTTTTTTTTGGTTTTTCGAGACAAGGTTTCTCTGTGTAGCTTTGCGCCTTTCCTGGAACTCGCTTTGGAGACCAGGCTGGCCTCGAACTCACAGAGATCCGCCTGCCTCTGCCTCCCGAGTGCTGGGATTAAAGGCGTGCGCCACCACCGCCCGGCCCTTAATAATCCTTTTCTTAAACCACACAAAGGTGAGGGTGGATTTGGCTCTACGGGCCCTCTAGCATGCTGGGTTTCCACCTTAGAACAAAGACCCATGCTAAATTTAAAAGTTAATGATCACAGTTTTCGGGGTCTTTTAGATACTGGCGCTGACACTTCAGTTATTTCTTTAAAACATTGGCCCGAAGCTTGGCCCCTTAAAGATTCTACCTCTCACCTACAAGGTATCGGCACAGCTCAGACGCCATTACAGAGCAAGCTACTTTTAAATTGGAAGGATGAGGAAGGTCATGCAGGAACTTTTCAACCCTTTGTGCTACCTGACATTCCAGTGAACTTGTGGGGACGGGATGTGTTGGATGGCATGGGAGCGGTGCTTACTACACAGCCTGTACAACAGATGCTGAAGAGTCAGGGCTACTGCCCGGGCAAAGGCTTAGGGAAAATGTTGCAAGGAGACCCGCTCCCTGCGGCAGACAAAAACTGTGTCACTAGGGGTCCTGGCGATACTAGAGGATTAGGGTCTTTTCCATAGGGGTCACTGCACAGCAGCCTTCAATAATACAACCGATAAAAATCACTTGGAAGAGTGATGACCCTGTATGGGTGGAGCAGTGGCCCCTTGCTAAGGAAAAATTGGAGGCTGCGTATGCATTGGTTAAGGAGCAGTTAGATGCTGGACATATCATTCCTTCCACTTCACCTTGGAACTCACCTATATTTGTTATTAAAAAGAAATCAGGAAAATAGAGGCTGTTACAGGATCTTAGAGCTGTAAATAAAACCATGCTTCTCATGGAAGCAACACAGCCTGGCTTGCCTGCCCCTGTGGCAATTCCTAAGCATTGGCACTTAATTGTGGTTGACTTGAGGGATTGTTTCTTCACCATTCCTTTGCATTCCGAGGACAGTCCTCGCTTTGCTTTCAGTGTTCCTTCAGAAAATCTTAAGGAACCTTATCAGAGATATCAGTGGGTGGTATTGCCTCAAGGAATGGCCAATAGCCCTACTATATGTCAAATTTATGTGTCTTTGGCCCTAGCTCCAGTTTGAAAAGCTTTTCCAGGTATTTATATAATTCACTATATGAATGATATATTAATGGCTGCTAAAGATAAAAAAACTTGTTTTTGATGCCTTTTCTTATTTACAAGAGGTTCTTAGCTTGGCTAATTTACAGATAGCCCCAGAAAAGGTACAGGTATCTTTTCCCTATCATTATTTAGGTCATGAATTGTTACGCACGGGCATACACCCACAAAAGATTACTCTGCACATGGATCAGCTACGCATACTTAATGATTTCCAAACCTTTCTGGGAGATATTCAATGGCTTCGGCCCACTTTAAAAATTCCAACAGGTCAGCTTCGCCCCTTGTATGATGTCTTAAAGGGTGACCCTGACCCTTCATCTCCCCGTAAATTAACAGCTGAAGGACGTGTAGCCCTACAACGTGTGGTGACCTCATACACCCAGTCTCAAGTAGCATGGTTGCAAGCTAATGATAATGATTGGGCCATATTGACATGCTCCATGCAGGGTCAGTTTGATACTCACTACCCCTCCAATGATGTGTGTCAATTTTTTAAATTGCATCCTGTTATATTTCCCAAGATAGTACAAATGACTCCTATTCCTCAGGCCCGTGTGGTATTTACTGATGGCACTTCACGTGGTTTTGCTGTGGTGGTTTCTGGTAACATAGTAAAGAGAATAAAAGTCCAGGGCACTTCTGCCCAGGTGGCAGAGGTACAGGCGCTGTTGCTTGCTTTACAGATGTTTTCTGATGAGAGTGTAAATATTTATACCGATAGTCAATATGTGGCACATGCCATTATGCCTTTGGAAACAACAGCCTACATACCATCCATTTCTTCCATTCATGAATACTTATTGCAAGTGCAAGGACTTATATGGTCTCGCTCACATAACCTTTATGTGGGCCATATTAGAGCTCATACTCAATTGCCTGGACCTCTAAGTGAAAGTAATCAGAGGGCTGACGCCATTACTCGTATGGCTGTCACATTAGTCTGTTCTGCTTTTGATAAGGCTACTCAGTTGCATCAGCATTATCATCTTAATGCTGGATCTCTCCGTTATCATACAGGCATAACCCGGGAACAAGCCATCCAGATAGTTAAATCATGTCCTATTTGTGTGGAATTTTTACCTGTTCCTCATTTGGGAGTTAATCCTCGAGGACTTTTACCTAATCATGTGTGGCAGATGGACGTCACGCACGTGCCTTCCTTTGGAAAATTACAATATGTCCATGTGTCTATTGATACATATTCTTCTCTAATTTTTGCTTCTGTCCATTCAGGGGAAAAGGTTAAGGATGTAAAGAATCATTGTCTTCATGCTTTTGCTTACATGGGCGTGCCAAAATGCATAAAGACTGATAATGGTCCTGCCTACAGTAGTACGGGATTTTCAAAATTCTGCCAAGATTTTTCTATTGTTAATAAGACTGGTATTCCTTATAATCCTCAAGGGCAGGCTATAGTAGAACGCTGCCATCATACCTTAAAAACTTATATTGCTAAAGTAAAAAGGGGGGAGTTAGGGGCTCATCTCTCCTCTCCACATTCTATTCTTTCCCTTGTTTTATATATTTCAAATATTTTATCTGTGGATTCTGCTGGAGTATCTGCTGCAGATAAGCACTGGAGGGCTCCTGTTGCAAATCATCCTCTGGTGCGATGGAAAGATCTTTCTACTGGCACTTGGAGGGGACCCGATCCGGTGTTGGTGTGAGCCCAGGGATCTGTTTGTGTCTTTCCGCAGGACAATGAAATTCCTCTGTGGGTTCCTGAACGCTGTGTGTGCCCTGTGGCTGCTGCTGAATCCCAACATGGCAGAGACCTATTGGGCCTTTGTAAAAAACTCTCCTCTTCTGATGCCAATGGGGATTGAGAGCCCAATACAGCCAGCCTTGGCAAACATTATTATAAGCCTAGGAACTGTAGCCATGTGGTTGGATTCTTCAGAAGGTAATGTATGGTAACTTTTTTCAAAAAACATTGAGAATGTATCACACCTTGGAGATTAAGGATAACTCTGAAGGTCAATAAACTTCATTTGCTAACAGTAGCATGCCAGCTAAGCCTTTTTTGCATTTTGCAACCCCCCTCAAGCTGGTGTAGTACCTACTTTTCAGGAATGGCTCTGTGCAACATTTATTTGCCTCCTGAAATTCATCTAGCCTTTCTGAAGATACATCAAAATTTGTGAGCCTGAATGTAGCCATTACTGAGGCCATTAGTTCTGCTCCTTGTTTGCTGTTTTTGTTTTCTGTTTTCTTTATGTTTCTCAGTTGTTCTCTTGCAGACCTGCCAGCCTAAGTAGTGCCGGGATCAAGAAAAATGGGCCTTGGTGGTTCGTGTTCCTGGAGCCGTGTCCATGCCAGTGGACCGTGGCAGCTAGACACAGATGATGCTCACACGCTCCAGAAGAGACTCTGACATCGCTGTTTCCATTGTTGCTGTTATAGCAGTGGTGGCCACTGCTGCTATTGTTTCTGGGATTGCTATTTCATAATTGGTTACTACAGCTAGCACAATGGAGACCCTGGCAGCAAAAGTAGCTACCACGGTTAGTTAATCTTTCTTCTAATTGGGCATGATAAATTTAATTCCACTTTTATACATTATAATTGGCTTTGTAAGTTGTAAATTATTTAAAACTCAAGTTCCATTTGCTCGGGATACCACGTTACAGGACTCCTATTTGCTGTAAGGCTCGTTTAAATAGGGAATGGTTCAATTGCCTGTAGCCTTCTGGCTATGGGTGGGTTAGGACTTCTGTTGGTCTTTTCTGTGTCGCACAGATTGCAAGCCCAGTGCCACTTTGAGATCTTTGGCAGCAGTCACTCTACAGCTCACGTGGTTGAGTCTGTATGATAATGAGTATTCAGAGACGGGTAATGCTTGGGGGGCTGCCATCAACCTAAGACAGAGCACTTTTGTGGCCTGGGCAGGTGTCTCTATGACGGGTAAGGTGGTCTGCTGGTCCCACGCAACCTAAGTCAGAAGCTCATTTAATAAAAAGGGGGGACCTGTGGGCGCCATGGGCCCTGGCCCCCGACTGTGAGTGGCTGCAGCCTTGCTTGCTGACCTCTTCCAGGTGTCCTCCCTATTCAGATTCCCTGCCGGTGTCCTTCTCACCTTAGGATCATCGGAGAGCTTACCGGAGGTTCTTTGTTCCTACATCCTGCTTGTGGTGTAAACAACTTAGGTGCATCCTGTATTTGGTGTAAACAACTTAGATGCAAGAATGCAGAACATTGGGTCTGGAATGTAGACCATTGGTAGCAAACTTCTGCCCACAGGGGATCCTCCATTTGTGTTGTAAGCCTGTATTTAAGATTTCTTCCCTTTTTTTTTTTTTTTTTTTTTTTTGGTTTTTCGAGACAGGGTTTCTCTGTGTAGCTTTGTGCTTTTCCTGGAGCTCACTTGGTAGCCCAGGATGGCCTCGAACTCACAGAGATCCGCCTGGCTCTGCCTCCCAGTGCTGGGATTAAAGGCGTGCGCCACCACCACCCGGCTCTTCCCTCTTTCAATAAACGGCATTGGACATCCAATCATACGGATGACCCGCTGTCTCTTGTCTCTATTTTTTAATCCGCAGCCCTTCGCTCGGACATGGTGAACGGGTATCGGTAATGCGGGCGTTACCGCTACAAACTTGCAGTAATTTTTTTGGAGAAATTAACAGCAAATATCCCAAAAGTGATAGAATTGATCTTATAAAGAGAGCTGATTGGATCTTGCCTCGAATTGTACAGGAAAAACCCATATCTGGAGTTCATACATTTTATACAGATGCAAACAAACAAGGAAAGGCAGGTTACAAATCAGAAAATTTAAGAAAAGTGGTTCAAAGTCCTTATAATTCAGTTCAAAAATCAGAATTGTATGCTATTCTGTTGGTATTAATGGATTTTTCAGAACCTCACAACATAGTAACTGACTCTCAGTATGCTGAAAGAGTGGTATTACATATTGAGACTGCAGAATTTATCCCTGATGCTTCAGAATTAACTTTACTGTTTATTCAGTTACAAGATACAATCAGGAAAAGGAGTCATCCTTTATATATAACACACATTGGATCCCATACTGGTCTGCCAGGACCTCTAGCACAAGGTAATGATGAGAATGATAAATTATTGGTAGGAAATGTGCTGGAGGCCTCAGAATTTCATAAAAAACATCATGTCAATAGTAAAGGTTTAAAAAAGAATTTTTCTATAACATGAACTTCATAAACTTCATTTATTTTAAATCTAGGTGACATACCTATGGATGGAATTTTACAGTGTTGATGTATCAGTGCTTTATCCCCTCATTTTTTGTATCTATTGGTTGTGGTTTTATGGAATTGGAGCCCCAATTTCATATTTCATAATTGGAATATACATACTTCTTTTACCTTAATGCATTCTCCACTCATTAGCATATACTGACCTTCTTTTTCCATTGTGACTAATTTAGTTTAAAGTCTATATTATCAGTTATTAAAAGAGTTATTTCACAGACCGGCCCCCAGCTCCCATCCTGCCCCCAACTTCCCTTCTGGACCAGAGGTGAGTATCCGGCTCCAACCTGGACCCCATCCCTGGGCACCAGCCACTCCGGGAAATCCTGCCCAACTTGGCCACAGGCTCTGGCCACCGGGCGGGTCCCCTTCTAGCCCCACCGGGAGGGATCCCCTTCTCCAAGCCCCCCGGCAGCCCCTGCAATCTCCACGCCCTGCCCCCACGCCCATCTGCCAGAGACCCCAGCCACTTCCTGAGACTTAGAGACCAGCCCCCAGCTCCCATCCTGCCCCCGACTTCCCTTCTGGACCAGAGAGAGTTGGACAAGAGAACTCACTTTTGGACAAAAGAGAGAGACTTCCTGAATCTGTCAGCTCTTTTTGAAACAAGTACGCTGATAAGACCAAGAAGGAACCATGAGGAGATGGGCAGACGTCAAGGCAGAAGTACATAGAAGAAAATGAAGAGCAATACAGCATCACCAGAACCTAGCCCCAATCCAACATCTAGACCTGAACACCAAAAATTGGAAAAAGCAGAAGAAAGTAGCCTTATGAGTAACTTCATGAAGAAGGTAGAGGCTTGTGTAGAGGAAAAGACAAGAAAATTGGAAGAACACTGTAAACAACTAGAGGAAAGGGCAAACAAATTAGAAGAAAACAATAAAGCCCTCCAAGAAAAAAATAAACTCCTGGAAGAAAACAATAAAGTCCTGCAAGAAAACAATAAAGCACTGAAAGAAAATCATGAAAAAGTAATGAAACAAACAAAGGAAACAGTCCAAGAACTGAAAAGGGAAATTGAAAAAATAAAGAAGACACAACAGAGGGAATGCTGGAAATAGAAAACCTGAGTAAAAGATCGGGAACTTCAGATGCAAGTATAACCAACAGAATGCAAGAGATGGAAGAGAGGATTTCTGGCATTGAAGACACAGTAGAAGAAATAGTTTCATCAGTCAAAGGAAACACTAAAGCCAACAAAGTCATGAACCAAAATGTCCAAGAAATTTGGGACACCATGAAAAGACCAAACCTACGAATTATAGGGATAGAAGAAGGTGAAGAATACCAACTCAAAGGCACAGAAAATATATTCAACAAAATTATAGAAGAAAACTTTCCCAACTTAAAGAAGGAAATGCCTATGAAGATACAAGAAGCCTATAGAACACCAAACAGACTAGACCCCCCAAAAAAGTCCCCTCGACACATAATAATTAAACAACTAAATGTACAGAATAAAGAAAGAATATTAAGAGCAGCCAAGGAAAAAGGCCAAGTGACCTATAAAGGTAAACCCATCAGAATAACACCCGACTTCTCAATGGAGACTTTGAAAGCCAGAAGGACCTGGACAGATGTAATGCAGACACTAAGAGACCATGGATGTCAGCCCAGACTAATATACCCAGCAAAACTTTCAATCATCATAGACGGAAGGAACAAGACATTCGAAGACAAAGCCAGATTTAAACAATACCTATCCACAAACCCAGCCCTACAGAAAGCACTAGAAGGAAAATTCCAACCGAGGGAAGTCAGATACACATTTGAAAACACAGGCAATAGATAAAGCCACAACAGTAAACCCCAAAGAAGAGAAGTACACACACACTACTAACTGATGTCATGACCCAATTGGACCTAATAGATATCTACAGAACATTCCATCCTACCAAGAAAGAATATACCTTCTTCTCAGCACCCCATGGAACTTTCTCTAAAATCGACCACATACTTGGCCACAAAGCAAATCTCAACAGATACAAAAAAAATGGAATAACCTCCTGTGTTCTATCAGACCACCATGGTTTAAAGTTAGATTTCAACAACAACAAAAACTACAGAAAACCTACAATCTCATGGAAACTGAATAATGCTCAACTGAATCACCAATGGGTTAAGGAAGAAATAAAGAAAGAAATTAAAGACTTCCTAGAGATCAATGAAAATGAAGACACCACATACCCAAACTTATGGGACACTATGAAAACAGTGCTAAGAGGGAAATTCATAGCACTAAATGCCCACATAAAGAAGTTGGAGAAATCCCACACTAGTGACTTAACAGCAAAACTGAAAGCTCTAGAACCAGAAGAAGCAAAGTCTCCCAGGAAGAATAGACGCCAGGAAATTATCAAAGTGAGAGGTGAAATTAATAAATTAGAAACTAAGAGAATAATACAAAAAATTAATGAAACAAAGAGTTGGTTCTTTGAGAAAATCAACAAGATAGACAAGCCCTTATCCAAACTAACCAAAAGACACACAGAGAGAGAATCCAAATCAACACAATCAGAAATGAAAAGGGGGACATAACAACAGACATTGAGGAAATCCAGAGAATTATAAGGTCATATTTCAAAAACCTCTACTCCACAAAACTGGAAAACCTAAAAGAAATGGACATTTTTCTGGATAGGTACCACATACCTAAGTTAAATCAAGACCAGATAAACTATTTAAATAGTCCAATAACCCCTAAGGAAATAGAAACAGTCATTAAAAGTCTCCCAACCAAAAAAAGTCCAGGACCAGATGGTTTTAGCGCAGAATTTTACCAGATCTTCAAAGAAGAGTTAATACCAATACTCGCTAAATTGTTCCACATAATAGAAACAGAAGGAACATTACCAAACTCCTTCTATGAGGCTACAATTACCCTGATTCCTAAACCAAACAAGGATGCAACAAAGAAAGAGAACTACAGACTGATCTCCCTCATGAACATTGATGCAAAAATACTCAATAAAATACTGGCAAACAGACTCCAAGAACACATCAGAACAATTATCCACCATGATCAAGTAGGCTTCATCCCAGGGATGCAAGGGTGGTTCAACATACGAAAGTCGATCAATGTAATACACCATATAAACAAACTCAAAGAAAAAAACCACATGATCATCTCACTAGATGCAGAAAAGGCATTTGACAAAATCCAACACCCCTTCATGATAAAAGTCTTGGAGCAATCATGAATACAGGGAACATACCTAAACATAATAAAGGCAATTTACAGCAAGCCAACAGCCAACATCAAATTAAATGGTGAGAAACTCAAAGCAATTCCACTAAAATCAGGAATGAGGCAAGGCTGGCTACTCTCCCCATACCTATTCAATATTGTACTTGAAGTTCTAGCCAGAGCAATAAGACAACATAAGGAGATTAAGGGGATTCAAATTGGAAAGGAAGAAGTCAAGCTTTCCCTATTTGCAGATGACATGATAGTATACTTGAGTGACCCCAAAGATTCCACCCAGGAATTGATAAAGCTTATAAACACCTTCAGCAACATAGCAGGATACAAGATCAACTCAAAAAAATCAGTAGCCCTCCTATATACAATGGACAAAGAAGCTGAGAAGGCAATTAGAGATACAACACCCTTTACAATAACCAAAAATGACATAAAATACCTTGGGGTAACACTAACCAAGCAAGTGAAGGACCTATATGACAAAAACTTTAAGTCCCTGAAAAAAGAAATTGAAGAAGATGTCAGAAAATGGAAAGATCTCCCATGCTCATGGATAGGCAGGGTTAACATAGTAAAAATGGCAATGTTACCAAAAGCAATTTACAGATTCAATGCAATCCCCATCAAAATACCAACACAATTCTTCACAGACCTGGAAAGAATAATACTCAACTTCATATGGAAAAACAAAAAACCCAGGATAGCTAAAAGAAACCTGTACAATAAAACAACTTCTGGAGGCATCATGATCCCTGACTTCAAGCTCTACTATAGAGCTACAGTAATAAAAACAGCTTGGTATATACATAAAAACCGACATGTGGACCAATGGAATCGAATTGAAGATCCTGACATTAACCCACACACCTATGGACATATAATTTTTGACAAAGAAGCCAAAAGTGTACAATGGAAAAAAGAAAGCATCTTCAACAAATGGTGCTGGCATAACTGGATATCAACATGTAGAAGGCTGCAAATAGATCCATATCTGTCACCGTGCACAAAACTTAAGTCCAAGTGGATCAAAGACCTCAACATAAATCCAGCTACTCTGAACCTGCTAGAAGAGAAAGTAGGAAATAGTCTTGAACGTATTGGCATAGGAGATCACTTCCTAAATGTAACACCAGTAGCACAGACACTGAGACAAACAATCAATCAATGGGACCTCTTGAAACTGAGAAGCTTTTGTAGAACAAAGGATATGGTCAACAAGGCAAAGCGACAGCCTACAGAATGGGAAAAGATCTTCACCAACCCCACATGTGACAGAGGACTGATATCCAGAATATATAAGGAACTCAAGAAATTAGACATCAAAAGGACCAACAGTCCAATTGAGAAATGGGCTTTAGAATTAAACAGAGAATTCTCAACAGAGGAAACCCAAATGGCTGAAAGACATTTAAGGAATTGCTCAACATCCCTAATCATCAGGGAAATGCAAATCAAAACAACTCTGAGATACCACCTTACGCCTGTCAGAGTGGCTAAGATCAAAAACACTGAAGACACTTTATGCTGGAGAGGATGTGGAACTAGGGGAACTCTCCTCCACTGCTGGTGGGAATGCAAGCTTGTACAACCACTTTGGAAATCAATATGGCGCTTTCTTAGAAAATTGGGAATCAATCTCCCCCAAGATACAGCTATACCACTCCTGGGCATATACCTAAGAAATGCTCAATCATACCACAAGAGCACTTGCTCAGCTATGTTCATATCAGCATTGTTTGTAATAGCCAAAACCTGGAAACAACCTAGATGCCCTTCAACTGAAGAATGGATAAATAAATTGTGGCCCATATACACAATGGAATACTACTCAGCAGAGAAAAACAATGACATCATATGGTTTGCAGGCAAATGGATGGATCTAGAAAAAATCATCCTGAGTGAGGTAACCCAGACTCAGAAAGACAAATATGGTATGTACTCACTCATAGGAAGATGCTAGATGTGGAACAAGGATGACTGGACTGCTACTCACATCACCAGTGAGGCTACCTGGAAAACGGGACCCCAAAAAAAGACACGGAGAAATGGACAAGATCTACATGAACAGCCTGGTCATGAGTGGGAACAATGAAGGGCGACGGTCGAGGGAAAGAGAGTGGGAGATCCTAGCTGGATCAAGAAAAGAGAGGGAGAACAAGGAATAGGAAACCATGGTAAATGAAGACCATATGAGAAGGTGAGAAGGGGAGGAAGCAGAGAGCTAGGGAGGCCCACGGAGATCCACAAAGATACCCCCGCAAAAGACTGCTGGCAATGGTCGAGAGACAGCAGGAACTGACCTACTCTGGTGATGGGATGGCCAGACACCCTGATAGTTGTGCTAGAAACCCCATCCAAGGACTGAGGAATCTGAATGCAGACATCCACGGCTGGGCCCCTGGTGGAGCACTGGGAGTCTAATTAGTGAGAAAGAAGAGGGTTTATATGAGCGAGAATTGTTGAAGCCAAGGTTGGATAAAGCACCGGGACAAATAACCAAATGAATGGAAGCACAGGATCTATGAACCAAAGGCTGAGGGGCCCCCAACTGGATCAGGCCCCCTGAATGCGTGAGACAGTCATTTGGCTTGATCTGTTTGGGAGGCAGCTGTGCATTGGTGCCGGGTCCTGGGCTCGTTGCATGAGTTGGCTGTTTGAATCCTGGGACTTATGCAGGGACACTTGGCTCGGTCTGGGAGGGGGGGAATGGACCTGCCTGGACTGAGTCTACCAGGTCGACCCCGGTCCTTGGGGGAGACCTTGATCTGGAGGAGGTGGGAATGGGGGGGTGGGCTGGGGGGAGGGGGGTGAGAGGGGGAGAACAGGAGAATCTGTGGCTATTAAGTTGAACTGAATGGTGTTGTAAAATAATAATAATAATAAAAAAAGAGTTATTTCAGAGTGTTTTTTATTTCCTCTTGTTTGGAAAATTAACTTCTCTTTTTACTTCAATCTGTATGTAGCTTTGCCTTTGAAGTGTGAATCCAATTTATATGTGGAAAAAGTCAAGGTTTTTTTTTTAATCCAACTTTCAACTTTGTGTCTGCTAATTAGAGAGTTAAAAATATTAACATTTAAAATTATGATCAAGTTATGTCTACTAATTTTTATAATATTAGCAATATTTTTGTTACTTGGAATATTGTTTTCTCCCCTCTTATATCGATCAGGGGTCAGCTTCTTTTTTACTTGATGGAAATCATGAATGGATTTTTTTTAGTTTCCTTTTTTATCTATTCCACCTAAGAATTATTTCTACCCAGTGTAATATAGACAATCTTTCTTTTTCCTTTATATTTATGATTATTTAATTATATACTGAAGTGCAGGCTTGATTATCCTATATTGCTTTAGCTCATATTTGTTGATAAATTGTGTGATCTTTTCATAAATTAGATAAAACTCATGGGTATAGCAGTCTTGGTTGGCTATTTTTCACTTTAGTTCTTGAAATATATAATTCCATGCTTTTCTGGTTAATTGGGCTTTGGTTGAAAAGTTTCTTTTATTTTGATACATTTGCCTTAGCAAGTTATGTAACATTTTTTCTTACACTTATTGTTTCTTTTTTGTACATTTGGCATATCATCTACAATGTACCACGAACAGGTTCTTCTATGATCACATATATTTATGGTTCTAGGTGTCTCTAGATGTTCATTTACCTCTTTTTTTTTTTTTTTTTGGGTTTTTCGAGACAGGGTTTCTCTTGTGTGGCTTTGCACCTTTCCTGGAACTCACTTGGTAGCCCAGGCGGGCCTCGAACTCACAGAGATCCACCTGGCTCTGCCTCCCAAGTGCTGGGATTAAAGGCATGTGCCACCACCACCCGGCTCATTTACCTCTTTAGATGGAAATAATTTGCTATAATTTAATTGAATATACCTTTTTGATCCCTCGGGTTTTAGCTCAACTATTTTGCTACCCCATGACCTCTTAGATTAGGTCTTGGGTTCATTCCTAGTTAATCATTATTGGTTTTGTTTATTTGTGTTTAATTGTTGATGTTATTGTTTTTCAATTTGTTTGTATTGATTTATTTGTGTTGTTTTCAGTGCTGATATTTGAAGGCAAGTTTTCCAGATTCAGTGCAGCATTCTAACTATAAGCTGCCTAAGAAGTTGTGTTATATATGTGTGTGTGTGTGTGTGTGTGTGTGTGTGTGTGTGTGTGTGTGTGTGTGTGTATGTATGTATGTGTATATATATATAAATCCAACTAAAATATTACATGGACAGTAATCTTTGAACATCATTATTGAAATAGTATATGTTACTCTCTCCTTGTTTCTTCTCATGCTCTGAAGGACTATTTCACTACTCTGATATTACCATGTTGCAAAATAAAAGTTCTACATAATGTATAAAAACAGATTTTTTCCTGCAAATTTAGAACTCAGCATAGAAAATATAACTTCTGTTCATTTTCAATTTATGACTCAAAATAAAAATTATGAATTCTAAACACTTGACACAAAAGCACAGTTATTGTCGTAAATTACCTTATTTTAACTACCTGAGAAAAGAGACAGTAGCAAGTAAATTATAATAGTCAAAGAGAATTGCAGAGAGAAACAGAATTAGAAACAAATCTATGACATTAATCTTGAATCCAATTAAAATCTAACAATTCACCTCTTGAATAACATGAATTTACTGTCCAGTCAAATGTCAAATAAAGCTTTGTCTCACTGCTTTTATCTTTCCTGGCCTTTCTCCTGTATCTTTGAAAGACTTCCTACTTAATAGGACCGAAAAGAACTATTTGGATATCTGCTATTGCTCATGTTAATAAAGTTATGTTATAGACATACACAAATACACACCCACAAGCAAATCCTCAGGCACACATGCACACAGAATACACATGAACAGTCCATACATGCATAATGCACACATGCATGTACACACAACACACATATATGATCACATACACGTACATGCATGCACACACACACTCTGGAACACAGTCACACACAACACATATATAGATACACACCTGTATGCACACACTCTGGCACACATGCACACACAACACACATACACATGAACAATGCATACATGCACAGTTCATACTTGTACACACTTCACACTGACATGATCATATATACATGCATGCATGAACACACACATGCTTACACACACACACACACACACCTTCAGTGGCAGCAGAGCAGGAAGACAGACTTTGAAGGAAACTTGCTCCTAGGCTTGCATGATGTCAGGATAATCACATAGTATTTAAGTATAAAAAGAATCCTTCTGAATGATGAATACCATGTAGTATTGTGATCTTGATTGAACCTTAACATTAAAGACAACAAATTATTTCCTAAACATTCTCAGTCCTGGTTGAGCAGGATTTTAAATATGACTTTAGCTAACAATTTTGTATAAAATGCTTTAATATCCACTTATTGTAAAATAAATGAATATATATGGCACCAAGTAAATCAATTTTTTTTAGGAATTGGGGTAAATAACAACTTGACTTATATAAACTACATTATTGGGTAACAGAGATGAAACTACAACAACCTTTCCTGAGGATCTCTGACCTGTCTGGAGAGAAGAAAACAAGGGCCTGCCTGGTGCCTTGAAGTTCTCAGTGGTGAGGGACTATTATGTTGAGGATATATTTGGTAGAGTACAGAAAAATGAGAGAGACAGATGGTTAGTGTCCTGTGGAAAGAGGAGGTCAAGGTGACTAGTAGTGGGCTATGGTGGGTTGTCTGTTTGCCATGTGGGGCCATGGTGATGTCTAGGCCTGTGCTGCTGCTAAGAGCCATGTGTGGCCCTGTGGCTCTGCTTTAGCCATGGTCTGGATAGATGACTACGGCTCCTGTTATCACAGAAGGCCAAGAAAGTAGGGCTGCATAGAGTGGGTCCGACCCCTCATGGACTGCAGCACTAGGCAGAACTATTTCTGCCCTTTACCAGCTGCAACACTCAAGAGAGTATATCCTGCCTCTCACCTTCGCAGTAAGACAGAGTTGACCTTATGGTAAAAGCAGGGGAGAGCTGGCCCTGGGGACATGAGAGTGGGAAGACTGGTCCCACCCATATGGTGGCATAGGCACAGGAAAGATGTCATTGGTTCCTTGCACCTCACCACCCAAGACAGGCTCCTAACCATCTACATGCCTAGGGAGAGTGGATCCTGTACTTTGCCTGGGCAGCTGAGTGGAGCTGACCATATTTATAGGGACTTGGGAGATCTGTCACTGCCCTTCATCTGCCATGAGGTGGCAAGAGAGGGAGAGATGCCCTGCTCCTCTGTTTCACCACCCCTCATTGCCTGTTGCAGGTGGGGGATCTGCCCTTGAGGTCATGAGAACTGGAGTGCTGGCCTGGCACCTCACTGGCTGCAGAACTCAGGAGAGCAGGCCCAGCATCTTGCCTGGGCAGTACAGCAGAACTGACCCTACTGCTTAGGGCACAGGTGAACCTCCTCTGAGGTCATGAGAGGGAGAGCTGGCCCCACACCACTCGTCTGCCATCGGGTGGTAAGGGTGAGAAAAAGATGCCCTCCTCCTGTTTGTGAATCACTACATGAGTCAGGCGTGAGGGCTGACCTTGCCTCTAAACAGGTGCAGCACTCCAGAGAGTGGGCACTGCACCTCACCTGTGCAACACAGTATAGCTGATCCTGTTGGCAGGGGAACAGGTGAGACAACCCTGAAGACATTAAGGGACTCCACTCCCTCATCTGCCATATGGTGGTGTGGGTGAAGGAAAGAAGCCTCGTTCCCCCTTGAAGACTGTCTGTTGTAGAAGATTGGGAGGGCTAGCCCTGAGGTCACAAGAGCGAGAATGCTTGCCCTACCTCTCACCAGCTACAACACTCAGTAGAGTGACTCCTGTAACTTGCCTTGGTAACACAGTAGAGCAGGCTGTGGTGTGGTAGGTATGAGTGATCCTGCTCTGAGGGTGTGACAGCAGGCAAAATGGCCTGCAACTTGCTGCTTACTGCAAAAGCTCAGTTAGCTGCAGAGGTGATGGTGAACTTACCCTCGTGATAAAGATAAAGGAGAGCTGCTAGGCTGACTAACACAGCAATTACTCAGGCCCAGAAGCAGGGCTATGAGATGGTCCATCCCAATATTCACCCCCATAATATCCTGGAGTACATGAAGGGGCTGGTCCTGCAGAAGCAAAGCTGGAGGATCTCCAAGACACAGGACAATAACAGCATACCTCAGAGGAGTTCCTGTGAGGATCTAGTATCAATAATGTAGCAGAAACCAAGTGCCTTGAAGGACATCAATAACTAATTGCAATGAACACTTGCACATAAAGATGTACTAAAGGGTATATTGTGTGACTCTTTTTGTGATATTACAGCTTCCACGATGAGATTTTTCTTTCCTTTTTCTTTAAATTTTTCTGTTAAATTTTATTTTGTTTTATATTGGGGGAGGTTGAAATGACAGAGGGAAGATGTGAAGGGATGGGGAGATGAGTGGGATAGAGATGCATGATGTAAAAATCCACAAAGAATCAATAAAAAGTTAAATTGGGGAAACAAAACAAAAAACAAAAGCAAACAGTAACAAAAATCTGACTGTATGAAGATCATATAGGCTGTTAAAGAGAAAATGAACAAATCCATTGAAGAAGCCCAGGAAAACACAACAATGAAGAAATGAACAAATCTATTAAAGAAAAAAAGAAAATCAGAAGCAGTGCAAGGAAATGAATACTATTCAAGATCTAAAAAAAAGTAGAAGTAACAGAATTTATAAAAAACAAAAAACAAACAACAACAAAAACAGAAACTAGAGTTAATAACAGAAATGAAAAATCTGAAATTAAATAGAAACTAAAAAGGCAAGATCCACCAAAAGAATAAATGATGCAAGAGTAAATCTCAGGCATTGACTATTTTATAGAAGTAATGACTACATCACTCTACCTAACATCTAAAAAAATTATCTAAATTTAAGTTAAATCTAAATTTAAGTTAAATCTAAATTAAAATCAGGAATTCTAAAAATTTCCTGACACAAAATATCCATGAATTTTGGGACACTATGAAAAGATCAAATCTAAGAATAATTGAAACAGAGTAAGGAGAAGCAAATAAGCTTATAGGCCAAGATAGTATTTTCTTTTATTTTCCATTTTTTTAATTAAGAAATTTTCTACTCAATCTACATACCACCCACAAATCCCACCTCCTCCCTCCTCCCACCTCCCAGTCCTCCTTCCCAAGCCACCCCACATCCCCCAAATCAAGGACTCCCATGGGGAATCAGCAGAGCATGGCACACTGAGCCTAGGCAGGTCCAAGCCCCTTCCCACTGCACCAAGGCTGTGCCAGGCATCACACCACAGGCACTGGATTCCCAAATGCCTGCCTATGCACCAGGGACAGATCTCGATCCTCCTATCTGGGTGCCCTCCAGATAGTTCGAGACAAACAACCATATTCCATATGCAGAGGGGCCTAGTCCAGTCCCATTGGGGCTCCACAGACACTAATCTACAGTTCATGGGCTTCCACTAGTGTGGCCAGTCATCTCTGCATGGCTTCCCGTCCTGATCTCGATGTCCCACGCCTGCAGAATTCCTCCTCTGTCTCATTGATTGGATTCCTGGAATTCCTCCTGGTGCCTAGCCATGGATCTCTGCATCTGCCTCCCTCAGTCACCGGACAAATGCTCTGTGATGACAGGGTATTCGCTAGACTGGTCACCAGAGTAGACCAGTGCAGGTACCCTCTGGACCACTGCCAACAGTCCAAGGTGGGGTCTCACTCATAAGGAGATACTAGATGTGAGGGAAGGGATGGTCAGACTGCAACTCACAGCTCCAGAGAGACTATCTAAAAGGGAAAGACCCTAGGAGGGACACCAGGATGACCCAGTGAAGGAGAAGTGGATGAGATCTACATTAGCGAACTGGGTGTGAAGGAGTGGCAGAGGGCAAGGAGTGGGGGATGAGAACATAGGGAAATGGGAGGGTTGAGCTGGAACAGGGACAGAGTGGAAGGGCAGAGAGGGAGATACCATGATAGATGAGGGCATCATGGGAATAGGAAGAGGCAGGGGGCTGAGGAGGCTCTCAGGAATCCACAAGGATGACCCCAGATAATATTTTCAACAAAATCATAAAATAAAGTTTTCCTAGTTGTACTCTCAAAAGTGACTCTAAAATCCAGAAGGGTCTAAACAGATTGCTACAGACTCTAATTAGAGACCACAGATGCCAGCCCAGAATATTATAATCAGCACCATAGGTAAAGAAAATAAGATATTCCATGATAAAATAAAATTAAAGAATTATTTAACTACAAATGCAGACCTACAGAGGATGCTAGAAGGAAAACTACAACCTAAAGAGATTAGCAAAACCAATAAAAACCCAGAAAATAAATAATGCCAGAACAAAAAATTAAAGGAAAAGAAACACACACACACACACACACACACACACACACACACACACACCCTATCACCACCTCAGAAATCACCATCACTACCAATAACATCAAAATAACAGGAATCGATGGTCTCTGATATATCTCAGTATCAATGTTCTCAATTCCCCAATAAAAAGTCTTAAACTAACAAAATAGATGAAAAAAAGAGGATCCATGCTTTTACTGCATATGAGAAACACAGTTCAACAACAAAGATAGACATTACCCCAGGGTAAAAGGCTGGAAAAACATGTTCTATACAAATGGACCTAAAAAAATAGGCTAGTGTAGCCATTTTAGTATCTGACAAGATAGACTTCAAACCAAAATTAATCAGAAGAGATAAGGAAAGATACTACACACTCATCAAAGAAATAATCCACCAAGATTACATTTAAATTCTTAGCATTTATATTCTAAACATAAAGATACCCAAATTTGCTGTGGGATGGTCTGTATGTCAAATTACCCTGATTGGTCAATAAATAAAACACTGACTGGCCAGTGGCTAAGCAGGAAGTATAGGCAGGACTAACAGAGAAGAGAAAAGAAAGAACAGGAAGGTGGAAAGACACTGCCAGCCACTGCCATGACAAGCAGCATGTAAAGATGCCGGTAAGCCACGAGCCACGTGGCAAGGTATAGATTTATGGAAATGGATTAATTTAAGCTATAAGAATAGTTAGCAAGAAGCCTGCCACAGCCATACAGTTTGTAAGCAATATAAGTCTCTGTGTTTACTTGGTTGGGTCTGAGGGGCTGTGGGACTGGCGGGTGACAAAAATTTGTCCTGACTGTGGGCAAGGCAGGAAAACTCTAGTTACACAAGTTGTTGTTTTTTTTCAGCAGAAACACCACTATCGTTGAAACCACTCATGTACTGACCCTAATACATGAATAGTGGGAGAATTCAATACCACACTGTTACCAACAGACAGGTCATCTAGAAAAAATTAAACTAGGAAATGTGGGAGCTAACAGACCTTAATAATTCAATAGTTCTCACAGATATTTACAGAACATTTGACCTAAACAGAAAAGAATGTATCTTCTTCTTAGAATCTTATGGAATTTTCTCCAAAATTGATCAATTCTTGAAAACAATGCAAGTTTAAACAGATACAAGAAATTTGAAATAAATCCTTGAAACCTTCCATACCACCAATGATTAAAGATGGATCTCAGCAACTGTAGAAACAATGGAAAGCCTACAAATTGGTGGAAACTGAACACCTGTCTACTGATGAAAAAAATGTGTCAAGACTCTGGTTGATGGTACATACACCTTTAATTCCAGCACTTACAAGGCAGAGACACAAGGATCTCTGAGATTGAAGCCAGTCTGGTATACATAGTGATTTCAAGAGAGCCAGGACTAGCCAGATATACCCTGTATCAAAAAAGGATAGAGAAAGAAATAAAGAAATTAAATACAATCTATAATTGAATGAAAATGAATATACATACCTAAACATATGGGATACAATGAAAGCAGTTCCAATAGACTTGTTTATAACACTAAGTTTCTATATAATAAAACTGGAGACATCTCACAGCAGTTACTTATGAGCACATCTGAAAGCTCTACAACAAAAAGAAGAAATCACCCCCTAATGAGTAAATGGTAAGAGATAATTAAACGTATGCCTGAAGTCAATAAAATAGAAACAACAACTAAACAATACAAAAAATCAGTCCAACAAGGACTGATTTGAGAAACTAAATAAGATAGACAAACCCTTAAACAAATTAATTAAAAGGCAGAGAGAATATCCAAATGAACAAAATCAGAAATGAAGAGGGCTACATGATGACAGACACTGAGGAAATCTAGAAAATATGAGGACATTCTTTAAAAACTTGTACAGTAACAAATTGGAAAATTGAAAAGAAATGGATAATTTTCTTAATAGATGCCAGTTACCAAACTTATCTCAATATCAGAAAAGCAATTTAAGCAGACACATAACCCCTAATGACATAGAAACAGAAAGTCTATGAGATTTTCAAAGAATAGTTAACACCAATATTCCTCAAATTATTTCATAAAATAGAAACAAAAGAAACATTGCTGTGTTACCTTCATACTCAAACCACATAAGACCAATCAAAGAGAGAATTACAAAATAATTTCTCTTATGAACAAATGGAAAAATAATAAAATACTTATAAACTGAGTCCAAGAACATATAAAAAGAGTCTTCTGCATGATCAAGTAAGCTTAGTTTTAGAAACACAGATATTTCAATATACTAAAAATCAGTCAATGTAATTCAAAGTAATGTAATTCACTATATTAAAAAAATTGAAAGATAAATTCCATATTGTCATCTATGTGATGGGGAAAAGGCATTTGGTAAAATCTAATACCCCTTCATGACAAAATTTCTTAAGAGACTGGGATACAAGGGACATAGCTCAACATATAAAGGCAGTTTACACTAAGATGATAGGCAATATCAACCAAAATGGAGGGGAAACTCAAAACAACTCCTCTAAAATCAGGAACACTTTCTCTATACCTATTCAATATAGTACTTGAAGTCTTAGCTAGAGCATTGAAAAAACTGAAGGAGACCAAGTGGATTCAAGCTGGAAAGGAAGAAGTCAAAGAACTTTTATTTTTAGAAGACATGATAGTATAAATTGTTCTCTGAGATTAGTTCACACTGCCATTACCAGACTGAAAATAAAGTTGAATCAGAAGACAGAGTTTATTATGGCCAGAACAAACCATAGATCTTTTGTTCAACCCAAATTAGGACAGAGGGAAACAGAAAGAATAGGGAGGAGCTTAGAAAGATTTGTTGGTTTTTTTGATCTGGGAAGGTGGAGAGGCAGGGTCAGCTGATCATATCTCCATCACTCTGTGGATCTATCATGTTTCCACCCCAATATCTGACTCTGTAGTTTTTATTGATAAAAGAATAATTTAGATAAATGCTACAATAAATAAGTGACCCTGAAAATCCCATCAGGGAGCTCCTGCCGCTGATAAATACTTTCAGTAAAGTAGAAAGAAAGACAATTAACTCAAAAAATCAGTAGGTCTCCAATATACATATGACAAATAAATTGAGAAAGAAATCAGAGAAACATCAACTTTCACAATAGCCTCAAATAATACAAAATATTTTGGGATAACTCTAACCAGTAAAGGAAAAACCTGTATGATAACAATGTCAAGTCTTTGAATAAAAAAAGTGAAGAAAAGAGAAATTGAATCAGATGATGGAAGGATCTCCCATGTTAATGGATTGGTGGAATTAACATAGGAAAATCTGAGATTAAATTGGCCATCCTAACAAAAGAAATCTATAGATTCAGTGCAATCTCATTAAAAATTCCAACAGTTTCTTCACAGATCTTTAAAGGATAATTCTCAAATTCATATGAAAGCGTACACCAAAACAAGATACCCAAAACTCTCTAGAAAAAGAAAACAACTCCTTGAAGTCTCAGTACTACTAACCTCACATTATATTATGTAGGTATAATAATTAAAACAGCATGGTTTTGGCATAAAAAGAGACATGTTGATCACTGGACTCTAACTAAAGACCAACACATAAACCCAAACACATAGTGACACCTGATTTTCTATATTTGGAAAAAAGACATACACACACACTGGAAAAATACAGCATCATCAACCTATTGTGCTGGTAAAACTGGATGTTTCCATGTAGAAGAATGTAAATAGATCCATGCCTATCACCCTGCACAAAATGCAACTCCAAATGAATCAAAGATCTCAATGTAAAACCTGATATTTATTCTCGCCAGAATAAACCATTCAGTTTTAATTTGACCCAAATTAGGAAGGAGAGAAACAGGAAAAATAAGGAGGGGCTTAGAAAGATTTATAGAATTTTTCTATCTGGGAAGGTGGAGAGGCAGGATCAACCTGATTTAAAAAAAAAAAGGGGGGGGGAGAAGAAACCTTGAACACATTGGCCCAAGAGAAGACTTTTTGAACCAAACACCCTTAATGCAGGCATAAGGATCAACAATTAATAAATGGGACCTCAGGAAAGTGAAGATCTTTTGCATGCCAAAACACATTGTCATTTGGCCTAGGCAGCAATGTACAGAACAGGAAAAAATTTTGCCAACTCAATGTCTGATAGGGGGCTAATAGAAAAAAAAATATCAATAACCCAAAGTACTTCTTATAAAAATTCAAATAATCAAGTTAAAAAAAAATGTTGTTCAGATCTAAATAGAGTTCTCAATAGAGGAAACTCAAATGGCTGAGACACACTTAAACACTCAAAATCCTTAGTCACCAGGGAAATGCAAATCAAAACTACATTGAAATTCCATCTTAAACATGTCAGAATGACTAAGATAATAAATAGCACATGGGACAGATCATGCTAGCAACAATATAAGTAGCAAGGGGAATACTTTGTCATTGCTGGGGGGAAGACAGACTTGTATAGCCACTATAGAAATCATCAAACTCTTGTGACATTGGAGAAATGAATTTGTGCTAGCCTGGATCTGTGTTCCCAGGACAGGATAACTCATATTTAGGTCTAGAATTAGGTATCTATTATGCCTGTTGAGGGTGGAATAATATATTTGTGTTGACAAGTAGAATCATATTCTACTTATCCTTCTGGTTTGACTTGTTTAATGTCACATAGTTATATAGGAATGAGCCACTCTAGGGTTGCAGGGTGGCACTCACAAGCATACAATCCAGAAGAGAGGATGGTAAATGGAAACACACTTTATTATATTTAAACATTGCACACCACACACATGCACACACACACATCAGTACCCAGCTCATATGTGCACATCTGTTTGTATGCTAGTTAATATATTTTAAGGAAAATTTGTTGTAAAAGTTAATGAGAATTTATGGATATAGTTTCCCATGTTACCAAGAGACAAAATTTCACGTCAAACCCAAAGATCCTCTGGCTCTTATCATCTTTCATACCCCTATTTTGCAATATTTGCTGAGCCTAATTTGTGACAAATGTTTTTAGATCCATTAGGTTTTGTGCTGATTTAGCAAAATAATAGTTGTAGATTCTCCTCCAATAACCATGATTTCACTAGCACAGAGTAGTTAACTAGGATTCCAACATGTCCCCAACATGTTGGCTAAATGTGAGATGAACAAGGATGACAATAATGAACAGGCAATACTGGATGGGGGAAAGACCATGAGGTTTAAACCACACACAATCTACTAGAGAGAGTAAATCTGAGAGCAGGAGAGATGTTCTCCTCAGAAAAGAGCACATCAATTGTTAACCCAGTGTTAAACCACCAGCCATGAAAAAAATACATACAAGTAACATTATATGGACTTAAATGTTTTATTTAGTAATATATATATATATATATATATATATATATATATATATATCACTATTTTATACTATATGTACTTGTAGCTGGAAGTTTTTCTGTGTTCTGACCAGTTCTCAGGTGCTCAGACACAAGTAAACACAGAGAGACTTATATTAATTAAAACTGCTCAGCCATTATATCAGGCCTACCACTGATTAGCTCCTACATTCAAACTCATCCCATTTCTGTTAATCTATATGTTGCCATATGTTTCATGGCTTTGCCTGTGTACCATTACATGCTGCTCCCTATATGGCAGGCTGGCTTCTCCTGACTCACCCTTTCTCTTCCCAGAATTCTCCTTGTCTCCTTATCCTGCCTATACTTTCTGCAGGGGCTACTGGCCAATCCGTGTTTTATTAAACCAATGTACAAAAGCATTATCCCACAATATGCACTATATACAAATAATTATATGCAATATATGTAAAAAAGAGGCCATTAATTTGAAGAAAACTATGGAAGGGAGGCATGTAATTAAAATACAATTTCAAAAATAAAAAGACAATGAGAAATCTTTAGAACTTTATTTGAAGGCATGTTTTATTTTAACACATATTTCAAGATGATAATTGTTTCTTATCTGCTTCCATATAGTGCTTTATCTAAAGAGTTTAGCTCTACAATGTCACTTCACTGACCTGTTCCATGAAGGAGGTAACAATCCTTTAGGCATAGAAAGCAAAGCAAAAGGGGTATTTCTTTCTGTATGGTTAATGCTGCCTTTGTATAAATTACATATCCATGTATATTTTCTCAATGTTTGTAGACTTTGAAAAAATTCAAATTCTTTTAGTGTGTTTCACATTCAAACACTGTGTGAAATATCAGAAAGAGCAGTGCCTAAAGAGGTATAGGACAGTGCTTCTCTTTTAATAACTCTGAAACTTCATTAAGCCTCCTCTTCATATACTGATGAACAAAGGAATATATAAGGAAGTCCTTTGAGAAGTAAATCTCACATGTTTAACACTCAAACCAAAGTCCCTCAGCGTGGGAATCAGAGCTAGTTACAGTTACTTTGTGGTTAATCAGTGTTGGAAAATATCCATTGTTTAGTGGGCAGAGTATGATGAAAGAAGACAAAAGTCTCTGAGATCCTGCAGTTCTAAAATGAAGTTCCAAGAAAATTTTCTGTCAATATCTACAGAGTCCCCATAGGTCACTCATCAGAAAATTATATCTTATATTATCATACTAAATTTAGTAAAATGTTTATTTGGTCTTTAATTCCTTTTATTGATTGTTCCTAATTTTTTCTTCAGTGTTGGAAAATATACTCACAAATGCAAGCATTGAAAAAGAAAATTCATTTCCACTAAGCTCTATACTATCACATCACTACTGAAAACAGGAGAGAAATTTACCCTTTTATGGGCTGAAAGGAGTGTAGATTATTTTGGGTCATTTTTTTTTAAGAGAATCAATGTCTTACTGTGTAGCATAGGCTTAACCAGAAACTCAAAATCCTTCTGCCTCAGCTTGGTCGATTGGTGGATTTTAGGTTTATACTACTATGCCCAGCTTTGCTACACATTTCTTATAAAAGAGATAACTACATAGCAGGCAAATAAGTGATGTTTCTGTTATTTTCACATGTTATAAAACATGGAAAATGTAAGGTCTCACACAAATGATAACATTTTATTTTATCACATGATAGCTGCACACATATTTTCATGCAAATCATTCCAATAAAACCATAGCTTAATAAATGAATAATTTGTGATTTATGTAATGAATTTAACTAAGTTCTTAGAAAAGAGAAGTCAGCCGGGCGTTGCCACAGAAAAGCAGAGGGAGAACAGAGGAAAGAAGTGAGGGGGAATACAAATAAAAACATAGAATATTGACATGCTTGCACAAAAATGTCAAAAAGAAAAAAAAATTGCCACCAATATTTAGTGTTTACCCTCTTCCAATGCATTTTACCACGGTCATCTTAAATCTATTTCTTATGCTCCATCACCATAGTAACAGGTAACTTGTTTCTTCATATAATGAAGCTATACCTATAAAGTCTCACCAACATGTAAAACTCAAAGAGAAGCTAAAGAAGGATGATGCCAAACAACATGACAAAAACTACATGATGAAAATCCTATAAGTCTACATTCCCACACAAAGTACTATAGGCAACTTGGTAAGCTGGGAGTGGGAGAGGCTGTCTTCCCTGGGGAATATCACAATGGTCCGCCATGAAAATACACATATGAGTAATATTACATGGATGACACAGGTAATGTTTAGGAATATATATGTTATGTTATATTGTTTATTATTTTTTGCATCTATACATGTATGTATGTATAGACCTATATTATTTGTGTGTATTTGTGCATGCAATAATAAATGATAAAAAAAGAGGCCACTGTAACAGAAAGTTTTTCTGTGTTCCTACATAGTGGCCCTGCAATCCCACAGTCATTCAGTCCCAAGTAAACATACAGAGGTTTATATTAATAAAAACTGCTCAGCCATTAGCTCAGGCCTACCACTGACTTGCTCTTACACTTAAACTCAGCCAATTTCTGTTAATCTATATGTTGTCATATATTCTGTGGCTTTACCTTTGTGCTATTAAATGCTGCTCCCTGGATGGTAGGCTGGCATCTCCTGACTCAGCCTTCTTCTTTCCATACTTCTCCTTGTCTGTTTATGCCACCTATACTTCCTGCCTGGCTACTGGCCAATCAGTTTTTTATTTATCAACCAATCAGAGCAATACATTCACAGCATACTGAACATCCCACAGGACCTCTCCTTTTCTGTCTTATCAAAAAGGAAGGGTTTAACTTTAACATAATAAAATTACATATAATAAAACAGTTATCAAGCAAGAATTATAGTTACAATATCTAGTCTATTTATATTTGGCAAATTCATAGAAAATATTCTATATAATTATCTTATATTTGTGAGTCTAAGTTTTCATATATAACTTATTTTTTACCATAACTAAGGAAAATTATAACTAGTCTTCAACTACATCAAAGAACTCAGAAGGATATAATGTTACCTAAGTAAACAGGAAGAGCATTGTAAGCAACTTCCAAAACTCTGGAAATGACAGATACAGCTGGTTACCTGGACAGTCACCCAAAGTTCATCTGCAGCATTGGAGCATCCATCTTTAGCCTAAAGGCCTACAGTCTCCTGGTTACTTCTTCCTGTGTCCTTTAGAATGTCTGGCAGTTTCTTCCATGAAGCAGAAACCTGAAGGACTATTTTTGCCTTATTTTGGCAAATTCAGTGGTCATTTTTCATGGGTCCTGCATGTCCAGTCAATACAACATTTTGTCAATCAGTCCAGGCAAGAACAGTTTCTTGCCCAAATGACTATTTTTTTGCCAAGAAGAAGATATACTCTATATGGAGTGTCTTCAATGCCCATCTTCCTCTCTGAAATAAATAGGTCCTGCCAGGATCAGACATGTCTCACTGTCCAGAAAATCTAAATTTTTAAAACATTTTAATATTTTATTAATGCCATATTCTTGAGGTCTTTGAAGTGTTTGAAGATTACATAACTAATTGAATGATATCTATGTATAACTAGAAAACGTAACATGACTATAAGTTTGACTATCATAGAAGACTAATTATGAATCTGTATTTCTTAATTATCTTTTATACTTTAAATGAGTTACATAAACATAACACTTTAAACAAGAGTATATATATTATCATAAAATCAACTTTAAATTTGTTTTAAGAAACTAAAATCTATACCAATGTAAAACATTTTAAACAAGTTTCTCATTAAAAGTAGGTTCAACAATCCATCCTATTATCCTATTGTATCTATATCCTATATTTCCGTATTGTATCCTCTTCTTTCTTCAAGAAAGATGTTAACTATGACCAATAACAATTTGTAACCAACAACCTAAACAAAGACAAACATCCATAATCCATTTTTTTGGGAATGTGTGCGTAGTTTTTTAGGCAACTTCCTGCTAATAAAGGGCATCATATTCTCATGGGGACACAAAGAAAAATTTAAGATTATAGTCACGTCCTGACTGAAGTAGTCTGTGAGGCTGTATTCTCTGAGCCAGTTGTCTTGAAACTGTTCTGGATGTTGGATCATCTGGGCCATGGTGTCATAAGAGACCTTCCAGGGGGTCTTGGCTGGTCAAACCTGATGTATCTTAATCTGGAACAAATCCATAGCTTCTTGCTTCCTATGGAAACAAAAGCAGAACCTCCTCTCCAAAGCAACATACCCTTAGATCCAAACTTTGAAGTCAAGATACTGTTAAAATATACATATTTGTTTACCCAAGCAGCCATTACAATCAAATGTCTTTCTGCAGTTAAAAATATCAAAGACAACACAATTCAGATTCTCTGTGTAATATTCATCTTTATGTGGCTTGTTTTTTATATTACTTTTACTTTCTCTTTAAAGACTTCATTTTTTAAAACTATTTCTTTATATAACTGTGTATAGTTATTTTCTTCTCTCTTCTAAGCCTACATACATTTTAATACACACTGTAAACTGTTTAGGGTTTTACTCATCTGAATCTATCTTGTTGTGAATCTTTGCTTTAAACTGTAGCATTCTCCACCCACCTCAACTTCCCAACATGGCAGAACTACATTTACTGCCAGTTTTGGAGGAACTATGCTCACCTCTGGACTCTTTGGTTTTATGCCTCTATCAATGCAGCCTGTAGCCCAGAAACCTGGTTTTGTTTGTTTGATTGTTTGTTTGGTTTGTTTTTTGTCTGTATTAGTAAAGGCTAAATCCACCATGAAGAGTAATGTGTGGCTTGGAGACGCCTCATTCCTGCAGTGCTACAGGTCAAGGCTGCACACCAGGAATCTGCCAGAGTAGCTCAAGCCCGCGTGTTGAAGCATCTTGCCGCTCACATGAGACATAAAGCACAAACCTGATTTTGGCTCTTTTTAGAATCGGTTATTAAGTATTCTCACGTTTTATGCACAAACTTGAGCCATTGTGTGCCATTTGTAGCTGAAGTTTTCTCCAGTCCTGCCCAGCCCCACAGACCCTGCAGCCACTTATAAAATAATCATTCAGAAGTTTATATTAATTGAAACTGCTTAGCCATTAGCTCAGGCCTGCCACTGACTAGCTCTTACATTTTAACTCAGCCCATTTCTGTTAATTTATATGTTGCTACATATTTTGTGGCTTTACCTGTGGCTATTACATGCTGCTCCCTGGATAGCAGGATGGCATCTCCTTACTCAGCCTTCTTCTTCCCAGAATTCTCCTTGTCTGTTTATCCCCCCTATACTTCCAGTCTGGCTACTGGCTAATCATTTTTTTTTTTATTTATCAACCAATCAGAACAACACAGTTGCAGCATATAGAACATCCCACAGCAGTCCATGAATTTTAAGGGTAGCAGACAAGAGTATTTAGAAGGATTCAGAAGGAGAAAAGGAAAGAGTGAAACATTTTAATTAAAATATAATATTAAAAATAAATAAACAAAAAAGAAATAAGGAGATACATATATGGTGAAAGAATGAATATTCATCAACAGTGTGTGAGCTTGATGATAAAATTTTCAAATAAAACCACTTTACAGTCTAAAAAGTAGCCTCAAAGAAGAGGACAGCAGTTCTCTGGGGACAGTGGTGTCTCTGTTCTCTGTGTGTGAATAGCTTAAAAGATACAAGGGCTATATCTTTGAGATTCTCTTGTTCTCCATATGATTTCTTCTCTTTTGAAGGTTTGAATGGTATGAGTTATGGTTGTTTGTAATAATAAGAGAGAAAGGTGGCCACTTTCCATTTTTATTTATTATCACTCTTGTCTCCAGAGTAACCTACTACAGCAGCATCTACAGAAACATCTACTGTACAAGAAAAAGTTTATGGTGGAGAAAGACAAACTGACATATTGCTTTCACAATAACTTGTCTGATCACTGAGCAAGGAAATCACTATGACTCTGCAGAGACATTCCTACCTCAACCTCCTGAACCAAGGACTGGATAAAAACATACAGAACCTGCCACATGCAGTGCTGAAATATCTATCGCCAGTGTAGTCTGTTCCTTGATGAAACTAACAGTTTTAGAAGAAATCACAAGAAAGATTGCATTGAAAAAAAAAAAACAACATTAAGAGCAACACAATATGCCTTCCCTTTAACACTGCTTTTTGAAGGAAAGGTAAAAGATGTCCTGAACTTCTCCCACAGCATAGTAATTTTGCTATGCTAATTTTGTGCATGGAAATTTTGCTAAAGTTATTTATGAGATCTAGGAGTTTTCTGCTAACACTCAAGCGTTTTTACACGTATAATCATATCTTCCACAAACAAAGACACTTTTTCCTCTTCATTTCTAATCTTTATTACTTTCTTCCTTATTTTTTTACTATTGGCCTAGCAAATATTTCAAATTATATTAAGAATCTGGTGCTCTGGATTTCACATCCATCACTGCTCTAGTTTCTGGCCACCAGAGAAAACTCCTGTTGGCAAGCTTCCCCACAAACACTCCTATTCAACCCTGCAATCTATACTACCTACTCCATATCCCAAGCCCATCCATCCCCTGAGACCCCAGTAGCTCCCTGAGATATAGAATCTTCCAGCTCTGAATGAACCAAGATATGAGTGACTCTCCTCCCATCCAGATTGTTCTACCTCTAGGACCTAGTATCTGGGGCACAAGCTGTGTGCCCATAGCCCCAGCCACTGCTGCCCCAATTGCAGGATAACAGGGGAGACTCCTATGTGCAGGCTTTCCTACCAACAACCCCACCCAACCCTACAATCTACAAGGCCCACTCCATACCCAAAACCACTCCATCCCCCTGTGACCTCAGTGGCTTTCTGACACACAAAATCTACCAGATATAATTAGTCCAAAAGCTATGATTGGAACAAAAGTGGCCCCTTGAGACATAGACATAGCAAGAACATATTGGACCAAGAGCAGCTCCCTCAGATATAAACACCTCTTGCAACTATTGGAGGAAAAGATGGGTAGACACCAGAGCAAAAGTAAATACAACACCATAAAAAGCAATATGGCACCACCAGAAACTAGTGGTTCTACATCAGTGAGACATGAACATCACAATGTAGAAGAATAAAGTGAACTTAAAAATAAATTTTCAAAGATGGCAGAGGTCTTTAAAGAGGAAGTAAAATATCCCCTTAAAGAAATTGAGGAAAAAACAAACAAAATTGGAAGAAGTAAATAAATCCCTTAAAGGAAGTCAGGAAAACTAAGAAAAAGCAGTTAAAAGAGTAAAGGAAACAGTTGAAGACCTGAAAATTAAAATAAAAAAAATGAAGAAGACACAAACCAAGGGAACGCTGGAAATAGAAAATCTGAAAATAAACAAGAACTACAGATGTAAGCATAACCAGCAGAATACAAGAGATGGATGCGAGAATCTCTGGTGTGGAAGACAAAATAGAGGAAATAAATTCATCAAAGAAAACACTAAAGCCAAAACAGTCATAACAAAAAATGTCCAGGAAATCTGGGACACCATGAAAAGGACAAAACTAAGAATAATAGGGAAAGAAGAAAGAGAAGAAAACAAATTCAAAGGCACAAAAAATATATTCAACAAGATCATAGAAGAAAAATCTCCCAACTTAAAGAAGGAAATATCTATGAAGATACAAGAAGCTTATGTAGGAAACCAAATAGACTAGATCCCCGAAAAAAAGTCCCCTTGCCATGTAATGATTAAACTACTAAACATACAACATAAAGAATATTAAGAGAAGCAAAGGCCAAAGGCCAAGTGACTTATAAAGTTAGACCCATCAGAATAACACCTGAATTCTGAATGGAGACTCTGAAAGCAAGAAGGTCCTGGATCTATATAAGGCAGACACTAAGAGACCACAGACACCAGGCAAGACTATTATACCCAGCAAAATTTTCAATCACCATAGATGGAGTGCACAAGACAGTCCAAGACAATATCAGATTTAAACAATTCCTATCCACAAATTCAGCCCTACAGAAGAACTAGAAGAAAAAAAAATCCAACCCAAGGAAGTTAGATGTGCCCATGAATACACAGGCAATCAATAACCCCACAGCAGCAAGTTCTAAAGAAGGGAAAAACACACATATTACCACCACAAGATAACAGTAATTAACAATCACTGGTCATTAATAATCCTAAATATCAATGGACTCAATTAACCTATAAAAAGACACAAGCTAGCAGAATGGATACAAAAATAGAATTCATCCTTCTGCTGCATACAAGAAACACACCTCAACATCAAAGACAGACATTACCTCAGAGTAAAAGACTGGGGAAAGACTTTCCAATCAAATGGACTTAAGAAGCAAGCTGGAGCAGATGTCCCAATATCTAACAAAATAGACTTCAAATTGAAAAATTTCAAAAGAGACTGGGAAGGACATTACACATTCAACACAGGAAAAGTACATCATGATAAAGTCTCAATTCTGAAAATTTATGCAACAAATACAAGGGCACCCACATATGTAAAAAAAATAAAGCTTAAATAACACATCAAAACCAACAAACTATTAGTGGGAACCTTCAACATCCCACTCTCACCAAAGGACAGGTCTGCCAGACAGAAAATTAACAGAAAAATAAGGGAACTAACAGATGTTATGACTCAAATGGATCTAAAGGTACCTACAGAACATTCCACCCTATTGCAAAAGAATATATCTTCTCAGCACCCCATGGAACCTTCTCTAAAACTGACCACATATTCAGTAACAAAGCAAATCTCATCAGACAAAAAAATTGGAATAACTTCCTGTATTTTATCAGACTACCATGGTTTAAAGTTTGGTTTCAATAGCAGCAAAAATTCCAGAAAGCCTACAATTTCATGGAAACTGAATAATACCAAAATGAATCACCAATGGACCAAGGAAGCAATAAAGAAAGAAATTAAAGACTTTCTAGAATTCATTAAAAATTAATTTACAATATGCCCAAACTTATGGGACAATAGGCAGTACCAAGAGGAAAATTCATAGTACTAAATGCCCACATACAGAAGTTGGAGAAATCTCACAATAGCAGTTTACACCTTAAATCTCTAGAACAAAAAGAAGTATACTCACCTAGGAAATAGATGCCAAGAAATAATCAAATTGAGGGCTGAAATCAACAAAATAGAAACAAAGAGAACAATACAAAGAATCAATGAAAGAAAGACTCGGTTCTTTGCAAAAATCAACAAGATTGACAAGGCCTTATGCAAACTAACAAAAAGGCAAAGATAATTTCCAAATTAACAAAATCAGAAATGAAATGGTAGACATAAAAAAGACAATGAAGAAATCGAGAGAATCATTAGGTCATACTTCAAAAACCTATACTCCACAAAATTGGCAAATCTAAAAGAAATGGACCATTTTTCTGGATAGGTACCACATACCAAAATTAAATCAAGGCTAGATAAACAATTTAAATAGATCTATAATTCCTAAGGAAACAGAAATAGTCATTAAAATTCTCCCAATCAAAAAATTCCAAGACCAGATGCTTTAAGTACAGAATTCTACCAGAGTTTCAGAGAACTAAAGCCAATATTCATCAAATAATTTCACACAGTAAAAACAAAAAGAACATTAGCAAATGCTTTTATGAGGCTACATTTACCCAGATACCCAAATCACACAAAGATGCAACAAAGAAAGAGAATTACAGACCAATCTCCCTCATGAACATTGATGTAAAAATATTCAGTAAAATACTGGCAAACGAAGAACACATCAAAAAAATTATCCACCATGACCAAGTACAATTCATCACAATGATGCAGGGATGGTTTAACATATAAAAATCTGTTAATGTAATACACCATATAAAGAAACTGAAAGAAAAACACCCACAAAATTATCTCATTAGATACTGAAAAAGCTTTTGACAAAATCCAACACCACTTCATAATAAAGTTCTTCAAGAGATAAGGAATACAAAAACATATTTAAACATAATAAGGGCAATTTGCAGCAAGCCAGCAATGAAAATCAAATTAAATGGAGAGAAACTCAAAGCAATTCCACTAAAATCAGAAATAAGACAAGGCTGTCCACTCTCCCCATATCTATTCAATATAGTACTTGGAGGTCTAGGTGGAGCAATAAGATAATAAGAGGAGATCAAGGGGATACAAATTGGAAAGGAAGAAGTCAAACTCTTGCTCTTTGCAAGCAATATGATAGTATGTATAAGTGACCACAAAATTCTCCCAGGGAACTCCTAAAGCTGATAAACACCTTCAGTAATGTGGCAGGGTATAAGACTAACACAACAAATCAGTAGCTCTCCTATATACAAATGATAAACTGGCTGAGAAAGAAATCAGAGAAGCATCTTTACAGTGGCTACAATCAACATAAAGTAGAGTGAGGAAACTCTAATCAAATAACAAAATGTATGACAAGAACTTTAAACCTCTGAAGAAAATAATTGAAGAAGATATCAGAAAGTGGAAAGATCTCCCATGCTCATGGATAGGTAGGATTAACATAGTAAAAATGGCAATTTTATCTAAAGCAATTTGAAGATTCAATGCAATTGCCATCAAAATATCAACACAATTTTTCACAGCCCTGGAAAGAAAAATACTCAATTAAATGTGAAAAAACAAAAATCCCAGAATACCTAAAACAATCCAGTACTATAAAGTAACTTCTGGAGGCATTACTATCCCTGACCTCAAGTTCTACTATAGAGTTACAGTAATAAAAACAGCTTGGTGTTGGCATAAAAACCGACATGTGGAACAATGGAATAAAATTTAAGACCCTGATATTAATCTACACACCTATGAACACATGATTTTTGACAAAGAAGCCAAAACTGTGCAATGGAAAATAGAAAGCATCTTCAATGGTGCTGGCAAAACTGGATTTCAACATGTGGAAGATTGAAAATACATCCCTATCTATTGACATGCACAAAACTCAATTCAAAGTGGATCAAAGACCTCAGTATAAATCAGGTTACACTGAACCTAATAGAAGAGGAAGTAGAAAGTAGCCTTGAATGCATTGGCACAGGAGACCATTTCCTCAATATAACAACAGTAAAAGAGACACTGAGAGAGAAAGTTAATAAATGGGACCTTCAGAAACTGAGAAGCTCCTGTAAGTCAAAGGACACAGTAAATAAGACAAAATGACAGCCTAAAGAATGAGAAGAGATCCTAACCAAGCCCACATCTGACAGAGGGCTGATCTCCACAATATATAAAGAAATCCATAAACTAGACATTAAAATACCAAACAATCCAATTAAAAATGGGCTATAAAGCTACAGAGAATTTTCAACAGAAGAAACTCAAACGGCTGAAAGACATTTAAGGAATTACTCAACATCCTTAGTCATTAGTGAAATGCAAATCAAAAAGCCTGAGATACCATGTTACACTCCTCAGAATGGCTAAGATAAACAACACTGAATACATGTTATGTTAGAGAGGATGCAGAACAAGGGGAACAGCCTTCCACTGCTGATGGGAGTGAAAATTTGTACAGCCACTTTGGAAATAAATATTGTGTTTTCTCAGAAAACTGGGAATCATTCTACCTCAAGGCCCAGCTATAACACTCTTGGCCTGCTCAATCATACCACAAGGTCACATGCTCAACTATGTTCATAGCAGCATTATTTCTAATAGCCAGACCTTGGAAACAACCTAGATGACACTAATCTGAAGAATAGATAAAGAAAATGAGGTATATATACACAGTGGAGCATTACTCAGCAGTTAAAAAAAATGACATCATGAAATTTGCAGGGAAATGGATGGAATTAGAAAATATCATCCTGAGTGAGGTAATCCAGACTCAGAAGGACAAGCATGGTATGTATTCACTCATAAGTGGATACCAAGTGTAAAACCAAAGGATAAGAAGACTACAACCCACAGCTCCAGAGAAGCTAGCTAACAAAGAGGACCCTGAGAGGAACACATGGATCACCCAGGAAAGGGTAAAGAGATGAGTAAACCAGAGGTGGGGGTGGGCAATAGAGGGTAGGGGATGTGGAATGAGAACATAAGGGAATGGGATTGTTGAGATAGAAAAGGGACAGAGTGGGTGGGCAAGGAAAGAGATACCATGATAGAGAGAGACATCATTGCAAAAGCTAGAAACTGGGCGATAGGGAAGTTCCCAGCAATCCACAAGGGTGACCACAGTTTAGACTACTAGAAATAGTGGAGAGGGTGCCTGAACTGGCTTACCACAGTAATCATATAGGTGAATACCCTAACTGTCATCATAGGGCCTTCATCCAGTAACTGATGGAAGCAGATGCAGAGATCCTCAGCCAAGCACCAGGCTGAACTCCAGAAGTCCAGTTGAAGAGAGAGAAGAGCAAGGTGCAGAAAGATTATGATGGAGAAACTTACAAAGACAAGCAAAGGGAACTAGTGGGAACTCATGACATTTAGACCAACAGCTGTGGAGTCTCCATGGGACTGGACTTGATTCCCTGCAAAGGGAGACAGTTATGTAGCTTGATCTGCTTAAGGGGCCCCCTGACTGTAGTACTAGGATCAATCCCTGGTATATGACCTGGCTTTTTGGAGCCCACTATCTACAGTGGGATACCTTTCACTGCCCTGATACATGGGGAGGGGCTTGGATCTGCCCCTACTGAATGTACCAGGCTCTGCTGACTCCCCATGGGAAGCCTTAACATGTTGGAGGAGGGAATGGGGAATGGGTTGAGGGAGGCTGGAGGATAGGAGGTGAGAAGAGAGCTGGATCTGTGGTTAGTATATAAAATGAAAAAAAGAAAGAAAATAAAAAATTATATGAAATATAAAAAATACATGTACAACATTTTTACATATGTGTTTGTTTAAATACATAGGTACATAACTACAACTACACATAAATTGTTCAAGAACTCCCATGATTATATACAATCAAGTTCCTAAAATGTGTTACTGATGATTAAATGATTTAGAATCACACACACATTAAAAAAAGAATTGAAGGAGTATTCAGTCTTGTTTTATTCCTAATTTTAGTAGAAATGCTTTGATATTTCTCAGACTCAGTTAATATTGGCAACAGGCTTGTCACACATAATTTTTACTGTGATGATACCCATTCATTATATTCTTATTGTTTCCATGGCTTTTATCATGAAGGGGTGTTGGATTTGACCAAAAATTCTTTCCTGCATACATTGAGATGAGTCTCTAATTCACAATCATGTGAATTGTTTGATTTAATTTGACATATTGAGACATCCTTGTAATTCTGGAATGAAGCCAATTTCATCATGATATTTTTGACTTGGTCTTTAATTTCATTTGTAAACATTTTAGAGTTTTAGCATCCTAGTTCATCAAGGACACTAGTCCATAATTTCTTTTACCAGAATACCTTATTCTGTATTTACATAAAGATAACATTAGCTTTCTAAAAGTTTTGGTGATGTTCCTTCCTTTTTATGTTTTATGGAATATGATAGATGCATTGATATCATTTCTTTAAAAGATTGACATATTTCAAAGGGGATCAGGTCTAGGCTTGGAAGTTATTTATATTTGGGATAATTTTTAAGTGTTAATCCCATTGATTATTACAGATCTGTCTAAATCACTTACATCATGTTAACTTAATCTATGCAAGTTGTATACATCTAGACATTTATCTACATAGTTATGCTTTCTAAATTACTATATGTTTTTAAGGTATGTCATATTTATTTTCTGAATTTTATTGACACCTTGTTTCATTTTCATCTGTAATTCTTTGAAAGTTTAGATCTTCTCTCTTGTCCTCTTGCTAAATACTTGTCAATCTTGTTTATGTTTATGAAGAACTAAATGGGTTTTATTGATCCTTTACTTTGTGTTTATTTATTCATTAATATTATACCTATATCAATTATTACTTTTTATCTAATTATTTCGGATTGGATTTTTTAAATTTTGTTTTCTTTCCTGGCCTTAACATACATCATTAAGTTCTATGAGATATGAGGAATAGTTATTTGTCTTTTATTCTGTTGGTTGGTTGTTTTTGTCAAATTGACACCAGCAAGATTCATCTAGGTAGAAGGACTGCAGCTGAGAAAATATTGTAATAGGACATTTCTTATCCTGACTGCACAATCCCCAAAACTGACTTGGAGGCTGAATATGAACTGTAAATTCTCACAGATAGCTCAGGCTTGCTACTAGTTAACTCTTACACTTAAATTAACCCATATTTCTACTTAATAATTTTTTTTTATTTACACATTCTGCTTGCTTGGCAACTGGCTAGCATCTTTCTTGACTCTACTCGCTTCTTCCCATTATTGTCAGTTTGGCTTTCCCACCTATCTTCCTACTTAGCTACCAGCCAGTCAGCCTTTTTATTAAACAATGAGAGTAATACATATGCATAGTGTAGAAAAGTACTGTTCCACAACATTTTCCCCTTTTTGTCTTATGAAAAAAAGGTTTTAGTTTTAATATAGTAAAACTGTATATTACAAAAAAAAAACATTAAGTAAGAATTACAGTAACAATATCTAATCCATTTGCATTTGGCAAATTAGAGAAAGTATTCAATTATCTAATTTTGAGTCTAAAGCTTTGCATCTAATTTCCTACTATTATAACTGAGGAAAGCTATAGTTATTACTATTACTCTTCAACTCCATCAAGACTCCAAAAGGGCGAAATGATACCTAATGACAGGGACACCAGGCTGCCTGGACAGTTAACCAAAGTTCTTCTGTAATGTTGGAGCATCCAAAATCTTACCTACAAGCCTAGTATATATGACCTGTGAAGGAAGGAATTTTGAAGGACTTTACTACCTTGTCTTGTCAACATTTGGCAGTTGCCTTTCTTGCATCCTGATGGTACAGTTTGGACAGTAACTGTCAGCAATTGAAAGAAGGGCAGTTTCTTTGACCACAGAACTAGCTTTTGTCATAAATAAAACAAACTCCATATGGAGTTTCTTCTATGCCCTTCATCCTTTTTGAAGTAATTGGTGTTTCCGGGGCAGATGTGTTTCTCTGTTGAGAAAAGTCTAAAACATTTTAAATGCCATATTCTATAATTCTTTGAAGTGTTTGAAGATTGCCTATCTAAAATATATCTCTGTATAATGTTGAAAATATAACTTACATGATTATAAGTTTGCTATTATAGATGACTATTAATCTGTATTTCTTAGTTATATACTACATTTCTAAAAGAGCTGCATTAACATGATATCCTAAATAAGAGTAGAAATATACATACAGTATAACAAAATTAACTTTAAATTTTATTAATACATCAAAATCCATACCTATGCAAAATATGTAATATTAGTAGTTGTTTTTCTTTTAGATAAAAGTAGATCCAATAATTTACCCTTTTATATTATTATTTCTATGTCCTCCCATTTTCTTTTCAAAATAAGATCCCCTATTCTAATCTCCTTTGTTTAGCTTGTTTTCCTGATCATTATCCATAACAACTTGTAACCAACCCCCTAAATGATGACAAATATTTATAAAATAATTTTTGGTAATGTGGGTATAGTCATCTAGACTACTTACTTCCTGTTGATTGGGGGTACTGGTAACTTTAGGGGGACCCTAAGAAAATTTAAGATTATGGTCAAGTCATGACTGGAGTATTCTGTAATGCTGGATCATATCAGCCAGCCACCTTGAAGCTGTTCTGGATGCAGAACTCAGAGGAAACTACAACAGAGTCCCTCTGAAATGTTGGATCATGTGAGCCATCCATTTCCTTCAGAGATTTTTCATGGGGCCTTCCTCAATCAAAACTGATTTTTCTTAACTCAGAATGACTCTATGGCCTCTCACTTCCCTTTGAAAAAAAAGCAGAACCTCTTTCCCAAATTAACATATCTTTTGATTTAAATTTTGAAGTTAAGATATTTTTAAAATATATGTTGGTTTAATCAAGCATATTTCATAATCAAATGTCTCTTAGCAGTCATCATTTGTTCATTAGCAGTCAAAAATTAAAGACAACACAATAACATTACAGTATCCATGCTCTCTGTGTATTTTACATCTTTATATGACTTATATCTTTTTATTACTCTATTCCTTTTTAAGGACTTATTTTAAAACTATAGTTTTTAATCTAAGACTATATATATTCTTTTTTCTCCCTCCCAAACCTATGCTTATTTTTTAAACACACTGTGACTTATTCAGAGGTTCTTTTTTTTCTGAATCTGTCCTTACTCTGCATTTGTAAACTTTTCTGCCTGCATGAGCAAAAAAAAAATCTGCTATATAACTTAGATCACATTGCTGGTGCTGGTTCCTCCTCCTTGATTCCTTGAGAGTCTAGTCTCATGTTGGAGGCATGTTTACTGCCTCAACCCTTGGTAGTTTCTGGTTCACATTACCATCGAGTAATGTACCACTGACTGCTCATAAACACCTCATAGGTGCTTGTCATCAGGACCTCTGAAAATAGCCACCCATTTTTGTCTTTAGAACCAAGCCAGGAAGATGACTCTTAAAGAACTGCCAGAAAACAGCACTCATGGAAGAAAAAAACAGCTACCAAGAAGCTGTGCTTGACTTTTTTCTTGTATGTCTAGACTCCTTTTTTTTCTGCTTTGTTAGGTTTTATGTGGATATTTTGGTCTCATGTGCATTATTCCACAGCAAAGTATCTCTATTATATTGCCTATAGGCAAATCTGTATGGCATTTCTTCACTAACGACTGACATAGAAGGACCCAGTCCCTTTCTAACAGGGCTCAAGCCCTTAGCAAAACTGAATCCATGATGTAAAATCCATTCAAGCTGTAAAATACAGCACATTAACAGTACCATCTGCCAAAACTAAAACAAAGACCAAATTCATCAAAGTCCATATTTCTGGAAAAGTACTAAATGTACTAACCTTGCTTTTTTTTTTTTAACTTCTGTAGTTCTGCTTCTTGTTAACTGATCTTGGAATTAAACTATGTTAATCCACAACATTTTTTTGTGTGTGCTTAAAAGCTCATCCTAAGGTTTAGTGCTACACTGAGATCCCCAAATAACCAATGTAGTAATTGCCAACTGACTGATGAAGACTTCCTATTGGCTTGATCCCATATCCAGTTAGTCTTCTCTGATAGAAACTCCAAAACACATTGGAGGTGACATGACATTGGGGCAGGGGTCAAGGGAGGTATGAAAAAGCAGACTGAGAAAGCAAACCAGTGTCACTCCATGGTCTCTGTTTCATTTACTGTCACTGTTTCTGCACTGTTGGAGTTTCTAATTGGCTTTCTTCAATCTGTTATGACCCAGGATATGTGAGCCAAATAATAATATTTCCCTTTTGAAATGCTTTTGATCACAGTATTTATTACAGGAATAGGATCCAAACGAAGATTTAATATTGCTTTTATTTTTTTAACGATGTTAGTTATACTTATTAACTTATATTTTAAAATTGGATTCACTGTACCCAAAAGTTTTTACATGATATGCAATCATTCTCTAAAATTCTAGGATGATTATATATCCTTTTGTTCTCCTCAGTTACTTATTAATCCATACTGGTTATTAAACCTGACTTCATCCAGAATTAACTCAAAATCAAGGGGCTGGTAATGAATGGGGGACATTTTTCTTGATTGAATCATTTCAGATATGATAAATCATCCTAAATCCAGATCTTTAGAGGTTGGAAAGTCCACTGTATGTAAGGGTCATGATTTCTGATGACAGTCTATATAAATGATATAGAAGAAGGAAGAGCTTGATCATTTTTTGCCTGTTTGCTGTCATTCTCTCCAGCAAGTTCATTCCTTCATTGGTATTAGAGTCTACTTCTTTGGGATTTTAGCATACACTGAAGACCATCTTAAGCATATAGTAAAGACTTCATGAACTGAAAAAAAAAATACTGAATTTTTGGACTTTTTCTTTGGAGATAACTACTGTTGGAATAATTGAACCACTGAATGTAAACCAATCTAATTATATATATGTATATATTCATTCTATCAGTTCCTGATTCCTGTTTATCTAGAAAATCCTGACTAATACATCATTATTCAAGAGTGCACTGTTTTTTAACTTCCACATGACTCTGTATGCTTTTCTACTTCTCCTGTGTCAGTTTGTACTTATATTGTATGCTTCAGATAGAAAATAGAATATAATATGGTAATATTCCTATATTTGTTAAGATTGCTTCATGTCCTAATACATAATTTGTTTCAGAGGAAACAAATTTCCTTAGGCTGTTGTGACATAGACTCTATGTTTGGTAAATGTCTCATTGGTCCATTAGATCTATGATGTCATTGAATTGAGATATTTCTCTAGTCTTTGTCTGTATTACCTGTCAATTCATGGCAGAAAGAACAGAGCAAAATTATGAAATATGATCAGATCTTTTAAAAGAACCCCAGGTCTCATGAGTTGACATATCGAAGTCCTGCCAATCAGGACATCCTACTTACTTTGCAAAAGCCTTTATAAGGGGAAAAAACTATAAAAGGAAATAATAGAGAAAGAAAAGGACAAAAGGAAATGGTTATAAAGCAAGGGAACAGATGGGGAAAAGGTGATATCCATTAAACAAAGGAGGAATAAATTTGAAGGGGAGAAAAGTGAATGGAGCATAGAGTCCAAATTCAGTCCTACTTGACTGCTAGTTGTAACTTCAACTTTCTTAGCATTCCTTCCTATATCTCCAGGTGCCTGACACATCTCTAGGACATAGTTTCTGCTCACACCATCAGGCAGTGTTTCACAAATCAGGTTTCAAATTTGCTGTTATTATGGGTGGTACTTTGTGAGATCCAGGTTTGGTTATATATTCTTTGGATGGGTGTTCCTTTATGAGCTAGGTGACATATGCTGGTTATCCCTCTGGGTGGTGCCTCAAAATTTGCACTCTAAATCTGAACCCTATGTTTGCCTTCTTGATGTTGGGCATGTAATAGATAATCTGTGTGTATGTTCTCATGTAGTATTATCAGTGTCCTTAGCTCTTTATCTATAGGTCTCTATATTGCTGATATTGAATACTTCTGAGGCAAAGCGTTTACCAGTATTTAGAAGTATTCTGATGCTAAGATTTCAATACACTTTCCAATACTTGCCCTGGGTCCACAAACACTGGCTTTTATAATGTCTGGAACTTTAAGTATCTTTTAAAACTTGCCATTTCTGTGATGATTTAAAACTTCTTTCTCTTCTGGTTGAGTGTCAAGAGGAGGGGGCTGTTCACACTCCACTACTACTATGCACAATGTTTTTCCCTTCTCCTTGTCTTTAAAAATTATTTTAAGATATCTGCCACTAACACAAAGTACCAATACTCTCAGATTCTCTTTCTTATCACTGGCTCTTACTAGGAATGGGAGTGTTCCACACTGTATCAATCCCTCCTTGAAGGACTCTGCTTCTCCTCATTTGATTTACATGGTTTTCTCTTTTGCCTTTCTATTAGAATACATACTTTAAATCATCAACCACTTCTAGTATCTGCCATCCAGCTTTCTCTAGTTTGTCCCTTGGAGATCTGAGATATCTGCTTGTTTGTCATACACAGTCTTGGATATTCCAATGTTTCTTGTCTATATATTTATTTTTTAGAGGTGTAGGTGTCTTGTCTGTACATATGTCTTCATTCCTGTTGTCCTCAGATGACAGAAGAGGGCATCGGATACCTTTAAACTAGAGTTATAAATGCTTATGAGCTACCATGTGGGTTTTGGAAATTGAACCAGGATTCTCTAAAGAGCAGCTTGTGCATTTGCTTGCTGAGACATCTCTCCAATCTCCAATTGTTTATTTTTGAGGTATATCCAACAAATTAATTAAAGGTGTACTCATCTGTTGCAATGGAAACTATTCTCCTCTAATCATGGATCAGGACCCATATTATATTCCTATCTGTGTAAAATACTTCACAGTATATAAATATGGTCAAATTAAAAAAAAATAAGTTTAAGCTCCAAAATTAGATTATTTTGTCTATATGGACAAAGTTGAATATACAAACACTTGCTGAAACAGGCTATATTGAAAGTTCCAAAATTAAAATGATTAATCTGTGTGGAGCAAGTTGGATATGCAATCACTGCTGAAATATGTTGTATTAAAAATTTTAAGATACAGTCTTATAAAAAACTGATACTTAATGTATTATAATTCAATGTATTTAATATATTCTAGCTAGAGTTGTTCTGTCCTCATTTTGGCAATACTTTCCTATCATATAAGTGTCACCATAATGATGTATTTAATTTTTAGACTTTCTGCATCCAATTTTTTTGTCCTAATAAACATTTACTGGACTGCTAAAAAGAGAAATAGAACAGTAATCATTAAGAACACAGGAAAATTTGAAATACACATAAACAACTTTAATTGTCAGATTCTAATCAATAAGTGTCAGTTAGGGCATTTCAAATTGGAAAATTTTGTCAGATGTCTTAAAAAATTTCAAGGGTATTGTGAAGTCATAAACAGATTGGAAACATTAGGAATGGCTACCCCTGATAAGGACATCAGAGGAGAATGCACTAGCAAGCCCAGGAACACTAAATCATATAGGTACTCAGAAGATAGTGAGATGGTCTATAAAGAGTATTATCACAAAGTAAAGCAAACATTGTGTCTTATAACCAATTTTATGCAATAGATGGGTACTAAGAATTCTGAGTAAACTGAAAATGGAAATCAGAACAAAGCCAGAAATTTTTACACAGAAGGGAAACAAGCAGAAAGCACACACTGAAAAAAAAAAAAAAGCATTTTCTGAGTCCAGCAGATTTCAAGCAGTTAACAATACTTCTTGTCATTAAAGAAGACTCATTCCAGGAAGAAAGCTGGACAACCACAAGGAATCCTCACTGCCAAGTGCCATTTTATTCTCCAAGAACAACCAGAAAGTCAAGAACATTAATTTCTGCTGCATCATTGCAACGGAGATTATAACCTTAAAATCTTCGCCAGTTTTATTGCTCTGGTTAGGATCTCCTTAAGTGTTCACTCAGCATCCAGTCCCACTACTCTCAATTGTCTTTCCATGATTTATCAGCTGCAAAGCCCTGAAAGAAACTGATTTCATATCCTCAAAATCTTTGAAATGGTGGTAATAATCATATCAATTTAACAGATTTGTGAAAATTGTATGTTTGCTACCGGTAAGATGCTTGGAGAAAATATAGGTACTTCATATTCACTGTTTTTATGTCTTTTTTTATTATGAGAAAGATAATTATGCCAACTGAAAAGAGTAAGCAAATGAAATATCAATCTTTCTGTCAGTTATTTGGGTATATACAAATTAGTGGATAATGGAGTAATTCTATCTTTGATTTTTTTGAGGCACTCCACAGTTCTTTTGTCAGAGGTATACTCTCTTCATTTCCCATAGTAGTGCACAGAATTTCAATTTCTCCACACCCTTTATTTTTAAGAGATTAATTTAGCTTTTCACCTTCATTTTCTAACAGCTGAGTTCAATCTCTTATAGTTTGGATTATAATTTTCTTGATAATTAGTATTTTTCATGTTGTTTATTGTATGTAAATTGCTTTGGAGAAACACCCCTTTAGATTTTTACGTGTTTTATTTTTATTTGAATTTGGTGTGTTTTTGTAAAATTATATAAGATTTCTCATATGCTTTCTATGTTAGCTCCTTTTCATATATATAATTTGAAAATATTTATCCCATTTTATACTCTTCTTCCTCATATCCTTGATTGTCTTAATAACAGAAACTTTAATTTGAGCACAGTACAGTTTACCTATTGTTTATCTTCTCATCTTACTTCTTGGTGTCATAAAAGAAATTGTTCCTATGTTTCCTTCTAGGAGTTTATTACTGTATATTATTAGCAGGGTCAGCTGTTAAGTGTCTAAGTGCCAAGTTATGTACCAGGTACTTATGGTTAGAAATAGGAATCTAGACAGAATTAGAATGAGCTAGTAAGCTGAGGGAAAGAGACTCTAAAAGCACTAGGCATTTAGGGACATATCCCCTTTTAGTGTGTATACATAGAATCTATCTTTCTTACTATCTGGTATCTTTTCTTTCACATGCTGTGTTCATGAGTTGAGTTCAGGTGAGGAAGAGCTCCACTGTAGCTGGAAGTTTTTGTTTCCTGGACTGCTGGCCAGGTCATAACAAATCTCTCACCCATAGTCCCGCAGCCTTTTATAAAATAATCACTCAGAAGCTTATATTAATTAAAACTGCTGAGCCATTAGCTCAGGATTTTGACTAGCTCTTACACTTAACATTTTTGTTCATCTATATGTCACCACATGTTCCGTGGCTTTACCTGTGTGACATTACATGCTGCTCCCTGGATGATGGGCTGGCATCTCCTGACTCAGCCTTCCTCTTCTCAGCTTTCTCCTTGTCTTCTGGCCACACATATACTTCCTGCCTGGCTACCGGCCAATAATAATATGTTAATTATTATGTTTCATTCCAACTCTTCACACTTCTATCACAACAACTATGTTAAGTCTTTGTTATAGTTTGAATGTAAAAAGTCTCCCACCACCCATGTGTTTGAAAACTCAGTTCCCATCTGATCTCTATTTGGAAGATTGTGAAGCCCCCAGCAACTGAAGCCTGAGTGGAGAAAGTGAGTAATGGAGGGTGAGTTTGGGGGGCTTGGGAGAGCATAGTCCTTGAGGTTATTCCCTGTTCTTCTGCTTTCAGAATATGAACACAGTATATCTAGTTGCTTCACAATATCTGCTGCCATGTCTTCCCAACTGTGATGGACTGTACCCATTTTTTTATTTAAATACTTTTATGTTCTGAAAATTTCATATAATACTATATTTATATTATCCTTAGTCTGCAAATTAAAATGAATCTCCCCTCCCCTCAGGTGTTTCTAGGCACTATTTTATTACAGAAATGATTACTATAAACCACTCCTTTTAGTCCACTTAAAAATTTAATTCACGGGGGAGGCCAATATAATTATTTTTCATATGAATACTCAGTTTACAACCTTATTTGCTGAAACAGCTTTTCAGAATTTAACTGTCTTAGAACATTTACTGAAAATCATGAATTTTCAGTTCTGCATTTTTCAAACTTCCTATGCATTCATACCAACAATCTCTATACTGCAACATTAGTAGCACTGTTTTTTATAAGATTTGTAATGAATAATGAAATTAGAATGTATGACATTTCCAATTTAATTCTGTTTAAGATTGTTTTAGAAATATAGTTTTTTGAGACTTCATAGGTATTGTGAATGGATTTGCCTGTTTTCATAAGTCACTATTGTTATTTTTACTGATATTGTATCATATCTGTAGAAACTCTTGTGTAGTATTTACATCGTAACAAAGATAGTCTCCCAGTCTATGGATATGAGATGCGTTTCCATTTATTTGTGCATTTTTTTTATTTCTTACAATGATGTTTTGGTATTTTCTATGTGTGAATATTTTTCCTTTTCTACATGAAGTTTATTTATGTTTTTAATTATTGATGTACTATCAATCAACTCACTTTCTAGTATCATTCCAGAGGTTTTTTTGTTTGTTTGTTTTTTATTGTTACTACAAAAACTAGATTTGTCTTTGTTATCACAAAATTTTACAGAATTTGTCTATTATTTAAAACATTTTTGGAATATGGGTTTAAAGTATTAGGGTTGGTATATTGTGGGCATTTTACAAGCAGATTTTTATAATCTGTAAGGGCTATTGATTTTATTTATTTATTTATTTATTTATCTATTTATTCATTTCTTGCATATCAACGGATCTTTCTTTTTTCCTAACATCTTTCTTTTCTCTTTCCTTCCTTTTTTCTTTCTTTCTTTGCTTGATTGTTCTCATCAGATTATCTTTATTGTATTGTATATAAGTCATATAATGATGTTTCTTTGTCTTATTCATAATTTAAGAGGAAATTCTTATCTTTACAATTATTACAATGTTGTTTTCCTTTCCTTAACTTGGTCATAAATTTTTATACAAGGATAAATTTTCTAAAATTAACTTAGAGAAGTTATTAGCTCGCAGAATTAGAGCAATCATTTTTCTGCTAGGAACAAGAGTGTCTCTACAAAAGTGGAGTGAATATGTCAAAATTATGGCTCACTGAGGGATGGCAACAGTGAAAGCACCAAGATTATTACCGTATGAATTCTTGATTTGACTTTAATTTTGGCATGTAACATGAGATTGACACTGTTGACTTAATATCATAAGACTACAAGTCCTTATGGTTGAAACTATTCCATTGGCTTACATTCTACCTATCATGAAGCTAAGGTAACTGAGGGGTCATGTACATATCATTAAATGTTTTGTTAGTTTCCTGGGGAAGGTAGAAGGATCATTGCTCAATTATATTGAATTAGTTTTTCTATAGGAATATTTATGTGATTTGGCATCCAAAATTATATTTGATTTCTATGTACCATTGGGGAAAGTCAAGATACATGAGACCAAATTCTTATAGAAACTTTCTGATTAAGAAAAATTTAAATCCACGTCTTTCATGATAATGTGAGTAACCTTTAGAGACTATTGTAGGCAGAAGAAAGAGTGAAGTCACTCAGGCCTCTGAAATTGGCATGAGAAAAACCAGTGAACTGCTGACCTCTAGAAATGTATTTTTCCACACACACACACACACACAACAAAATTTGGAAGAGACTGTGGCAGAGTAAGTTAGAGAGAGTAATTTCATAAGAGTTGTGAAACTGGGAGTTGTTAAATCCCATATGAAGAATGTATAGTATTCTTTATGAGCAAGGAAATCATAAAAGCATTGTTAGAAAGGATGAGTTCTTTGTTGCTATGAGAGATATAGAGAGAGACAGAGAGAGACAAAGAGAGACAGAGAGAGAGAATAAAAATCTCTGCTCTTTTTCCTCATGCAGTAGAAGCAAATAAATGCAGATAACCAAAACTGGACAATCTGCAGAGAATGAGAAACATTGGATCAGCCAGTCCAAAATACTTTCACCAAATCCCTCCTTAAGATCTGAGAGAATTCCACTAAAGAGGTAAAAAGATTGCAGGGGCCAGCAGAGATAGAAGACTCCAAGGAAACTAGGTCTTTTTGACACAACAGGAATGATGCACATGTAAACTCAGAGATTTTGACAGAATGCACATTGCCTACAAGTGTCTAAGACAGATAGCACCTCAATGTCAAGAGGGCAAGTGGACATAGCTTTGTTCTTATCCCAGTAGCTATCCAGAGTTGACAGCCATTCACAAATGAAAAATTACTTTTCTCCACTGGAGTCTTTTATTTTTTTATTTATTTTATATTACAATATAATTTAATTCTACATATCAGTCACAGATTCCCTTGTTCTCCCCACTCCTGCTCCCCCTCCCCCCACCTTCCCCCTAGCCCACCCCCCATTCCCATCTCCTCCAAGGCAAGCCTCCCCTGAGGATTGAGATGAACCTGGTAGACTCAGTCCAGGCAGGTCCAGTCCCCTCCTCCCAGGCTGAGCCAAGCATCCTTGCATAAGCCCCAGGTTTCAAACAGCCAATTTATGCACTGAGCACAGGACCTGGTCCCACTGCCTGGATGCCTCCCAAACAGATCAAGCCAATCAACTGTCTCACCTATTCAGAGGGCCTGATCCAGTTGGGGGCCCCTCAGCCATTGGTTCATAGCTCATGTGTTTCCATTCATTTGGCTATTTGTCCCTGTGCTTTATCCATCCTTGATCTCAACAATTCTCACTCATATAAAACCCTCCTCTTTCTCACCAATTGGATTCCCGGAACTCTACTCAGGGCCTGGCGGTGGATCTCTGCATCCGGTTCCCTCAGTCATTGGATGGGGTTTCTAGCACGACAAGTAGAGTGTTTGGCCATCCTATCACCAGACTGGAGTCTTACTGGGGTATACAAACCATATTTCAAGGTAGGTCCCATGCTCCTCAGTAGAGGATCCACAAAAAATGGAATCATTGTCATTTATTGGAGGTTTTCTGTCTCACAATGTTTTGTCTGGGAATTTTTATTTTAACCTTGGAGATCTTTTGTTCATCATATTATGTTTACAAATTTTGATTTTATGTCTGTGAAAATATGTCTTAGCATCTGGATGTTTATGGGGCTTTTTATTTAGCCTTTTATTTTCTGTTTGTTTTTTCCTGTTCTGAAATTTTTGCTGTTATTTTTCTCTTATTTTAATTGTTTTATTATACTTTAGAAATCTGTTTGTATTATAAGGAGTAAGAGAAAGTAGGGGTATGGATTTAGTTGAGTGGGGAAGTGGAGAGGATCTGAAGTTAGTTGTGGGAGAAGAAACCATGATCAGAAGCTATTGTACAAATAATCTATTTTAAGTTAATATAAATCTCTGCACTTCAGGTTCACAAAGTCCTTTTAGGTCCAGTATTTTTTTTTTTTTTTTTTTAGAAATCATTATGAAGAACTGTTGGGGACCGACTCCGGACAGCTGTGTCTTGAACCTGTGTAACCTTCCACGATTTATCAAGCCTCCTGTAAATAGGAGGCTTTTAGTCTAACCTAGGAATGTAGGATTAAATAAACTTCTTGGAGCCTGTACTAAATCAGCTAGCTGCAGGGGCCTGGGACCAAAGCAACCTCCTGCTGACCCTCCCTTAGGAATTTTCTTTGTCCTCTCCTCACTCCTCCTGCTCCCCCTCCCTACCTGTAGCCCTGTTTATAAGCTCTAACACCCAGTCAATAAATGAGACCTTGACGAAACTCAGACTGACTCTGTCTTTCTTCACGCGCTTGGTCTCCTTGCCCTCTTGCCCCCCATTGATTCACAGGTGGTCCCTCCTCAAGACCCTCAAATAACCTGGCCTGCTGGACGGGTCAAAGAACAGCTTTGAAGTATGTCATGGATTGCCTGTGAGTAAAATGTGCACAATTACAGACATTTCTCCTTTTCTTTGAGACTCTGATTGTTATTTTTGAAATCAGTATTAAGACAAAATTTTGTTTAGAAAAGTATTTAGATTGCTTTTATGTTATAATTTTTATGGAACAAATGTACAGTTTTCAAGGGGACATAAAGAAAACAACAGTCTTGAAGTTTCTTTAAACAACCCATGGACACCAGGTTTGAGTGAATTTGAACAAAATTCAAGTTTTAATCAGATCCGTCAATTACACTCAAGTCTTTGACTTTACTTTATGATAAATTTTGTAAAAATGAAATTGATATAACATGTTAATCTTTATTTATAATAGAGACAGACATTTCTTTCATTCTCTGTTTGTCTTACTATTCATGACAGGCTGTCTTACTATTTTATTGTGTACTAATGTCCCATCTTTATAGTGGCAATTTCAATACACTGCTCCTCATATGCTGTTCATATTACATTTAATTTCTAAGCAACTCATCATCATTAAATTTTAAATATTATTGCTATATACATTTAATAATAGAAAATTAGAGTTATGCAAGTTTATTTAGTAGAAAGTAAATACCAATTATGAGATTCTATCCAGCCTTAGAACACTCAACACATTTCTACTGCCCATTGATAATTTTAATATTGAAATATAGTTTAGTGCAGATAAGCACAGTATTGTCATAGAAGCAAAAAACAAATACTCAGCTGTCCAGTTGAGGAGATGTTGTGGTTTCTGTAAAGTACTTACTGTAATAGTATAGTGTACTTATTGCAGAAGCAATAATGAGGAATAAAGCTTAGATGCCACCCATGTGGATGTTAGGTGGATATGGCAAGCTGTCAAGGAGAAAGCTGGGTAGGTAGGTTCAATTCAGAGATTCTATATCAAAGAATACAATGAGGATCAGTTTAGAAACATCTATATGACCAAGAGTTATGGTGATATTTTATTTGTACTGAAATGTGATTTTAATTTTATGTTAATAAATAAAGTTGCCCTGGGGTCAGAGCTATTAGAGCCATAGCAAGAGCGTGGTGGTTAGAAGAGCTAGGTAGATTTCTGTGTGTTCAGGGATACAGCCAGTATTGGAGACATACGCCTTTAAGACCTGGAGGGGGGTACTTACAGGCAGTGATGAGGCAGTCATGTGGTTGGGTTTACAACCAATGAGAAGGCAGAACAGAAAGACTATTTAAATACAGACAAACAGGAAATAGCTCTCTCTTGGGGAAGTTAGGAGCACTGCAGGAGGTAAGATTTTATCTCTGAGTTCTGACCTCTCGGCTTTCTCTTTTACATTGGCTCTGTGTTTCTTATTTTAAAAAGACGATTGGTTATATCTACATCTGGCGCCCAACGTGACAAGAATCCATTAAAAACTGCTTGGGGCCGGCTCCTTAGCCTGAGCAGCCGGCTCCCTAGCCCCGGCCCAGGTCTGCTTGGCCTCAGGCCAGACTGTGAGCTGCTTGTTTAAAGCCAGTGCTACAAACAACTCAGGCCTGCCCTGCCAAACAGGGTCCCTGCCTGTAAAGCCAAGCCTTGACTGGGCTCAAAAGGGAACAAGTGGCTGGATTTAAGCTTTAGCCAGCTACACTTTCACTTTCACTTTCGCTTTTGCTTTCTCTCTTGCTTTCTCTCTGTCTCTCTGTTTCTGTCTCTCTCTCTCTCTCTCTGGATTCACACCTAGGACACTAGGTGGCTCTTTTGAAATTCGCTCGGATTTCTACTGTTCTACGCAGATTTGGTAAGTCATAAAGGAAACTATTTAAAAGACAAATTTTTTCCACATTTAAAAAAATGGGTTTCCTGTGTACATTGGAAGAAAATTGGGTTTTGTTTGAAATTTTAGGCAGTCTGACAATGGAACAACTGTATGAAAAGATTAGTATTATGGGAATTATGCAGTTTATCACCATGCTTATTCTCATTTTACTATTTAAAAAGATATTCGATTTAAGTGCCAGGATAACAGCTTTAGAAAAACCTGTTAAACCTGTAAAAATTCAGACAGAAGAAATTAACACTGAAGTTGGTTCAAGTTTGGATCATAAGGTTACAGAAAGAAAGCCTGTTTTCACACAGTCACCCTTAATTTATCCTGTAACCGTACAGCAGATGCCTGATCAAATGGCTACACAAAATATTTGGGCTCCAATTGAACTGATAGATTTTAAAAGGTTTAAGGAGGCAATAGTATCTTATGGCATGCATTCCCCATATGTAAAGCAAATGTTAAACTCTTGGTCAACATATAATATGATTGTACCACAGGACTGGCAGGACCTTGCACAAGCTGTTCTGGAACCCAGCCAGATACTTCAGTTTCTAACGTGGTTTAAGGAGGAAGCTAAAAACGTAGAAAAACAATGGAGGGATAAAGGAATACAAGTTTGTCAGGATCAGCTTATTGGAGAAGGCCAATATGCTTCGGTACAAACACAATGTTTATATGATGTTCAAACCCTAATTTTATGTCGAATGGCAGCCTTGAATGCATGGGACAGAGTTGAGGAACCAGGAAAAAAACCTGAGTCATTCACAAAGGTTATGCAAGGCCCAAAAGAATCTTTCACAGATTTTTTAGGAAGACTGGCTTCAGCAGTAAACAGAATGGTCTCAGGATCAGAAGCTAGTAAGGCAATAATTGAAGCTTTGGCATTTGAGAATGCGAATGCAGCATGTAAAAGAATAATCAGGCCGTTAAAGGCAAGATCTACACCTTTGGAAGATTGGATTAGAGAAACAATTAATGTTGAGGTTGATGAGCATGATGATACGTGGGTAGGAGAAATAATTTCAAAAGGTTTGAGGAATGTTAGATGTTTTGGGTGTGGAAAGCAAGGACATTTTAAAAGGGACTGTAAACAGGTCATTGCTAGAAGCAATGTTTCTTCAAGAAACAATGGCAACAGCATGCCCCTTCCTTCTGGAGTATGCAGAAGGTGTGGTAAGGGAAAACACTGGACCAACAAATGTAGATCAACAAAGGACAGACAGGGTAATCCTTTGCCTCAGTTTTCGGGAAACTCCCGGAGGGGCCTCATGCAGGCCCCCCATAGCAAAACCAGTTCAAACCTTTCCTGCAGCTGTACAGGAAATCACTGCTCTGAGCGATTAAATAACCAAATGTCTATTGGAATAAATCATGCTGGTCAGGATGATGAAACAGAGAGAATAGAAAATTCAGGAGAAAACATAAAGAAATTTTTTTGGCAAACTTCTATTAATGAACAGAGACCAAAATTAACGATAAAAATAAATGGTGTTTTGTTGTCTGGTCTGGTAGACACAGGTGCGGATGTTACCATAATTGCACCAGAATTTTGGCATCCAGCTTGGCCTCTTCAGGAGGTAAACGTTCAATTGGTAGGAATTGGGACATTATCTCAGGTGAAACAGAGTGCAAGATGGCTGGAATGTATAGGTCCAGAAGGACAGAGAGGAAAATTAAAACCATATGTGGCTAACATAGCTATGAACCTGTGGGGTCAAGACTTGTTGCAACAATGGAATACTCAGATTAAAATCCCTCCAATCTCAGAAACAAATCATAAATTAGCACATGTTACTGAGAGAAATATTAGAAGGCATTATTTTGAGTGGTCACCAGCCATCCATATTATACAAGAACAGGGCACAACAACTGATAATCTTCCAAAGATACCAACAGCTCTACCTTTAAAATGATTAACAGACAAGCCTGTATGGGTTCAGCAATGGCCTTTAACAACAGAGAAACTCCAGGCTTTAGAAGAGCTGGTAGAAGAACAGTTAAATGTTCAGCATATTGAACAGTCAACCAGCCCTTGGAATTCTCCTGTATTTGTTATTAAAAAGAAATCTGGTAAATGGAGAATGGTAACAGACCTTAGAGCAATTAACAAAGTAATTCGGCCAATGGGCTCTCTACAATCTGGAATTCCTTTGCCTACTCTGTTACCAAAAGGATGGCCTCTCAAAGTTATTGATTTAAAAGACTGTTTCTTTTCAATACCCTTACAAGAAAAAGACAAAGAAAGACTTGATTTGGAAAGGAAAATTGAGACTTCGTCAATTAGCAGGAATAGACCCAGCAGAAATTGTCGTGCCTTTAACTAAGGTGGACATTGAAAAATTATGGACAGAAAGTGAACCTTGGCAAAGAGTTTGCAGTAACTTTTTGGGAGAAATTAACAGCAAATATCCCAAAAGCAACAGAATTGATTTTATAAAGAGAGCTGATTGGATCTTGCCTCGAATTGTACGGCAAAAACCCATATCTGGAGTTTGTACATTTTATACAGATGCCAACAAACAAGGAAAGGCAGGTTACAAATCAGAAAATTTAAGTAAAGTGGTACAAAGTCCTTATAATTCAGTGCAAAAATCAGAATTGTATGCTATTCTGTTGGTATTAATGGATTTTTCAGAACCTCTCAACATAATAACTGACTCTCAGTATGCTGAAAGAGTGGTATTACATATTGAGACTGCAGAATTTATCCCTTATGCTTCAGAATTAACTTTACTATTTATTCAATTACAAGATACAATCAGGAAAAGGAGTCATCCTTTATATATAACTCATATCCGATCTCATACTGGTCTGCCAGGCCCTCTAGCACAAGGCAATGATGAGATTGATAAATTATTGATAGGAAATGTGCTGGAGGCCTCAGAATTTCATAAAAAAATATCATGTCAATAGTAAAGGTTTAAAAAAGGATTTTTCCATAACCTGGCAACAAGCCAAAGAAATAGTAAAGAAATGTCCTACTTGTTCCTTCTATAATCAAATGCCATTACCATCAGGATGTAACCCAAGGGGTACTCAGAGGAATGAAATCTGGCAGATGGACGTGTTTCACTTTGCAGAATTTGGAAAATTGAAATATGTACACCACACCATTGATACTTATTCAGGATTTCAATGGGCAACTGCTTTGAGTTCTGAAAAAGCTGATTCTGTAATCACTCATTTGCTAGAAGTTATGGCCATCATGGGTATACCTGCACAAATTAAAACTGACAATGCACCATCATATGTCTCTGTTAAAATGAAACAGTTTTTTGCTTATTACAAAATAAAGCATATTACAAGTATACCACATAATCCTACAGGTCAAGCAGTTATAGAAAGATCAAACAGAACTCTAAAGGATATGCTAAATAAACAGAAAGGAGTAACAAGCACCCCCAGAAATAGACTGCATAATGCTCTATTAACTTTGAATTTTCTGAATGCCAATGAGAAAGGAACAACAGCTGCAGAGAGACATTGGGTGATAGAAAAAACTACAGAATTAAATCAGCCTATATACTTTAAGGATGTGCTGACCTCAGAATGGAAACCAGGGTATGTATTACGTTGGGGATGAGGTTTTGCTTTTGTTTCTACAGGAGAAGATAAGCTGTGGGTACCATCAAAATTGATAAAGGTTCGATTTGAACAAGAGAAACCTCTTAATTAGAGGAGATGATAGTTCATCAACCAGCATGAACATCCAATTTAAACTAACTTGTACCAGTAACACATGCCTTTTCATTTAATCATATAATAACTTGCCAAAAAGGAACATCCCCAAAATTAGTCTTGGGGAAAGGTTTTTGTTTTTGTCTTTTAGGAGAATGATGGTTAAGGAATCTGAAGAACACAAGACAAATGAGACAACTGAAGAAAAGGGACAAATCATCTATCCCAGGAAACAGAGTGAAACGGTATATGGGTATATATTATCTAAAAAATTTTATATCTTCTTAAATGTTTGTTTCTGCTTTTCTCTAAAGATTTAACACTATTGGTCTTCTAATAGTCCCAGTTCAATTAAAATTTAAAGCTGACTTTGGAGTTGGAGAATGGCTCTCTCCTTCTTTAAACTCAAGCATGTTTTTAAAAGGAAAATACAAACTCCCTGTATCATGCCAGAATAAAAGAGCCATTTTCTGCTATGGGACAGGACAAAAGCCAAATTAATTAAGGGACTATTCTATTACTAATCTCAACTCTTTGATTCTATTCTGATTCTTTAAACTTTTCTTAAAGTATAAATTTTATATCAAAATTTACAAGATTAATCTATATATACATTTTAAACTTTGTTAAGATATGAATGGTCATATAGATTACTAACTAATTCTAGAAAAAAGGCTTCAATTAGCTGCATATATATGTCTTTGTGTTTGAGTCTCTTATCAGTTTTCTGCAGGAAATCATGGACAGGCCTAACATCAACTGACGTCTCCGGGAAGAAGATGGGGCCCCACAACAACAACAACAACAATTCCACGTGGACAATAATAATATCACTAAGCTGACAAACATCATCTACAGATTAGCTTTGAACTACAAGGTACTCAGAGCAATTTTGAGATGACTAACTGAGATGATCCAGTCTGACAGACTACTTGAATAAGGACTTGAGATAAACCCTGAACTTTGGCTTTATACACAGACTGGATAATAATGAAGGATATAGTTACCTTTCCTAGAATTTGACAATTAACCTAAAATTTTTCTTTCAGGATAAAGATAACTTCGCCCATATCCAGCAGGAGGCAATTTTAAGAATGATGCCCACATTCCCAAAGAGGTGGTGTGGGGCAGGTGGGGTTTTTTTTTGTCTTTTTAATGGGTTTTGGGTCTGGGATAATTTTCATTATTTAGGGGGGTAGGTTACAAGTTGTTGTCAAGGGTTAGGAAAATGGCTAAGCAACGGAGATTAGATTTAAGGTTCTTGTTTAAAAAAAAAGAAAGAAAGAAAAGAAAAGAAAAAGACAATTACTAGTTTTAAATACTTTACATTATTACCAACTATTAGGATATAAAGAAATGAAAGTTAGTAGTTATAGACATTACAATAGAAATTGTGGTCATATTAGATACGTTTTAAAAATTGAGCAGATATGTTTTAGACAGGTCATCTTCAAACCCTTCAGAGATCTACCGAATATGGCATTTAAAATGTTTTAATAACTTAGAAATTTTTCTTTTTTGAGACATGTCGGCTCCTGGCAGTACCAATCTACTTCAGAGAAAATATGGGCATTGAAGAAACTGCATATGGAGTTAATTTTCATTGTGGCAAAAGTTAGCCACTGGACAACAAAGTATCCTCAAATCAACAGGACAAAATGGACAGACAGAACACGAAACAAAGGACTACCGATTCCTGCCAAAACAAGTGTGGTAATGGCTTTATCAGAAGGCATCTTCTGAGGCCAGGTCAATATGGCACCATCCCTGAAGTGGCCTTCACAATCCGGAAAAGGTACAGTGTCCTTTTCTTCAAAGATAGTTGAACAGGCAGTGGGCCGATGGCTTCTGGTGTGCAATAGAACAGCAACTGAAAGCTCAAGCCTCTCAATAGTAGAGTGGCATTTAATAAAGGGATGTGGAGAAGAAGGGGATGCTGAGATGAAGCCATATATACACAGCCAAGAAGAATGGACAGCTGAATTCAAAAACCATCAACAATTTCCAGAATTTAGAATCCTGAATCATGACATGACACTAGTTGAATTCAGGTGTTTCTGGTACATGGACTGCTCTCACCTTATGTGAGGTTGAACTGTTGACCTTGTGTACAACCTACTTCACAAATGAGTCTGTCAGATACGATAAGCCTATAGGCTGAAGATGATGCCCCAACACTGTGAAGAAACCTCAGGTGACTGTCCAGGCAGCTGGCTGTTTCTGTCAACTCACAAAATTTTTGGAAGTTGCTTTTGTGCACTTCCTGTTTTTATTTTTGTTAGCTAATATTATTTCCTTCTTGGGTCTCTGAGGGAGTTGAACATTAGTTAGTTATAGTTGAAGATTAATTAGGATAGAAAGGGAATTAGATACATTTTGGACTTACTAAAATAGGATAGATAAGGGAATTATTTTCTCTGATTTGTCAAATACAAATGGACTAGACATCGTTTAGGTATTTGTTACTTGTATATATTGTATATAGTTATTGTACTTTTGTATATAGTTTTTCTTTTGTTAGTTATAACCTTTTGCCTTTTTTCTTTTTATTAAAATAGAAAAGGGGAAATATGGTGATATTTTATTTGTACTGAAATGTGATTTTAATTTTATGTTAATAAATAAAGTTGCCCTGGGGTCAGAGCTATTAGAGCCATAGCAAGAGCGTGGTGGTTAGAAGAGCTAGGTAGATTTCTGTGTGTTCAGGGATACAGCCAGTATTGGAGACATACGCCTTTAAGACCAGGAGGGCGGTACTTACAGGCAGTGATGAGGCAGTCATGTGGTTGGGTTTACAACCAATGAGAAGGCAGAACAGAAAGACTATTTAAATACAGACAAACAGGAAGTAGCTCTCTCTCAGGGAAGTTAGGAGCACTGCAGGAGGTAAGATTTTATCTCTGAGCTCTGACCTCTCGGCTTTCTCTTTTACATTGGCTCTGTGTTTCTTATTTTAAAAAGACGATTGGTTACATCTACAAAGAGTGGTATAGCTGGGTCTTGAGGAAGACTGATTCCCAATTTTCTGAAAAACCACCATACTGATTTCCAGAGTGGCTGTACAAGTTTGCATTCCCACCAACAGTGGAGGAGTTTTCTGCTTGCTCCACATCCTCTCCAGCATAAGCTGTCTTCAGTGTTTTTGATCTTATCCATTCTGATAGGTGCAAGATGGTATCTCACAGTTGTTTTGATTTGCATTTCCCTGATGACTAAGGATGTTGAGCAATTCCTTAAATGTCTTTCAGACATTTGAGATTCTTCTGTTGAGAATTCTCTGTTAAGCTCTGTAGCCCATTTTTTAATTGGATTGTTCAGTATTTTAAAGTCTAGGTTTTTGAGTTATTTATATATTGTGGAGATCAGCCCTCTGTCAGATGTGGGGTTGGGTGTGGCACCTTGCGCAGCCCTGGTGTGGCAGGTAGGAGCTTGGACCTGCCTCAGCTCCTTGTGTTTTGGGCTCTGCTGACTCCCCATGAGAGACCTTGATTTGAAGGATGTCGGGATGGGGGGTGGCTTGGGAGGGAGGGCTGGGGAGTGGAAGGAGGAAGGAGGTGGTATCTGTGTGTGGTATGTAGGGTGAGTAGAAAATTTCTTAATAATAAAAAAAAGAAACACCTATAATGTCATACTTGAGCTTCCACCTACACACACAAGCTAATGTTTGTACATGCATAAACATGTCTCCTGGACATATGCAAACACAAAATACATAGAGACACAAATCTAAAATTGAGAGAAAAACTTAAAAACTCAGACTTTTGCATTTTCTTAATAAATTTGTTATTTTGAAAGATATTTTATGGCTGTATCTGAAAAAAAGTAGTACTGTGACTAAGAAAAATACAAATGACTAAATTTACACTTTTTTTAGTTACTGACTCATCCTACTTCCTCAGCATGTCTTGAAATGCAGATAAACAAAACAGAAATTTTCTAAAAAAAAAAAAAAAAAACGCCGGGCGTTGGTGGCGCACGCCTTTAATCCCAGCACTCGGGAGGCGGAGGCAGGCGGATCTCTGTGAGTTCGAGGCCAGCCTGGGCTACCAAGTGAGCTCCAGGTAAGGCGCAAAGCTACACAGAGAAACCCTGTCTCGAAAAACCAAAAAAAAAAAAAACTGCTCTGTCTTTTCCAGGTATTAAAATAAAACAAATGGGAAAAATTTAAATATTATTAATATGTTCATCTTCAGGAATGAATTTGATATATTAGTTTCCCACATGATGCTATGGGATAAATGTAATGCATAATCAAAAATTATAAATGATACATGTGAACACATATACCTACTGCAAATTTGTTAAAATTTATTTATTAATTTAATTATATAACTGCTCTCAAATGATTTGCTACTTATTTATAGAATACTAAATAATTATGGAAACTTGCTTGCTCAAAAATATTTTTGAGGTCAAGATCCCTGGGAAATACATTTTAAATTCCATGAAGTCTCCAACGTTAGTGCATGTAAAATTGTAATGATTGGGTTGGGCAGTGTTGGTGGTGCATGCCTTTAATCCCAGCACTTGGGAGGCAGAGCCAGGTGTATCTATTTGAGTTCAAGGTCAGCCTGGTCTACAGAGGGAGATCCAGGACAGGCACCAAAACTACACGGAGAAACCCTGTCTTGAAAAAAAAATATAAAATGAGTGGTGTACTTCTTTGCTTTTGTCAGCTAAAAACAAATGAGAGTTATCTGGGAATAGGAAACCTGCATAAAGAATTGCTTCCATCAGATTGGCCTGTGTGTTGTGTTAGTGTTGATTCATGTATGTCATGCCACCCTTAGGCAAGTGGTGTTACAATATGTGAGAAAGGAAGCCAAAGATGAACCTGAGTGCAAGCTGGCAAGCAAGCTTCTTCTATTTCCTCTGCTTCAGTTCTTGGCTCCGAAGTTCCTGCTTAGGTTCCAAAACTTTTTTTCCTGTGAGGTGTGAAGTGTAAGATGAACTAAATCCTGTCCTTTCTAAGTTACTTTTGGTCAATGTTTTATCACAACAACAGAAAAGCAAACTAAAACAATGATTTCCAAATTTAATCATTGAATAATTTTTGATGTTATTTACAATGTTAAGATATTATAGATAAAGCTGTCATGAACATTTATGTGCACACTTTCACATGCTCAAGAAATTTACTTCTGTTTTCACATAACAATATTTATTAGTCCATATATATACATATACATATATATATATACATAAGGATATATATATATCCTTTTCCTTATCCTTAAAATGAGTAAAATGAGTAAAGTGAAAAAACTTGAGAAACAGAAAAGATGTTATCCTTGGGAAGTCAGTTAAAGATGCATCCACCTTTTGGTTTAGTGTTTAATTACATTAGAATATATAGTGATTTCAAAATTAAAAGCTTAAATAAAAATGTTACAACTCAGCAAAAATTACTTCTGTAAAATTTGTATTCAATTGCCTAAGAATAACATTTTATTTTAGATGATGTAGAGAATTCTAGATATTAGAGATGTAGAGAATTCTAGATATTAAGGAACTCAGTCAGGCCTGAGGAAGGGAACTTAAGCACAGAGCCTGTGCTTGCCTTGTAGAAGACTCTGGGCTCTGCTCTTGTGTGTGTGTGTGTGTGTGTGTGTGTGTGTGTGTGTGTGTGTGTGTGTGTACAATAAAAATTATCCAAATGATGAATGTAAAATTTAGAATAGTGTTGTTCTTTGAAAGGCTATACTTAATGTTGAGTACATAGTTGAGCTTCATGTAGTTAGCCAGATTTTCTTCCCTAGAATGGTAATAATTTAGTGTTCTTTGTCTATTGTGTATCACCCTCAAACTCTATTCAGAGCACAACTTTCAAAGCCAGGCTGTTTGCATAATACTGATAAAACTATCTGTATATTATATAACTTTACATTGTACACTTAATTGAGCTCAGTGTTTTCCTGTTTTATCAAAGCTTAAGGGCACTGCAAGACTCAGAAAGATGTTAGTAGAGCCTAGGCTATTACTGATCTAAGGTGTGAATTTGGCTCACTCAGGAGGAGGTGGTATTTCCCTTTCCAGTGGTTACCATTTTCTTTTACATAACTAAAGTTTTAAGAGGTGTGACAGATTAGAAAATAAACACATTTGTATGGAAAAAAATAAAGTCTGTTACTTTTCAACAATGTATAAAGATAAGGATTTAGAGTTTTTTTTGTATTTGTCTTATACTTCACCAAGGAAATGTAAATTAATGGAAAAATTAAATTGTATCTAAATATTGCTCTAAAATCAAAAAAGGAAAACTAATAAAAATAAATGTTGCTTTGAAAAATCAATAAACTAGCAGTATTCCTGAAAACTGACTGAGAAATGGGGCAAATTATTGGAACTGCTTCTCTAAAACATTGAAATATTAATAAAGGCACACCATAAACAACTCACTGTCTACAGTCTTGAGAATGTGTACAATGGAATCCATTTGCAAAACTAACACCAAGTGAAATAAATTATCCAAAAATGGTCTTTGAAGTGAAATAATTGAACCAATAAGTAGCAAAACTAAAATAAGAAAATGTTAAATTCTGTACATTTCTCTAGTGAGTTAAACAGAATTTATGTAGGACTTATGCAAATGTTCCACTGCTTTATCTGGAAAACACAAGAATAGGAAATGAATTTATACTCACTCTATTGTATACTAATTATACATCCAAAATAACTTAAGAATGTGTTCTAAAAGATTAAGAAAAATATTCCTGAAAAATGCAGCTAGCATGCTTTTCTATAAAATACTTGCAAATCACACTCAACAATGAATAAAGGGAATCCTATACCCCCGTGTATATCAATTATGATAGTAAGAAAAATTCAATAGTTAAAATTCAATTAATGTAGCCTGATATATCAACCCCCCAAAAAAAATTAAAAGTAGTATCAATCAGTGAAGAAAGGACATCTAAAAGACTCTCCCATGTACCAAAGATGAAAGCATTATGTGAACTAATGATATAGTGTTTTGCTCATTTTTAATGGCAAAAAAGAGAAACATTGCAGTAAATATCAGGATGAATGGAAGGACATAAATTTTTCTTAACATCTATTCAAATTATTTGAAAACTTTGCTGGTGCACTGACTACAAAACAAATATGTAAAGGCTGATATTGTAGAAATCCAAAAATAATCTATAGAAGGAAAATAAACAAAAATTCAAAGATAGTTTACATTTTATATGTAAAAATTAATTGCATCCTTATTTACTAGAAACAATTAAAATTTGAAGGTAGAAAACATATTTCAAAATATGCACAGGATTCTCTATAGGTAACAGCTGTGCTGGCACAAAACAGACAGGTCCATTGTTTAACCTGCTCATTCCTGCACTAAAGGACTCAGTGTTATTTCTTTTGTTGTTCCCAAATGAACCAATCACTTTGATGAAGTATCCATCAAAATCAAAGAAGCCATTTTACAAGATCTAAAAGTAATTTAATGTTTATATGATATGCTAGCTAATTTATATGATATAATTTTGAGTCATTTTTGGATGAGGGAACCACAACAGAGAAAACTGCCCTTATCAGAGTGGCCTTTATGTAAGCCCCTGAAGAATTTTATTCATTGATTATTGATATTTTAGGGTAGTATGCTGTGGGATAATCCCCTTGTACACTGTTTTAATAAAATGATGATTGGCCAGTAGCCAGGCAGGAAGTATAGACAAGGCCAGGAGAAGAAGAGAATGCTGGGAAGAGGAAGAGCAGAATCAGCAGTTTCCAGCCAGACACAGAATAAGCTAGATGACAAGGCAGAACTGAGAAAAGGTACCAATCCACATGGCTAAACATAAATAAGAATTATGGGTTAATTTAAGTGTAAGAGCTAATTAGTAATAAGCCTGAGCTAATGGCTAAGCAGTTATAAATAACATTAAACCTGTGTGTGATTATTTTATAAAGGCTATAGGACTGCAGGGACCTGGCAGGACCAGAGAAAACTTCCTGCTACATTTGGCTGCCCAATGTGGGACAAGAGTTTCAACCTAGAACCTGAGAAAGCTTAAACAAAAAGATTATAAAATGGAACTAAAAGCTTTCTAATTGTGTCTCTCGGGAAAGCCATGAGTTACAGTATGGCAGGTTTGCAGCCTCATGTGGGCTTGAATTGCAGCATGGCAGATTTCCACTACAATTCACAGAGGCATCTCCAAGCTGAGTAGTATGCTGCATGGTATATTTAGCTTTTGCTAGTACAGAAAAAAAAAAAAAGGTTTCTGGGCTATACACTGCTGGATGGAGGCATGGACCAAATGCCTCCCAGAGTCAGTGAAGAACATGGCTCCCAGAGCAAGTGGTGAATTACCCCTGCCATGTTGGGAAGCTGAAATGGGTGGAGTCATCAGCCAAGGCTGTGGCTTCAATACTAGCCACTGCAGTTTAAAGCAATAGATTTACAATAAGCCAGATTCAGATGGTATAAACCCTAAGCAGTTTACGGTGTGTGTAAAAATGTACAAAGGCTAGGAAGAGAGAGGAAAAGGAATATAAACAGTTATATAAAGAAATAGAAAGTTTTGAAAAATAGTCTTTAAAGAGAAAGTAAAAGTAATATAAAAAATAGGCCACATAAAGATGGAAATCACGCCGGGCGTGGTGGCGCACGCCTTTAATCCCAGCACTCGGGAGGCAGAGGCAGGCGGATCTTTGTGAGTTCGAGGCCAGCCTGGGCTACCAAGTGAGCTCCAGGAAAGGCGCAAAGCTACACAGAGAAACCCTGTCTCGAAAAAACAAAAAAAAACAAAAAAAAACAAAAAAAACAAAAAAAAAAAAAAACAAGATGGAAATCACACAGAGAGTCTGGATTATATTGTCTTTGGGATTTTTAGCTGCAGAGAGATATTTGATTGTAAAAGCTGCTGAGTTTAATCAATATGTATATTTTAAAGGTATCTTGATTTCAAAATTCATGCATAAGGACATGTTGCTTTAGAAACCAAGTTCTGCTTTTGTTTTCACAGAAGATGAGAACCTATGGATTGCTTCTTGGTTAATATGGTTAGATAAAGGAAGACACCCTGAGAGATCTCCAGATGCTCCAATATCCAGAACAGCTTCAAGGCAATTGGCTCAGAGAATACAGCATCACAGACTATTCCAGTCATGATGTGACCATAATTCTTAATTCTCTCAGGATGCCCATAAAAATACAGTGCCCTCAATCAGCAGGAAGTAGTCTAGAACACTAGGCCCACATTCCACAAAAAAATGGATTATAGATATTTGTCTTTGTTAGAGATTGTTTACAAATTATTATTAGTCATAGTCAATATCTTTCTAAAACAAAAAATGGGGATATGATATAGATATGATAAGATGAAAGGATAGATTATTGAATCTACTTTTAAAGAGCAACTTGTTTTAAATTGCTATAGATTTTAGTTTATTGATACAAATTTAAAGTTAATTTTGTTGTACTGTATGTATATTTCTACTCTTGTTTAAGGTAATATGTTTTTGCAGCTCCATTGAAATGTAATGGATAATTAAGAAATAGAGATTAATAATTAGTCTTCTATGATAGTCAAACTTATAGTCATGTTAGTTAACTTTTCTAGGTATACATACATATGATTCAATTATGTAGGTAATGTTCAAACACTTCAAAGTCCTACAGAATATGGCATTTAAAATGTTTTATAAACTTAGACTTTTCTGGACAACGAGATACATCTGTTCCTGGCAGCACCAATTACTTCAAGGAAAATGATGGCCACCAAAGACACTCCATATAGAGTTTATCTTCTTCATGGCAAAGGTTAAGCATTTGGGCAAGAAACTGTTCTTCCCGGGATGGCTTGACAAAGTGTTGTATAAATTGGACATGCAGAACCCATAGGAAGGTGATTACTGAACTTTGCAAGGCAAGATGGTCCTTTAGGTTCCTTATTCACAGAAAAAGAAAAACTGGCAGACATTCTACAGGACACAGAGAGAAGTAACTGAGAGACTCTAGACCTATGGGCTGAAGATGGATACCCCAATGTTACAGAGGTACTTTGAGTAACTGTCCAGACAACCAGCTGCCTCTGTCATTCAAGATTTTTAGAAGTTGCTTACAATGTTCTTCTTGTTTACTTGAGTAATATTATATCTTTCTGGGGTCTTTGATGTAGTTAAAGATTAGACAGTTAAAATTATAATTTTCCTTAGTTATGATAAAAGATAGATATGAAACTTTAGACTCACTAATATAAGGTAGATAGAATATTTTCTTTGAATTTGCAAAGTACAAATAGACTAGATATTATAACTGTGATTCTTGGTTGATAACTGTTTTGTTATATGTAATATTACTATGTTAGAGTTAAAAGTTTCCTTTTGTTTAGACAGAAAACAGGAAATGCTTTGGGATGATGCATGACCTTGTTTACTGGTTTAATAAAATGTTGATTGGCTAGTAGCCAAGCAGGAAAACAGGGCCAGCAGGAGAGGAGAATGCTGGGAAGAGGTAAAGCAGAGTCAGGAGTCACCAGCCAGACACAGAATAAGCTAGATGGCAAGGCAGAACTGAAAAAAAAAAGGTAAGAACCACATGACTAAGCATAGCTAAGAATTATGGGTTAATTTAAGTGTAAGAGCTAATCAGTAATAAGCCTGAGCTAATGGCTGAGCAGTTATAAATAACATTAAGCCTCTGTGTGATTGTTTTATAAAGGCTGAGGGACTGTGGGTGAGAGATTTGTCCTGACTGTAGGCCAGGCAGGATACTGGAAAACTTTTAGCTACAGTAGTAAACTGTGGACAGGGCTACCTATGAGCTGATGAGTGATATAGTAAAGCAAGCTAAATAAATCATGAGGAGCATGTCCCAAAGCAATATTCCTCCATAGCTTCTGCTTCAGTTCCTGTATCTGGTTTACTGTCATCTTTGAGTTCCAGAATGAACTTCTTGCAAGGATGTACCGTGATATGGAAGTGTTACCAGAATAAATTATTTCTATGTTTACAGTACTCTTGGAATGTTTCTAAAAGACTCTCCAGCCTACTACAGAGACATTTGCTCTACCATGTTTATTGTTGCTTTATTCATGATAGAAAGAAATAGGAAACAGCTTAGATGTCCCATCAATATATAAATGAGTTGGGAAAATGGGATATATTTACAGAGTAGAATATTTTACTGGGGAAAAAACACAAATTATGAAATTTGAAGGAAGATTAATAGAGTCAGAAAAAAATTAATTTTGAGTGAGGTAACCTAGATCCAAAAGAACAAATAATGGTATGCATTAGCTTAAATGTGGATATGGATGTTGGATTTTAAGGCTTCAGTAAGCATTCTATTATCTGAATAAACACAGAAATTAGATACAGTACAAGTAACTAGTAGGGAAGATATCCCAAGGAAGGGGTAATAGAACATACAGTTAAAAGGATTTGGGGTAGATTAAAACCAGAGGATTAAACAGGGAAGGGAGCCAGGCAGTGGCGGCACATGACTTCAATCCCAGCACTTGGGAGGCAAAGGCAGGCAGATCTCTGTGAGTTAGAGGCCAGCCTGGTCTATAGAGTAAGATCCAGAACAGGCACCAAAACTACACAGAGAAACCCTGTCTCAAAACAACAACAACAACAAAAACTAAAAACAACAACAACAACAACAAAAACCACAGGGAAGTGGAGAGGGGAGAAGGCAGTAAGGATGGCCATATTTGGAGGGATAGCTAACACTAACAGTCATTTGAGAGGTCATAGAGAAATCTATCAACTAGAACTCTCTTAACATATACATATATGGATGAAATCTAAATGGAGTCACCAAGTAACTGGGCAGACAAGGCCACATGTAGACATCTCTTGCCTTCAAGTAAAACCTCTAGTGGCAAGAAATGGATTATATCTAATTAAGTTTTTAGCCAAATGGCCCATTAGAATCCCACAAAGTACTCAGACTATTGCCAAGTTTTTACGGTAAGGCCCTATTGCTGAATACAATGCTTACATATCTCATGGAACATAGAGATATTAAGCTGGTACCTCAGTAGAGTCTTCACTCTTATTGGCTAGTCTTCATGGTACTGGAAGGTACTCAAAATTCTACCAGAAGAGAGCCAACCACCAACCCTGCTACAAACTTACTCTACAATGGTGACCTGCTTGCATGATCATCTGATGCAATAGTGGCACAAACATTATTAGAGTAACCAGTTAGTATCTGAATGAATTTAATGTTCATTCCATGAGATGGAACCCTTGCTCAGGTAGCAGAACCTGAAACTAGATATGCTATGGACCTAGGGAAAAACTAATACTATTGTACTACCTATATTACTTGGCAATAAAATTATTCCTAATTATATTCTGTTATACTCAGATAAATGTCTCACTCAGAAATTACCAATGGTAAATAATACAGAGACCAAAACTGGATTATGTGCATAACAAGAGACTTTGGAACACCCAGTCCTAAATGAGATGTCTTTATCAAATCCATCCCTTCAGGCCTCATGGAACTGTATGAAAAAGGAGGGAGAATTATAGCAATAACCAGAGGGAATGGATGATATTAAGGAAAGAATATCTTCCAGAGACATATATCAACTCACAGATACTGTGGCAGCATTCAAAGGGCCTACACAGGTTCTACCCACATGAAGTCCATTGACAGAGATGAGCATTTTGTTTTCAACAAAATTCTCAAGTAAATTTATTGGAAAATAATCAACTTTTGAATCCCAGTGTGGGCCCTGGATACTGGCTACCCAACTGACTGCAGCTAACACTATATATACAAACTCTGACTCAAATTTGACCACAAATGAAAGGGTAAAATTAAAACTATTAAATCTTTTAGCATAAAACATAGTAGTAAACATTCATAGCCAAACAACAAAATAATCAAAACTTGTCATGACAATAAAAATCATTAATCTTCAGAGGATGGTATGAAGAAAACTGAGATATAGGCCATAGATGGGAGAAATAAATGCATTTACAAAGTGTAAATCTGAATTGTAGACAACACACACACAAACAAACTCTTCAAAACAAGTGGGAAGTCGGCACAATTACCAAAAGAGATTCGAGAGCAAAATATGTTTTGTTCTTTCTGTGAATAGAAAGAGAAAGTAAAACCACATCATGCTGTGTCTCCAAAGAAATTCTGAGATACAGTAAAGATTTGTTTTATTTTGCTTTTGTTTTATTTTGCTTGTATCAGTTATCACTTGTATTTGAAAACATGCACTCCAAGCACAAGAACTTTCCTTGCATTAGTCCTTGATAATGGCTCCTTCTTTTACTTCTTACATTGTTGCAAGCCACAAGAATATATTATAGAGATTCAGCTGTACATAATAAAGCTATACCTAGAAAGGTCAAAGAATCTTTCTAGAGGGAAGAAATGTATCAGGGAATATTTTGTGTTATTCAGCTTTTAATATATCAGCTGTCTTCTACTATGAATTTCTTGTGTACTCATACATGGCTAGGCCTTAAAGGCAAAAAGTATAAGTTTCTCAGATTTACTGCTCTACATGTATGTATGTATGTATGTATGTATGTATGTATGTATGTATAGCTTTGTTTCTTGTGCAAATGAAGATCAGACCATCCCTTTCCTTCAGGCCTAGTTGCATTGCAGAGTTATTAACTCAGGACAAAAGAGTTTCTTGCATAGCTAGGTGCTGTAAAGACTGGAGCAGAAATCCTGGTTGAGTTAGAGTCGCGTAGCTGGAGGAGGGAGTAACAAGGCAGAGTTTTATAGAGAATGGCTCAGCCAGAGGAGAAAGCAGCAAGGATAAGGTTTTATGGATTGTAGGTGGATTTGAGTCAGGTCAAGAGAGGAGGAGAGGAAGGAAAGATGGAGGATGGGGGAGCATAGGATGAGGATGAGGTCGAGAGCCTAAGAGCTTAGTTATTACTAGGGCTATGAGAGGACAGAAAAAGAAGTGACAGAGAAGAACTGAGTATCAGAACAGAACTGAAGCTATGTAGATAGAATTTTGTCTTAGAGAAATAAAGCAGACAGACAAAAGGTCCATTGTACTTACATTCTTTTCCCTCAGATTACCTCATCACCAGCCATACCATCTTCCCTGGGACTCTAGGAGAGATCTTCTCAGGGCAGACCACTGGGAAAATTCTGATTATGCATCTTCTTTAATTTTGTTGAACTGATATGAACATTGGTTAATGTTGCTCACATTCAACTTATTTTAAGCAGCTTGTTTAATGTGGTTATTTATCCCATTTGGGGATTCTTGTCTTATTTATATAGCATTATTCTCTGCTGTTTTCAACATTGCTGTCAAATTTAAAATCCAGATGCTTTTCCAGTTTCTCCCTATAGTCCTTTTATATATAAAATTATAGTACCATTTTATTTATAAAATTGTTTTGCCATTTAACCATTTTCTCTCTCTCTTTTTCTACCTGCTTCATACACTGGATTTGATGTGTGTAATTTTCTTCAAATATGAATGATCGTTGGAGTATTTAAAAGTAAGGCACTGAATCAAAGATCAACAGTTAGGGTGCAGGATACAGAGTTTATGTACAGATGAACTCCAGAGTCATATTTTTAGTGGGAAATCAAATTGAGGTGGAAAGTTCAATGCACAGTTTTGGTGTTATTTCATGAGATTAGTTTTTCTCAAAAAAAAAATAATCTTCTAATGTCATCCCTTAATAAAATGAAAAAGGAAAGGTTAAAACAATCTTGACTGCTCTTCTGAGAGACAGGGCAGCATATGTGTTCTGCGTGCAGAGTAGACAAGTCCCTCATTCCCTTGGTTGTGACTCAGGTACTGAATTGTGTTCCATATCCTCCCATTTACTATCCCTCTTCAACTCTGCCTTTTTTCCATTTAAACACATATGCATTTTTTGTCTTCCAACTCTACCTTTTAACAAGCCTGCTATCTCAAACCCCCTGTGTATGGCCTTGGGATTCATTGCTGGATATAGAATTTGCCCACTGGTTCAATGAAAGTCCCCACTCAATAACCACTGTGTTCATATAAATTTACCAGAAACTTTTGCTCAACACCATCTCTCATTATTCACTAACTTTTAACTTAAAAATTATATTCCATATTAATTAATCTCTTTTAGGAAAGACAAGATATTAAAACATTTCATTACTTCCAAATTTTCACTGAGTTCTTAAAATTGTGTTTTGTAACAAGTCCACGAATTTATGTTTTGATAACTAATTTTGAAGGGATTAGAAAAACTTCTTGCTGTGCTTTATTCTATCCAACAGAGTATGACAAGGTGTGCTCATGGCTGGGATGACAGATAAACTCAATGAACATATTTCTTTTTGTTTGCTTATTTTTTTTGTTTGTTTGTTTTTAGAGACAGGATTTCTCCATGTAGTTTTTTGGTTCCTGTCCTGGATCTTGCTCTATAGACCAGGCTGGCCTCAAACTCACAAGAGATCTGCCAGGCTCTGCCTCCCAAATACTGGGATTAAAGGCATGCACCATTGCTGCCAGGCTCAGTGAACATATTTCTAGCACATTTCCTCAGAAAATAATTTAGGATCCATATGTCATTTAAAAAGAAAAGAAAAGAATGAAGGAAATACCATGGAAACCATTTTCATTAAAGCTATCAACATGCCAATTTTTATGTGGGGGACCAAAGATACAGGGATTTCTAATAGCAGGTTTTGTTTCCTTTTATTTTTCCTTATCTCTGATCCTGGAAATTTTGGTTAGAATCCTGCCAAATTACCTTCAATCCATGAAGTATCACAAAATTATTTCAGAGCCTACAATTTCAGAAGCCTATAACAAATCTTCCAGTAGAGCCCAGAGTTAGATGAAGTTCCATAAGGCTCTGTGGTAGCTAAGCTTTGTGATGAAGTTCATACAATCTCAAGGATTCATGGTTTTTTATTCTCATGAGTTACAATTGAGAGTGAAAGCTAAGCATATTACCCCATCTGATATATATTTTCTTTTTAAAATAACATTTATTTTTTATAATTTCAATCATGTGTATATAAATGTGTCTTCCAGTAGATATGTACATTGAATAAAAGTTTCTTCAAAGTCTACAAAGTTTGGATTCTCTAGAGCTGCTGTAACAGGAAGTTGTGATATGGATGTTAGCAATCAAACTTAATAAGGAGAGTTAAAGGGACTGAAATATATAGGTAGATGGGAAAACAAAAGCAAGAACTCTGAGATGGAAGCTTCTTGTTACAAGAAAACATTGAGAGGGGAAAGGGCAAAAAGCATGGGCATGGTTATCTAAACAGAAATAAGGTGAAAATGCCCAGTAAAAAATCCAATACAAATTCTATTTAGAGAACTCCTACCTTTAGGGCCCTTCCTATTGAGAACAGATAAAACTGTTACTTTATTTTTCTTCTTAGTCATATGTTCAGTCATTCATAGACGTTTAACTGTTAATTAACATATAGACCCACAGTTGGTCAAAGTGGAGAAAATTAGACACTATGTAATAGTCTTCACCAAATATCTATCACATTGTCTCCAAATGTTTAGAAATCATTGTAGAAGAGGGAGTATAAATATTGGAAAATCCAGAGGTGTACATCACCATAAGGAAAGTGTTTGCTGTACACATAAACTCATAGTAGTTACAACAGCTAACATAAATTTTTACAGTTTCAAGCCAGAGAGAATTTGAACATGTAGATAAGCAGTAGGCATGAAATCCCATAGAGCTATTGCCATTAGCACGCTGGGAAAGGAGCGTCAATTTTCTTTGACAATTTACACCTTGGCAGATCCAATATGTTCCCTTAGAAGGTTACATATTCATATGTACATGGGCAGCACAAATTCTCCTTAATGGATTTTAAAAAGGAAAAGGATTGGAAACAAATTATACTGGGTAGAGAAGGATAGCCTCTTGAAGGAGTTGGAGTGGAAGTACATGTGATGAAAATATATTACAAGAATTTTTCAAGGAAATAATAAAATGAGAAAACATGTTTTTGAATGAGTACAAGTGCTTGTAACTACTTTTCAGGGCCTTATGTTAATTCTCTTAGTCACTGATGACTTTGAGCACATTGCTGCCTGTTCTGACATTATGACTAAATATATTCTACAATAAATATTAATTGAACAGCATGGGAGCAAACAAAGAGTTCTGAAAAACACTGTTTACAGGTAGCAATACTGTTGTTGGTTGCTTTTTTCTCTTTTGGCTCTGTTTGGGAGCATATAATCTGATCCCAAATAAACCGCATGGAGACAAGTTCTTACTTATAAATGACCTGGCCTTGTCTTTGCTTGTTTCTAGCCACCTTTCTAAACTTAAATTATCCTGTCTACCATTTGCCTCTGGGTTTTTCCCATTCTCTTCTCTAAATCTTACTCTTACTCCATAGCTTGCTGTATAGCTAGATGGCTGGCTCCTGATATCTTCCCCTTCTCTGGCTCTTCTTTTATCTCTTCAGCCTCTTTTCTTCTTCTATATATTCTCTCTGCCTGCCAGACCCACCTATCCATTCTCCAGCCTTGCTATTGGCTGTTCAGTTCTTTATTAGACCATCACATGTTTTAGAAAGGCAAAGTAACACAGCTTCACAGAGTTAAACAAATGCAACATAAACAAAACTAGCACAACTTAAAATGATATTCTACAACATAATACATTGTTAATTGAATGCTGATGTGTTAAAGGTGTTTCCCTAGAGTGTTTTTATTCAATTTTGTTTTTGTTCCTCTAGTGCTCTTGGTTTTAGACATTTAAACATTGGCCTACAAAGATTGTGGATACCCAAAAAGAAAACAGAAGAAAACAAAAATGAAGATGAATGTCAAAGAAGGAGGAAGAGGAGGAAAGAGAAATAGAAATATAACTACAATTATAATTGATAATGATCAGTCTTATGTCTTCCTTTTTATGATTATTGTATAGTATACCTTTCATGTGAAGCATTGTTATCTTAATGTAGAATAGATTCCTCCTTACAATCGTTATTTACTCTTGTCAACTCAGTACAATTTATGAACACAAAGAGATAAGTTGTGAAAATCTTATACATGTTGATGCATGTAAACTTGTGCAGCCACCTGGAAAAACAGTGTGAAAGTTCCTCAAAAGGCTAGAAATAGAACTACCATATGTCAGGACTATACCATTCCAGGCAATGTGCCCCAAAAGCTCAATATGTTCCTAGAGAGACAGCAGCACATACATATTCATTGCTGCTCTTTTCATAATAGCAAAGAAATGAAGTCATCCTAAATGTCTATCAAAAGATGGGTAGATATTAAAAACATATCATAAGTCTAGTTTCTTGAGTTCTTTATATATTTTGGAGATCAGCTGTCTGTCACATGTGGGGTTGGTGAAGAAATTTTTTCCATTCTCCAAGCTGCCATTTCATCTTATTGGTTATGTCCTTTGCCTTCAGAAGCTTTTCAGTTTCAGGAGACCCCATTTATTAATTGTCAATCTCAGTGTCTGTGCTACCAGTGTTATATACAGGAAGTATTATCCTGTGCTAATGAATTCAAGGCTACGTCCCACTTTCTCTTCTATCAGGTTCAATGTAACTGGATTTACGTTGAGATCTTTGATCCTTTAGACTTGAGTTTTGAACATGGTGATAGATATGGATCTATATCCATTCTTCTACATGTCAACATCCAGTTATGCCAGTACCATTTGTTGAAGATGCTTTCTTTTTTCCATTGTATAATTTTGGCTTCTTTGTCAAAATCATGTGTATGGATTTATATCAGAGTCTTTGATTTGATTCCATTGATCCACAAGGCTCTTATTAGGTCAATACCAAGCTGCTTTTATTACTATAGCTCTAGAGTAGAACTTGAAGTCTGGAATGGTGATACCTCTGGAAGTTCCTTTATTGCACAGGAATGTTTTAGGCACCCTGGGCTTTTTGTTTTTCCATATGAAGTTGAGTATTGCTCTTACCATATCTGTGAAGAATTGTGTTGGGATTTTGATGAGGATTGCACTGAATCTGTAGATTGCTTTGGTTAAGATTGTCATTTTTACTATATTAATTCTACCTATCCATGAGCATGGGACATCTTTCCATTTTTTGATATCTTCTTTAATTTATTTCTTTAATGACTTAAAGTTCACTGACCTAGACCCACTCCATGTGTGTGACAGTTGTATAGCTTGATCTCTTTGTAAAGCTCCTGCCAGTGAGTTCAGGACCTGCCCCTGGTACTTAGTTGGATATTGGAAACCTATTTTCTATCTTAGATTATCTTGCCTAGCATTTATGCAAGGCTTGGTCCTGCTTCGTTAAAGACCATGGCAGGCCTGCCCCTTTCTGATGAAGATGGAGGAGGAGGGGATGAGGAGAGTGTAGAAGCGAAGTGGTGGGGGATAGGAGGAGAGGAGTGAGGAGAAACTGTAGTTGTTATATAAAATAAATTTTAAAAAAGTTAAAAAATAAAAACATAGCATATGTATAAAATAGAAATTTTCAGTTGTAAAGAAATAGAAATTATGAGCATTTCAGGAAAATATGTGGAACTAAAAATTATCTTGAGCAAAGCTACCCAGATCTGGAAATTCATATATGACATAATGTTTATTATAAATGAGATATAGATTTGAATTTTCAGTTTCATATATTTAAACTAGAATATTTGTAAATACTTGGGGTGGGGATGAAAAAAGCCTGTCAAGAGGAGGATAGAGAGTTTAAAGGGAGTAGGAATGGTAAAACATATGTGCTATGAAAACAGAGAAAGTGAAAATTTGAGATGCAAATTTTAAATAGGAATCGGTGTGGACATTGGAAGAAAAGTTGAAGTCCAAGTATTTGAATGAACAATGCTAAGAATGTTTGAGCAAGTCACACATGAATCTACTACTTTATAAGTCGTTTAAAAATGACTTGATGCAGTAATAGGGTATATTATGAATTGATAATGCTGATCTCAAAAGCTATGGATTATTAAATAAAAAATGTGTTATAAGGTGTGAGACACCCCTGTAGGAGTACTTAGTCAAGAAGGACCAATATCCACATGCATCTCAAAAAATTATATAGGTTACACCCAATTTTATTGTTTGCTGCCTAGAACAATGTTTTAAGAATCTGTTGCTGAAGACACTACAAATGTTGGTTGCATAATTCAATGAAAACATTCTGGAAATGAATTGAAAATATTCCTTTCTGCTGGCTAGACTTCATAGAAGGGGGGTTGGCTGCAAGGCAGTTAGGTAGAAAATTCAGCAATGGTCTTTGCTAGCTTTATCGTTTTCATACTATAATACCAACTTGCAAATCAAGATGTGCTTCCTGGCTCAATAATGACACAACTGTCATAGAAGAAACCATGTGGTTTTTATTGTTTCTAACCCCTGCTCTGTAGTTTATTCCAATTGCTGTTTACCTGGTCAAAGACACAGGGGGTTATAGGTGCTAGGTGTGAATATACCTAGAAATTTATTTTGCTAAATGGACATACTGTAAAAATGTTCCATAAATGTTTATGTTTACAACCACAGAATAACAATGTTCTCAGCCTTGATCAGAGAAGCTTGTAACACATGGTGTTTGATATAAGAACTCCTAGCTAGTTAATATGCTGAGAACAAGTGAATTTTCAGTGCTCAGCAATACATGGTTATCCATCCATATCACTATCCCTTAGTCTAAGGGAACATTGCAAAAGAGGATATGGAATGAAATTAAAAGCAGAATAATTGTATATTTGGCCTTGAAACACTGTCTTTTGGCCTGAGGCACTTGTCACTCAACATCTATGGTAATCTGTATAGGGCCTACATAAGACTACATAAGACAGGAAACATTCAGTCATAGATGGGGGAGTGGCTCATTGGTACCCCCTCACCCAGGAATGTCAACTGGTGGAAGCAAAGAAATCATGTCATTGATGTAGCCACATGTGTGTTACTCAGACTCTAGTAGAGAGCTTCACACCCATACCTACACTGATGGCTCTGGTCAAATTCAGTGGAATATAAAGTAAAAACAAAACAACTTCAATTTATTTTAACATATATTCTGATTAGTTTTGTCAACTTAACACAACCAGAGTCATCTGAGAAGATGGAAAACTAATCAAGAAATTTCCTCCATCAGACTGTCCTGGAAGCATGTTTGTGGGGACAGTTTCTTGATGCATAATTCATGTTGAAGAACTCAGCCCACTGTGGGGAGGTGATTCCAGCTTGTATATGAAATTAAGTTGAACAGGAGGTGGTGGCCCACACTTTTAGTCCCATCATTCGGGACACGGAGGCAGGTGGATCTCTGTGAGTTTGAGGCCAGCCTGGTCTACAGAGTGAGTTTCAGGAAAGGTTCAAAGCTACATAGAAAAACTCTGTCTCAAATAAACAAACAAAAAAAAAAGAAAAGAAATAAAGAAATTAAACTGAACAAACCAGGGGAAACAGGACAGGAAGCAGTACTCCTCCATGGACTCTGTTTCAGTTTGTGCCTCGAATTCCTACCCATAATTCTCACTTTGATTGTAAGTGTTGTCAAATAAAACCTTTCCTTCACAAGTTGTTTTCCTTGTTGTATTTATCTACACTATTAGAGGAGATAACTTGTACCATGTGGGTGATAACTTGGTGAAGGAAGGAAAGGGAGAAGGCTTCAATGGCAGTGGGAGAACGGAAAGAATGTGGGTATATATAAAATTGTGAAAGAATAAAATTAATGCAATACAAGAAATTGAAATTGTCCACCCACACAACAGTTTGCCAGGCTTGGATTTGCCCTGTTACAGAAAATGAAAGTTGAGACTTTGAGGTATATTGTTCATCTTTGCTCAAAAAAATAGGACTACAAATAAGAATTTAATGAAAATCAGCAGCCAAGAAAAGATTCAGCCATTAATATGTTACATGAGAAATTCACAATATAATTGGTGACAGACACAAATTCAAAGAAGAAAATTCCTATGGGTACCAAGTCTAAGTAACAAATATTGCAAAAATCTTATATATTTTGATTTTTGTAATTTTAGATAGCATGGGTATCAGTTCTGACCTTTTAGTCATGGCAATTAACATTTCACAAACTAATTGAAAGTATTAAAATTTAATAATTTTATAGATGATTTCCCTTGATAGGATTTAATTCAATATGAAAGTGACCACAGTAGTTCAAATTCTCATGAAGATATTAATCAACTACTGCTCAAATTTAATTTCCAATTGTGAATCATGTTAGCAGCTAAGCAGGATGTGAAGCTGGATGATCTTCTCCTCATTTACTGTTGCCTAAAGTGACCTGTATGTTCAGGTCACACCTTAAGTATGTTCTTGCTGCTGTACAGTCCTTGTACCTGCTCAACATTAAGAAGCATTGGGTTCTAAAGTGTCTCATGTAAGTGCTGAAATATTGTTTTCTGGCTTAACATGAACTGGAAAGAAACATTCTTTTTTTTTTCTCCATGTGAAATTTTAAAATATATAAAGCTTCAATTAAGAAAGCTAAAATTTCAGTAATTTGCATTTTATATTAGTTTTTAAAATATTTATTTCCCCTGTAAAAATGTGTCAATTTAAAAGATAAAATTTTAGCTTCTCATTTAGTTCTCACAAGAATTGTGTTTTTTTTTTTTTAAGAATTTCATCCAATATCACAAATTTAGTATTAAGATAAAATTATCTGCATTTCAAATTATGGAATAATTTCTTGAGGAAAGGATCATGGGGGAAAATGAAGCCACACCCTTAGATTCATAAACTTTAAGACAGAAATGCTTATCTACAATTAAACTTCTGGAAAAATTTACTTATACATTCATTTGGCTCTGAATGATGATGATTGACAAATTTTAAAAGTCTCATTGTATGGAAGTCTCAGCTATGGTACTATCTTCTCTTTTTAAAATCAGGATACTTGGGGGTGGAGACATGGCTCAGTCATTAGGAGCATAGGTTGCTCTTCCAAAGGAACACAGTTTCATTTCCAGTAACAACATGGAAGCCCCAAACTGTATGTAGCTCCAGTTCCATGGAATCTGATACTCTACTTTAGCTTCTACCAGCACCAACCACGTAAGTAGTACAGAGAAATATATGCAGGCAAAACTCCATATATACACAAACTAAAATAAATATTAAACATAATAATAACAAAATATAATAGTAAAATAAAATTAGGACCCCTTTAATGAACAGGTCTTTTCTGATATTGATTCCTAGTGCATACTTGGTATATATTAAGTTTTTTGGTGTATTTCCTATTTATCACTAACAAGTATAAAGGTCATCCACTCTTACTTTATGAAGATTACTGTAAGTTAACACTATTTTCATAATGGCTCTTCATAATTATTTTCTCCAATGCTTTGCATGCTTTCATAGTTATTAAATTCTATAAAACAAAACAAAAACTGCCCATATACCCACAAGGCTTGAGTTACATAGAGTTGTTCTCAGAACAGAATCACACAGTACTCAGTATGATCCACATAGTGCCACACAATGAAGTTCTGATATGTGATTTTACTAAGAAAAGAGGTATGTGGAAAGCCAGGTGTAAAGGAGACAATCAATCCAATGTGGTTCCAGTTCATTGACAGGTAGGGAAGACCAATTTTGGTTTCTTTTCTTTGTTCTTGTTTTTGTTTTGTTTTGTTTGTTTGTTTTCCCTTTTTCTTTATGTTGCTGTTTGAGACAATTACAATTTCAATTCTAAGCTGACGTGAAAATTGCTACATAGAGCACACTGGCCTTCAACTCAAAGAGATCCATGTGCCTCTGCTTCCCAAGTACTTAGAATAAATATGTGCGCCACAATTTCTGACCCAGCGGCATAAATTTTAACATTGCAAAGACAATAGATACAGTTCTTTTTGAAGAAAAACCCTGCATCATTAGAGACTTTTGATATTTTGAGGTAAAACTTAAAGGTGGTAAATCATCTTCACATAAGTAAATAGAGCAGTGAAGTCATGAGTTAAAATGTGCTGTTGAAATGGCCACAAACATGTCAAGAACCCCAATTCCTCAGCCTCATGAGAGTGCCAAGTTCTCCCTAGATTTGGCTCAAATGACCACCAGAAAAGGCTTTCTTAGCTTTGAGTGTGAATCTTGGCTGTGAGTGCTGAAAATGTCTACCATAGCTTTCTCTCCCCAGATGTTTATTGTCTGAAGTCTGCTCTCCCACAGAGACTGCTCCTAGGGATATTAACTAAATCTTCCTCCTTGCTTAGCTGTATAATAGTAAACACCACTTCTTTGTTCAGATGTGTATACCATACTCCCACTCTTCCTTTTCAACTGTAGACAATAAATACACTGAGCATCCAGGGTGCTGCAGCTTCTTTGCCAGAAAGCCCAGTCCACCCAATCCCAGTTTCCCTAGCTCTATCTGTGTTTGCCTTTTCTTCATTCCCTTGCTAGTCCAGTTAGGTGAATCTCTGGAGACATGAAGGAAGTGGAATATCAAACACAAAAGAAAACCTAGGAAGATGAAAAGGGCATCCTTATTCCTCAAAAGGCCATGTCATTCTTCTCATGAATGTTCATACTGATTCCTGACTGTAATCAGTTGAAACAGTATACACATATTTACATGTGCGTGCATGTGTGTGCGTGTGTGGAGAGAGGGAGAGGGAGAGGAGAGGAGAGGAGAGAAAAAGGAGAGAGAGAGAGAGAGAGAGAGAGAGAGAGAGAGAGAGAGAGAGAGAGAGAAAATATGTGTATGTGTGTAGAACCAGAATGTGGAAAACTCCTAATATGGGCTAGGAGAATCATGTGTTATATCATTTGGGTATCATGGCAATAATCATCAGCTCCTTGTTGCTGATGAATGACAGAGGCACAGATATGGTTAATTCATTAAATTGAATCTACATCATAAGAAAGTAGTCTAGACAAGATTTGTACACAGATGCTACTAGGAGTTAGGGCCCAGTGTCCATACCATCTCACATTGCTCAAGGTGGCACTACACACTGGCTCTATGTTTTAGTGAAGAACCTGTAATTCTTCATCAATCTTATTCTAAGGCTTCAAGTACAGAACAGGTCCTGGGCAATGTGTAAAGTCCAGATTTGTTTTATTTAAGTCTAAGCTGGTAGCATGAAAAACACAGATGCAGGTGATTTATTGAGATCATTTATTGTATTCAGCTAAGGAATTCCTAGTGAATGATCCCAGTGGACAGCATGTGTACCATTTATATGGAAGGACCTTAACCTGCAATTCCAACACAGAAGCAGCTCTGCCACAAGAAACTCCCACAAAATAAAACTGATCCTCAAAAGAGCCTGAATCAATCATTTCTAATGGTGCCAGGGACTAAAGAAAGGCTCTTTCAAACCATCATGTTGTTATATCCATTCAATTTATTTTAAAACCTTGAACTTCATAAGGACTGTTCATATGAACATGCTACTTCATAATTACTTATATTCTTTGAGCTTTTGTGAATTTCAGGCCATATATATTTGTTCTTCAGCATGTAATTAACACATCAGTTCCTCTGAAGTAGAAATTCTTTCACATATGAATTAAAACAGTGAGGGGAAAATATCTAATTGCATTTGAAAAGTCAAAGACGAGAGCTAAATAAAAACATCAGTGCAGCTGGATGTTGTGGCTTTATGCCATTGATCCCAGCAGATCTTTGTGAGTCAAGGCTATCCGTCTACATGATGAGTTTCAGGACAGCCATGTTTATATATAGACACCCTGTCCAAAAAAAAAAAAACAAACCAATAATAATAATAATAATAATAAAAATAAAATAAAACAAAAAATTGGTAAGTATGTTTTAAGGCCAATAGGATTAAGCTTCTTCAAAAATATGTTTAGTATGAGTAACTATGTATAATTAACAATACAATGTTTAATAACTTTATTAAACTAAGAATACACATCATCCTAAGTCAGGCTATTAGCATTAATCTTCCATGCTGTGGTTATCTGTTTAGTGAAAGCTCTAGCACAGTTGATCTGAGCAAGCTGCCTGCCTCTGAATAACGAATTACAAGTATAACTCCAAGTAGCAGAATGTGTTTTGAAAAGAGGATGCGCTTTGCTTTTTTTCTTTCTGGATAATGAGCTCTAAGACTGAAGATAAGGTTCCTTTGTTTCTGTGCCTGTACTTAAAGGTAACTTGGGATTTGCAGAACAGGCACTGTGCTAATCTTTCATCTGCTGCAAATTGTCCTCTAAAATATCACCTTGCTTTGCACAGATTCATAGAAAATCAGAGAGTTGTATGGGGTTTTCAACACAGAGTGGCAAAAGCATGACCTGAATATGCTTTTGTGACGACAAAGTATTGGTAACCACCAGCATGATGCCCAGCTTTCTGCAAAAGTACTATTTGGGAAATGGAAGTTTAACACAGATATTTGCAGCTCCCCTGCTAATATTTTAAATGTATAAATGCATGAAAATAACTTCTTTTTATCCTTAAGCACATGTTAAATGTAGTTTCTCTTTATCTCTTCCTGTAGGAACTAGTACAAAATTCAGTGAGCTCTCCATGCTATTTATTCAGTTGTGACCAATATTTCCCCAAATGTCTAACACTTTCATTCAGTTTTACAGTGCCATTTCATTATCTGTAATAGAGACTCTTTAACCTTTCTATTAAAGTGTGGATTAGAAAACATCTGTTGTTTAACTATTTATAGTGGTTCATGAAGCTCAGCTTTTATGTCCCAGGTTTATTAACTTAGAATATTTGTATCTGCTCCTCCACATGTGTAAAAACATTCAAGAAAATGCCACGATGAAAATTTTAGCAAATAATTTCCTTCATTGCTCCCTTCTCCTTTTTTTTACACTATCCTGCACATGCACACACACATACTCACTCACTCACACTCATACACACTTATTGTGCATTTCCTTTTGTCCCTAGTGTTATTTAAAAATTTACAGAAACCAATTCTTTTGTCATAAACTCTCAAGCATTTGAAAATTTTAGATATATATTTCACCTTGAGAATCATTTTGCCATGACAGTACTTTTAACTGTATTTCTAAGGGTCAAAATTGATTGGAAGGCCTTGGCAGTACAGTAGCATGCTGCATAATTTTGTACCTTCATAATTAACTTGAATCTGAGAAATGATAGCATCATAAAAAAGTCAACTCACCACTTCTTCATGTCTGCATTTCCTCACATTAATTCCATTTATCTGAAATGAAAAGAAATCCTCAGTTTCACATAGTGTATTGCAAATTGGCTTTTGTTTGCATCCACAAAAACAATAATTAGATGTATACCTGTAGAATTGCATCTCCGATGAAAAGCAGTCCTGACAGCTCTGCTGTGAATAAGAAGAATTGAATACACCTTGACATCAAGTCAAGTAAGTAAATTTGTCAAGTAAGTAAAGCTTTTTATTTTAACTAAGGATAAAACTGTAAACACATTATAAGTGTTTTATATGGCTAGCATTTTTAAAACCCACAAAGCATGTAAACTCAATAATATGGTTTAGCTATTTCCAATTGCTAAAATAGGCAGACATTTCTTCTTGGTTCTAGCACTGTATGTCTTTATAGCCCTTGAAATATGGTCAGTCCCCTCCCAACATTTAGCTTTTCTGTTTTTCAACAAGCCAATTTGTGCTGACCAAATATTCTTGGATGTGTGGTTTTCCACTGTAGCATGGTTGACTTTTCAGGTGATACACTCTGGGGATGAATAGTTGGATTTGGGAAAAGTTGGAAAAATGAATATGAATGTGATCAAAACAAAGCATGTTATTTACAGTTATCAAAGACTTATATGTGTGTGTGTGTATGTATGATGTTTACGTGTTTATGTATATATGCACATTCATTAAAAGTTGATCACTCTTCTTAATGGGTTACCAGTTTTCTTTATGCATTTATAGTATGATATCTCTATGCAAATATCTGAGAATTAAGCTTTCAGTTCCATGCTTTATGGGAAATACTACCTTGTTTTCCCAATAATATTCAATAAACACTTGCTTTGTATATTCCTGATAGTTTTTGGATAAAGTCTCACAGGAAGTGAGTAAAACTAAGAAAAGTGATTATATGTGGATTTGTCCATAAAATGTGACTTGATTTTTGTGTCTTTAACCAATGGTTCAGAAGCTGTTCATATATAATCATTTGAACTATTTTCATCAATCACTTTTCCATTTTTGTCCTGTCGGAGAAGAAAGAGGAAGTAAAGAATCAGATTTAATCTCTCTCTATGTGAGACTGGGGATCCAGGGGAGCCATTTACATAGCAATCAATGAGCATGGGATTACAGAGCACTGGCCACTAAAGAGTTAGCTAAGCATATTACCTCTTTGTTCCTTGGAGATTTTGGAAATGACAACTGGAATGCTATGTTCTGCACCTCCCTAGAAAGAGACAGTCATATATCATATTTTTAAGTCAGATATTGGCCAAAATATTAAAAATAAATAAATAAATAAATTGCAAGGTATAAATAGTACATTTCATGGATACAAGGTAGAATTAAAATAAATCTGTAGAATTTCTTTTAAGTAAGTATCATTTCCATGAAGCTTGGCTAAGTATTTGTAAGACTTGTAAGGATGATTAATAATTAGTAAAAATTGACTATAAAATTTTTATTTCTCAAATAAAATAAGTAACATCAGTAGGGGCATTATCTTCAAAATCCATTATAGGAAAGCAAGCCATCTTGACATTTGTTATTTAGGATTACGTGCATTAGATATTTATACATTTCAATTCTCTCATTAATTTATTCTATTCTTCCAAACAGGCACTCTTAATTAATTCTGAATGCTAAATAACCAGACAGACCCTTGACTTGAATAGATGGATAAATAAAAGGGTCTAAACATGATGGGAACAGAACCAGCTTTATTTCCTAATTAGTATCAGACTCCCATGTGAAAGGATAGGCAGGTCAATTGTCAGCCAAGAATCCAACAGCAGTCCTTGATTACTGACTCAAATATGAAAGGAGGAAAGTACAACAAGGAATCAAATTTTTGATAAAAGAAAATAAAATAAATTCTTAGAATAACTGCCAGAAAAATACTGTTTCATCACAACAGTGTAAGGAGTTTGGACATGGTAGTTGAAAAACCAAGTACATATCTAAACAAGTGAAGTTCTGTGTAGAAAAGGAGTTAAAGGGGGCATTTAAAACCTCTGGTGCTGCTTTGGATTTAGAATAAATAACTCCCTAATCTATCCATCAGCATAAATACAGCATTTCAGAACATGTTTACTAATGAACATTCATTTCCAACACTAAGTAGATATGAGATAGAAAATCACTTTTTATTTTTTTAAATTTTTACTTTTTTTTTTTTACTGCCAAGAAGGGGAAAATGAGAAAGAAAAAGTATAATCTTGCTTAAGTTGACTTTAGCCACTAATCAACTTATTTCATAATATCTCTATGTACCCAATCTCCGCCAAATGAAAAGAGAGGAAGTATCATAGACTATTATGGTCTAAACTAGGACTCACTACTTAACCTGTATGTCTAAAGTGTCAATCCTGTCTAAGGTGTGTTGATAAAGTATTGGAAAAAACTGACAATAGAGTATTGTTGGCATTGTTGGCTATTGAATTTTGGACATGGACTGCAAAATGATGAGTTGAATGGACACTTGAACATTCAGTGCACAATGGAGACCATACACTGCATAGTGGAGACTATAACAGGTATACCTGAAAGGTCATCTACAAGCAGTATGATCTGGAGACTATGGAAGGGAGGCCCTGTGGATAATTTGAATAGAGTGCACAGTAGAGACCACAACAATGAGGTTAGGGGGTCATCTGTACACTACATGTCAGAACACCAGAGTGGACACTGCAGTGAGGTACTTCTCTCATCAGCTGCTAGGTCAGGGACAGCTGGATTTCACTTCAAATAATGCATGTTTGGTAGTTTGAGATAGTGACCCAAATAGACATGCTGGTACCCTTCCACTAATGTATTTAAAAGAAGTTTTTTGCAGCTAAAACTCAGGATCCATGTGTTGAAGCAAAAAAAAAAAAAAAAAAAAAAAAAAAAAAAAAAAAAAAAAAAACAACTTGCTATGGGATAATGCTCTTGCATACTGGTTTAATAAAATGCTGATTGGCCAGTAGCAAGGCAGGAAGTATAGGTGAGGCAAGCAGACTAAGAGAATTCTGGGAAGAGGAGGGGCAGAATCAGGAGTTGCCAGCCAGACACAGAGGAAGAAAGATCAAGGAAGAACTGAGGAAAGGTACTAAGCCATCTGGCTAAACATATATAAGAATTATGGGTTAATTTAAGTGTAAGAGCTAGTCAGTAATAAGCCTGAGTCAATGACTGAGTTTTAATTAATATTAAGCCTCTCGTTGATTATTTTATAAGCAGCTGTGAGACTACAGATGAGAGAGATTTGTTTGGACCACACTGGGCCAGGTGGAACCAGAGAAACCTTCTGACTAGAATTTTGAACATTGAAGATACTTTGGATGCCTTAAGGAGACAGAAATTTTTGTTGTTGTTGTTGCTGTTGTTGTTGTTTTTCAAGACAGGGTCTCAGTGTAGTTCTGGTACCTATCCTGGATCTCACTCTGTAGACCAGGCTGGCCTTGAACTCACAGAGATCCATCTGGCTCTGCCTCGCAAGTACTGGAATTAAAGGCATGTGCCACCACCAACTGGTAAGACTAAACTTTTAAAGATTTTTAAGGATGATGGTACTTTAAGATTATTTATACTACATAAATGTCTTTCTGAGATGTCTTTCTATATGCTGTGAATATGTGTTGCTCTGATTGGTTGATAAATAAAGCAAGGGAGCTTAGAAGCAGGCAGGAAATCTAAGGAGAGAGACATGAAGAAGAAAGGCAGAGGTGTGATAGATGCCAGCCACCACCAAAGGAGAAGAAAGATGCCAGCAGACTGCTAATGCCATGGAATATGTTACAAAACATATATTAATAGAAATTAATTAGTTTAAGATACAAGAGCTTGACAGCAAGAAGTCTGACCCATAGGCCATACAATTTGTATATAATATAATCCTCTATGTGTTTACTTGGGATGAAGTGACTTCAAAATGCAGGAGGGAGAGATTTGTCCTGACCTCAGGGCTAGGCAGGACCTGAGAAAACTTGACTACAAAGGCTACATGCTAAAACCTGCCTAATATTGACTCTACTGGCAATGTCTTCACAGTTGTCTAACACAGAATTTTCTTTCTGCTATTCTTTGTTAATACATTAACTTCCTTTTAGCAGATCTGACTATGACTCCAGTGTGTGTCAACATTGACTATTTAACTGAAGAAAACAAGGAAAAAAATATGTTTCTTTGGCTTAATTTCACTGTCCTATAATCTGTTCTGTATGTGTCCCTTGCCTGAATTGATGACAAATACACATAAAGTATATTTTAACACAAATATTTTGAATATTGAGATTCCTGGTACTACACACACTGTCATTGTATCCATTCATTTTCACAAAGTTGACAAAAGGTTATAATCATAAATTCAAGATGCTCCTTTCCTAACATAGATAGCAGGAACTAGGTTAAATGTCTTTAAATATTCACCAAAGACAACATGCTAAGTAAGTAAATACTAACTGAGGAAATGTGATTAACATATTTCATTTAATAATTCTGAAAGTCAGATTGATAAAAGAATTAATGTAGTTGGGTTAAGTCTTCAGTATTCACATACAAACTAATTCACTCATTTTTATCAGTCATTTCAATGATGATAAACTGCATAAGTGATACAGCTTTACAAGTAAACACTGAAAATACTGTACATATTAAAAAGCTCTTTAATATCATGTTCAAAACTTTGAATTAATATATTAAATTTAGAAATCTGTTTAACAAGTGGAAATCAAGATAAATGATAAATATAGAATACAGTCCATCTTCACTTGTTCCCATTTCTCCTCCATAGAAACTTGTTTCCATTCTACCCATCAATTTTTCATGCTGCTAGAGGAGAAAGGAAAGGTTCTTGCAATAAGCATAGTTCATATTCATGGGAAGCTTCATAAATAAAGCTTCCAAGTTCTACTTAACATTAGGTAAGGTCCCCAGTCCTTTCTTGTTAAATCTAAATAAGAAGGTAATGATAGTCATTTCTATAAGAACATCCCAGGTCACAAACTACTCTAAACATTACAGAGCCATTCTTGTGTGTTATGAGTCACCAACATTTTAATGTACACAAAGGTTTAGTCTTTAGCTCAGCCTTTGAAAAGATGGACTGAAAAGATGGCTACCTTTATGCTTAATCCAAATCCTCCTACTGTCTGCCTTCTGATCGTCACCGTTCTTTCCTGAAAGAAAGAGATTTAAAAGTGATAAGTGTTTCTTTACACTAAATACATTTTCCTTGTAGTTTTTTTTCAATTGCTGTTTAAAATTTAGAGAAAAATATTTAACAGCCAAAGAAACTTCAAATTTGCAATTAATGGAATGTTTTATAGTTTTAAATCCAAGGCTAATAATTTATTTGCCCAAATAAATGCTACTAAATTAATAATCTCTGAAATATTCTTTCAATGATATTTTTAGAACAATTTTAGAATTTTTTTATACTCTTATTTTCATCTTGTACATTCTTGGGTAGCCTTACAGTATCTTACTGCCAGTGATAAGTATTGCACTTCTGGGGCCTTGTCTGCAGCACCAAGTCATAGATTGGTAATTTAAGAGCTAAGCTGCAAGGACTCCATAGTTCAGAACTTCAGAAGGCCATGTCAGGCCTTAGAGCTACATGATGAGGAATTTGTATTCATATCTTTAGTTTGGGAAAAAGTACTTACATAATAATAATAGTGGGATTACTAATGTACACCACTAGTACCCTATGGTGTAAGCAGGAACTCAGCTATAAAACTACCAATTCAGAGACCTTGGTATGAGCATATTGAGCACATCTGGACATATTCTGAAATTTTCAATCAGAAAAATCAGTTTTTTATGTTTTAAGGAAACAAATTCTGCATTATATATTTTCTGCTTATGGTTTCAAACATTTAAATATTATTTATGCAAATTTTACAGGTGTATCATAGGTATATGAACTTGAAATATAAAACACTATTTATTTTACTAATATCACTAGTTAATAATATCATTAACTCTTTAATATTAATAAGCCTATTGCTGTAGTCCTTGCCTATTGTTGAGTCCAAAGTCCAAAATGATTAAAACATGCTGTCTTAAAATTTACCTTGGAAATGCCTGTACAATAAAAAATTAAAATGACCATATCATTATTTATTCACAAAATGAAATTAAAATAAACTACATTTTTATTTGAAATGCCCTTTTCTTTAATAGCTCAAAATCAGTCTATTAAAATTAAATAATCTTTGATTATTTCTAATTGAAATGTTCATTGGATGGTAGAGAATCATTGAAAATGATAATGGTAATGAAGTTGGAGAATGCATCAGTGGCTATAGTAGCCATGATTTCATGTTTGGCAAGTTATTTAAGCCCTGTGAGCCACTATTTCCCAATGTGAGAACAGCTTGTAGGTAAAACCCTAAAGCAATTTTGTTTTTAGTTTAATATCTACAAATGAGCTGATAGAGATAAGAACCTGATGAATATTAAAACACATAATATTTTGCATAGGAAATCTTATAGCTGCCAGTAAATAACAAACTAGTATCTTTTACACCTTAGATTCAAGCATTTATACTTCTGGAGTTCAAATATTACAGCACTGAGATAACAATCAGTAATTAGTGTTATTTGTTCATATAAGGCAGGCAAGCAAATTGCTGTTACAATACAACCCATGAAACAAACAGAACATTTTGAAATTGGGAATAACTTGCTTAACTCTTTTTCAGTAAAGATTAAATACTTGATTTCCCCCCAAATAATTAGAAAAAAAATCAGCAGTTTAAAATGTCAGACAATAGTTATTAGCTATATTAAAATTAAATTTTCCATCAGAGAAAATACATTTAAACCAGTAAATGCATAACCTTCATTTTCTAGATTTGATCCATAGACACAGGGCCATTTGGTCTGTCATATTTGTTTATCTGATACTAACACAGAGCTTAGCAGGAGAGTTAAAAGTTTATGAAGTGGCATGTATTCTCTTCTTCAAGTTTCACGTCCCTTCTTTATTGGTGAATATTTAGAATAAACTCTAAATTACATGCAAACTGCTAACCAGAAGAAGAGTTGTGAGAGATAACAGAAAGAGGCTGCAGACTCCCCAACAGCATTTATTCTAATATTTTAAAAAAATATCAACATATACACATACACACATATCCACACCCAACACCCAATGCACACACACCCATGCATGAACACCTACATCAGTACATGCGAACATGTGCACACACACACACACACACACACACACACACACACACACACACACACACACACACACTCCCACTGCCTATTCTCTAGGCTGTCTGTGTGTTACTATTAAGAAAGGTAATAGGAGAAAGAGGACAAGTAAATTACCTGTATTCTAAAAAGTAAATCTAATTTGGTTACTTTAGGCAGCAGACAGGAAACATAGAAAGAGAAATATCTTCAAGTTGGGCATATTGCCGATATTAATATTCCAAAAAATTAACCCTGTCCCTCTTTCTACCTCTACTTCCTGTGCTCAGCTCAAAAACTAGAGAACACACAGAACTCAGGTGAAAGCATGTTTAGTTATATCTCCAGTATCCCAAATGCTGTGGCAAATTTTTATAATTTAAAAACCAGTATAGTTTTGATTTCTTCATTTATACAACACAAAATATATTCTGGTGCCCCTACACACATACACACACACACACACACACACACACACACACACACACACACACGCACACACGCACGCACACACACACACACACAGATATGTATATATTATATATATATATAATATATATATAAATGTGTGTATAACACATATGAGTTTGAAGTCCTCCTGTTCCTTACAAAGAACAGAAAGTTTTACCAAAATTGAAAATCTGACCTTGAAAGCTCCATATCCTGCCAAAAATTGTTTTATTATACAGGATTCTTTTGGCTATTGTGGGTTTTTTGTTTTTCCATTTGAAGTTGAGTATTGTTCTTTCCAGGTCTGTAAACAATTGTGTTGGTATTTTGATGGGGATTGCATTGAATCTGTAGATTACTTTTGGCAAGATTGCCGTTTTTATTATGTTAATCCTACTAATCCATGAGCATGGGAGATCTTTCCATTTTCTGATATCTTCTTTATTTTTTTCTTCAGGTATACTTAAAGTTCCTGTCATACAGGTCCTTCGCTTGCCAAGTTAGAGTTACCCCATGGTATTTTACATAATTTGTGGCTATTGTAAAGGGTGATGTTCCTCTGATTTCTTTCTCAGCCCATTTGTCAATTGTATATAGGAGGGCTACTGATTTTTTGGAGTTAATCTTTTATCCTGCTACATTACTGAAGGTTTTTATCTGCTGTAAGATTTTATTGGTCAAATTTTCAGGGTCACTTATGTATGCGATCATGTCATCTGCAAATAGTGAAAGTTTGACTTCTTCCTTTCCAATTTGTATCCACTTGATCTCCTTTTGTTGTCTTATTGCTCTAGCTAGACCTTCAAGTACTATATTGAATACATACTGACAGAGTGGTAAGCTTTGTCTTTGTCCTGATTTTAGTGGAATCATTTTGAGTTTCTCTCCATTTACTTTGGTGTTGGCTGTTGGTTTGCTGTAAATTGCCTTTATTATGTTTAGGTATGTTCCCTGTATTCCTGATCTCTCCAGGATCTTTATCATGAATAGGTGTTGAATTTTTTCACAGGCCTTTTTGGCATCTAATGAAATGATCTTTTTTTTTCTTTCAATTTGTTACATGGTGTATTACATTGACAGACTTTCATATATTGAACCAAACTTGCATCGCTGGGATGAATCCTACTTGATCATGGTGGATAATTGTTTTGATGTGTCTTGAATTTTGCTTGCCAATATTTTATTGAGTATTTTTGCATCAATGTTCATAAGGGAGACTGATTTGTTCTCTTTCCTTGTTGCCTCTTTGTTTGGCTTGGGAATCAGAGTAACTGTAGCCTCATAGAAGGAGTTTGGTAACATTCCTTCTGTTTCTATTGTTTGGAACAATTTAAAGAATCTTGGTATTAACTCTTCTTTGAAGATCTGGTAGAATTCTGCATTGAAATGATCTGGTCCTGCAAATTATTTGGTTGGGAGTCTTTTAATGGCTGTTTCTATTTCCTTAGGGGTTATTAAATAGTTTATCTGTTCTTGATTTGACTTAGGTATGTGGTACCTATCCAGAAAATTGTCCATTTCTTTTAGATTTTCCAATTTTGTGGAGTACAGCTCTTTGAAGTACGACCTGATGATTCTCTAGATTTCTTCGTTGTCAGTTGTTACATCTCCCTTTTCATTTCTGATTTTGCTAATTTGGATGCTCCCTCTCTGCCTTTTGGTTAGTCTGGAAGGGCTTGTCTATCTTGTTGATCTTCTCAAAGAACCAACTCTGTTTCATTGATTTTTGTATTGTTCTCTTTTTTTCTATTTTATTGATTTCAGCTCACAATTTGATTATGTCCTGGCATCTATTCCTCCAGCTTTGCTTCTTCTTGTTCTAGAGCTTTCAGGTGTGCTGTTAAGTCACTAGTGTGAGATTTCTCCAACTTCTTTATGTGGGCATTTAGTGCTATGAATTTCCCTCTTAGCACTGCTTTCATACTGTCCCATAAATTTGTGTTTTGTATATTGGTTTTCATTGATCTCTAGGAAGTCTTTAATTTCTTTATTTCACCCTTGACCCATTGGTGATTCAGTTGAGCATTATTCACTTTCTATGAGATTGTAGGCTTTCTGTAGTTTTTGTTGTTATTGAAATCTAATTTTAAGCCATGGTGGTCTGATAGAATATAGGAGGTTATTCCAATTTTTTTTTAATATCTGTTGAGGTTTGCTTTGTCAGCGAGTATGTATTCGATTTTAGAGATGGTTCCTTGGGTTGCTCAGAAGAAGGCATATTCTTCAAAAATACATTTGGTTGTAAAGTCTGATGAGTTAAGCCAATATGTTTTATATATTTTATAGCTATCTTGTCTTTGAAATTTGGACTTAGGATATGTTGCTTTGGAAAGGAGGGTCTGTTTTTGTTTCCACAGGAAGCAAGACTATGGATTTATTCCACATTAAAATGGATCAGATTTGATCAAGTCAGATCTTCTAAACCTTAACAGATGGTACCTATCAACAAAGGTTATAGCCAGTCTTCCCAGGACTTGACCATTATCTTGAATTATCTCAGGATCCCCATAAGACTACCAGCACCCACTGTCAGCAGAAAGTAGCCTAGAACACTACACCCACATTTATACAAAAATGGATTATGAATATATGTCTTTGTTTAGTTTGTTGGTTACGAATTGTTGTTGGTCATAGTCAATATCTGTCTAAAAGAAGAAAGGGGGATAGATATGATATGGAAATATAGGATACAGCTATGATAGGATAAAAGGGTAGATTGTTGAACCTATTTTTAAAGAGCAACTTGTTTAAAATGGTTTACATTGGCATAGATTTTAGTTTATTGATACACATTTAATTTTGTTATACTGTATGTATATTTCTACACTTGTTTAGTGCACCTCATTTAAATTGTAATGGACAATGAAGAAATAAAGATTAATAGTCTTCTATGATAGTCAAACTTATAGTCATGTTAAGTTTTCTAGGTATATATAGAGAGATATAATTCAATTAGGTAGGGAATCTTCACACACTTCAAAGACATACAGAATATGTCATTTAAAATGTTTTAAATACTTAGAGCTTTTGGACAATGAGATCCATCTCCTCCTGGCAGCACTGATTTACTTCAAAGAGAAAGATGAGCATCTAAGACACTCCATATGGAGTTTGTCTTCTTCTTGGCAATAATAGCCATTTGAGCAAGAAACTGTTCTTGCCTGGACTGTTTGATAAAATTGCATATTGACTTGACATGCAGGACCCATAGGAAGGTAACCACTGAACTATGCAAGGTGAGATGGTCCTTCATGTTCCTACTTCTCAGAGAAGACTGTCAAATATTCTACAGGACACAGGAAGAAGGAACTGAAAAACTCTAGGCCTATGGACTGAAGATAGATGCCCCAACATTGCAGAAGAGCTTTGGGTAACTGTTCAGGAAGGCAGCTGTCTATCATTTCGACAATTTTGGAAGTTGGTTACAATGCATTTCCTGTTTATTTAGGTAATATTATATCCTCTGGAGTCTTTGATGTAGTTGAAGACTAGATAGTTATAATTATGGTTTTCTTTGGTTATGATAAGAGAAAAAGTAGATATGAAACCTTGGTCTCACAAACATAGGATAAATAAAATATTTTCTTTAAATTTGCCAAATACAAATAGATTATATTGTTATGGTAATTCTTGCCAAGTAACTGTTTATTACTTGTAATTTTACTATGTTAAAGTTAAAACTTTCCTTTTTAATTAAACAGAAAAAGGGAAATGCTGTGGAATAATGCTTTTGTATACTACTTTAATCAAATGCTGATTGACCAGTTGACAGGCAGGGAGTATAGGTGAGATATAAGCAGACAAGGAGAATTCTAGGAAGAGGAAGGCTGAGTTGGGAGACACCAACCCACCATCCAGGGAACAGCATGCAATGGCACACAGGTAAAGCCATGAAGCATGTGGCAACATGTAGATTAACAGAAATGGGCTGATTTTAAATGTAAGAGCTAGCCAGTGGTAGGCCTGAGATAATGGCTGAGCAGTTTTAATGAATATAAGCCTCTGTGTGTTTACTTGGGTTTGAGTGGCTACAGACCAGGCAGGACACAGAAAAACTCCTGACTACAAATTTAAATAAAATTTTCAATGTAGTGTGAGTAGGGGTTCAAGCTTATTAAATTATAAGTGTCTGTACAGTTGTCCTAACATCATTTGAGGAGCAAATGGTTATTTCTCTATTTGTCTTGGTGTTCTTGGTGAAAAGAAACTGATTGCCAGTGGGAGTTTATTGCATGACTCCCCATCCTTTCCATATCTAAAACGACCAGAAAACCAGCACTGTCAGGGCGAATGTCTATTCACAGCAAGGTTTAAAGCAAAAACTATAAATCCTCCTACTCTTTTTATTCATTTTTAAGATCAGTTTAGTTATTCTAAGACCCATGCATTTAATTACAAATGGTACAATTAGCTTGTCTATTTTTTTTCCAAAGAAATTGGGATTTTAATATGGTTTAAAATGTATGTAAACTAAAGAACACTGCTTTATAAACAATATTTACACTTTTAATTCATAGGAGTAGCACATTTTTGATCCTCTGCTGCAATTTTTAACTCGAAGTTTTTTTTAATTTTGTTTTTAGAATATAAGTTTTGTAGTTTTGATAAATTATAGTGAATTAGTGCTATTTTTAAATGAATAATATCATTGAGAACTGAGCTCTGGTTCAAAGGAAATAATAACATTCATTCCCAAAGAAGTAAAGTATTTAACTCACCTTCCCAGATAATTTAACAAAATTCCCATCAGTAAGAGTAATGTATTTTGAACATATTTCTGCTTGATATCATATCTGATCAAGTAGGCTGCATCATTCCTTTGGGATTTTCTTCCTCAGAAAATCTTTTTAACCTAGCATTTTATACTAAGTCAGAACCTCTTGTCTTAGTTAAAACACTAAATATGCAGAACAAGGAAAGCCTTAAGAAAAAAAGTCGCATATGAAGAAAAATCAAACATAATAACAGCTTCAATATTAAAGGAAGTCAAAAGCCAGAAGGGCCAGGAGTAATGTGTTCAAAATAATATGACTGGCCACCTAGACTACTATGTTCAGCAAAAATACCTGACTCAGTTGAAGAAGAAAGGAAAATTCGATAAAACAAAGTGACTTAATGAATTCCAGTGAACCACAACAGCCCCAAATAGAATAAAGGAAGCAGTACTTCAGAATGAGTAAAGTTGTAAGCACAGTCAACAGGCTGTAGAAATAAAGCAAATGAACCAATAATCATTGAGATACAGAGTATAATAAGACCATAAACAGCAAACAAACAAACAAAAAATTACTGCAATCAAGATAAAATTTTAATTAGTAACTGTAATTATTAACGGCTTCACTATAATAAAAAGACTGAGGCTAGCTTCATGAATCCAGAAACAAAAGCTATCTCTTTTTTCCTACAAAAACTGTTTCTTAGTTTTAGAAATGAATACCACCTTAGAGTAAAAAGATGCATGAAAATATGTGGTGATACTTTATTTGTGCTGAAATGTGACATTTTATTTGTATGTTAATAAAGTTTGCCTGCAGATCAGAGGTCAACAAGGCATAAACAGAAGTCAGGCAGTGGTAGCTTATGCAGGCAGAGTCTCTTTCTGTGTGGTCAAGGACACAGCCAAGCATTGAGACATGAGCCTTTAATCCCAGTACCAACTGTAGAGACCTGGAGGTCTGTATAGAGAGGCAGTGATGATATGAGACCAATACTAGACACTGCAGCAATGACCAGGAACCAGAGATTACACAGGCTGGGGACCTACATGGAAAACCAAATAATATTGGTCTAAAAAAAAAAAAAAAAAAAAAAAAAAGAAGTGATGTGGAGTGTTCTGTATGTTAAATGTGTTGCTCTGATTGGTTAATAAATAAAATACTGATTGGCCAGTAACCAGGCAGGAAGTATAGGCAGGACAGGGGGAGAAGAGAATTCTGGGAAGTGGAAGGCTGAGGCAGGGAGAAGCTGCCAGTTGCCGCCATGAGAAGATGTTAAGATACCCATAAGCCATGAGCCATGTGGCAACTTATAGATTAATAGAAATGGGTTGATTTAAGATATAAGAACAATTAGCAAGAAGCCTGCCACGGCCATATAGTTTATAAGTAATATAAATCTGTGTGTGTTTACTTGGTTGGGTCTAAGCAACTGTGGGACTGGTGGGTAAGAGAGATTTATCTTGACCCGGGGCCAGGCAGGACTGGAGAAAACTCCAGCTACAAAGAGGTAGTGAAAAATGACTCCAAATGGCATTCCATAATACTCATAGATCAATTCCTTGTTCAGCTATCACCAGAGAAGCTTTCTTCTGCTATAGATAAGACCAAATACAGAGACCCACAACCAGATATTACACTGAGATAAAGAGACCTTGGAACACTCAGCCCTAAATGGGATGTCTCCATCAAATTCCTACTGTCAGAACTCAGCAAACTCCTAGAAAAGGAGGAAGAAAGAAAATCATATCCAGAAAGGATGGAGGACACCAGGAGAATAAGGCATTCTGTGGTAGTTTGAATGTAATTGTTCCCCCATAATTCCAAATGGTGTGCCACTATTAGGAGGTATGGCCTTGTTGGGAGAAGTGTGTCACTGTGGGGACAGGCTTTGAAGTCACTCAGTGTAAAAGTCCACTTCCTGTTGCTTTCTGATCAAGATGTAGCCAGCACCATGTCAGCTTCCATGCTGCCATGCTCCCTGCTATAATAATAATGGATTGATTCTCTGAAACTGGAAGTGAGCCACCCCAATTAAATGGTTTTCCTCATGTGAGTTGCTATGGTCATGGTGTCTCTTCAGAGCAATAGAATCCCTAACTAGGGCAGAAATTGTTACCAGGGCCTGGGGTATTTCTTTGATAGGCCAGAAAATATATTTTTAGAATAACATGGACTTTGGTACTTTGGATTAGAAAAGTAATTCAATGTTTTAATCACTGCTTCATGGGCCATAATAATAGGGGCAAGGAAGGCAATGGTGCTAGGAATTATTTGAATTGTGGGGATCAATAGGTTTCAAAGGAGAAGAATGTTGGTATATAGTCTAGAGATTGGTCTTATGATAATTTGGTCAAAAATGGGGCTGGTTTTTGCTCTTGTTTAAAGAGTCTGCGTGAGGCTAAAGTGAAGAAGTTTGGATTAATTCTGTTGGCAGAGGAAATCTCAAAACTGCCTAGTATACTCTGTTGTGTGGTTATTAGTGGTAACTGATGAAGATTTGTAATGAAAAGGAACAATCTGAGCAAGGAAAATGTTTGAAGAGAAGAAGAGCAACAGAAAGTGGAACAGAGAAAAACATTGTATTCATGTAGATTAAACAGATTTAGAAATGGAATAAAATTAGTGGTGACATCAGGGCAAGATCCCACCCAGCTAAGTTTTCAACTTGTGAAAAAGAATTAAAGCAAAGTTTAGGCAAGGTGGTGATGGCACATATTTTTAATCCCAGAATTTGTGGGGGTTGGGAGTAAGGCAGGAAGATCCTACCCAGCTAAATTTAGAGGCAGGTGTGCTAGTGCATGACTTTAATCCCAGCATTGGGATTGCAGAGGCTGGTAGATTTTTGATTTTGAGACCAGCCTGGACTACAGAGCAAGTTCAAGGTCAGCCAAGCTTAGGCAGCAAAGGTAACAATCAAAAACAGACAGTTGGTGAAGATATAATCAAATAAGGGGGCCACATTTTAGCCCCAGCAACCAGCAGAATGTGGGAGTTTCGATTATGTGGGTCTTGCTTTGGAGTTAAGAACAGAAGAAACAGGTTATGTAATTTGCCTCTATGCCTAAGGAAAACTGCTGAGGCTAGCCATGTGTCCTGGATGTTCCTGAATGGGGGCCTGCTAGAGAGGCCCTTGCATTAAGCTGTGAAGTTGAAGGCTGGTTTGCCTTGGAGAACCCAAGATGTTAGAGATGCCAGAGACATGGGAATACCTGCTGAGGAGATCTGCTATCAGGTAGTACAACTAATCCAAGAGAAATAATATTTTTTTTGTTTTAGTTTTTGTTTTTTGAATTTTTTTTTTTGCAGTCTACAAAACTAAAAAGAGTAGGAGATCTGGATAATATTTTTATGTTAGACAGGGAAATGGAGTTTTCCCAGCTGGTTGTTAGCTTGCTTTGATCCATATTTTCTCACTATGCTCCCTTCCTTACATTTTGGAATGGTAATATATATCTTGTTTCATTATTTTTTGGAATTATGTTACCTGATTTTGATTTTGATTTTTATAGGTGATTACAGTTAAGAGATTGCATGAATCTCCAAAGAGAATTTAAAGTTTAGAATTTTAAATAAATTTGGGACTGTTATAGAATATGGGGACTTTTGAATTTGTACTAAATTAATTTTGCATTATGATGTTTTTATAAAATTATGAGTGCCAGAGAATGGACTGCATTAGTTTAAATGTAATTTGTGCCCATAACTCTATATCCCCATAATCCCCATAATAGTGGCACTATTAGAACTTGTTGAAGTAGGTGTGGCCTTGTTGGAGGAAGTGTGTCACTGTGGGGGTGGGCTTTCAGGTCCCTTTTGCTCAAGCTTCACTCAGTTTGACAGATAGTCCACTTCCTGTTGCCTTCTGATCAAGATATAGCCAATACCATGTCTGCCTGCATGCTGCCATGCTCCCTGCCATGATAATAATGGACTGAACCTCTGAAACTGTAAGCAAGTCACCCCAATTAAATATTTTCCTTAGAAGAGTTGCCATGGTCATGGTGTTTCTTCACAGCAGTAGGAACCCTAAGACACAATATAATTCAACATAATCATAGCACATATGAACTCACAGGAAAGGAACCAGCATGTTCAGGGCTTGTACAAAATTTGTACCAGTTCTTCCAGTTCTTCTGTGTATATATTATCATTTTGAGTTTATTATTTTTATGGGATTCCTGTATGTGTAAACAAATGTTTCTCTGACTCTTATGCTTTCTCTCTTGAGCTCCTTCCTATGCTGTTTTTTTCTTGTCCAATTTAATGTGACTGTTTATTTTTATCGTGTATTTTATTTTGTCATATTATAAAGTATAACCAACCATTGTGACTTTGCAGAGTAAAGTAGATATTGTGTGATTTTAAAAAAGAATATGGAAGTGGAGAAAAAAGAAAAGAAGAAAGTACCAAGCTCTTAATATGAATGTAATAATTAGTATATGATATATTTTGTTAATGCACAAAATATACAATGTGTGCATTATCCATGCCTACAGGCTAATATGTTGCAGTGGAGAGTGCTGTGATGAGTTTTAAATATAAAACAAAACAAAAAACCTAATGCATCACACTGTCACATTCATATAGGAATAAGCCTGAACTCCACATTAAAAAGTGTGTGTTTTTGCAATGTGACCTCAAGAAAATCACAATTCTGTTAGTACGCATTACTAAGTGCATGCCTTCTCCCATAAGAAAAACCATAGAAGGCTCTACTGTTTTAATAAGTCTCATCATGCCCCTGATGATGGGTAGAACATTAATCATGAGATTATTCCCCATCTAGGCCTTCAGAGTGTAGCTATTGATTATCCTGATGCCATTTCAGGCTTTCTTTTGGGCCCCCAACCAGTTCTACATCAAGACACAGAGACTTACTGTTAGATAAGCTCTGATGACAATCAATCTGCACCAATAAACCTAACTCAAGGCTAAGAGGAAGTAGAGCTACACTGCATTGTGCAGTAGCTAACACTACTTTAATCAACAACAACAAAAAAAATGGTTCTACCCAAGTCTAGATGATATTGGGGTTATTTACAGGTATAAAGCTGATCATTTACATATAGAAATATTAATGACCCAGAGGCAAATACATCATTGCAAATTTCACACCAGCAAGACTGGTCATAACATTTGTATCCCTGAAGCTCCATGAAGCCAACACACAGACAATTCTACTAAAAACCTCCTATCCTTAGTAATTATTTAATGCCTGTGTAACCTTGAGCACCCTGTGCCAGTCTAAGCTTCTTTATCCTCATTTTTCCTTAGCTCCTGACACTTAGGTGATTCTCTCCTCCTTTGAGGAATGAACACATCAATTTTGGGGAAATTATTATGTGACACTCAAAGTTTATTGAGTTATTCTACCATTCTTGAAATTTAATCTCCAAGTTTTTCTTACAGTTTACTAGTAGCATCTTTGAAATAGATGTAAATGTGGACTTGGTGAAATATAGTCATTCTGCATTGATCTTTCTCTCCACTGTCCTACTTTTATTCTATAGTTTTGTTTAGGACAGGGTTTCTTTGCGTAGCTCTAGTTGTCCTGGAACTCACTCTGTCAACTAAGCTGGCCTCAAACTCTGAAATCTCCCTGCCTCTGCCTCTTGAATGCTGAGATTAAAAATGTGCAACACCACAAAATTGTTAAAAGTACAGAGATTAAACTTAATGCTTTTCCAAGGCACACTGAAATTGATAACATTGCCAGGACAGTTAATTATGAAGTAGGGTGATAAATCATTCAAAAGGACATCAGTTGTCAGATGATTCATTTTTTTTTTAGCAGCAAGGGATGACAGCAGACTGTTTGATGTTAACCAACACTTTAAAATGCTCACTTGACAATTGCCACACTTAATTCATATCAGTTTGTCATTCTGGTGTCTGTTCCAAAAGATCTTGAAATGTCATTTCTACTTTTTCTTATTGTTTTCAAACTATGATACATTGACCAAGTTGTATGAGATATGAACACAATGCCAAAAGTTTGATCTTATAATCTATAAATAAGTCAAAAGAGGTATTTGTAGTAGCAAATAAAAACATTAGAAAAATTCATTTTTTTTTACTTGCAGAAGTAGAATAAAAAGTGTGATATTGTCCAATTCTATCTCTTTAGCTGTCTCTAGTGAAAATGTGTTCACACTTTTCTCCATAATATGCTATAAGGGCTTTTTGCACAACACTTTAATAAAAATTTCAGGTATGTTAAATATGCAAAGTGTCTTCCTTATACTCCACTTTGCATATCTGTCAAGGTTTTCCAAAGTGAAAAATAGTTCACTTTCAGGTGCCTAAGCAAAAAGTGCTGAGTGATGATAAGTGTCTGTCTGAGGCAGATTTATGTGGAAGCCATCTCCATTATAAATGCACTATGATGCATATCCCAAACTTGATGAATTATAGTATACTAATAAATTCAGAAGGCCATAGTGTTTCTAACCCCAGTGTTGAACTCCCACGTTGCTGCCAGGCTTTTCTGGAACTCCTTAACCCTCCAAAGTCATGTCTTTGAGAAATATACATTTATACACATGAAATTTTAATTCTGTATTTCTGAACTGAGCAGAAGCATGGAATTCATCAATGATTTTAGAAAAAGGAACAAAGAAAACTACTTAGCATGGATGCCTAGGAACCGTCTACTGTGCTCATACTTGAATGACAAATATAGACACTTTGCTTCATTAGCATTCTTCCCATGGTCACTTCTCTGCCACATCTCTCTGGGGAATCCTTTCACATGGAATCAGGTCCAACTATTTATCTTCCAATGGCTACTGTGGAGTTCACTTTACCAACTCTGGCTCTAATATGGAAATATTGTCCTGTCCATCAACATCTCCAGCACAGAATCATCTTCTTGCTACTCATGTCCATTTTTCCAAGAGCTTGCTCTCAATCTGACTTGAACATGCCCCATATTTTATACTACAAGCAGCTTTAGCCAATGGGGGAGAATCCTGGACATAAAGACAGATGCATCGTGACTTAAAGAATGTAGGAAGACAGTGATATTGTGTTTTAATCTGGAATTTTAGCAGAATCAGGCCTTTCAATTTTCCCCAAAGTAGCAAAATGTCTGTTGATGATGCTTCCATTTGACTTCAGAAATTCCTTGTCTTGCTCCCATTCTCTACATGGAAGGTCATGATATCACACTCAAGTGACTTATGGGCTAAGGAACATCCACCACCTCCTACCCACCTTTCTCTTGAAACTCTCTTAACCATGTCACTAATAGAGCAAACAGAACCAAAATTATGCTTGCAATAGTCTTGTTGATATTTATTGCTTTCAAAAGATTGACAGTTTCATTGTCTTATCCCCTTACTCTCAAACTGATCCAATAAGGTACATCTTGAACTTATTGTAGAGGGAGCATACAATATACTATGACAATACACAAAAACTACTTTGAAAGGTTAAATGCTGCCAGCACCAATTGGACTAAGTGGTGAGTCTTTGTTCTTATAAACATATACTGAAGCCTCTAGGCTGTGGGCCCAGGGGCACAATCCTGTACCCCTACACCACCACCCATTGCAGTCCCAGTTTCAGGACAGCAGGCAGGCTGGGCTACCATTATCCCCCACAGGACTCTATAAACTACAAGCTTCACCCCCCAAACCCATTCAACCTCTGAGACTGCAGCTGTTCCCTGATACATAGAGTACATCAGCACCAATTGGACCAAGAGCTCCTATTCATTGGATCAAGAGTATGGACCAGACAAAGAGAGGCTTTTTCAGACACAGACACTGCTTGCACCAAGTGAAGGAAGAGATGGGTAGATACCAGTGCAAAAATATAGTCAACAACATAAACACCAATATAGCACCAAAAGAATCTAGTGGGTCTACATCAGCAAGACCTGAACACCCCAACACAGAAGAAGCAGAAGAAATTGACCTTAAAATGACTTTAAGAAGATGATAAAGGCTTTTAAAGAAGAAATGAAAAATGCCCTTAAAGAAATCATGAAAAAGCCTACTGTGGGATGTTCTATATGTTAAATGTGCTGCTCTGACTGGTTAATAAATAAAACACCAATTGGCCAGTAGCCAGGCAGGAAGTATAGGCGGGACAAGGAGAGAAGAAAATTCTGGGAAGTGGAAGGCTGTTAGCCACCACCATGAGAAAATATTAAGATACTGGTAAGCCATGAGTCACGTGGCAACTTTTAGATTAATAAAAATAAAAATGCGCCAGGCGGTGGTGGCGCACGCCTTTAATCCCAGCACTCGGGAGGCAGAGCCAGGCAGATCTCTGTGAGTTCGAGGCCAGCCTGGACTACCAAGTGAGTTCCAGGAAAAGGCGCAAAGCTACACAGAGAAACCCTGTCTCGAAAAACCAAAATAATAATAATTAATAATAATAATAATAATAATAATAAATAAAATAAAAAAATAAATAAATAAAAATGGGTAATTTAAGATATAAGAACAGCTAGCTAGAAGCCTGCCATGGCCACACAGTTTATAAGGAAAATAAATCTCTGTGTGTTTATTTGGTTGGGCTTGAGCAGTTGTGGGACTGGGGGGTGAGAGAGCCTTTTCCTGACCATGGCCCAGGACCAAGAAAACTCCAGCTACAAAAGCCAAGGAAACAAAGAAAAAGCAAGTAAACAGGTCAAGATTAAAAGACTGAAATAGAAACAATAAAGAAGACACAAAGTAAGGGAATGATGGAAATGAAAAATCTGAGTAAATGAATATCAAATACCAACATAACCAACAGAACATAAGAGATGGAAGAGGGAATCTCTGCAACTGAAGATAATAATAGAGGAATAGATTCATCAGTCAAAGAAAACACTAAAGCCAACAAATTCATAACATAAAATGTCCAGGAAATCTGGGACACCATGAAAAGACCCACCTAATAATAATAGGGATAGAAGAAGGAGAAGAATCCCAGCTCAAAGGCACAGAATATGTATTCAGCAAATCATAGAAGAAAACTTTCCCAACCTAAAGAAGAAAATGCCTATGGAAGTACAGGAAGCTTATAGAACACCAAATAGACTGGATCCAAAAAATAAAGTCCCCTTGCCACATAATTATCAAACCACTAAACTTAAAAAATAAAGAAAACTATTAAGAGCTGGAAAGGAAAAAAAACCAAGTAACATATAAAGGTAGGATCATCAGAATAACACCTGACGTCTTAATGGAGACTCTGAAAGCCTGAAGGTCCTGGACATATGTAATGAAGACACTAAGAGACCATGGATGGCAACCCAGACTATTATATCCAGCAAAACTTTTGCTCACCATAGATGGCGTAAACAAAAATGCCATGATAAAACCAGGTTTAAACAATACCTATCCACAAATCCAGCCCTACAAAAAGCACTAGAAGGAAAAATTCAAACTAAGGAAGTTAGACATACCCATGAAAACACAGGCAATAGATAATCCCACACTAACAAATACCAAAGAATTGAAAAATATAACACAATCACCAAAAAATAAAACGAGTTAACAATCACTGGTAATTAATATCCATTAATATCAATGGACTCAATTGACCTATAAAAAGATACAGGCTAACAAAGTGGTTATAAAAATGGAATTCATCTTTCTGTTGCATATAAGAAACACACCTCAAAGTGTTACTTTGTTTCAAAGATAGACACCACCTCAAAATAAAATGATGGAAAAGACTTTCCAATCAAGTAGACATAAGAATCAAGCTGGTGTAGTTATCCAAATAGTTAATAAAATAGACTTCAAACTATAATCAATCGAAAGAGATCAGGAAGGATATTATACATATATCACAGGAAAAATCCAACAAGATGAAGTCACATTTATGCCAGAAATACAAGGGCACACACATTTGTAAAAGAAACATCACTGAAGCTTAAATTGCACATCAAGCCCAACACATTAGTAGTGGGAGACTTCAACACCCTACTCTCACCAATGGACAGATCTGTCAGGCAGAACCTTAACAAAGAAATAAGGGAACTAATAGACATTATGACTCAAATGGACTTAGCAGATATCTACAGAACACTCCACCCTAACACAAAAGAATATATCTTCTTCTCAGTACCTCATGGAACCTTCTCTAAAATCAACCACAAGCTTGGTCACAAAGCAAATCTCAAGAGATACAAAAAAAAAAAAAATGGAATAACCTCTTGTATTTTGTTGGACCACTATGCCTTAAAGTTAGATTTCAACAACAACAAAAATTACAGAAAGCCTACAATCTCATGGAAACTGAATAATGTCCAACTGAATCATCAATGGTTCAAGAAAAAATAAAAAAAAAGAAATGAAATCAAAGATTTCCTAGAATTCAATGAAAACAAATATACAATATACCCAAACTTGTGGGACACTATAAAAGCAGTGCTAAGAGGAAAATTCATAGCACTAAATGCCCATATAAAGAAGATGGTGAAATCTCACACTAGCAACTTAACTAGCAACTTAACAGCATACCTGAAACCTATAGATAAAAGAAGCAAAGTCACCCAGGAGGAATAGATGACAGGAAATAATCAAATTGAGGGATAAAAACAAAAAAAAAAAAACATAGAAAAAAGAGAACAATACAAATAATCAATGAAACAAAAAGTTGGATCTTTAAGATAATCAACAAGATAGACAAGACCTTATCCAAATTAACCAAAAGGCAGAGAGAGAGAGAGAGAGAGAGAGAGAGAGAGAGAGAGAGAGAGAGAATCCACATTAACAAAATCAGAAATGATAAGGAAGACATAACAACAGAAAATGAGGAAATACTTCAAAAATCTGTACTTCACAAAGTTGGAAAATCTAAAAGAAATGGACAATTTTTTGGATAGATACCACATACCAAAGTTAAATCAAGACCAGATGAACAATTAAAATAGACCAATAGTCCCTAAAAGAAAAAAAAAAAAAAGAAATAGTCATTAAATATCTTCCAAAAAAAAAAAGCTTAGGACCAGATGGTTTCAGGACAGAATTCTGCCAGGTTTTCAAGAAGACCTAATGATACCAATGCTCTTTAAATTATTCCACACAGTAGAAACAGAAGGAACATTACCAAACTCTTTTATGAGGTTGCAGTTACCCTGATACACAAACCACACATAGATGCAACAAAGAAAGATAATTACACGATGAATCTCCCTCATGAACATTGATGCAAAAATACTCAATAAAATATTGCCACATTGAATCCAAGAACACATCAAAACAATTATCTATCATTACCAAGTAGGCTTCATCCCAGGAATGCAAGGATGGTTCAACATACAAAAATCTGTCAATGTAATCCACCATATAAACAAAATGAATGAAAAAAAAAACATGATTATCTGATTAGATGCAGAAAAATCCAACACTCCTTCATGTTATAGGTCCTGGAGAGATCAGGAATAAAAGGAACATACCTAAACATAATAAAGGTAATTTACAGCAAGCTGACAGCCAACACCAAATTAAATAGAGAAAAACTCAAAGGAATTCCACTAAAATCAGGAACAAGGCAAGATTGTCCACTCTGCCAATATTTATGCAATATATTACTTGAAGTTTTAGCTAAAGGAATAAGACAACAAAAGGAGATCAAAGGGACACAAATTGGAAAGGAAGAAGTCAGACTTTCACTATTTGCAGATAATATGATAGTGTGCATAAGTGACCCCAAAAATTCTACCAGGAAACTCCTACACCTGATAATTTTCCTCAGTAATGTGGTAGGATACAAGATTAACTAAAAAAAAAAAAATCAGTATTCCTCCTATATACAAATGATAAATGGGGTGGGAAAGATATCATAGAAAGATCATCCTTTATAATAGTCACAAATAATATAAAATACCATGTGGTAATTCTAACTAAACAAGTGAAAGACCTGTATGACAAGAACTTTAAATCTCTGAAGAAAGAAATCGAGGAAGGTATCAGAAAGTGGAAAGATTCCCATGCTCATGAATAGGTAGGATTAACAGAGTAAATATAGCAATCTTACCAAAAGCAACCTACAGATTTAATACAATCACCATCAAAATCCCAATACAATTCTTCAGAGATGTAGAAACGACAATACTCAGCTTCATATGGAACAACAAAAAACACAGGATAGATAAAACAATCATGTACAATAAAGCAACCTCTAGAGGCATCACCATCCCTGACATAAGAATCTACTATAGAGCTACAGTAATAAAAAACAGCTTTTGATACAGGCATAAAATCTGACATGTGGACCAATGGAAATGAATTGAAGACTCTGACATTAATCAATACACCTATGAACACCTGATTGTTGACAAAGAAGCAAAAACTGTACAATGAAAAAAAACTGTATAATAGTGCTGGCATAACTGATGTCAATATGTAGAAGATTGCAAATAGATTCTTATCTGTCATCTTGCACAAAATTCATGTCCTAGTAGATCAAAGACCTCAACATAAATTCAGTTACACCCAATTTGATAAAAGAGAAGGTAGGGCATAGTCTTGAACGCATTGCCACAGGAGACCACTTACTAAACATAACGCCAGTAGCAGAGACACTGATATCAATTAATAAATGGGACCTCCTGAAACTGAGAAGCTTTTGTAGGGCAAAGACATGGTCAATAAGACAAAACAAAAGCCTACAGAATGGAAAAAGATCTTCACCCACCCTACATCTGACAAAGGGCTGATTTCCAAAATATATAAAGAATTCAAGAAACTGGACATCAAAATACCCAATAATCATTTTTTTTAAAAAGGGCTACAGATCTAAAAAGAGAATTCTCAACAGAAGAATCTCAAATGGCTGAAGGACATTTAAGGAATTTCTCAACATACTTAACAAATCAGATTGACGCTGAGATACCATAATACACCTCTCAGAATGGCTATGATCAAAAACAATGACAAAAGCTTAGGTTGGAAAGGATGCAGAGGAGGGAGTGCAAACTTGTACAGCCACATTGGAAATCAGTATGGCAGTTTCTCAGAAAATTTGATTCAATCTACCTCAAAATTCAACTATACCACTCTTGAGCATATGCCCAAGGAATGCTGAATCATACCACAAGGACACATTCTCAACTATGTTCATAGCAACATTTTTCACAATAGCCAAAACATAGAAACAACCTAGATGCTCCTCAGCTGAAGAATGGATAAAGCAAATGTGGTACATATACACAAAGGAGTACTACTCAGCAGAGAAAAACAAAGGCACCATGAAATTTGCAGGCAAATGGACGGAACTAGAAAATATCATACTGAGTGAGGTAACCCAGACTCAAAAGGACAAACATGGTGTGTGCTCACTCATAAATGAATACTAGATGTAAAGAAAAGAATAGCCAGACTACTACCTACAGCTCCAGAGAAGCTAGCTCACAAGGAGGACCCTAAGAGGGATAGATAGATTGCCCTCCAAAGGAAAATGGATGAGATCTACATGACTAAACTGTGGGTGAGGGGGACAGTAGAGAGTAAGGGATGGGAGATGTGAATGTAAGGGAATGGGAGGTTCAAGCTGGAACAGGGACAGAGTGGGAGAGAAAGGAAAGAGATACCATGATAAATGGAGACATCATGGGAATAGGGAGAAATTGGGTGTTAGGGAAGTTCCCAGGAGTCCACAAGGATGACCCCATCTTAGACTATTAGCAATAGTTGAGTGTTCCTGAACTGGCCAGATTGGTGAATACCCTAACTGTCATCATAGAGCCTTTATCCAGTTACTGACAGAAGCAGATTCAAAGATGTACAGCTGGGCACCAGGCCAAGCTTCAGGAGTCCAATCACTTAGAGGGAGGAGGAATTCTATGAGAAAGGGACATCAAGATCGTGATGAGGAAACATACAGAGATGACCAGGAAAAACTAGTGGAAACTCATGAACTGTGGACCAATTGCTGTGGAGTCCCCATGGGACTGGAGTAGGCCCTCTGGATAGGCAAGACAGTTGTTTAGCTTGAAATGTTTAAGAGGTCTCTTGGCAGTGGGATCAGGATCATTCCTGGTGCATGAGTGGGCTTTTTGGAGCATTTTTAATGTGAATGAAAAGGAAGAAGCAATCTGAAAGCACACCTTTTGGTTCATAGATAAGCAGAATGGTATATATGCTCACTATGGGATGCTGTTTTAACTTGGAAAAGAAATTCTTACACACACACACACACACACACACACACACACACACACACACACACATATATACATATACATATATATATATATATATATACTTTATGTAATAATATTAATGGTCATATAGAGTACTAACTAATTCTAGAAATAGACTTCATCTATCTTCCTGAATGTGATTTTGGGCTTGAGTCTGAATGAAGGACAATATTAATGGCCTGTGACAAAAGAATAGTTAACAGTCTGCAAAATGTCACTTAAGTTAAGCTAGCAAAGTACTACTAATTTCAGACATTGTGTGACTCTTGAAGGGTATTTGTAAGAAAAGATATGAAGACACCAAGTTAGCAGTGTTCACCACCTACAGAAACTGCAAGGGAAGTTTATCAGGAAAATATAGATTAAATCTCCATGCTCAGTAGCTGCAAAATTTTTCTATATTTTCCCCCTGAGAGTACATAATTTGGGTGATGTTTTAATGGTGTCTTTAGTAGTGCAACACAATGATTGATTTATGATTAATATTTTATCAAATTAAATAGAATGTCAGCTAAAGATATCTTTCATTGCGTGATGTGGTACTAAGGAGTATACCAATTGGTTTTATAAAACAATTTATGTTTTTTTGCTTTTCCTGAGGTTAGATTCAACAAAGAATCACACATCTTTTAGAACAGTGAGTACCCAAGTTGCTCTTGCATAATTCTATCCTGAAGGTCTGCAGACTCATTCAGACACAGTCTCAGGGGGAAAAAATCACATTGAATTCAACGAGCACTACCTTGAGTCTCTGTCTTCAAGGACACTGGAAGATGATTTCTACCATCATAGTCAACATCAGTCCTGAAAGTGGTGTTTTCATAATAAGACCAGGGCAGAAAGCATTGGAATTCATAATTGAAAACCAGCCCTGTACTCTCACATAATCAGAAAATGTAGATAGCATTCCCTGACATAGGAGAGCAAGAACTCAGTAGACAAAGTGAGAAGGCTCCCTAGTATGCTATTGCATATTTAGTGTCCTCAGACAGGGACATATCATACTGAGTAGTGTGAACACAAATTACCAACAAAACCATTGACTAGTTACAAAATAAAAGAAAATATGTTCAATGTTTTTTTTAAGAAGCATTTTCATCATCAAAAAGTACAAACAGAAAATGCCAATGGAAGAGATACTTACCCCAGAATAGAAAGGCTCACCAGACACACAAAGCACATCTTGCTCCTGTAGCATCAGCAGGTCTCTGGCAAGGTGCAGCCGGACTTTAAAGGGTTCCTGATTACCATCTTGAAGCAAGCAAACCCCTGTCTTCGTCTTTAGATAAAAAAAAGAGCAAGAAAGAGAAAATCTTCAATTCATGGGTTGTAGTTCTCAGAACTAATCACAGCAAAATATGATAAGTAACACTTGAGAGCTATGGGAAATGATTTCAGTGACTCACACATAATTTTACAGACATGTTAAATAATAGATAACCTCTTCAAGGAATATGAAATTTTAGATAATGGAGACCATGACAGAGAGACCACCCTGAGACATAGATGGAAAGACTGAATCAAAGGTGCTGCATTACACAGAGAAATGATGAAAATAATAATTGGGCCAACAGGTGATAAATATGTAGGTAAGCTGCACCACTGCCCCATATGCCCACTGGATTCAGTAACTTTTATGACCCACTCTGCTACCCAAACCCATTGGCCCCTATATAAGCACCATCTACTCCAGTTGGAAGAACAGGTGAGTGACTGGTACCCTAGGTAAACTGCCCCAATCTCCAGGTACCAAGCCAAAGGAGATATCTTATGCCCTTTCCCTCCCATTTATGCCCTTCCCTTCCCAGAAAGGCAGCTGGATGTTGTCCTTAACTCTGGTGGATCTCTGGTGCTCTGGCACAGTGCCCAGCAGCTAGCCAACAGGTGAGAGACCTGCAGGTAAGACACATCAACACTGTCAACATCCACTGGACTCCAGAGCTACTCCAAACATGTGGTGATATATTATGTACCCCCAAATACAGTGTGACCTAATAAACTTATGTGGGGATCAGAGAACAGAGACAGCCACTAGATTAGACAGAGAAGCCAGATAGTGGTGACACATACCCTTAATCCTATCATTTGGGAAGTAGAGATCCATCTGGCTCTCTGTGAGTTCAAGGCCACATTGAAAATGGAGATAGGCAGTGGTGGCACATACCTTTAGTCCCACAATTTGAGATCTCATGTCTTTGCTTGGGAAGGACACACACCTTTAATGCCAGAAAGTGTCATGGTTGGGTGGAGAATGGTATATGAGGCATGAGGAGACAGGAACTAAGCAGCAATTCAACTGAGACCTTCAGGGATGAGGACTCAGAAGCTTTCAGTCTGAGGAATCATGGAAACAGCATCAGCTGAGGAGTTGGTGAGGTAAGGTTGGCTGTAGCTTGTTCTGTTTCTCTGATCTTTCACCCCAATATCTAGCTCCATGTTTTCTATTAATAAAACCTTTTAAGATATGTGTTACACAACCCATTCTGTCACCCAAACCCACTGACCCCATCATCCACCTCTTGTTCAACATTTTACCACATCACCCTCAGCCCTAATAGGCAAAATACTACTTAAACCTGGAGGAACCACACCAGTAGGAAGAATAGACTCCAAAGGCACAAGTAAACCTACCCAAGCCAGAATAACTGTAGGATACGGATCTGCTGCACTTATGGACCCATACCCCATAGACTGCAGCTGAGACAACACTGTGTACCTGTGGACCAGCCAACCACCAGAACCCTAGGCCATTCAAGCCAAAAGAAAACAAAAGAAGAGTAATAAAGTAACAAAAGAACCATTTAACAAAGACATCACAAGAATCAACACCTGTGTCTATAGCTATCCCTTTACCTAGATGCATAAAGGACAGTGTAAGAATACATGCAACAGCCTAAAGGGCAATATGGTACCACCAGAACCTAGTGGTTCTACAACAGCAAGAGTTAAACATCCCATTTCAGATGACACGGAAGAAAATGACCTTAAAAATAACTTTATGAAGATGATAGAGGCCCTCATAGAGGAAATGAAGAGTTCCCTTAAAGATATTGAGGAAAATACAATAAAAAACTGAAAGAAATCAATAAATCCCTTAAAGAAAGCCTTGCCACCATCACCACCCCCTCCCAAAATAAAAGAAAGAAAAGAGAAAAACAGATAAGGCAAATAGCTCAAGACTTGAACATTGAAATAGAGGTTTGGGATGACTTATCCCTAACGGGCTTGAGGGTCAGATGGCCCAAACAAGTAAAAAAGATACTTTCTGAGAGCCAGCCTGGGACTGCCTGATGGTATTAGCAACAGCAGCTGAAACATGATCGGGAGATGACCCGGACCAATGAGAGACAGCCATGTCACACTAACAGATGTATATTCATCAGACCTCGCCCAAGGGTGGGGTGGAGGGTATATAAAGCTTGCCTCTTCCTAAATAAACTGAGCTTGTTGTTTCGACATTCTCCTGGAGTCTGTGTGGTTTGACTCTGCGCCTACTTGGCCCCCGCCCCCAAAGGGAACAATAGCAAGGACCCTGCTACATAGAGGCAATGAGGAAAACACATGCCAAGGGAATTCTGGAAATGAAGAAGTTGAGTAAACAAACAGGAACTACAGATGCAAGCATCACTAACAGAATACAAGAGATGAAAGAATCTCAGACACTGAAGATATGATAGAAGAGATTCATTGCCCAAAGAAAGTGTTAAATCCAAAAAATTCTTAATACAAACCATCCAGGAAATCTGGGACACCATGAGAAGATCAAACCTAAGAATAATAGGCATAGACGTAGGAGAAGAATTACAGCTCAAAAGCACAGAAAATATATTCAATAAAATTAGAAGAAAACTATCCCAGACTAAAGAAGGATATGCCTATGAAGATACAAGAAGCTTACAGAACACCAAATAGATTGGACCAAAAAATGTTCCCTTGCCACACAGTACTCAAAACACCAAGCATACAGAATAAAGAAAGAATATTAAGAGATTCAAAGGAAAAAGGTCAAGTAGCATATAAAAGCAGACCTATTGAAATTACATCCAATTTCTCAACAGATATTCTAAAATACAGAAGGTCTAAGACAGACAATTTGAAGAAAATAAGAGACCACAGATGCTAGGCTATACTGCTATACCTAGCAAAACTTTGAGTCACCATAGATGGAAAAAAAGATATTCCATAACAAAACCAGACTTAAACAAATCTACCCACAAATCCAGCCACATAGAAAGTACTAGTAGGAATACTCTAACCAAAGGAATTTAGCTGCACCCATGAAAACACATGGAATAGATAATCTCAGACCAGCAAAACCCAAAGAAGGAAAACACACACATACTACCACAACCACCACCAAAACCACAAAAATAACAGTTTTACAACCACTGGTCATTAATGTCTCTAAATATCAATGGATTCAATTTACCAATAAAAAGACAAAGGCTAACATAATGATTAGAAAAGCAGGATCAGCCGGGCGGTAGTGGTGCATGACTTTAATCCCAGCACTCCGGAGGCAGAGGCAGACAGATCTCTGTGAGTTTGAGGCCAGCCTGGTCTCCAAAGCGAGTTCCAGGAGAGGTGCAAAGCTACACAGAGAAACCCTGTCTCAAAAAAACAAAAAAAAAAAAACAAAAACAAAACAAAACAAAAAAAAAAGCAGGATCAATCTTTCTGCTGCATACAAGAAACACACCTGAACTTCAAAGACAGGCATAACTACAAGGTAATGGGTTAGAAAAAGATTTTACAATCACACAAACAAAAGAAACAAACTGACATTGCTATTCTAATACCTAACAAAATCAACCTCAAACTAAAGTTAATCAGAAAAGAAGATCGATATTTTATATTAATCACAGGAAAAATCCATCAATATTAATGTAGCCCACTAGGTTTCCTAGTGGCTGTACCCAGCAGGAGGACTGCATGGAAGGTTGATTGGACCATGGGCCTGGGTACCAGGTGACTGTACTAGCAAGGGGGAGGTCTTTTGCTCCACCCCTTGGCATTGTTATAAATAGACCTTTGGAATAAAGTTCTGGGCCAGTGGATAAGGATTCAGGCCCACTTGAGTCTATCCTGTGTTTTCTCTCCCCTCTGTATTTCTAATTCACTCTCTTATCCCTCATTCTCAAGAGTTATTGGGGTAAATAAATGTGGGGGCTGGTCTTCTATAGATGGTGCTGAAACAGGACAAAGAAAGATAAAAACAAAAAAGTTATCATTGGGCTTGGTGAAAGGAGTATAGAGGGTGTTGTGAGCACAGGCATGCTGATAAGGGATTGAAAATGAAGGCAATGGTATTTTATTCTTGTGTATATAGGTAGGCAGTGAAACACTGTGAGGCTGCAGTGTTAGATTTCTCTCTATATAAATTTCTCTCTACCTAATATAACTCTCGGGGGCTGGAGAGATGGCTCAACTCTCTATCTCCCTCTCTCTTTTGTCTATAAAAAATAAGGAAGGTAGAATGGGTAATATAGTGCAGGAAGAAATTTAGAGTTAGTAGGAATATAGAAAAGAAAAAGCTTAGGGTAAAGTAGAAATTTTAGGAAGAACATTTAGCACAGAGATAAACAACTAGACAGAAACGGGGCTATGAATGCAAACTGGGAAGAATCTTTGAGCTTTATGTGCAGATAAAAGCTCTTCTTTGAGCTTATCGTGTTTAAAAAAGGTTCCTATGGAAGCTTTTGGCCTGGGGAGAGCTAAAATGCTAAAAAAGCAGTGGAGGAAAGAAATTTCCCCTTCAGCGGGTACAGATGGAAACAAAAATCCTCTGCTCCATCAGCAGTGCAACACCTTACCCTCGGAATTAGTTTCCTCCAGGCCATAAAGCCAAAAAGTGTAAAGAACAGAAGTTTTGTGAAAGCTTGGTAAACTTTCTCTCTTTGGGGAAAAACTTAATCTGTCTCTAAAAAGCCTTTCAGAACTTTTTCTCTGTTTTCTTTCTGTTAAAGACAAAATCACCTGGAGAGAATTAGTATGGGATATCAAGTGTGACAAACCTCTTAGAACAGCAAAACCTCTCTCTAAGTTCTGTCCTTCTTTCAAGCCAGAAATATCCTCCCTTCAGTGAAGGAGGCAGGACTTAAGTTCCCAAAAATCTCTCTTCTAAGCTCTGTCTTTTCAATCCAGGAGAAAAAGCAGTTAGAAATCCTTCTGCAGAGACAGGCTGCTAGGTAAAGCATTGAGGCCCAGCCTCCTGGCTGTGGCTATGCTGCATGTCAGGGACACTAGCTGTGGAAGGAGCCTGCAGGACAGCACAGGGAGCTATCCAGGATTAAAGTTTTCTTTTCAATCAGAGAAAAGACCTTTCTGGGAAAGAAAATGCATTCAGGTTGCCTCACTGACCCACAGTGAAGCCCTAAGGGTTTTGCATTAAGCAATAAGCCTCAGTCAGAGCGCTGAGACAAATGGACACAGAACTGCTTAGGAAATGGATCAGAAAAAAGATCTAATTAGAGATGTATACCTGTTAAACAGTGGCACAGGCAACCTAAAGCAAGCTCAAGAAAGAAAAATCTGTTTAAAAAAAACAAAACAAAACAAAACAAAACAAAAACAAAAAACAACAAAAAACCAAAACCCTGTAAAGGGAACCGGAAAGTTTGCTAGCATATCCAAAACGCTTTCTGGGAAATGTAGTATCAATGCAGGTTTGAAACAGTGCCTTATATGGTCTAATAGCTGCACATAGAATTTTCGCTAAGAACTTTATGGTAGTTCAAAACAATAATTTAAGCCTCGGCCTGAAGCAAAGCTTTCAGTGAAACAAACTGAAAGTCCTGCTGTAACAGAAACATTTGTCTGAATTATGACACAGGGAAGCTTTTATAAATTTGGGTAAAGGGACAGCCTCTAATTAGGAACTGTTTGCTGCTGAGTGCATCTATGCCTGTATGGCTGAGAGAATTCAGTCCCATGGAAGGCAACTTTGGGGTGTAGCTTTTCTGAAAATGTTACAGACCCCTAGCAACAAATGTTACAACTCCATAGTGACAGTATTCATTAAATCCCAGCATTGAAAGAGCCATTGACAAATTTTGTTTCAAACTCTCAAAAACTTTTAGAATAATATCATGGCTGGCTAAATGATTTGTGTAATAAATGGCCATGTTAGCTATCTTTTCTAAATATCTTCTAGGTATTAAGAAATCTTTAGGTATTTAAATAGATCTATATAAATGTAGATTTAAATAAGATAAGAAATATATTGGCTAAGGTAGTATAAGAAGTCTAGGTGTTAAGAAATTTCTTATAGATGTTGTTTTAATGTTAAGTTAGTCCTGTTATATGTAAAGTGATAATAGTTAAGAAATCTTTCCTTAGACATGTAGTAGTCCTATAGGATGTAAGTAAGACTTAGGCAAGGTTTATAAAGTAGACCTATAGATAAAGTAGTCCTATAGAATATAGGTTTAAATAGGTCATGGATTTAGTTTTTTAAAAACGTAGGTTTAAAATATGTAGGCTTTAGGGCTAAGGATATGAAGAGTAGGTTATCCCAACCTGGAAACACAATATCCATAGCAGACTTGGCAGTTCCAGAAACCACCAATAATAGCAAAAAGCAGCTCCAGAAACTGATAACTTCAAAAAGTAGCAGCAGAAAGTAATGTCTACTGCTAAAACCCATAAAGCATCATAGCTTCCCAAACAGCAGACACCAAGCGCCAGTGAAAGAGCCAGCACTAGCTGCCAGGGTCCGCAGGCTGTGAAGATAAACTATGAGAGAGGCTAACAGAAAGCAACATTTGGAAAGCCCTGCAGAGATGCTGCACTGCGGGAAAGGTGAACAGTAAGGTTGTGCAACCTTTTGAGATGTTACACCAAGAAAAAGGCAAATGGCGGAGAAAGCCCAGCAGTTTGTGTTGCCTCGGGAAAGATGAACACCACACGGACCAGAGCTGTGGTGAACAGGAGAGATGGCAGAGTCCAGACTGCTTTCGGAGGCGAGAGCACAATGATGTCAGTGCCAGATAAGTAGCTGAGACAGCAGGAAGCTGTGGAGGTGAGAACTGTACTCTAGGCTGAACAGCCAGCTTGAGACGCTGTGGGAACTGCTGAGACAGCAGCTCCCAGCAGCAAGATGTGACTGAAATCATGGAGTTGCCCTGAGGCTACATTCGTCATAAAACAGGACAGTGTATGGAGGATTCTGGGACCCAGTTTGCTGAGCACTTGGCCTGTCAACAGTGCAGGAGATGGATTTTCCTTCCAAAGCCAGGGTTGCTGTGGGAAGGCTAAAGTCTCAGTTTATGGCAGCTGAAGTAGCCTTGAGCCCATGTGGCTATGAGGTAAAGCTCTCTAGCCTTTAGAATAGTTCCAGAAGGCTACGGACTGCAAAGTGCAGCGGTAACTGAAAGCAAAAGTTTAAAAGAGACTTGCTTGAACTGAAAAGTTTTGGGACTTAATGTATTTGAAACTGTTTGCTTCAGAGTCATTAACAACTCTGACAGCTATACACAGACTTAAGGGCAGCTGACAAGCCAGGCCCTGACTACAAATGTTCAGAGGAACTTTTAGAAATGGTACCAGAAGGCTTTTTGATAATTTTGAACTTAAGAAATGAAATGGACAGTTATGATTTCATTATAATGGGACAAGTTTTAATTTGCTTATGCATATAGACTCTATCAATGGTGATTACTTATAAAGTGTTTATGGAAAAATGGAACTGCTTATAGAGAAATTTAGGTTTTTCTAACTAGGCTTGAGATTTAAAATATAAAGAAAAGGGATAGTTAATATTCCTCAGTATTTCGTTTAAAAAATACTTTGTGTTAGTTGAGTGAAATAATGTTATGTTTTGTATAGTTCTATTAAGAAATTGTTGTTGAATGTAGGTTTGTATGTTGAGAGTAGGTTTGTAGGAAGGTTGAGAGTAGGAATTATAATTTTGTATTGTTCTGTTTATACTAGAATTATTATGTTAAGTTTGACGCAGTTGCATCAAGAGGTTTTTTTTTTGTTTTTTTTGTTTTTTTTTAAATAAAAAGAAGAGGGACCTGTTGTAGCCCACTAGGTTTCCTATTGGCTGTACCCAGCAGGAGTACACAAGAGGTTGATTGGACCATGGGCCTGGGTACCAGGTGACTGTAATTACCAAGGGGAGGTCTTTTGCTCCACCCCTTGGCATTGTTATAAATAGACCTTTGGAATAAAGTTCTGGGCCTGTGGATAAGGATTCAGGCCCACGTGAGTCTATCCTGTGTTCTCTCCCCTCTGTATTTCTAATTAAGTCTTTTATTCTTCATTTCTCAAAAGTTACTGTGGTAAATAAGCGTGGGGGCTGATTGTCTACATATTAAGCCTCAATTCTGAACATTTATGCCCCAAATACAAGTGCTGCAAGCCACAGGAAAATGTAATGAAATTCAGCCACTATCACAAAAGCTATTACTTAAAAAAGTCAAGGACTTTTCTGTAGGTCAAGCCATGGCTTAAGAATTCTTGGTGATAGTTTAATTTTTGTATGTATATTAGCTGATTCCTGCAATGATTTTCTTATATGCTATGTATGCTTCCAAGAACTACTAACAGTGCACATTTTATCTGAAATAGCTATCAAGCATCCAAGGCCAAATGATCTCCTGAATTAAGATAAATTCATCTCAGAACCTCCTTTCTTATACAGTCTTACTGATATTCACACTAACATTATAGACTCCTAACATTTATCTAACTACCTAAAAATGTAGTTTAAGCACTTAAATTCAGTATTTCTGATATATTAGTTCATTTTAATCTCTTAGCTGGCCTCCTACTTTACCACTTTCCCTTTGGGTTTGTAAAAGAAAGCCTGATGGTCCCTGCCTGAGGAAAATTTTTGTATGCCTTTATGACCCTGTAAGAATTCAAGCCTGGTGATCTTGCTTTAGCTAGAGGACTACTATTGCATGGGTATATAACTGTAAACCTCAGAAGCTAAGAGGGGATTTTGACTAGAGTACTAGATGGAGAACAAGAGGAATGAAATGAAACATGAAGAAAAGCCAGATGGAGAAGAATGAGATTGGTAAAATGAGATGAGAAAGACCAAGATGTGGCAGAATTAAGATGAGAGAATTAAGATAGAACTTAGGTAGAAGGGAGAGCAAATAAAGGTAGAGAAGAATCAGGCAAGAAAGGAGATAGGCATGGGAATAGAACCAAAGCTATGTAGATAGAATTTTATCCCGGAAGAATAAAGTAGATGGACAAAAGAGCTTAGATTCTTTTTTATAATAATTTGTGCCATTCATTAATTCTCTTCTGGACCCCTAGGAAGAAGATTATTAAGGCTGGACCATAATCATTTTTAAGATACAAGGGCACCCAAGTTGTAAAAGAAACAGTACTATATCTTAAATCAAACATCATAGTTACACTAAACCTGATAGATGAGAAGGCAGGAATTAGCCTTGAATATATTGGCATAGGAGACCACTTCTTATTTATAACACCAATACCAGAACACTGAGAGTAACAATTAATAAATGGTACCTCCTGAATCTGAGAAGCCTTTGTGAGGCAAAGGGCATGGTAAATAAGACAAAATGACAGCCTACAGAATAGAAAAAGATCTTCACTAACTCCACATCTGTCAAAGGGCTGATATCCAAAATATATAAAGAACTCAAGAAACATGACATTAAAATACCAAACAATCCAATTAAAAAGTGGGCTACAGAGCTAAACAGAGAATTCTCAAATGGCCAAAAGACATTTAGGAATCTCTCAATATCCTTAGTCCTCAGGGAAATGCAAATCAAAACAACTCTGAGATACCATCTTATACCTGTCAGAATGGCTAAGATCAAAAACACTGAAGACAGCTTATGTTGGAGAGGATGTGAACCAAGGCAAACACTCCTCCACTGTTGGTGGGAGTGCAAACTTGTACAGCCATTTTGGAAATCAATATGGCAGTTTCTCAGAAAATTGGAAATAAATCTTCCTCAAGACCCCAGTGGTACCACTCTTGGGCATATACCTCAATCATACCACAAGGATACATGCTCAACTATGTTCATAGCAGCATTATTCATAATAGCCAGAGCCTGAAAACAACCTAGATTCCCTTAACTGACAAATGGATAAAGAAAATGTGGTACATATACACAGTGGAGTACTACTCAGCAGTAAAAACCAGTGGCATCAAGAAATTTGCAGGCAAATGGATTGAACTAGAAAACATCATCCTGAGTAAGGTAACCCAGATTCAGAAAGACAAACATGGTATGTACTCACTCATAAGAGGCTACTAGATGCACAGCAAAGGATAACAGCACTAAAAACACAGCTCTAAAGAAGCTATGTAACGAGGACCCTATGAGGGAAATATGAATCACCCTGGGAAAGGGAAATATATGAGATCTCCATGAGTAAACTGGGAGTGAGGGGGGCAATAGAGAGTAGGTCGTGAGAGATCAGAACATAAGGGGATGGGATGGTTGAACTGAAACAGGGACAGAGTGGGAGAGCAATGAAAGAGATGTCTTGATATAGGGAGACATGATGGGGATAGGAAAAACCATGGTGCTAGGGAAGTTACCAGGAATTCACAAGGATGATCCCAGTTTAGACTACTAGCAACTAAGTTGGCCTACTTCAACAATCAGATTGGTGAATATCCTGTCATTATAGAGCCTTCATCCAGTAACTTATGGAAACAGATGCAAAGATCTGTACCCAAGCACCAGGCTGATTGATCTTCAGAAGTCCAGTTGAAGAGAAGAGGGATTATATGAGCAAGGGGAATCAAGATCATGGACAGGGAAACTTAACAGATACAACTGAACCAATCTAGTGGGAACTCATGAACCTTAGACCAACAATGGTGGAGCCTCCATGGGAGTGGTCTAGGCCCTCTGCATAAATGAAACAGTTGTATAGTTTGGTCGGCTGAAGGGGCCCCTGGAAGTGGGAATATGATCTATTTCTGGTGCATGAACTGGATTTTTGGAGCTCACTACTATGGTAATGCACAGCCTTGATGGAAGGGAAGGGGCTTAGACCTGGCTGAACTGAATGTACCAGGCTTTGCTAACTCCCCATGGGACATCTTACCTTTTTGGAGGAGGAGATGAAGGGTGAGCAAGATGGGAATCTTGGGGAGAGCAGGAGGAGAGATGAGAGGGTTGGTATAGAAACTGAATAAAATATTTCTTAATACAAAAAAACACCCTCCCCCAAAAATCATACATCATACTCTACACATTAATAAAGGAAGACTTTCAGACCCTACTCTCACCAATGGACATGTCAGCCAGACAAAAACTTAACAGAGAAGTAAGGAACTAACAGATTTTATGACTCAAATGAACTTAACAAGTATTTACAAAATATTTCACCCAAACACAAAAGATTATACCTTCTTCTCAGCACCTCATGGAACCTTCTCTAAAACAGACCACATACTCAGTCACAAAGCAAATCTCAACAGATACAAAAAAATCAGAATAACCCTGTGTATCTTATTAGATCACCATGGGACAACATTAGAATTTAACAACAACACTAACTACAGAAAGCTGACAAATTCATGGGAAGTAACCATCTCTCAACAGAATTACCAGTGGGTCAAGGAAGAAACAAAGAATTTAAAGACTTCCTAGAATTCAATGAAAATGAAAGCACAACATACCCAAACTTATGTGACACTATGAAAACAGTACTAAGAGAAAAGTTCATAGTACTAAGTGTCTAAGAAAAGAATTTGGAGAAATGTCACACTAGTGACTTAACAACACACCTGTAAGATCTATAACAAGAAGAAAAAAACCTCACCCAGGTAGAATAGATGGCAAGAAGTAATCAAACTCAGTGTTGAAATCAACAAAATAGAAACAAAGAGAACAATGCAAACAATGAAACAAAAAGTTGATTCTTTGAAAAAAAAAATCAATAAGACAGACAAACACTTATTCAAACTAACCAAAAGCAGAGAGAGAATATCCAAATTAACAAAATCAGAAATGAAAAGTGAGATGTAACAACAGATACTGAGGAAATGCAGACAATCATCAGGTCATACTTGAAAAAACCTGTATTCCACAAAATTAGGAAATCTAAGAGAAATGAATAATTTTCTTCTTAGGTACCACATACCAAAATTAATTCAAGACCAGATAAACAACTTAAATAGATCTATGACAACTAATGAAATAGAAGCAGTCATTAAAACTCTCCTAACCAAAACAAAAACAAAAACAAAAAAAAAGCCAAGGGTTAGATGGTTTCAGTACAGGATTTCACAGAAGAGCTAATACCAACAGTACTCAAATTGTTCCACACAATAGAAACAGAAGGAACATTACCAAATTCTTTCTATGAGGCTATAGTTACCCTAATGCCTAAACCACAAAAAGGTGCAACAAAGAAAGAGAATTACAACCAATCTCCCTCATAAGTATTGATGCAAAAATACTCAATAAAATACCAACTCAATCCAAGAATACATTGAAAAAAAATCATACAACATAACCAAGTAGGTTTCATCTCAGAGATGGAGGGATGGTTCAATAAAAGAAAAATCTGTCATTTTAATTCATCATATAAACAAATTGAAATAAAAAACACATGATCACTTCATTATATGCTGAAGAGCCTTTGACAAAACCCATCATCCCTTCATGGTAAAAGTTTTGGAGAGATCAGGTATACAAGCAACATACCTAAACATAATAAAGGAAATATACAGCAAGCCAACAGCTGGCATCAAAGTAAGTAAAAAGAAACTCTAAACGATTCCATTAAAATTAGGAATAAGACAAGGCTGTCCACTTTCTCCCTATCTATTCAATATAGTACTACAAGTTGTGCTAGCTAAAGCAATAAGACAACAAAAAGAGATCAAGGGGATACAAATTTGGAAGAAATAAGTCAAATTTTTGCAATTTGCAGATGATATGATAATTATGCATCAGTGACCCTAATAATTCTACCAGGGAACTCCTACAGCTGACAAACACCCTCTGTAATATGGCAGGATACACGATTAACTCAGAAAAATCAGTAGCCTTCCTATATACAAATAATAAACAGGCTGAGAAAAAAATCAGAGAAACATCACCATTTTACAGTACTACAAATAATATAAAATATCTTGTGGTAACTCTAACCAAACAAGTGAAAAAAAAAACTGTATGACAAGAAATTTCAGTCTGTAAGGAAAGAAATTGAGGAATATATTAGAAAATAGGAAGATCTCCCTTTCTCCTTGATTGGTAGGATTAACATAGTAAAAACTGCAGTTTTACCAAAAAACAATCTACAAATTCAATGTAATCTCCACCAAAATCCCAATACAATTCTTCACAGATCTCAGAAGAACAATACTCAACTTAATATGGAAAAGAAAAAAAAACAGGATAGTTAAAACAATCCTGTACAATAAAGGAACACCTAGAGATATCATCAACCCACACTTCAAGTTCTACTATAGAACTATAGTAATACAGTTTGATTTGGACATAAACACAGATATGTGGTTCAAGAACCAAATTAAAGACCCTGACATAAATCCACATGTCCCTGAATACCTGTTTCTTGACAAAGAAGCCAAAATTACACAATGGGAAAAAAGAAAGAATCTTTACTAATCAGTGCTGGCATAACTGGATGTCATCACATAGAAGAATGCACATAGTTCCAAAACTATTGCCCTGTACAAAACTCAATACCTCAATTGGATCAAAGACCTCAATATAAGTCCAGTTACACTGAGCCTGATAGAAGAGATAGGGGGAAATAGACTTGAACTCATTGGCACAGGTGACTACTTCCTGAATATAACACCAGTAGCACAGACATTGAGACTGACAATTAATAATTGAGACCTCCTGAAACTGAAAAGCTTCTGTAAGGCAAAGAAAACAGTAAATAAGACAAAATGGAAGCCTACATAATGGAAAAATATCTTCACCAACCCCACATCTGACAGAGGGCAGATATTCAAAATATATAAAAAAAGTAAGAAACTAGACATCATAATACTAAATCATCCAATTAAAAATCGGGTACAAATCTAGACAGAAAATTTTCAACAAAAGAATCTCAAAACAGAAGACATTTTAGGAATTGTTCAACATCCTTAGCCATCAGGGAAATGCAAAGCAAAACAACTGAGATACCATCTTACACCTGTCAGAATGGCTAAGATTAGAAACACTAATGAAGGCCTATGCTGGAGAGGATGTGGAGTAAGGATGCTGGTAGAAAGCAAAGCTGCAGAGCTACTTTGGAAACCAGTATGGTCATTTCTCAGAAAAATGGAAATCAATCCCCCTCAGGACCCAGCTATGCCAAAAGGATGCTCAAACATACCACAAGGACACCTGCTCAACTATGTTCATAACAGCATTATTCTCAATAGCCAGACATGGAAACCTAGATGCCCCTCACCCCCCCCCAAAAAAAAAATGGATAAGGAAAATGTATATTCACAAAATGGAGTGTTACTCGGCTGTAAAAAAAAAATGACCTCATAAAATTTTCATGCAAATAAATGGATCAAGAAAAATATCACTCTGAGTGAGTTAACTCAGACACAGAAAACAAGCATGGCATGTACTCACTCTTAAGTGGATATTAGGAATAAACTATAGAATAACCCAGCTACAATTCACAGCTCCAGAGAGCCTAGATCATAAGAAGGATGTTTGGAGTTCTTTGGGAAGGGGAAATAGAAGAGATCCCCTGAGTAAACTAGGGACAGAGGAGGGAGGATAGAGGTATGGGAACTTGAAGGAGCAGGTTGGGTGGGCTGGGTATGGAAGGAATTTTGAGGATGGGACAGAGGAGGAAAGTAAAGAAAAAGACTTCTTGATAGGGGTGGCCATTTTGGGGTGAGGGAGAAACCTTGTGCCATGAAAAGCCCCAGGATTCCACAAGGATAACCCCAGTTAAGACTCCTAGCAAGCCAGGTGTTGGTGGCACATACCTTTAATCCCAGCACTCGGGAGGCAGAGCCAGACGGATCTCTGTGAGTTCAAGGCCAGCCTGGTCTACAGAGCAAGATCCAGGACAGGCACCAAAACAACACAGAGAACCCCTGTCTCAGGAAAAAAAAGACTCCTAGCAATAATTTAGAGGGTGCCTGAACTTGTCATCTATTGAAACTACTGTAATCAGATTGGTGATTATCTTAATTGTCACCAGAAATACTATATTCAGTAACTGATAAAAGCAGATGCAGAGATCCATAGCCAAGCACTGGGCTGTGCTCTGGGCATCTTGCTGAATAAAGAGAGGAAGGATTGTAGGAGCCAGGGGAGTCAAGAGACAGCTGATCTGAGCTTGTGGGAGCTTATGAACTCTTGACCAACACTAAGGGAGCCTTCATGAGACCTACCTAGGACCTCTGCATATGTGTGACAGTTGTGTGGCTTGGACTGTTTATAAGGCTCCTATCAGTGAGATCAGGACCTGTCCCTGGAGCTTAACTGGCTTTTGGAATCTGTTCCCCATGTTGGATTACCTTGCCTGGCCTTGATGCCAGGGAAGAACTTTGGCCCTGCCTCAACATGATGTGACATGCTTTGTTCAAGCCCATTTGAGGCCTGCCCCTTTATGAAAGGAGATGGAGGACGAGTGGAAGGGGAGGGGAGTAGATTGGAAGTGGGGAGGATGGACAGGAGAGGGTGGAGGGGAACCTGAGGTCTTTAAAATAAATGAAAAAAAATGTTATTTAAGTAAAAAGTAAAGTAAAGCCACAGAAACAAACAAAAAAGAAAATATTAATACTTAAAATATGAAAGGAATAGGTTTATTGAGACCCAATTTTACATTGCATGGAATTCAACCTTTTAATGTTTGTGGACTGTGCACCACATGTATTATCAGTTTCAAGGAACTATGATTACTCCAAAAGAAGGATAAGAAAGAAAAATCCTGAAAATCTGGTCTCTGTGACTCATCCTTGCTTCAGTGAACATTAAGCCACTTTCTGTCTCTGGCATAAAATTCAAAACTGAAAGTACATGCTTAGGGATTTCTTAGATTTTCACTATGTTATCACCTCTAGTTGTGAGCACATATACCACACATACACAAACAAGTCAACAAACAACTTTATATGTATAAAAAGATGAAAATGAGGGTTGGTTTGTAAACTACAAGGATTAACATAAATATTTAGATATTATAAGTTATATTATTATATATTATATTATAATTATAAATTAGATATTATAAATTAGAATATTTTTATTGCAAGTTCATGTTTTTGCTTGACGCATTTTTGGGAATTGTGTGAACAGACTGAGGACTTCTAAATTTGTTCTTCCTAATCTTATCATGAATCAAGAAGTCAACAGGAACAAAGACTACTTCAAAGAATGATCATTTTCTTTAATAATTTCTGAGTCATACTTGGCTTGATGGATTAATACACAAGTATGTATATTCATCATATTTAAGGAGAGTATGTACTTAAATAAATATTGCCAAGCTTCATCTAGGAATAAGAGTATACATGGACATTATCTGGTCTGTATCCCTAGACAATCCTATAGTGTTTATACAAATACATTTATCATTTAATATTGGTGCTTCCAGTATTACTCTTTTGTGTGGGGCGTGATAATTACATGGATGTGTTTATTTTAACACAAACAATTAAATTTTAGCCAGATATTTGTTATTCATGATACAGAGCACCTTCAAAGATTTTTGGAGTTTGTTCATATTTCATTACTACCAATCCTGAGAAAACCATAGAAACAATGACAGAAGAATATTTATAGACATTTCAAAACTGTTACAGATTTTGTCCTAATCCCAGGCCGAAATTCACTCCATATTTTTTAATTGAATCCAGTAATTCAGATAGTAATTTTTAAAATTAACTATCCTAACATACAAAATTCAAAGGTTTATTAATTTTATATTTATAAAATAAGGAATAGTAGCATAAAATATTAAAGCACCTTGTTTCCTAAAATTAAAACTTTGTGTTTTTTTAGGAACAGATTGTTTGAGTGGGATCTCTACCTCAACCCCTGGCACCCTGGCATCCATATAGCCAAAGAGTCTGAATGTTCTGGTAGAAGATCTACCTCAAATTTCCTCCCCCATCTCTTTCCTCGAACCCACCCTTTCAAAACCCGCTAAACACAGCTCCTCTCCCAGAGAGGCACAAGGCCACTCCCAAAGGATATATAAACTGCAACTCAGAAAACAGAAACGTGGTTTTCCAATCTCTCGTCCCCGTTTCCTCTCTGTGGGGCCAGAAAATCACCCAGGAACACTTTACCCATTAAATTGGTGCTTTTTCTAATTTGGTCTGATTTGGATTACTATGTCAGCAGAGAGGTTTATCAGGGTGCAAAAAAAAAAAAAAAAAAGCTTATCAAAGATAACTTTGCATGTGCAGTAAAAGCACTACAGTTCATAACATACAGTACCTGGAATATGAGATAAAATTTTCAGTCAGTGTGCATTGGCTTCTTGTGATATGATAATATATGTAGTGCAAAATTTTCCTGTTATATGTCAGAACCAAGTCTTCAGCAAAGTTTCACAAAGCAACCCAAAAGCAGGCTGCCAGAAACCCCTCAGATTATATATATATATATTTGATATGGAATTGATTTTTGTTTGCCAGGGGTTCACAAACCTCTTGTTTCTCCTTTGAGTGAAGATCAGTATTCTGCAAAATTGAACCATATTATTATTATTGAAAATAATTTTTTATCATAGAGTATATTCTGGTTTCATTTTTCTTCCCAGATCTTTCCCACTTTCCCAGCTGTTCAACTCTATACCTCTATACCTTCTTTCTCTGTCTCTTTAGAAATAATGCCAGAAAAAGAGAATAAAAAAGAAACATGCACACAGAGACATAGACATACAAACACACACAAACAAAACATAAACACACAGACCATGAAACCATAATGCACAAAGCACCAGTAAGATTTTTAAAGCCCAAATAAATCAATATGAGATTAAAAAAGAAAACAAGTAAAATCTACAGAAGTGATACTCAGTTTGTTTTGCGTTGACCATTACTATTGGGCATTGGACTAACCCCAAAGTGTGATTTATAGGTCCATTCAGACGTCATTAGAGAAAATGATTTTTTTTTTGCAAGTAGTTGTAAATTGGAGATACCTTATTAGGAATGGGAGCTAAGGTCCTCTTTCCCCTCTCAGCTCTGGGACAACATTAGGATAAATCTGTACAAGACCTTTACAAAGTTTCTGTGAAGTCCTATGTTCATTTGTCCCTTTATGTCTGGAAGTCACTCTTTCCTTGAAGTCATCTATCTGCTCTTACTCTTACAATCTTTCCAGTTCCCTTTCCACATAGATCCCTGATCCTTGAGAAGAGAAGTTTGATGAAAAAATCCATTCAGGACTGAGTGTCCTAAACTTTCTCATTCTCTGTACCTTGTCTAGTGGTGGGTCTCTGTATTAGTTCCCATCTGTTACAAGAGAAATCTTCTCTGATAATGGTTGAGGGAGGCATTGATCTATAGGTATAGTAGAATATCATTAGGAGTCATTGTATTGCTATGTTCCTTCAGCAGAACAACAGTATTTGGTTTCCCCTAGGCCCAAGGGACAACTAGTCTGAGTTTCTTGACAACCAAAGCAGTGTTGGGCATGGGTTTCATCTTCTGGAGTGGGCTTTAAATCCAATCAGAGAGTGCATAGTTACACCTGCAAAATTTGTACCACTTTATCATGCAGGCAGGTCATTTTCATAGATTGAAAAGTATGTAGGTAGAGTGATGACTAGTTTTCTCCTGTGGTAATGTGCAAATTACCTCCTGGTTCAAGGAATACTAGTCAGAATGGATGGAGGCTCTAATTAAGCACCAGCTCAATATCTCTCCACTATATTCATTAAGATATATAAGTATCCTCTTTAGAAATAGGGTCTTACCTTCAGTTAGTAGAAAGGAACTAATTGCCCAAGTTGTTAGAGATATCCATTGGACCCCTATAGCCAATAACTCTGTAAACCAATCCTGACACTGGGTATTTAACTTGTAAATGAAAGATGCCTAGTTGCAGAATTGTCTCTGCAATTATTTTCTGACTCCATTTATACTTTTTTCAGACATGCTTATATTTAAAGAACCTTAAATTTAAGAAGCTCATAGGTTTCTGTATGACTTTACAAATGTCTCAGAGTTAGTTGTCTCTCCTCATATTCCTTCTCTTACACTCTCTTTCTCTCCTTCCTCATTTATTACTTATGCTCTTATTCCCTCTTCCAATCTCTCTATAACTATAGATTCTCCTTCCCATTACTTGAGAGATATTCTCTTTTTTGCTAGTCTCTTGCTATATACCTATACCTAACCTTGTTGGATATATATATATATATATATATATATATATATATATATATATATACCAATGGTTAAAAGCTACCATCTACATATAAGTGAATGCATAAAATAATTGTCTTTTGGGGTCTGGGTTAACTTACTGAGGATAAATTTCTTACTAGCTCCATAAATTTATCAACAAACATCATGATTTCCTTTTTAATAGCTGAATAATATTCCACTGTGTAAATGTACCACAACCTCATTGCCCCGTTCATTTGTTGATGGACATCCAGGCTATTACCAAATTCTGCCTATTATGAATAGAACAGCAATTAATATAGATGAGCAAGTAAGTTTTATAGTTTGGTGGCACTTGTCCAAGAGTAGGATAGCTGGATCTTGAGGTAGATCTATTTCTTACTTCCTGAGGAACTGCCACACTAATCTCCATAGTGGTTATACAAGTTTGCACTCTCACAAGCTTAGAGTAAGTATTACCTTTTCCCCATATCCTTGTCACATTAGCTGTCATTTGTTTTATTGATCTTGGCCATTCTGACTAATATATGACAAAAATCACAGTAGTTTTGATTTGCACTTCCTGAAAACTAACGACATTGAACACTTTTTTTTGTTTCTCAGTCATTTGTGTGACATCTTTTGAGATCTATCTATTTAGTTCTATATTCCATTATTTAATTGGGTTATGTGTTTTCTTTATGTCTAGTTTTTGTTATTGTTGTTATTTATATATTTTAGAAATTAACTATCTTTATCTATGTAATTGGTAAAGATCATTTCCCATTCTGTAGTTTCATGCTTTGTCTAAATAATGATATCCTCTGCCATATAGTTTGTTTTCAGTTTTAGAAGGTTCCACTACTTGTTCTTAGTGACCTTCCTGTCAGTGTCTTGTTCAGAAGTCTTTCCCTGTGCCAACGAGTTCAAGACTATTGCACAGGTACTCTTCTATTAGATTCAGTGTATCTAATATGTTGCGTTCCTTGGTATATTGGAGTTGAGTTTTTTGCAAGGTCATAAATGTAGATCTATTTGGATTCTTCTATGTAGTAATCAAATTTGGCCAGCACCAATTGTTAAATATGCTGTCTGTTTTCCAGTGTGTATTTTTGGCTTCTCTCTCATCAATGAGGTGTCTATATGCATGTAGACTTTTCTCTGTGTCTCTAGTTCATTTCTATTTATTAACATGTCTGATTTTTATGCCAGTGCATGCTTCTTTTATTACTGTGCCTCTATAGTACAATTTGAGATTGGGCATGATACCTCCAGCTTTTTTTATTATTCAGGAATGTTTTATCTCTCCTGGATTTTGTGTTTTCATATGAAGTTTAAGCTTGTCCTTTCAAATTTAGTAGATTTATGCTGGTATTTTGATATATATTTCATTGAACCTCTAGATTGCTTTGGGTAGGATGGCCATTTTTACTGTCTCATGTGCTGAGGAACACTTTTTAAAATCTTTTGTCACAAAGAATTATTCTGTTGCTACTGTATAAGAATGCTGCCATTTTTTTGAAAAATGGAAACTTCCTTGATTTCTTTCTTCCTTTCTAGTAGTAACACTCATATCAGCTCCTAACTAAATCATGACTACTAATTTGTCATACAATCTTATACAAATAAGCAGATCTAGAGCATACAAATACTTCAACACCTCATTATTTTTCACTTCATATGAGACAGTTTTTTCAAAACTTTCATATGGAAAATCCTCTCATGTTTACAATTTGATCTTGGCCAGTTAATGTGAAACACTCTAAAGAAAATGGAGAGATTTGGATATAAAATTACTAATCAAAACCAAATGATCAAAATTGACTGTATCTGGTGATATTTTTATGTATGTGTATTATGTGTCAATATTTCCACTTGTGTAAGAAAATAATTGATTATCACAGTCACATTTCAACTTAAAGATGAGAGAATGGGTTTACTATTTCACATGAAAGTTAAAGGAGAATCCAGGTAAAATATGAGGAACTCAGATCTTCCAGGAGTGATTGTCATTTCCAGTGGAACATTGTAAGCACTGATTCAAGAAATGTACAAAAATTTCCTTAATTATTACATAGCTGCATAAGAGAAAACACAGATCTTGAATACACTTTAACCTCTGAAAGTATGAAATTGAAAAAAATCATGGAACTTTTTAATGGATCACAACTCACACATCAACAGATAAGTGTTTGGGGCAAATCACAAACTAGAACATATTTAGAAATGATTATAGTGTACCAATATTGAACCATGAGAATTTAGCCACAAAGTATGGCAAGGCATTTAAATTTACACACATTTATTTTTGAAAATATTGAGTAACATTAATAAGACAAGACATAAATTAGACAATAATTCATTAGCATATTCATACTTTTTTTTTTTTTTTTTTTTTTTTTTTTTTTTTTGTTTTTTTTTTTCGAGACAGGGTTTCTCTGTGTAGCTTTGCGCCTTTCCTGGAACTCACTTGGTAGCCCAGGCTGGCCTCGAACTCACAGAGATCCGCCTGCCTCTGCCTCCCGAGTGCTGGGATTAAAGGCGTGCGCCACCACCGCCCGGCTTCATACTTATTTTTAATATGCATATGTAAATAAGATAGAAGATAATAGCTGATTAGAAAGTATCATAAAGACAGGAGCTATGTCATTCTGAATAGAAGACATGTTCAAGAAGTGACATAATAGTTATGGAAGGGTTAAATGCACAGTTCATGTGGTACAAGAAGATTATAACAAAAGATATTCAAGATACTGAGCCTGTGTGGTCCAGCAAGTGACCACAGGATGAGGACAGAGGATAACAGGGTTTCAGGCCCTGGTGTGATGAATGTGGCAAGGGTTTTAGGATCATAAGGATATGGCAGGTTAAGCAGTATGTTTTTTTATATAATTTTTGTTTATTTGTTTTTTAAAACAAGGTTTCCCTGTGCAGCCATGGATGTCCAGGAACCCACCATTTGTACCAGGTTGGCCTTAAATTAAGACATCCATTTACCTGCCACTGACTCCTCAGTGGTGAGATTAAAAACGTGTACTATAATACCCAGCTAAATTTATTTATTCTAAAAATTTCATGTTTTTTTGACAACTTCATTAATAAGCACTGTATCTAAGTTACTCCCACCCCTACCATACATCAGTTTCTTGAAACTGCTTCTTCTGAAACGCATTCTCTCTCTTGCATGTAAAAATTAATGCATTTAAATAGCCTTACTCATAATACATGTGTCCAGGTCTAAACATTCAGGATTGTGCAAACTAATATGTGAGCTCACCCATGGAAGAAATTTATTCTTTCTCTCTCAGAAGCCATTAGCTCTTCATCCATGGGTGGGACCATATGGAATTATTCCAAAATGTGTTGATATGTTGATGTGCTGGCTAGTCTTATCTCAACTTGACACACAAACTAGACTTATCTGAAAGGATGAAATCTCAATTGAGAAAATGCCCTCATAAGATCTGGCAGTGAGGCATTTTCTTAATTACTGATTGATGGGGAAGGTATCAGTCCATTCTGGATGGTTTCATTTACAAGCTGGTGGTCCTGGTTTCTAAAACAAAGCAAGCTCAGAAAGCCATGGGGAGCAAGGCAGTAAACAGCACCCTTCATGGCCTCTGCATCACCTTCTGCCTCCTATTTTCTATCCTGTTTGATTTCCTGTCCTGACTTCCTTCAATGATGGATGACAATGTGGAAATATAAGGAAAATAAACACTTTCTCCCAACTTACTTTTTGGTTATGGTTTTTTACTGAAACAAAAGAAATCCTGACTAAGAGAGTTGACATGGCAACCAGTTTTGTCATTTTATGTTGACCGTGCTGAGGGAACCATATTCTTGAGAGTTCAAGGCTACATTTTTCTTTTCTTTCTTTCCTTTTTTCTTTTTTTCTTTCTTTCTTCCTTTTTTTGATGTGGAGTGAAAGATACATTTATTTTAGGGATTAAGAAGTATTTAAAATATAGTTAGAAACTACTTTAGTTTAGGAAAATTGCTTTAGTAGACACTTAGCACTTATAACGTCTCCAGTCATGAGTAATGAATTAGTAATAATTCCCTTTCATCAAGCTAGATTTGAATCCAATTATGCAGCTTATGATTATTTATAAAATAAGCAGTCTATTATTATACCATTGGGGATATCTTGCTAAGCTAATCAGTGTTGTGTTCACAGGCTTTAGAGCTGTGGACTTCTGGTTGCTCTGCTTCCTTGGTTGAACCATTATGCTAATCACTGTGAATTAAAATAGGTCTATTGTAAGATCCAGCAATGAAACTCCTGGGTATATACCCCCCAAATGATATTGTATCTCACACATAATTCTATAGCCATGTCTATTGCTCGTTTATTCATAGTGGAGAGAAAATTGTAACAACCTAAATGCCTTTCAGCTGATGAATGTGTAAAGAAGATATATAACATATACAACATAGAATATTCAGTGTCAAGAAAAATGAAATATCTTTTATTGCTAAAAATGATGGAATTTAATGTATTATACTGAGTGAAGTAACCTACACCCCCAAGAAAATTGGCTCATGTTGTCTTTCATTTGTGAATCACAGATCTAAATCTGTGAGTATATAATCTGAAATAACCTAAGAAGCTAGGATAGTAAAAAGGGACCATGGTGATATGGATTTTTAGAGATGGTGATGATAGCAGACAGATGGTATGAAGGGATAATGGGGAAAATGGGAAGAGGGACTTTTAACTGGGAAGGGGGAGAAAGGTTTACACAGGGAAAAGGGGAAGACAATGAGATATATAACACAAAGGATGTTTGGAAAAGCAATAGGGAAACATTTTATAGGCTTACTTAAAATACATATAAAGTGTATATATATATGTGAGCTCTGAGGGAAGGGTTTGATGATTCACATACCATTGAACACTGAATGTTCCAATGTATTACACTCTGTACCTTGTCCAGTTGTAGGTCTCTGAGTTAGTTCCTATATACTACAAGAGGAAGCTTGTCAGATAATAGCTGAAAGACGCACTGATCTAGAGGTATAGTGGTTGTCATTAGGAATAAATTTATTGTTATGTTCCTTGGCAGAACAATAGTATCTAGTTTTCCCCTAGGCCCAAGCCTGATCCACCATCAGGTTTTGTTCTACCAGAACAGTGTCAGGCATGGTTTCCATTTTATGGAACATATTTTCTAAACTAATCTGTTATTCTGTGCCTTTTTTGAGTAATTGAGTTGATTTTCATTGACAGTTATCAATGAGAAGTGTGTCATTCTTGTTCAGTGATGTCTATGAATGATATCCCTAAGGGGATAGTAGTAACACACATACCTTGGTGGTAACTAATAGCTCTTTAATTGGACTTAAGATATACTCAAAAGAGGTAGAGTGTCCATGTCTGTTACTGGAAACCTAGTTGTCTACTCAGTGTTAGCAAAGGCATGATTATTTGGAGGAGAAGTAATTAACCACTAGATTGATAAATTAGCATAATCCCTAGCAACACTCTATAAACATTTGTCCTTATAGTTATAAATGAGTGTAGTTGTCACCATTCATCAAGTAAACTTCCCTTTGCATCAGATGGAAACCAGTACAGAAAACCACAACCATCAAAATGTAGAGTTTTAAAGCCTAATCCAAACTGATAAGTCTAAAAAACATTCTCAGACCTAAGGTATGGGGAACACTGTGGAAGCATCAGTACTGTGTAAGAGCCAAAAGAACATGGACTTCACTGTGAGATTGCAACTGTGTCTCCTAGCAACAGAAGAATTATACCCATAATGTCCCAGCACCACAACTATCAAAACATTAACTGAACAAGGATAACAACAAACATGCCAAACTGCATGGAGAAAATCTTAGGAGGCTTCAATCCTATACAGTTGACTGAATAAAGCTGGGAACAGGAGAGGTGGCCTTCCTCAAAAAAGAGCAGACCAACTTATTTTCCAATGTCAAAAGTCAGCCATGAAAACATACATACAAATAACATTAAAACAATTTTACAGTTATATTTAGGAATGTATATGTATATGCAGTAATAATTAGTGCAAAAAAGATGTCATGAATGTAAAAGAGAGTGGGGAGGGTCCTATAGGAAGGGTTCATGGGAGGAAAGAAAAGAGAAATATCATAACTAAAACATAATCTCAAAAAGAAAAAAAGAGAAATCAGCATTAGTTACATAAAGTGTTTTTAAATGGAAACTTATCTGATCAGGTTTCTTCAGTTTTATTACAAGCAAGAGAACTCACGTTCATTTAACAGTGTTTTTTAAATTTTATTTATTTATGTGTATTAATGTTCTTCATACATGTATATCTATGAATTACTTGAGTTCTTGTTATCTACAGAAGTTAGAAGAAAGTATGAGTACCCCGGTTCTTTGAGAAAATAAACAAGATAGACAAATCCTTATGAAAATAAACTAAAATGCAGAGAGAGAATATCCAAATTAACAAAATCAGTAACAAAATGGGGGACAGAGCAATTGATACCAAGTGAATACAGAGGCTCTGTAAGGCATACTTTAAAAACCTACATTCATCAATTGGAAAACCTAAAAGAAACGGATATGTTTTTTGATAAATAGCACTTACCAAGTTAAATCAAGTTCATTTAAGCAATTTAAAGGAACCCATTACCCCAATTTTTAAAACACTCATTACATGTTTCCAAACCATAAAAGCCTAAGATAAGATTGTTTAAGTATAAAATTCTACCAGACTTTCAAAGAAGAGTTAACATTAATACTTCTAAATTTATTCTACAACATAAAAACAGAAGAGAAATTACACAATTCATTTTATGAAGCCAGTTACCCTCATCACACAGCATAGAAAGACCCCAAAAAGAAAGAGTATTACAGATAGTTTCCCTTGTGAAAATATATGCAAAAATACTCAAAAAATAATTGCAAACCAAATCTCAGAACACATCAAATAGAACATTGTAACTGAAAGTTTTTTTGTGTGTCCCTGCCTACTGGCAGTCTGGACAGATCTCTCACACTTGTGTCCCCCAAATAAACACACAGAGACTTATATTACTTATAAACTATATGGTTGTGGCAGGTTTCTTACCATCTAGTTCTTTTATCTTAAATTAACCAATTTCTATTCATCTATAAGTTGCCACATGGCTTGTGGCTTATCAGTACTTTATATCTTACTTCTCGTGGCCATGGCAGCTGGCAGTGTCTCCTGACTTAGCCTTCCCCTTCCCAGATTTCTCCTCCCTGCTTATCGTGCCTATACTATATTTCCTGCCTGGCTACTGGCCAATCAGTATTTTATTTATCAATCAATCAGAGCAACACATTCACAGCATAAAGAAAGACATCCCAGCAGAACATCTACCATGATCAAGTAGATTTCATCCCAAAAATTCAGGAATAGATCAATACACAAAAATCAGTCAATGTATCTATTATATAAATAAACTAAAAGGAAAAACCATATGATTGTTTCATAAAGGTAAAAAGGTCTCTGTAAAAATTCAACACCTCATCATGATAAAAGTTCTGGAGAGATTAAGGATATGTGGGATATACATAAACATAATAAAGACAAGCCCATAGCCAACATGTAATTAAATGGAGAAAAACTCAAAGCAACTCCACTAAAGTCAGGAATGAGGCTTGGTTTCTACTCTCTACACTTCTCCAATGTAGTATTTGATGTCTTAGCAAGAACAATAAGAAAACTGAAAGAGACAATGGGAATACAATTTGTAAAGAAAGACATCAACATATTTTTGTACATGATATGATTGTTCACATAAGTGATTCTAAAAACTTCACTAGGGAACTATTACAACATTTAAACACTTTCAACTCACAAAATAACAGTAGATCCCCCACCCCTTTATATAAACATGACAAACAGTCCAAGAAAGAAATCAGAGGAATAACACTTTCACAATAGCCTCAAATAATATGTAATATTTTGAGGTAACCTTGACCAATCAAGTGAGGTGTGTGCATGGCAAAACCTTCAAGAATTTGAATAAGGAATTTGAAGAAGATTAATAAAAAGATTTCTCATGCTCAGTTATCTATAGTATTAATATAGCAAAGACAGCCATCCTACTAAAGGCAATCTTCAGATTCAAGGTAATCAGCATCAAATTTCTAATACAGTTCATAACAGATCTTGAAATGACAATTCTCAGATTCATATGGAAACACAAAAAATGCCAGGATAACTAAAACTATCACAAACAACAGCCTGAGTTATCATCACCCAATTTTTTAAAAGTTGTACTACAAAGCTATGGTAAGAAAAACAGCCAGGCAGTGGTGGCACACACCTTTAATCCCAGCACTTGGGAGGCAGAGCCACATGGATCTTTGTGAGTTCGAGGCCAGCCTAGTCTACAGAGTGAGATCCAGGAAAGGCGAAAACCTACACAGAGAAACCCTGTCTAGAAAAAAAAATGTAAAACACCATAGCACTAGTACAAAAGTAGACATGGTGTCCAGTGAAATTTAGTTGAAGGCACAGATATAAGTCTAGATACCTATGAACATCTAATTTTTTTATAAAGAAACCAGAAATACACTCTGCAAAAAAAGACAGCATTTTCCACAAATGGTGCTGCTCAACTGCATGTCTGAATGTGGAAGAACACAAATAGATCCAGACTTATTAACCTGTACAAACCTCAACTCCAAATGGGCCTCAACATAAAAACAGATACATTGAAAATAATAGAAGAGGATGTTAGGAATAGCTTTGTATGTATTTACACAGAGGAAAGCTTTCTGAACAGAACTCTGCAAGCTCAGGCACCAAGATCAACAATTAATAAATGGGACCTCATGAAACTGAAAAGCTTGTGTAAGGCAAAGGACACTATACTTAGGACAAATCAATAGCCTACAGAATGGGAGAATGTTGTTACCAGTACTACTTCTGATAGAGGCCTATTATCTAAAATATATAAAGAATTCATGAATTTAGATATTAAAACATCAAATAACACAATAAATGGTGTATAGATGTTAACAGAGAAGTCTCAAAACAGGAAATTCAAATGGTTGTGAAATACTTAAAGAAATGCTCAACATCCATTACCTTACCCATCATGGGAATGTAAATTAAAACTACATTAAGAGTCTATCTTGTACCTGTCAAAATGTCAAAAAGTGGAACAAGAAAAACACTTATCCATTGCTGGTCAGAGTGCAAACTTATACAGCTAGTATGGAAATCAATATGGTTGTTCTTCAGTAATTTTTGAATTGATCTCCCTTAAGATCCATTTGTACCACTCTTAGATGCTCACCCAAAGGATGCTTCATTCTACCTCAGAGATACTTGCTAAACCATGTTCATTTCTGATTTATTCATAATAGCCAGGAATTGTTAAAATATAGATATTCCTCAAGAGATGAATAAATAAAGAAAATATGGTCCATTTATGAAAAGTATTATTACTCAGCTTCTTAAAATAGGGTCAGAGGAACATCCTGAAATTTTCAGATAAATGGATGGAAATAGTAAAAAAAAATATCCCGAGTGAGGTAAGCTTGAGCTATAAACATAAATATAATATATATGGATATTAAACATTAAGTAAATAACCAATCTATAATATATAGACCCAGAAAGGTTTAGTATAGAGAAAGAGACTATGGAGGGATTCATGGTCTCTCTGTGAGGGGAAAATAAATAGTTTTTATGGGTGGATGGGTCAGAGACAAGATGGAAATGATAAGATGGGGAATGTGAGGAAGATGGGATTGAATGAAAGAATGTAGAAAGAGAGGTTGGAATTGAGGGGCACTTGAGAGATGGTACGAAAATGTAGTGGAGTGGAAAGTTTCTAAAATATTTCAAAGCTAGTCTAATGATGTCTCCTAATAATGAGTGAGACAGAGTCTCAACTGGCAATCTTATATACTACATTGCATTCAATTGAGTTTTTGGCTAAGGGTGTCTCATGGAAATCCTCAGACAGCAATCATTGTTGCCAAGACAACGGGTGGCATTCTGCTGAGGACAACAGACTCACAAAGTCATTGTAATTGGAGAAATTGATCATCTTTATTATGGGAAGGTACTCTGCAAGCTACCAAAGGAAAAACATAAACACCAACAGGTTGTGTTTTGCCTACAAGTTATGCTACAGCAATGATGGTCCAGAAGTTAAAGGAGTAGCCAACTAATGTCTGATTTGACATAGGGACCACACCACAGGATGGAACACATACAAACAGTGTTTGAAAAACCAGGAACCAGAGACTAGAGAGCTCAGCAACCTGGTATAGATCAGAACACTACTTGATTTAAAAAAAATCATTAACATCCAATAATATTCTGCTATAATCACAAATTAGTGCCTTATTCAGATATCGTCAGAGAAACTTCCTCTTTAGCAGACAGGAACAGAAGCAAAGACTCACAGTTGGACATTAGACAGAGACAGAAATGTCCTTGGAACATACCGTCCTAAATGCGTCTCCTTTGAATCCCTCCCCTCTGAGTTTAGGGAACCTTATGGAAGAGATTAGATACACTGAAAGAGTCAAAGGTGAAGGACATTAGAAAAACAGGCCTTTTAAATCAACTGAGTAAGTGTAAGGTGAACTCACAGGGACTGAAGCAGCAATCACAGGCCTTATGTGGGTCTGCACTTAGTCCTCTTCCTATATATTTTAGCTTTGTATTTTTATGAGAGTCCTGAGTATGTGAGCAAGTAGGTCTCTGATTCGTTTGGCTGTTCTTGGGATTATGTTCCTTCTATTGAGTTGCCTGGTCAGGCCTCAGTGTAATGGTTTTTGTTTTATCTCATATTTTATTTTGTCATGTTTGGTAGTTATCTCTTAGAAATCTGTTCATTCCTAATGATAGACAAAAAGTGATTGGATTAGAGAACAGGGGATGTGGGGAAGTACTGAGAGGAATCAAGGAAGGGTAAACTGTAATCAGGAGATATGATAAGAATAGAATCTATTTTCAATTTAAAAACTAAAATAAGAAAATCATAGAATGTGATATATATCTTTTTCAATACTACTTCAATAAGTAAAATTTATGACATGGAGTTATTGAGTTGAAAACTTGAATAAACCATACACCTTGACCTTAGAGTTTTCTCTGACTCAAATTAAACTTGTTTGTAAAGCATTTTAGGCAAATGTCTATATTTAATTGGAAATGTCAGAGGGCAAATATATTTATAAACTATCATCCTATTTTCATTTTTGAAAATAAAACAAAACACAAAGATTTCATAATAAAAACAATTTATCATTTTCAGAAAAACCTCATGTATATTTTACTTTTAGCCATCTGTCAGAACTTTATCAACCAGGCACATTTACAATTCCTTTGTAGGACAATAAGGAATTGCTTTCCACAATCTCATGCAAGAGATTACAATGCATTCCATTTCAAATCTAAAGTAAATAAGAAGTAAAGAATTTTACTTTCTGTTTGTTTTTAACACTAACATGGATACTAAGTTGTAATTGTTCTTGTTTTCAGTAGGGCTCTCTTTGTAAAATAAAATACTTAAAATTTTAGATAAATGCAAAATATTTTATCTATGAATATTTGTAGTTTTTTGTTGTTTTTTTTTTTTTGTTGTTGTTTTTGTTTTTCGAGACAGGGTTTCTCTGTGTAGCTTTGCACCTTTCCTGGAGCTCACTTGGTAGCCCAGGCTGGCCTCAAACTCACAGAGATCCTCCTGGCTCTGCCTCCCGAGTGCTGGGATTAAAGGCATGCGCCACCACCGCCCGGCCGAATATTTGTATTTTTTTCCTGAGAATTTTTATAAAATAATAGTGCTTTACTGAATCATAGAAAGAAAAAAGAGACAGTCTTTTATACTAAGATACAGCATTATATTCCTTAAGGCCCAAGTCCATGCATTATAGAAGTACACACTTGATAGGACTCTCATACCCTGAAAAGAATATGCATCATTTTAACTCATACCAAGTTTAAGGGTAGTGCTACACAGAATTCTAATTGCATAAAAAACTTACGTAGGATTAAGACCACAAAATCTCAAAGTATTAGTAATGATAGAAGCACAAATACTTTTAAGTTAGAATTGTTTATGTGCCAACAGAACCTTTTAATATGTTCCTTCTGTGCCATCATGTAATGCATAGCTTATAGAAAAGAACAGTTCAGTCATGCTGCCATGCTCTAAGATTAAAGGCCTCTCAAGTGATCTTGGTTCTCTTCATTTTTCTTTCTTTCTTTCTTCCTTTCTTTCTTTCTTTCTTTCTTCCTTCCTTCCTTCCTTCCTTCCTTCCTTCCTTCCTTCCTTCCTTCCTTCCTTTCTTTCTTTCTTTCTTTCTTTCTTTCTTTCTTTCTTTCTTTCTCTCTTTCCTCTCTCTCTCTCTCTCTCTCTCTCTCTCTCTCTCTCTCTCTCTCTCCCCCTTCCTTCCTTCCTTCCTTCCTTCCTTCCTTCCTTCCTTCCTTCCTTCCTTCCTTCCTTCCTTCCTTCCTTCCTTCCTTTCTTTTTTGGGATTTTGGTTTTTATTTTTTGAGATATGTTATTTTCTGCATAGCCATGCCTCTCCTGGAACTTGAGATGTAGACCAGCCTGACCTGGAACTCACAGAGATCTGTCTGCCTCTGCCTCCCAATTACTGAGATTAAAGGTAAAAAAGGCATGTGCCACCACCTCCCAGCTTTGACCTTGGTTTTCTTTTTTTTTTATTTATTTTTTATTTTATTTTATTTTATTTTTTGGTTTTTTGAGACAGGGTTTCTCTGTGTAGCTTTGCGCCTTTTCTGGAACTCACTTGGTAGCCCAGGCTGGCCTTGAACTCACAGAGAACCGACTGGCTCTGCCTCCTAAGTGCTGGGATTAAAGGCGTGCGCCACCACCGCCCAGCCTTGACCTTGGTTTTCTACCTTTAAGGAATAAAATGTACTTTGGTGGTAATGAGCCCTTCATTCCTTCTCTAGGAAAAGCAGTGTTTCATGTTCATAAAGTCCAGCCAGTTGTTTCCTGGTTACAATCTGTAACAAGCAGAAAATCTTTGGCCTACCTCCTCACATGTAGTTCTGAAATCCATGTGCTGTGGTACTGTGAAGGATGTGGTCTGTAAAGAAAGAAAGAGTGAGTTATTCATAGGCAGCATGGAGGTCAATACAGAAAATAGCACAAGAAACCAAAGTACTGCTGTGAGAAAATAGCATTGATATCCAGCTATAAACAACAAAACAATAGGAAAAAGAAGACATTAAAAATATTCACCTCAACTTTTGTTAAAGTATGAACAACTCCCAATAATGCAGTATAATGGAGAACATTCCAATCCTAATTGGGCATGTTATTACCTTCTTTTCTCAGTTTTTTTTCTCAGTTGTATCATTTGTTTTGGAATCTCAGGTTTTGAGAGGGAGAACTTCAAAAAATGTAAATAAATATTGCCTTTCATCTGCTTATCTCTTGAATGAAAAGCTAATTAATCTTACTCTTTGTAATTGAAATGCTATATGCATGAATAATTCTCTCAGAAACTTAAATTTTTATACAGAAACAGTATGAGGCAATAAAGAAAGTTATTCACCATTTGCATAATGATAAGATAATTGAAAATAAAAATTTCCAACAAATATTTTCACATAGAGATGACTATATAGCTAAGTGATGAAGATAGATTTAAGTGGATATAATGATTTTAAACTTTTAGCATTCTGTTTACAATATATGTTGACCCTAAGAAAGGTAAGCATTGAAAAAACAACAACAACAACAACAAAAGAAAGGATCTCTATACAATAAAACAAGACAGTGTCCAGCTTAGCATAATAATTACACAGAGAACACTTCAGGGAAAATGTATAATTTTCAAGTAGAAAGTTCTCTGCTACTCAAAATGTACTGTCTTTGAAATAATAAAGCCCTTCTTCCTGTGTCACAGTGTGTTGTATGACATCAAGGAACACTTGATCAAGTAAGTGCAGAAAAACTGTGCCTTCACTGTCATTGATTGCTTGGCTCCCACATAATTGAAACTGGCCATTTCCAGTAAAAAAACTAAATATTTTATGGAACTTATAAACAATACAGAATATGTTTTCTGGATTGTCAACCTAATTTTACTTTTACTGAAATACATAAGATGACTTGTTGCCATACACTTACACAACAACAAATCATTAGCCATTAAAAGGCAGCCTTATGAAAAAAAAGGCTTTCCTTTCTACAAAAGTAAGAAAACTGGTATTACTTATAAAAAACAGAAGGAGAAGCACACAGACCTGAGTTCAATAGTTCAATACATTATACACATGTGAAGAAAAAGGAGGAGGAGGAGAAGGAGGGGGAGGGGGAGGGGGAGAGGGAGAGGGAGGAGACGGGCAAAGTAGATCTCTAGCATGCACTAGCAAGCCAGTCCAGCCAAATCAGTGAGCTCTAATTTCAGATTGGGACCATGTCTTAAAAAATAAGATAGAGAGTAATTGAGAAAATAACTTGGCATTGACCTCTAGCCTACAGACACACATATAAAGAAGTGCAAGTGCACAAAAACATACATGAACACCATGATACATAAATAAAAATAAGAGATGTTAAAATTAATCCTTTACTAGTAATAATTGATGATTGATACAGACATGAAGATATTAAGCAATAATATACACCAAACCTCATATTTAGATTCTTATACTGAATATAACTTAAGCATATGCAACTTAAGATATGTTATTTCATAACAATGTAATACATTTAAACAGTATCTCTACCTATTTGACTTTACTGTTTTATCATATCTTGCTTTTTATATTATTTAAAACAATCTTTAAGTTTAAAAAGTTTAAATATAGTTTGATGATATTCTTCTTCTCTATCCAAATCTAAATACTTTTTTATTCCCTAATCGTCCAACTTCAAGTTCTTTCTCAAAAAAAAAGCCAAATATAAAAACAAAACCCCAAAACCAAGAAAAAACAAAATAAAACCACACCAAAAAATAAGAAACAAACAAACAAAACAAGACACCAAACTTTGTGTGACCAAATAAGAGCACACACAGGAGCACAAACACACACACACACACACACACACACACACATACATACACACACAAAAAAAACAAAACAACAACAACAACAAAACAGACATGTTTGGTGTATGTTGATCCTGATGATGAGGCCTGTCTTAGTGTGGTTGATATCCCTGTATAATTATATTGATGAAAATTGCTTTTCTCTCTCCCAGCAAGTATAAATTATAGTTCATTCATTAAACTTTCCCCTAGTGGCTAAGATGTCATTAACTCATCCATATATATATATTTGTATGTTTATATATATATATATATCACAATCATTTCCAAGTTGGACAAAACAATAGAAGGAAAGATCACAAGAGAAGTCACAAGAATCAGAGGCCCACTCATTTTCACACTCAGGAATCACATAAAAACACTAAACTGGAAGCTCTAATATATACTCAGAAGACCTGGTGCAGACCCATGCAGGCTCTGTGCCTGCTGTGTTAGTCTTGGTAAGTTTTGCATGTGGTGACTTAGAGCAGTGGTCCTTAACCTGTGGGCCAAGGCCCCTTTGGGAATTTGAATGACCCTTTCAAAAGATCACCTAAAACCATTGGAAAACACAGATTCACAAAATAGGATTCACAAAAGCAGAAAAATTACAGTGATGAAGTAGCAACAAAAGTAATTTTATGGTTGGGGGTCACTACAACCTGAGGAATGTATTAAAGTGTTGAAGCATTAGGAAGGTTGAGAAATAGTGATGTAGAGGGTCTTATTTTCTTGATATCCTCCTTCAATTCTGGCTCATACAATCTCTTCACTTCTTTTTCTTTGGAGTTCCCTGAGCTCTGAGGGTAGGGATTTGTTGGAGACATCAGATTTATAGCTGAGTGTTCCAATATCTCTCACTCTCTGCATCATGTCTGGATATGGGTCTCTATATTTCTATCCATCTGCTGCAGAAGGTTGCATCTCTAATCATAGGAGAACAAAGTACTAATCTGTGCATATAGGAGAATATCACTAGGAATCATTTAGTCAGTAGCTTTTTTCATTTTTTACACAAATATTACTTGGTAGTGTCTTAAGTCCCTGAACTATCTAGTCTCTGGTCCTTGATCATCCAAACAATGTTAAGTATGGGTTTGATTTCATGGAGTGGGCCTTAAGTATTATCAGTTATTGCTGCTTGTTCCCACAAGCTCTGTGCCACAATAGCCCTAGCATAACTTGGAGTAAGGACACCATTGTAGATGAAGATTTTGAGACTGGCTAGGTGTTTACATTTCTTTTTTGATAGCGTGCATTGTACCTTCCTATACTTAAGATGCTGAAACATAGAGGTTAAGATCTATATAGGCACCGACTTGATATCAGCTGAGGAATTGGTGTGGTGAGGTTAGCTGTGGCCTGTTCTGTTTCTCTGATATTTCAACTTTCACCCCCACACCTGGCTCTGGGTTTATTTTTATTAACAAGACCCTTTAAGATTTGTGCTACATCTGGCACCCAATGTTTGTGGTATGAATTCACAAAAAAGCCACTTGCCTGTGGCCTTGCAGGCCCCAGCTCAGACCGGAGCTACCTTCAGCCAGTTGTGGTGGCACACGCTGGTAGGATTTACTGAAGGAGGCAGAGGAAGGAGGATCCCAAGTTTGAATCTGGCCTAGAAAGCTTGCTAAGATGAAGCCTGGGCCGAGCCAAAAACGGTGCCTGTGGAACAATGGAAGCAGCATTTGCTGCTCTGGGTTGCTGGCTCCTTCTCATCATGTTGGTGACTGCGGTGATGCTGCTACCTGTGATGAAGGGTTTGTTGCTGCTTGTTCAGAGAAGAATTGCCAGGACCGTTGTGTTACAAGGAAGCACTGACAAAGGTCAGTTTGGAAAAGTTTGGCAAGACAAATGGTGGGGAGAAATAGCTGTGAAGACATTGTCTTCTAGGGAAGAATGTTCATGGCTCTGAGAGACACACATTTATCAGACTGTGATTACTCCAAACCACAGAGGTGGCACAAAGAAAAAAATTCTGTAGGGAGACATGACCATGCCTAACAGCAACTTTGAAATCTTCAAGAGAATTACAGGAGCCCACAACAATGATTCCACATGGACTATGGTAAAACCATTAAGCTAATTAACACCACGGAAAGATCGGCTTTGGACTAGAAACTGCTCAGGACAATTTCAAGATGGCTAGCTGAGATGATCTAGATTCACAGACAACTCAAGCAAGGACTTGAGACAAGCCCTACATTTTCCTATTATGCAGAGACTGCACAACAAATGATACAGCTACCTCTCCCAAGACTTGACAATTAACACAAAAAATTTCTTTTCAGGATTCCCTAAAGTTGTCTTCACCCCCAGAAAGCAGGAAGTAATTTTAAGAAAATGATGTCCACATTCCCAAGAGATGGGGGAGGGGGGTGTTTTTGGTCATTCAGTGGCTTATGGATAATTGTTATGGTTTATGAAGTTTGGTTACAAGTTGTTAATTGTTAATGGTAAAAAACAAAAGCTAAACAAAGGAGATTCGATACAGGGTTCTCATTTAAAAAAAGAAGAAAAAGAAAAAGGATATAGAAAAGGGCAGATCATTGAATCAACTCTGAAAAAAGAGAAGATAAAAAGGAACTTCATGTTTTAAATAGGGTAAGTAATGAAAATTTTTTGTCTGAATTGGTCAAATGTTAATAGACTGGACATTGTTAATATATATAAAGGAGTTTTTTTCTGAATCTGTCAAATATTAATGGACTAGACATTATTAATGCAATTCTTGACTATATATATTGTATATACTTATTGGATATATTTTTTCTTGTATTAGTTATAAGCTTTTTTAAATTTAGACAAAAAAGGAATGTGGTGATATTGTGTTTCCCAATATATTGTGCACCCTAATAAACATATCTGGGATCAGAGAACAGAACAGCCACTAGATAGATATAGAGGCCAGAAAATATTGACACACATACCTTTAATCCTAGCATTCTGAAGGCAGAGATCTGTCTGGAACTCTGAGTTCAAAGCCACACTGCAAACAGCCCGGCATGGTGATACATGCTTTTAATCCCAGGAAGTGATGGCAAGAAGCAGAAAGGTATATAAGTTGTGAAAACCAGGGATTAGAGCCCTGGCTAAGCTTTTAGGCTTTTGAGCAGCTGTTCAGCTCAGATCCATTCAGATAAGGACACAGACACTTCCAGTTTGAGAAAACCAGATCAGCTGAGGAATTGGCGAGATGAGGTTAGCTGTGGCCTGTTCTTTTTCTCTGATCTTTCAACGTTCACCCCAGTACCTGGTTCCAGGTTTGTTTTCATTAATAAGACCTTTTAAGATTTGTGCTACAGATATCTCCATGTTCAATGTAGACATTGTTGTCTTTAGCAATGGGACATTACTGTAAGTTCCTGGAGAACAACTATTGTTTTGCCAACAGCATGTGTTGCTTGGGGATTCCCATGGGGCCATTTGGCCAACATTTCAGTTAGATGCAACCCAATCCTGGTACCAGAAGCCTTGTTTGGTGACAAGAGATAGTCAGTTGGGATTTTATTTCCTCCATTATTTGGCAATTTCATTTAGATTACCTTCATATATAAATGTATATATGTAAATATATACATTTCTACTATATTAGATTTTCATACTACCCCTCAAAGGGCCATTAATTTTAGCTGTCTCTCTCTATATTTCTTTCCTAAACATGACCTCCCCCCAATTTGATCCTCCTATTCCAGCTTCTCCTTACACCCATTCTGTCATTTTAATTTCTGTTTTTGAAGATATATCTGTACCCCCAGTCCCTTACTCTATACCTACCCTCTTTGGTTCTATGGATTGTCACTTGGTAATCACTGAATTGGCAGCTAATATCCCCATGCAAATGAATACACATGATATTTATCTTTGGGTTTGGGTTACCTCACCCAGAATGATTTTTTTCTAATTCCATTCATTAGCCTGAAATTTTCATGTCATTTTTTAATGCTTGAGTAATATTCAATTGTGTAAGTATATCGATGTAGATGTAAACAACTGTCTTATTAAAATAAGAAACACAGAACCAATGTAAAAGAGAAAGTTGAGAGGTCAGAGCTCAGAGCTAAAAATCTTACCTCCTGCAGTGCTCTGACCTCTCATCTTTCTCTTTTACATTGGTTCTGTGTTTCTTATTTTAATAAAATGGTTGGTTACTTCTACATATCACATTTTCCTTATCCACTCGTAAGTTTAGTGACATCTACATTGTTGCCAGTTTCTGGTTATTATGAAGAGAAGAGCAATGAACATAGTTGAGCAAGTTCTCTGAGGTAGAATGAAGCATCCTTTGTGTATAGTCTTAAGGACACTATAGCTGGATATTGAGGTAGATCAGTAGATCAAATCCCATCTTCCTGAGAAACAACCACACATTTCCATAGTTGGGGGAGGAGTTTTCCCTCCCACCAGCAGTGCATGGCTGTTCCTCTTACTTTATATCCTACTCAGCAATAGCTGTTAGTTGTCCTTTTAATCTTAAGCATTCTGGCAGGTATAAGATCAAATATCCAAGTATGTTTTATATACAGTTCACTGATAGCTAAGGATGTTTAAGTATTTCTTAGCTGTTTGAGGCCCCTCCTTTGATAATTCTGTTTAGTTCTGTGCTCTATTTACAGACTGGGTTATTTGTTTACTTGTTATCTAGTTTGTTTAGTTCTTTATATCTATTGGATGTGGAATTGCTAAAAAACATTTCTCATTCTGTAGGCTACTGCTTTGTCTTAATGATAGTGTCCATTGTTTTACAGATGCTTTTCAGTTTCATAGGGTATCATTTATTAATGGTTGATCTTAGTGCATGAGCTTGCAGAGTTCTGTTCAGAAAATCTTCTGTGTCATTACATTCAAAGCTATTCTGCCCTTTCTCTTCTTTCAGGTTCAATGTATCTGGTTTTATGTTGAGATCCATTTAGACTTGAGTTTTGTGCAGGTTGAAAAGTCTGGACCCATTTGCATTCTTCTACATGCAGTTTAAGTACCACAATTAGTTGAAGATGTCTTTTTTCTAGTGTGCATTTCTGGCTTCTTTTTCAAAAACAAGATATTCATAAGCATCTGGACTTATGTCTGGGTTTTCAGTTCAATTCTGCTGGACATGTCTGTTTATGTACCAATACTGTGGTGTTTTTATTAATATATCATTGTAGCACAACTTTAAAAATGGAATAGTGATAACTCAAGCACTTATTCTTTTGTTTAGGATTGTTTTACCTATTCTGGATTTTTGCTGCATGTGTGTGTGTGTGTGTTTCCATGTGAAGCTGAGATTTGTCATTTCAAGATCTGTGAAGAACTGTATCAGAATTTTTATGCTGATTTCTTTGAATTTGTAGATAACTTTTGGTAGCATATCCATGTTTATTTTACTGCTACTGATGCTGAGTGTGGGAACTTTCAAACTTCTGATATCTTCTACATTTTTTCTTTAGTCTCTTGAAGTTTTTATCATACATGTCTTATATTTACTTTGTTGGAGTTACCCCCATGATAATCTGTATTGTTAAAGGCTATTATGAAAAGTGTTGTTTCCTTGGTTTCTTTCTCAGATTATTTATTATTTGTTTATAGGAGGACTATTTGTTTTTGTGAGTTCATTTTGCATCAGCTACTTCACCAAAAGTGTTCATTAGATATAGGGATTTCACAGTGGAATTTTTAGGGTCGCTTATGTATGCTATCATATCATTTGCAAATAAAGATATTTTGAGTTCTTATTTTTCAATTTGTATCCATTTATCTCATTCAGTTGTCTTATTGACTTCAAGTAGTATAGTGAAGACATATAGAAAGAATGTACAGTTTTGTCTTGTTATTGATTTTAGTGAAATTGCTCTGAGTTTCTTTTCATTTAAAATGATATTGTCTGTGGGCTTACTATAAACTGCTTTTAGTGTTTAGATATTATAGTTGAAAGTTTTCCTGTGCTCGCCCAGCATCAAGGTCCTAGAGCCATTTATAAAAATTCCCGTGTCCTGCCTGGTTCTGCAACCAATGAGACCCAGATAAACACACAGAAGCTTATATTATTTTTAAACAATGGCCATGGCAGGATTTTTTCTAGCTATTACTTACATCATAAATTAACCCATTTCTATAAATCTATACTTAGCCACATGGCTTGTGGCTTGCCAGTACTTTTATATCTTGCTTCTCCTGATGGTGGCTAGCAGAGTCTCTCAGTTCTGTCTTTCTCCTTCCTCTCTCTCTAGTTGGAATGTTTCATCTAAACTTATTCTGACTTATCATTGGCCAAACAGCTTTATTTATCAACCAATCAGAGCAACACATATTCACAGCATACAGAATGACATCACCCATAATTTACCCTTTTCTTTCCTTTCAAAAGGAAGTATTTAACATCAACATAGTAAAATTACATATAACAAAAACAGTTATCAAGCAAGACCAAAAGTTACAATATCTAGTCTATTTGTATTTGGGAAAAATTAAAGATAATATTTTATCTATCATATTTTTGTGAGTCTAAAGTTTCATAACTAATTTATCTTTTATTATAACCAAGGAAAATTATAATTTTAATTATCCAGTCTTCACCTTCATCAAAGACCCTAGAAAGATATAATATTACTCAAGTAAACAGGAAGAACATTGTAAGCAACTTCCAAAAATCTAGAATGACAGAGACAGCTGACTGCCTAGACAATGCAATATACCTCTGTAATGTTGGGGCATCCATCTTCAGCCCATAGGCCTAGAGTCTCTTCAGTCACTTTTCTCTGTGTCCTGTAGAATGTCTGGCAGTTTCTTCTGAGAAGCAGGAACCTGAAGGACCATCTCATCTTGCAAAGCTCAGTGGTCACTTTTCTATGGGTCCTATATGTCTACTTTATATAACATCTTGTCAAGCGGTCCAGGCAAGAACAATTTTTTGCCCAAAATGGCTATTTTTGCCAAAAAGAAGATAAACTGCATACAGAATGTCTTTGATGCCCATCTTCCACTTTGAAATAAATTGGTGCTTCTAGGAGTAGACATGTCTCATTGTCCGGAAAGTCTAAGTTTTTGAAACATTTTAAATGCCATAATCTGTTGGTCTTTGAAGTGTTTGAAGATTACCTATCTAATTTAAATATATCTATGTATACCTAAAATCTTAACTAACATGACTATAAGTTTGATTATCATGGATGACTGATTATTAATCTGTATTTTTAATTATACATTACAATTTCAAATGAGCTGTACAAACATAATACCTTAAACCAGAGTAGAAATATACATATAGTATAACAAAATTAACTTTAAATTTGTATCATAAGCTAAAATCCATAGCAATGTAAAACATTTTACACAGATTGTTACTCTTTATCCTATCATATCTATATCGCCTTTTTTTTTCTTTTAGAAAGATATTGACTTTGACCAATAACAATTTTCTAACCAATCTCTAACAAGACAATCTCTAGTCTATGTTTTGGGAATGTGGGCATTCCTGCTGATAGGGTGTGCTGGTAGTCTTATGGGGATCCTGAGAATATTTGAGATAATGTTCAAGTCCTGGGAAAACTGGTTATAATATTTGTTAATATATACCCTCTGTTAAGGTTCAGGATTGAGCAAATCTGATTCATCTTAACCTAGAACAAATCCATAGATTCTTACTTCCTGTGGAAATAAAGCAGAGTCTCCTTTCCAAAGCAACATATACTTATATCCAAATTTTGAAGTCAAGATACCTTTAAAATATACATATTGGTTTAACTCAGCAGTTTTGAAAATCAAATGTCTTTCTGCAGTTAAAAATCCCAAAGATAACACAATCCAGATTCCCTGTGTAATATCCATCTTTACATGACTTATTTTTTTATATTACTTTTACTGTCTCCTTCAAGACTTTATTTTTTAAAACTTTCTATTTCTTTATATAACTGTCTATATTCCTTTTCCTCTCTCTTCCAAGCCTATGTACATTTTTACACACATGGTAAACTGCTTAGGGTTTATTTCATGTGAATCTGTCTTATTGTGAACCTATTGCTTTACACTGCAGTAGCTAGTACTGAAGTGACAGCCTTGACTGCTAATTCCACCCACCTCAGCTTCCCAATATATTGGAGGTATGTTTACCACAAGCTCTGGGGGAGCCATGCTCACCACTGGACCGTGGAAAGCAGTTGGTCTATGCCTCTATCTAGCAGCATGTAGCCCCAAAACCTCTTCATTATAGAGAACTTTTTAAAATTTTTTATTAAAACAGTTTATTCATTTTATAGACCAAATACAATTCCCCCTCTCATCACACCTTCTCCTCTCTCTGCAGCCTTCCTCCATCCCACCCCAAATCCACTCCTCCAAAAGGGTAAGGCCTCTCATGGGGAGTCAGGAAAGCCTGGTATTTTCAGTTAATAAAGGGCCAAGACCCTACTCTCTGAATCAAGGTTGAATAAGGAATCCTACCATAGGCAACAGGCTCTAAAAAGTCAGTTCATGCACCAGGGATAGATCCTGTTCCCACTGCCAGGGGCCCCACAAACAGACCAAGCTATACAACTGTGTCCCATATGCAGAGGGTCTAGTCCAGTCCCATGCAGGTTCCACAGTAGACAGTCTAAAGTTCATGAGTTTCTACAAGCTTGGATCAGATGTCTCTGTAGATTTCCCCACTATGACCTTGAACCCACCCCCCATTGCTCATATAATCCCTCTTCCCTTTCTTTGATTGGACTACTGGAGCTTGGCCTGTTGCTTGCTTGTGGATATCTGCATCTGTTTCCCATCTGTTACTAGATGAAGGTTCTATGATGACAATTAGGGTATTCACCAATCTGGCCAGTTCAGGCACCCTTTCGACTATTGCTAATAGTCTAATCTGGGGGAGTCCTTGTGGGTTCCTGGGAATTTCCCTAGCACCCTTTATGCCATATCTCCATCTATCAAGATATCCCTTTCATTACTCTCCAACTTCTTCTCTCCACCAGCTTGACCATATAATTCCCACATGTTATCATCCCCCATTCCTTCCCCTATCTCCCCCATCTCCAGTTTACGCATTAAGATCTCATCAGTTTTCCCTTTCCAAGGCAATCCACATATCCCTCTTAGGGTCCCCCTTGTTTCCTAGCTTTTATGGAGCTGTAGGTTGTAATCTGATTATCCTTTGCTTTACATTTAGTATCCCCTTATGAGTGAGTACACACCATGTTTGTCTTCCTGAGCCTGGATTACCTCACTCAGAATGACATTTTCTAGTTTAGTCCATTCACCTGAAATTTTCATGATGTCATCGGTTTTTACAGCTGAGTAATAATCTATTGTGTGTATGTACCACATTTTCTTTATCCATTCTTCTGTTGAGGGCCATCTAGGTTGTTTCCACTTTCTGGCTGATATGAATAATGTTGCTATGAACATCGTTGAGCAAGTTTCCTTGTGGTATGATTGAATATTCTTTAGGTATATACCCAAGAGTGGTATCATTGGGTCTTGAGGTAGATTGATTCCCAATTTTCTGAGAAGTCACCATACTAATTTCCAAAGTGGCTGTACAAGTTTGCACTCCCACCAGGAGTGGAAGAGTATTGCCCTTGCCCCACATCCTCTCCAACATAAGCTATCATCAGTGTTTTTGATCTTAGCCATTCTGACAGTTGTAAGGTGGTATCTCAGGTAATTTTGATTTACATTTCTCTGATGACTAAGGAAGTTGAGCAATTCCTTAAATGTCTTTCGGCCATTTGAGATTCTTCTGTTGAGAATTCTCTATTTAGATCTGTAGTCCATTTTTTAATTGGATTGTTTGGTATTTTGATGTCTAGCTTCTTATTTGTTTTAGATATCAGCCCTCTGTCAGATGTGGAGTTGGTAAAGATCTTCCTCTGTAGGTTGTCGTTTTGTCTTATTTAATGTGCCCTTTGACCTATAGAAGCTTCTCAGCTTTAGGAGGTTCCATTAATTAATTGCTGTTCTCAGGGTCTGTGCTACTGGTCTTATATGTTGAAAGTGGTCTGCTGTGCCAATGTGTTCTATGTTCCTTCCAACTTTCTCTTCTATCAGGTTCTCAGTAGCTGGATTTATGTTGAGGTCTTTGATTCACTAGGACTTGAGTTTTGTGCATGCTGATAGATATGGATTTATTTGGTGTCTTATACATGTTGACATCCAGTTATGCCAGAACCATTTGTTGAAGATGCTTTCTTTTTTTGATTTTAACCTCGGAGCTGAGGACTGAACCCAGGGCCTTGCACTTGCTAGGCAAGCATCCTATCACTGAGATAAATCCCCAACCCTGAAGATGCTTTCTTTTTCCATTGTTTATTTTTGGCTTCTTTGTCAAAAATCAGATGTTCATAGGTGTATGAATGAATGAACATCAGGGTCTTCAATTCATTTCCACTGGTCCACATGTCAGTTTTTATGCCAGTACCAAGCTGTTTTTATTAATCAGTAATAAGCCTGAGCTAATGGTGGAGCATTTATATATAAGCCTTTGTGTATTTACTTGAGGGATGTGAGTGAGAGAGATTTGTCTTGAGTGCCAGCTGGCCAGGACATAGGAAAACTCCAGCTACATGTTGGAAGAATTTTAAAGAGTACTTTTATTTTCTTGGGTGTTATTGGTTTAGTTAAATTGTTTATCTGGTCTTGATTTAATTTGGGTATGTGGTATGCCTATCTATAAAATCATCCATTTATTTTAGATTTTCCAATTTTATGAAGCAAGGTTTTTGAAGTATGACCTGTTGATTCTCTGGATTTTTCCATTGTCTGTTGTTACGTATACCTTTTTATTTCTAATTTTGCTAATTTGGATTTTTCTTTCTCTGACTTTTAGTTAATTTGGATATGGATTTCTCTATCTTGTTGATTTTCTTTTTTTTTTTTTTTTCTTTTTGGTTTTTCGAGACAGGGTTTCTCTGTGTAGCTTTGTGCCTTTTCCTGGAACTCACTTGGTAGTCCAGGCTGGCCTCGAACTCACAGATATCCACCTGGCTCTGCCTCCCGAGTGCTGGGATTAAAGGCATGCGCCACCACCGCCCGGCTGATTTTCTTAAAGAATCAACTCTTGTCTCATTGTTTTTTTGTACTATCCTCTTTGTTTCTATTTTTTTTTTATTTCAACCCTCAACTTGATTATTTCTTGGCATCTACTTCTCTTGGATGAGTTAGGTTCCTTTTCTTCTAGAGCTTTCAGGTGTGCTGTTAAGCCACCAGTGTGAGATTTCTCCAACCATTTTATGTAGACATTTATAACCATGCACTTTCCTCTTGATACTGCTTTCAGAGTTTCCCATAAGTTTGGGTATCTTGTACATTTACTTTCATTAAAATACAGGAAGTTCTGACAGTGTTTGTGTCTCAGGGAGCTCTTAGTTCAATCCAAGCTCTTAGTCCAACTGAAGCTGGCAGAGTCTGTGTCTCAGGGAGCAGCTGCTGTATTGGGACATGGGTGTATCTGGGGGATGGAGTGGGTCTTGTAGATTACAGGATCTGATGGGGTAATGGTGGTAGTCAGGCCTGCTTGCAGGGGCCTTGCCTGCTGGACTGCAATAGGGGTTGCAATGGGTGGGAGTATGGGAGCATGGGTTTGCTCCTGGGCCAAAGGTCTAGGGGCTAGAGAGACCAGCTGGGAGAATGGTGATTCACCTCTTTTTCCAATAGGAGCTTGTGGAGTCTGTGTCTCAGGGAGCAGCTATAGGCTAGGGGAATGGATGGGTTTGTGGGACATAGTGGGGCTTATAGGTTACAGGGTCCAATGGGGATGGTGTTGACCATACCTGCCTGCAGGGGTCTTGACTGCTGGCCTGCAGCTGGGCCTGCAATGGGTGGGGCTCTAGAGAACTCTTCTCATGAAGGGTGTTGGATTTTGTCTAAAGCTTTCTCTGCATCTAAAGATGTAATAATGTAGGTACTGTTTTTTTATATATATAAATTACATTTATTGCCTTATGCATGCTGAATAGTTAATCTTGCATCTCTGGAATAAGCTTACTAAATCATGGTGATGATATTTTTTTGTGTATTCTTAGATTTGATTTGCAAGTATTTTTTAAAATATTTTTTACATGTTCATAAAGGAAATCAGTCAGTAATTCTATTCATTGCATCTTTATGCATTTTGTGTGTCAGGGTAACTAAGACTTCGTAAAAAGAATTTACCAGATGTTCCCTCTGTTGCTATATTATGCAATAATTTCATAAGTACTGGCATTACTCTTCTTTGAAAATCTGGCAGATTTCTATGCTAAAGCTATCTGGCCCTGGGCTTTTTTTTTTTTTTTTTTTTTGATTGTGAGATTTCTAACTGCTGCTTTTATTTCACTACCCAATATAGTGAGGCAGAGAAGGTCCACACACCAGATGAATGGGCTGAGCCTCAAGTAAAAAAAAAAAAAAAAGCAGTGACATGCATAGTTGTGATTTGACCCAGTGGAGCCTGAAAATGGACCCCCAAGATGGCAACTGCTGACATTAGACACAGGGCCAAATAAAGGAATGCCATAATAACTGGAATGAAAAGCCCACCAAACAACCCACACATAAATACCTCAGTCCTTTTTTTAATAGTTTGAGAATGCTTGCAAACCTCCCAGAGTCTGTGTCATTGATTCTGTGTCTTTTCATCCCTGTCCCCAGGGTACCCAGATAGAACAGCAACATTTGTGCTGCCCAATATATGTACTGACCCTTTCCTGTGGCTCACTCTCTGAGTCCTCCTTAACTTTCTCTTTTAGGCATTTTTCTTTCTCTTTTGCTGGCAGTTCTGATGCCCACCCCTCAAACTCACTCCAGTGATCTGACTCACCCCTGATTTGACCCTGTTTCATGGTCTCTATTTTCCCCCTCAATTGGTGAGTATTGGGCTCTCTCTCTCTCTCTCTCTCTCTCTCTCTCTCTCTCTCTCTCTTCATTCCTTTCCCCTTGTTTGTCTTTAGGTCACATCCTGTTTACTTTTTATTTGTCTCAGCATTTCCATATAAGGGTTTGCCACTAAGGAAAGGGTATCAAGAACTGACTCCCCCCATGGTCTTTTCTCTTTGGAGACACTGTGTGGGCAAGCAGTAGCAGACTAATGAACCATGGAAGACCCTCACAAAGCACTTATACTTGGTACCACACACAAGCCTTTCCTCTCATTCCCAGCCTGAGACCTTGTGAGGGACCTTCCATGACTCTGAACTAACTGTAGTATCTTGCCCAGGGCTGCTCTCTGGGAGAAACTAAAGGGATCTCTGTCTGCTGGGAGGACCCCAACAGTCCTGCAGGTGTGATTGAAGGCATTTAGTCTACTAGTCTATTCTTCAATCTGGTTACATGACTACAAGTTAAAAGCTGATATGGTAGTGGCCAGTCTAGTAAACTCACAGTGAGGCTTCCACAGGAAGCCTTTATCCACAGGAATTCCTTGCTCCCACCCCAGGATGTGGGAACCTTCCTCTCATGGGACACCAGTTCTCATTAGTTTTGCTGTTCAATTGTCTGTTTGTCTTCCCCTATCTCCCCTGCCTATACCCCTACAGCTGCCCACAGTCCCTACTGTCTTGCCTTGCCTTTTAGGTTTTTAAAGGGCCTGTAGTTCCTGCTGCTGTTCAGGGTTTCCATGCAGTGCAACTCAGTGTACAGCATGACTGGCTGACTGTAGCCCCTTTGCTGGAACACTGGTGGGTGCCCATCCTGGGCCAAGCCCACTTCCCTGCTGTTTGAGCCTTGGGTGGCAGTGGTCCTGCATGGAGCCTCCACCCCCACACCTGCTCAGTACAAAGTCTGCAGACACTTGCTGTGCCCCTTCCCCTACCCCAGCCTCATTACCCTGCTATGTCAGTGGCTTCAGTGCTACCTGGAGGAGAGATGGGGCAGCCCAAGACCCCTGTGCTCCCTCTCAGTTGGTCTCCAAGCATTCCCCAGCTGTGGCAGTGATCAGGAGAGAGAGAGAAAGAGAGCATGTGGATCCTGGGCTACCACAGATTTCTACTCCTGCTGTCAGCCTCCACAAGCACTAGACCCCTAGTGCACCTGAGCACTCCCAGGAGAGCACACTTTTACCTTAGCCCCATTCACAGGTAATGATTAACTTCCCTTCTTCCACAAAGTAGTCTCAGATATTAGCACTTAAAGGTCTTTTACAGACCAGAGATATCTGCATCAAACACCCTCCCCTGGTCAGTTTTGGGGCCAAAACCTCTGCTATAGCTCCCTGGATCTCTCCTGAGAACATCTGGGAGACCTCATTATGGATGAGAATTCTTTTTTGACCAGGAAAAGGGAGGTTCAAGAAGGGAAGCCCCTTCATGCAGTGTTTGTACCCATACTTCTGGACATTATCACCTGTATAAAATCAGGTACCATGGATGATGTTCTTAGAGCTTTTAATGACCACTGTAAGACACAGGAAATGAATTCCCTCTCACTTGATTTCCCATCTCCATATGTAGAGCCAGCTTCAGAGGATGAGGACAACCTGCCAAAGAAACCTCCTATACAATCCCCTCTAGCCCCACCTCCAACAGAGAGAACTCTCTAGCCTTGGGCAGAACTCCCTTCATCTTATTACCCTGAAGAGTCTCACTGTGACTCCCTTAAGGCAAAGCCCCCTGAGTAATTAAAGCTTTTCCCTCAACCTCTCCTATTACGACTAAATTATGCCTTAGTACCTGAGCCTATTATACAAGCCCCAACAATTAAATATCACACTACTGACCTTTTGCCTTTCCAATCAATGTGGGACCTAATGGGGCCAACCAGTCCCGGGTGCACACCCCTTTTATGGACATGTTCTTGATTCATAAAGCCACTAAAGAATCAGGTTCTGGCTCATCACATTTTGAACAAGTCTTGTGACAATGGGCAATGCATTTACAAACCTACTATGACTGATATCACTTGATGAAAATAGTACTTAAGCCAGCCATTTTTCTTAATTGGTGGGCAGGCATGCCTAAATATTCAATATAATATTGCTATTTCTCTAGACAAGCTGACCAGCAGGGACCAACATGTTAGTCCTATAACTCAAGCCCAAATTGGTCTGCATGCCTATTTTCAGCCATTCTCTGAACTTCTGTCGGCAGTGGGTGGGGTCAAATGGGCGGATTTGGGTGGCTTCTATGGACTCTCATCCTAGCTCACCTTAACTCCACCCACTCATTCTCAAACTGCCTTGGGAGAAACAAATGGATCTAGAAGTGGCTAAGATCCATACAAATAAGTTTACAATAGTCAGGATGGCTCCTAAGCCAAAAATCAGCCTCAGACAAGTCTTCCAAAAGGATCAATTTATAGTCTGTCTCCTGGCATATCTTCCAAAAGCTGTCCTTAAGCCACCAATCATCAGGGAAAAAAATTCAAAACACAGAATAAAATCTGTCTCTTGTTCCCCAGACCTCCCTGACTAAAACTTAACCATCTGGAGAACAAGGCTCCTGACCCCATAGGCAAAAGAGTCATCTGTGGTATTTAAGGTGTGCCAGGAAAGAGATATAAGCCTGAAAACAAAATTTCCAAGTCTTGGCACTTGCTGACTCCCAAAAGCTGTTGGGACCCTGTTTTAAGTGAAAAAGAGGCCATGGGCTAGGGAATGCCCTTCCAGGTCATCAACAGTCTTGTTAAAAGTTCTGCCTATAAAGATAACCAGTCAGCTGACTGCCCCCAGGCTCCAAGATGCATGGGTACATCAAGCTAAGACCTCCAGCAGACATAGGCTTGGCTACAGACATGGCCAGAAACCTAGAACGCAGCAGAGAAGCAATCCATTTCTTTCCTTCTGGACACCAGAGCCACTGACTTGGTCCTGGGAGTTTTGGGATGGCGCCTCTCCTTTCTCTATCATTGGGTACAGAGGACAGCCTTACCCACCTCACCAGATTTAATTGCACTTTCACAGTTACTTAATGAAAAAGGATTTCCAGCTAAGATAAGAGCTCATTGTCTCACTCCAGATTTACTGCCTGTGTTTCTCATGTGTATACAGACAGGGCCCTGATCTTTGCCTTGTCCACAATTCCAAAAAAAATAAATTCTCATGCACCACAAGCTTTTCTCTTCTCAATTCCCTGTTCTAACTCACCGTTCAGCCAATGATACAGGACCACCACAGAACTTGAGTCCAAAGATCATCAAGTAAAAAACTATAACAACTAAAAGGTAATTACACCCACAGACCCAAACGTGTATGGGTGCTACAAAAAAGACTTTAATGTAACCATCTATTACTGTGAAATGCTTTTAACAATTGATCACCTGTGTTCTGGATGCCAAACTAGTAAAGGAAACAGTTGCTTTAAAATAATCTGTCTCTGATAAAACTTAACATGTTTCAAAATCCATCTGGACAGGCCAGATCTATCAACATAAAATAATAATGATTCTTTTCTCTCTAAGCTTTTTTCTATGTCACCAGCATCTTGACAGACAGAAGATTCCCAGCCACAGCCAAGAGGGATACATATCTCAGAGCAAACGGATGGCAGACAGTATCCCACAATGCTGCCTGTCTATCTCGGAATACTCCACTTCCCCATTCCTCCAAGAGCCAACCAACATCCAATAGTCAGCTGGAAGCAGCTTTTGAGAGATATGATGCCCCTCTTCCCATCTACCTGTTTTTGTTTATAGTAAGTAAAAGTTTGGGATGTAAGAATTATGTCCTCAATTATGTCACCAGCCTGAGATGGCATCCCAGCCTAAAAAGTGGGCATGCTCTTTCTGTGTTCTCTCTTTCTGCACTCTCTCCTTCTGTATTCTCCCCCTCCATGCAGTCTCTCTCTCTCTCTCTCTCTCTCTCTCTCTCTCTCTCTCTCTCTCTCTCTCTCTCTCTCCCAATAAAGCTCCAGAAATGTAACCATGACTCTTCTGTCACCGATACCAATACATCCAGCACTCTCCTCCGTCAGCATGGCCACCACGGGCAGTGGCCAGCCACGAGCACCTCTGCTTAAACAACAGTGGGTCATCTTCTTCCAACCCACTGACTGTTCTTGTTGAGGCTGTGTTCTGTTAGCCCACTTTCTTTAAGACTGCCCTAAGGCTCAAGCCAAGACCAAATGCCCTAAATGTCAGAAGATTTCATTCAGCATATGATTGTAGAAGCTCTCCCCAAATGCCTTTAAATTTGAGGAGGGGTGCCCCTCATTCCAGAAACTAAGAATGGATCCCTCCAATTTCAGAGTATTTTGGACCCTTCCAATATTTCTCCATTCTGCCATGATGACCATCTATCTGGATGGTAGACCCATAAATGTCTGGTAGACACTGGTGCAGATGCAACTGTCATATCTACTAATTATGCCCAGGCATTTCTTCACTGGAAACTTAAGGATGGCCCTACCATCACTGGGATGGGTGGCATTAAGCCCTCTAAAACCATAGGCCAGCCAGTTCATTGGAAGGACCTAGGTGGTAATGAAGGTCGATTCTGCCCCATCATAGCTGATGCACTCTGTATACTCTGAGAGTATGGTCTATTGGAGGAGATGGGAATGGTGCTTACTACAAATGGCAAAGCCTTTTATGAGGACATAGTAACACATGATGCAACAGGCCAATCAGGAAAAGTTTCTAGCCCTCACTCTACTGTGCTCCATGCAGACATAAACATCCTGGAGCCTGTACCATTAAAATGGATATCAGAAAATTCTGTATGGTTAGACCTGTGGCCTGTTACAGAACCTAAACTAATCAGCATTGAGAAAGTTAGTTGAAGAACATTTGTCATTGATTGGGCCATATTGAACCTTACCACAGTAGATTTAACACTCCATTTTTGTAATTAAGAAAAAGTCAGGAAAAATTCACCTGCTACAAATGAATGCACAAATGGAAAAGATGGGCTCCTCTCAGGCAGTGCTACTGCACCCAGGTGTTATTCCACCAGGGTGGCACATTCTTGTAATAGATATTTTTTCTCCATGCCACTGGACCCAGGGGACAGAGAACAGTTTGCATTTACTGTCTGTGAACCTAATGTTCAGAGACCTACCTCCCATTATCATTGGAAGGTATTACCACAAATCATGAGGAATAGTCTAGTTATTTGTCAGCTATATGTTAATCAGGCTTTAAAGAGAATCCCCAAGGAAATATTGATGATCCATTATATGGATGATATCATGCTGGCTCATTCAGACAGGGAGAAAATTCAGGGCTTGCTGCCCCAGCTTTTAAAAGGCTCTCCACTTTTTTGAATTGTCAGATAAGCCAAACAATTCAACCCCTTAATACTTTTATAAGCTTACAGAAGTCCTACTCCCTTACAGACCTTCTGGAATTTTGTAGCACTGTCAGTTGGCTCAAGCAATTTCTCCCAATTCCCGATAAGGAGATGAGAAAATTGTTCTCCCCTCTGAAGAGACACTCCTCTCCCTCTGGGACCATAACATTAAGAAAAGAAATTAAGGATCTTCTAAAAAAAAAATAAAGGCTGGTGAACTTGTCTATAATGCCTCTCTGGGGTGGCATGATCCTGATGCTCCTCTGTTAGCACTCATCCTCTGGACCAGGGATGGTATCCTGGGGACATCATGATAATTAGGCCCTCTAATTTATATACACCTATTCCATTCTGAGTTACATCAATTCACCTCAGAATTTGACATTGCTTTTGAAATTGGCATCAAGGCATGAACAACTGTTAGAAGAGTAATGAGCCGTGAGCCAGATAAAACTGTCCTTCTCTTCTCCCTCCAAAATACCCAGTCTTTACAGGAAGATTCTCTCCCCCTTCCAAAAAATGATGACAGATTTTCCAGGGACCTTGGATAACCACTTTCACCAAGATGAACATTTGTCAGCCTTCCTACTCCTCAATTTAAGTTTAATCCCTTGAATTTTCCTCTTCCTCAAGCAGCAATAGCCTTTACAGATGTCAATAAGACCAATTTTGGCTTAATAATAACCATGCCTAATGCTAAAGAAATAACCAATCTAACCAAGGTTCATTGCAGCTAGGAGAACTTTTAGCAATATTTAAGTTATAAGTGCTAAGTCCACTAAATCCCATACTTATTTTTTTTCTGATAGTCATTATGTGACCCAAGTATGTAAGCTGTTACCTTTCACCAAACTAAAGACCCTCAGAGACCCCATCTCTGTCACAATGAAGTAAATTCAAAGTCTATTAGAAAATAAAAAGCACCCCTGGTATGTATCCCATATTCAGTCACACTTGGGATTGCCAGCAATGCTGGCCACTGGCAACCACCATGTAGATAAAATGGTCATGCCAGTGTAACTGCCAGCACTGGAGCAGGCCAAGTGTTTACACCAACAATTCCATCTTTCACCTCATAACCTCCACAAACTTCTTCTTGACTTGCCCCTATCAAGCTGTAAGCACCTATCATGAACTTGTGTCCCCTAAGCCTTTGGGGCCCCTGAATAAAATGGGAGTAAATCCCAGAGGCCTAGTACCTAATTGCTATGGCAAACAGATATTACTCACTATTTTCCCTTTTTGCAGTCTTAGGTACATGGATGTGATTGTTGACACCTGCTTCACCTTTGTTTATACAATAGATCAAATGGGAGAAAAGACATCACAGGCCATCAAAGCTCACAAAACAGTCATGATGATAATGGAAGTGCCCTGGGCACTTAAAACAGACAATAGCTGTGCATATACCTCCCAATCATTCAAGCAATTTCTGCATGATTGGGGGATTGAGCACATGATGGGGATCCCCTATAACCCACAAGGCCAAGCAATTGTGGAAAGAGCAAGCTGCTCAATTAAAGAGGAGCGATCTAAATTACCCTTGAAATCTGAAAGAGACTCACATTTGGCCTTAGTGGAGATCATTTTTCAAAGGAACTTCTTGGCATTTGATGATGGAGGCCTTAGCCTGGCATACAAGCACTGGGAATCCCTCCCCAGGGAGACCCTGCTCCCTCTAGTAAGATAGAGGGACTCCCTCACCAATATATGGCAGCTACCCATCCCCCTGTTGACACGTGGGTGAGGTTACACTTGTGTCTTTCCACAGGATCAGACCAAACCAATATGCGAACTTACCTGAGACATCAGACCTGCCACAGACCAGGAGAATATACTGGACCAGGAAGACACTCCACCATCTATATCCTTGGCATAATTCATGCAGTCATGGGTACAACATTGGGCAATCCCCATACCCCAATCAACCAGACATGACTCATCATCAACAGAGAAACAAGGGACATAGCAAATAGAACCAATTCTTTAAATCATCCTGGAGAAACTTAGTTTGCTGATCTCTGTGTAGACCTATGTGCCTTGGTAGGAGAAGTTTCAGACCCCTCCAATCAGGAGCCATTCCTAGGGTATAGTTGTAATCCCCCCCCCCAGGGTTGAAGTAAAACTAGAGGTCCTGGGTTCTGTATACGTCCAGGGCACACACAAACTGAAGAAAAACGATACAACACAGTGATCTAAGTGACTATTTCTGCAAGGGGTGAGGATGCGAATCCACAGGCTGGATAGCTTGAATGTCCGCATTAAAGGGACTTCATTACTGTACAATATGTGGGAAATATGATAATACTGGGTACTGGCACCTGCATGTTGGGGAGGAACTGTGGCCCCTGCTATGACAAGGAACTTTTGCTCACTCAAAAGGGAAGATGCAATCAACTAGTCATCAAATTCACAGATTTAGGGAAAAGGCAAGACTGGTTGGCAGGGAAAATGTGGGAATTGTGATTATACTGCCCAGGGTATAATCCTGAGCTATTGTTTACCATAAGACATCTCTAAGAGCCTGTAAGAATAGCAATTAGACCTAACACCTTCCTTGCCCCCCCAAACAACCTCTCACCCTCCAAGCACTACTACCACATCCTTAACCACAGCAGGCAAGAATGCTATCATTGTCTTCCACATAACAGGTGGAGACACTTGTAATTGTACCACAGCAACCCCTGAAATCTCAAACCTGGAGAGCATCTCTACAGAAGCCCCTAATACTGACCCTTGGGTAACTTTGGTAGAGAGAGACTATAGAGTCTTAAACTCCCCTAGGCCTAATATAACCACCTCTTACTGGCTCTGTTATAATAGGGGCCCACTCTATTACGAGGGCATAGCAACACTGGGCTCCTTTCCAAGTAGTACTGATGCAAACTCTTTTCACTGGAATTGTGAAACATCTCTCATGCTCCAGCAAGTATTGAGTAAAGGCCTTTGTGAGGTAATGGTTCCCTCTGCTAATCTAAACATTTGCAACCAGACCTACACACTGTCCAATAGCTCACAATACCTTATTCCCCACAATGGTACCTGGTGGGTCTATTCTACAGGATTGACACCTTGTGCTCACACCACAGTGCTCCTCAACAAAAAAAGGGTTCTGCATGCTAGTATGGCTAGACTCCTCTATCACTAGGATAAGGAATTTCTCACTAGATGGAGCATGCTCTCAAGGAGTAGGGTAAAAAGAGAACCATTAACAGCACTTGTACTCACTATCTTGCTGGGATCCAGCCTGGCTAGAGTTGGGACAGGAGCAGCCTCACTGATTACTAAAAACCAACCCACACTACACCCAACTAAGAGATGCCATTGGCATTGATATAGAAAGATTGGAGAGTTCTATCTTCCACCTTCAGGAATCCTTTTCCTCCCTTGTGGAAATGGTTTTACAAAATAGGCAGGGGCTGGATTTAGTGCACCTTCAACAAGGGGGGTTATGTGCAGCCCTAGGAGAGGTATGCTGCTTCTATGTAGATCACTCTGGCTGGCATAGTAAAAGATTCCATTGCAAAAGTAAGAGAGGGACTCAACAAGAAAAAAAAAAGAAAGAAAGAGAGGCAAACCAGGGTTGGTTTGAGTCCTTGTTATATTCATCACCCTGGCTGACCATGCTAATTTCCACAATGCTTCAATCACTTATCATAGTTCTGGCTCTAGCATTTGGGCCATGTCTCTTTAATAGAGCCATGACTTTTATTTAGAAAAAGAATGCAGCAATTGAAGTCCAGATCATAGATGTGAGATAGCAAAGAATCCAACCAAGGGAGCCAGGGGGTTAACTATAATACTAGAATGCTGTATGATGATATTGCTAAAGTTTTGTTAGCTTGTATTTTTTAGAAAGAATTAAATGCCGTTGATGCAAAAGAGAATGGCATGGGATATGGCCCTGGGAAATATGGAAAAGTTTGATAGGACGATCATAATTTTAGCATCCAACACGGATCATATGTCCAGCACACCAATCGCAGACTCCACGTGTGCCACCCTCTGAGGGCTCTTAGTCAAAGACAGATAAGAGTCCATTGGGTAGACCCACCTAACACAGACACAGCCACCATGTGGGGGACCCCTGAGGAGGAAACAACAAGATTGGAGCCAAGGATACCAATTCCCACTGTTTGTCTGAAAATATTTTAAAAGGGTGAAATGAAGCAGATAAGGGCTACATGCCAGATGAATGCACTAAGCCTCAAAGACTAAAATGCTGTGACATGCATGGTAGTGCCTTGACCCAGAGGAGCCTGAAAATGGACTCTCAAGATGATAACTGCCTACATAAGATGCAGGGCCAAATCAAGAAATGCCATAATAACTGGAAACAAAAGCCTGCCAAACAGCCCACACATAAATATCTCAGCCCTTTGTTTAATAAACAAGATTGCTTGCAAAACTCCTAGAGACTGCCTTGTTAGCTCTGCATCTTTTTACCACCTGTCTCCAGGGTACCCATGTCAGTAGAGCCAGAACAGCAACAATACAGGCCTGTTAAAATTGCTTATCTGATGTTGACTTAAGTTTGGAAAGTGCTACCTATCAAGGAGATTGTCCATTTATCTTATATATTACTATTTGGTGTAGTACTATTTGGCTGTTAAAGTTGGACCTTATAATTATTTGGATTTCCTTAGTATCTGTTATTAGTCCCCCCTTTTGTACTCTAATTTTGTCAGTAAGCATCTTTTCCCTTTGTGTTTTGGTTAATTTGGCTAAGGGCTTGACAATTTTTTTCCTCAAAGAAGCAACTTTTTTTTTTTATTGTTTCTTTGTATTGCTTTGTTTCTTTGTATTTAATTGCTTGCAGCCCTGAGTTTATATCTTTCCTTCTACTCCTTTTGGAGTGATTTCTTCTATTTTTTTCCTAGAGCTTTCAGGTGTGCTATTAAGTCACTAATATAAAAATCAGTCATTTTTTTTTCTTTAATGTCAGGAATTAGCACTATGAACTTCCTCTTAGAACATCCTCCATTTTGTCCTATAAGTTTGAGAATGTTGAATATACAACATGCATACACAACAAATGTATATGCAACAAATGAATACCATTTTCATTCAATTATAAAAAACCTTTGATTTCTGTCTTGGCCCATTTTTCATCCAGTAGAGAGTTCTTCTGTTCCCAAAGTTTGTGAGATTTCTGTTGTTGTTAATAACCAGCTTTCATCTGTGTTGGTCAGATAGGTTACATGATATTATTTCAATTTTCTTGTATCTGTTGATACTTGCTTTGTGTTAGGTATGTGGCCAATTTTGAAGAAAATGTCATGAGGCAGTTAGGAAGAAAGAATATTATTTTGTGTTGGGTGAAATGGCCTGTAAATATCTATTAGGATAATTTGATTCCTATTCTTTGTTAGCTCTAGCATTTCTCTGTTCAGTTTTTCTCTGAATGACCTTTCTTTTGGCAACAGTGGGGTATTGAAGTCTCTCACTATCAGTGTGTGAGGCAATATGTAGTTAAAGATGTTAAAGTGTTTCCATTACAAACTTGGCTGCCTTTATTTGGGGCATAGATCTTTAGAATTATAATGTTCTCTTGGCTTTTCTTTCCTTTGATGAATATGTAGTATTCTTACTTCTATATTTTTATTAGTTTTGGTTTAAAATCTGTTTTGCTAGATATTAACATGATCACATAAGCTTTTTTCTTAGGTTGATATGCTTGAAATACCCTTTCCATCCAATTAGCCTGATGCATAAAGGCTGCTTTAAGGTCTTTTAATTGTGTTTTAATTATGTTGGAATATCCAGGGCCTGATGTAACAGGGTTCTTGGGCTCTAGTGAAGTAATACTGTACTGGTTGTTATTGAATGTACTTTTACCCTGTTGTTTAGGCATTCTAGTTTGTGAGGATTGTAATTCTATGTGCTAACATATGGTCTTGTCTTTGTTGAGTGCATGTTTTTTTTTGGTGTGTGTCTGTGTGTGTGTGTGTTTCTGTGTGTGTGTGTGTGTGTGTGTGTGTGTGTGTGTGTGTGTGTGTGTGTCGGTATTATACCTAGGGCCTTATATATGCTAGGCAAGTATTCTACTTCTGAAGTACATTCCTAATGCTTTCTGCGTTTGGGACAAGGTCTGACTAAAATTGCCAGGTTGGACTTAAATTCATTCTGTCACCAAGGCAATCCATGAACTAGTTATCTTCCTGCCTCAAACAGCTGGGATCACAAGTCTATGTGAGCAGGCCTGCCACCACAAGGTTCTTGACTGAAAGTCTTTCATCTTATACTCCTAGATAAAAATCCATCATTGAGCAAACCAAAAGCAGGAACTAAAGCACAGACCATGGAGTAATACTATTACTGACTGGCTTTCTTATACAACCAGAACCATCTTGTCAGAGGTCATATCACCCAAAGTGGGCCGGGTCACCTCACATTAATCCTTAATAATATTGTTATGTCCTATAGGAATTCACACAAACTAATCTGGTGGAGGCAATACTACAACTGAGGTCTCTTCTCTTAGGTGATTTCAGTTTGTATAAGATGACACACTAACCAGTACAATCAAATAGTCTTGTTTTTATACAAGAACACAACTCTCTTAATCCTATTCCTATTCTTAATCTCTATTCCTTTTTCCCTCCCCTTTTCAATTATTCTTTTGGAAGGCATAAAAAGAAATTTGTGTCACTATAATATTTTCATAGTTATACTATGTTACCATTTGTCCACCCTCACTGCCTCCCCCCATTCTCTACTCCTCCTGGTTTTCTAGTCCCTTACCTTTACCAAATAATAATTCATGTTTCTATGGCATAAATAGTCCATTGTCATTGAATTCCACAATCTCTACTCTTTGGAACTCTTCCTGTCTTCTTACAGTCACCTTTCTGTTTCCATGGCATACATATACAAAATTATATCTAGATTCCACATATAACAGAAAACATGATATTTGTCTTTCTGAGTTGCACTCATATTGAACATAAATATATAAAGCTATATTCATATCTTGCGAATGTGATAATTTAATTCTTCTTTATAGCTACATAAAAGGCATTATATACACTATTATGTGTACCTTTATTTGTTATTGTGAAGTGTAGCTAGAGTTTTCCTGCCTTGCCCCAGTCAGGACAAATCTCTGTCACCTGCCAGTCCCACAGCCACTCAGAGCCAATCAAGTAAACACAGAGACTTATATTGCATACAAACTATATGGCCATGGCAGGCCTCTTGCTAACTGTTCTTATAGCTTAAATTAATCCATTTCTATAAATCTATACCTTGCCACATGGCTGGTGGCTTACCGGCATCTTCACATGCTGTTGGTCATGGCGGCAGCTGGCAGTGTCTCTCTCCCTCAGCCTTCCGCTTCCTAGCATTCTCCTCTCTCCTTGTTCCACCTACTTCCTGCCTGGCCACTGGCCAATCAGTGTTTTATTTATTGACCAATCAGAGCAATTTGACATACAGACCATCCCACAGCACTTCCCCTTTTCTTTTTTTTTTTAAAAGGAAGGTTTTAACTTTTATACATCCCCAAAGCCAGCTTGGTATATTTGGGAATTTGGGCGTAGCTTCTCTTACTACTTCCTGCTGGAGGGGGGCACTGTATCTTATGGGGACACAAAGAAAATTTTAGGATCATGCAGTAGTCCGTGAGACTGTACTGTCTGAGCAAGTTGCCTTGAAACGATTCTGGATGTTGGATCATCTGGGCCATGGTATCATCGGAGACCTTTCACGTGGTCTTGGCTGGTCAAACCTGATGTATCTTAATCTGGAACAAATCCATAGCCTCTGGCTTTCTGTAGAAATAAAAGCAGAGCCTCTTTTCCAAAGCAACATATCCTTATAGCCAAATTTTGAAGTCAAGGTACCTTTAAAATATACATTTTGGCATAACTCAACAGCTTTTGCAATCAAATGTTTTTCTTCAGTTACAAATATCAAAGAGAACATAATCCAGATTCTCTGTGTGGTAACCATCTTTATGTGGCTTATGTTTTATATTACCTTGAGCCTATTGCTTTAAACTGCAGCCTTCTAAGCACTGTGGCTGCTGGCTCTGCCCACTTTAGCTTCCCAACATGGCAGTGGTATGTTTTCCGCCAGCTCTGGGAGCCATCAACTCTCAGAAATAGTGGGTCTATGCTTCTTATCTAAGCAGCGTGTATCCCAGAAACCTCTTTTTGTTTTGTACTAGCAAAGGCTAAATCCACCACGCAGCTTAATGTGCCACTTGCAGAGGTCTCATTCCCGCCATACTGCACGTCAAGCACACACTCCAGGAACCCGCCAGTAACTCAAACCGGCAGCTGCTGCTCATTTGAGAGAGACAATTAGGAAGCTGTTTTTAGCTCCGTTTTAGAATCTTTTCTCAAGTTTTAGGTGGAAACTCTTGCCCTCTCGTTGGGCACCATTTGTATGGAAACCAGGGTATGTATTACATTGGGGATGAGGTTTTGCTTTTGTTTCTACAGGAGAAGATAAGCTGTGGGTACCATCAAAATTGATAAAAGTTCGATTTGAACAAGAGAGACCTCTTAATTAGAGGAGATGATAGTTCATCAACCAGCATGAACATCCAATTTAAACTAACTTGTATCAATAACACATGCCTTTTCATTTAATCAGATAATAACTTGCCAAAAGGAAACATCCCCAAAATTAGTCTTGGGGAAAGGTTTTTGTTTTTGTCTTTTAGGAGAATGAAGGTTAAGGAATCTGAAGAACACTGGACAAATGAGACAACTGAAGAAAAGGGACAAATCATCTATCCCAAGAAACAGAATGAAACGGTGTATGGGTATATATTATCTAAAAAATTTTATGTCTTCCTAAATGTTTGTTTCTGCTTTTCTCTAAAGATTTAACACTATTGGTCTTCTAATAGTCCCAGTTCAATTAAAATTTAAAGCTGACTTTGGAGTTGGAGAATGGCTCTCTCCTTCTTTAAACTCAAGCATGTTGTTAAAAGGAAAATGCAAACTCCCTGTATCATGCCAGAATAAAAGAGCCATCTTCTGCTATGGTACAGGACAAAAGCAAAATTAATTAAGGGACTATTCTATTACTAATCTCAACTCTTTGATTCTATTCTGATTCTTTAAACTTTTCTTAAAGTATAAATTTTATATCAAAATTTACAAGATTAATATATATATATATATATATATATATATATATATATATATATATATATACATCTTAAACTTTGTTAAGATATGAATGGTCATATAGAGTACTAACTAATTCTAGAAAAAAGGCTAGCTGCATATATATGTTTTTGTGTTCAAGTCTCTTATCAGTTTTCTGCAAGAAATCACAGCCAGGCCTAACATCAACTGAAGTCTCCAGAAAGAAGATGGGGCCCCACAACAACAACAATTCCATGTGGACAATAATAATATCTTTAAGCTGATAAACATCATCCACAGATCAGCTTTGAACTACAAGGTGCTCAGAGCAATTTTGAGATGACTAGCTGAGATGATCCAGTCTCAAAGACTACTTGAATAAGGACTTGAGATAAACCCTGAACTTTGGCATTATACACAGGCTGGATAATGAAGGATATAGTTACCTTTCCTAGAATTTGACAATAAACCTAAAATTTTTCTTCCAGGATAAAGAAAACTTCACCCATACCCAGCAGGAAGCAATTTTAAGAATACGATGCCCACATTCCCAAAGCGGTGGTGTGGGGCGGGTGGTTTTTTTGGTCTTTTTAATGGGTTTTGGGTCTGGGATAATTTTCAGTATTTAGGGGGTTGGTTACAAGTTATTGTCAAGGGTTAGGAAAAAGGCTAAGCAAAGGAGATTAGATTTAAGGTTCTTGTTTAAAAAAAAAGAAAGAGGGCTGGAGAGATGGCTCAGAGGTTAAGAGCACTGGCTGTTCTTGCAGAGGTCCTGAGTTCAATTCCCAGCAACCACATGGTGGCTCACAACCATCTGTAATGAGATCTGGCGCCCTCTTCTGACATGCAGGGATACATGTAAACAGAACATTGTATACATAATAAATAAATAAATCTTTATAAAAAAAAAAAAAAAAAAAGAAAGAGAAAGAAAAGAAAAAGACAATTACTAATTTTAAATACTTTACATTGGATTGGATTGTTTTATATTGTATACAAATTTGAAACTGATATTGTTAGAAAATGCTATATGTATGTTTCTAATTGTATTCATACCGTTCATTTAACAATGTAATGCAAATTTCTGATCCTTGAATGTTATTATTACCAACTATTAGGATATAAAGAAATGAAAGTTAGTAGTTAGACATTACAATAGAACTTGTAGTCATATTAGATATGTTTTAAGAATTGAGCAGAGATGTTTTAGACAGGTCATCTTCAAACCCTTCAGAAATCTACAGAATATGGCATTTAAAATGTTTTAATAACTTAGAAAATTTTTCTTTTTTGAGACATGTTGGCTCCTGGCAGTACCAATCTACTTCAGAGAAAATATGGGCATTGAAGAAACTGCATATGGAGTCAACTCTCATTGTGGCAAAAGTTAGCCACTGGACAACAAAGTATCCTCGAATCAACAGGACAAAATGGACAGACAGAACACGAAACAAGGGACTACTGATTCTTGCCAAAACAAGTGTGGTTATGGCTTTATCAAAAGGCATCTTCTGAGGCCAGGACAATATGGCCCCATCCCTGAAGTGGCCTTCGCATCCAGAAAAGGTACGGTGCCCTTTTCTTCGAAGGCAGCTTAACAGGCAGAGGGCCGATGGCTTCTGTTGTACAATGGAACAGCAGCTGAAAGCTCATGCCTCTCGAAAGTAGACTGGCATTTAATATAGAGGGATGTGGAGAAGAAGGGGATGCTGAGATGAAGCCATATATACACAGCCAAGAAGAATGAACAGCTGAATTAAAAACTGTCAACAATTTCCAGAACTTAAAATCCTAAATCATGACATGACACTAGTGGAATTCGGGTGTTTCTGGTACATGGACTGCTCTCACCCAATGTGAGGTTGAACTGTTGACCTTGTGTACATCCTACTTCACAAATGAGTCTGTCAGACACACTAAGCCTATAGGCTAAAGATGATGCCCCAACACTGCGGAGAAACCTCAGGTGACTGCCCAGGCAGCTGGCTGTTTCTGTCAACTCACAAATTTTTTGGAAGTTGCTTGCATGCACTTCCTGTTTTTTATTTTTGTTAGTTAATAGTATTCCCTTCTTGGGTCTCTGAGGGAGTTGAAGATTAGTTAGTTATGGTTGAAGATTAGTTAGTTATAGTTGAAAATTAATTAGGATAAAAAGTGCATTAGATACATCTTGGATTTACCAAAATAGGATACATAATGGAATTATTCTCTCTGATTTGTCAAATACCTGTTTAGGTATTTATTACTTGTATATATTGTATATAGTTATTGTACTTTTGTATATAGTTTTTCTTTTGTTAGTTATAACCTTTTGCTTTTTTTTCTTTTTATTAAAATAGAAAAGGGGAAATGTCGTGGTATTCTAATTGTACTGAAATGTGATTTTGATTGTATGTTAATAAATAAAGTTGCCCAGGGGTCAGAGCTATTAGAGCCATAGACAGAGTGTGGTGGTGGTGGCACATGCCTTTAATCCCATAGATCTCTGTGTGTTCAGGGATACAGCCAGCATAAGAGACATATGCCTTTAAGACCTAGGGGGCTGTACATTCAGACAGTGACAAGGCAGTCACGTGTTTGGGTTTACAACCAATGAGAAGGCAGAATGACTGGAAAATCGACTTACACACAGGAAATAGCTCTCTTTCGGGAAGCTGGGAAAGCAGGAGGAAGGGTGAGATTTTAGCTCTGAGCTCTGACCTCTCGGCTTTCTCTTTTACATTGTTTCTGTGTTTCTTATTTAATAAGACGGTTGGTTACATCTACAGTGAAGCTCTGGGTCTTTTTAAATATGTATGTTACTTTTTAGAGAATTTCATTTATGAATATTGTATATACCTCATTTCACCCCCACACTCTCCCTCCCAGTTTCTCCTATTCTCCCACTGTTTCTCAACTTGATGACCTCTTCTTTAACTATTATTGTTAACATATACTGAGTTCTTTTTTTGTTTGTTTGTTTGTTTTTTTGAGACAGAGTTTTCTGTGTAGCTTTGTGTCTTTCCTGGAACTCGCTTTGTAGACCAGGCTGGCTTCAAACTCACAGACTTGCCTGCCTCTGCCACTTGAGTGCTGCTATTAAAGGCGTGCGCCACCACCGCCTGGCTATACTGTGTTGTTTTAATGCTGTTCATGTGTATATGTGATTAGGGACACCTATCAGGGCCTCATCCAAGATAAGTATCATTCTCTTTCTCTTAGCAGCCATTAATTGCCTGTTGATCTTTAATTAGAGCTTGGACATTGTGAGATTTCCCCCATCCATGTTGGGATGTCAACTAGTGTCATCATCATGTCAATCTTCATTGCATAATGCACTGTTAAGATTTCATGAGCACAACTTCTTGTCATATATCAAAGATATTATCTCTTAGCAGATGTCAGGATTCTTTGGCTTGTATAATATTTCTGCTCCTTTTATTGCTCTATGTGTCAAATTAGATATCTTATTAGTACACATGACAGTTGAAATTTAAAGTGCATAAATCTGAAATTGATATTGATGTCACCGTTTTGTGGTAAGATAGCTATATTTTAAAGTCTTTATAGTTTTTATATATTTAGTGAAAGACTTATAGAAGAAATTGTATGTTCCTTTTTCTTCTTTTTGTTCTATTTTAAAAAGCAATCCAGAATGTACTGTTAAGAATGGAGAAGTTCCATATAACACAAATATATTTCTCTTTTGGCTAGTGACAACTTATGGTCATATGTTAAACTATGATTTCTATTTTTATATATATTGCAGATATAAATCACCATACTTCTGAACTCAAACTCTTGGGAAGCAACTAGAAGGTCCTTTCTGGTTCTACTGTGGCAGCCAAGGCCAGGTTCTAGTCTTTTGTTGTTGTTGTTGTTGTTGTTGTTTGAGACAGAGTTTCACTGTGTAGCTTTGGAGCCTGTCCTGGAACTCACTCTGTAGACCAGGCTGGCTTCATACTCACAGAGCTCTGCCTGCCTTTGCCTCCAGAGCACTGGGATTAAAGGTGTGTGCCACCACTGCCCCTCTATTCTTGATTTAATTTCTGTATCACTTTCTTATTCAACTTACTTGTGAAGTCTGTTATGAGCAAAAAAAAAAAAAGTTAAGGCATCAACAATTTTTAGATCATATAAGCAGATATCATATTTTAGAGTCCTAAATATAGTTTAGAATCCCAAGTTTTTAGAGTTCAAAAAACAATAAAAATAATTTAATACAGATTATTAGAAAATAATACTAAAAATCTGTTAAGATTTTTTCAGAAAAATTAATTAAGTAATCTTCTTAAATTATTCTGAAATTATCATTAAATATATTCTGGAGATAGAATTGGTGTTCATTTAATATTTTCACAATAACACTAAGATTACAGATTGTATACATCATAATATCTGTGCAATTGATATTGAAATAAACGAGCACATTTTCAGGATATGAACACTGGAGACAGACTGAGATGCTGCATGGATTAAACAGTGTGTACCTTACCATACAGCTAGGACAGGCTCATTGTAAGATATGCTCCAAAAGCACTATTTTTATAGACAAAGTATTTCCAGCTTTCTCTATTAGTGAAGATAACACAGATTCCATGGTGATCTCATAAGTACAGAGGATGCACAGTGTCAAATAACTGAACAAAAGAAATAAAGTTCAAAGTGTGGATTTAGTTACCTTGGCAACTTGCTTAATTGAACACATTACTCTTGGGTAATTCAAAAGATGTAAGTGTATTTCAGTGCATGTGCTACAGCATAGTTTAAGCAATAATCTTAAGGTGAACAATGTTCAATTCTTGCTTACTCATAAAAATGTTTTCTTTATAAATTCCATTTAGAGTTCTGCAAGGAGAATAGGTTCAATTGCATGAATAGCAATTTTGGACCACGGAGTGTATTTTTAGGTTATGAAGGGCACCTGTATAATAACCATTAATATTTCTCACTCTCACTATACATATAAAAAGATGCATTTTTAAAACATGACATTTAAGTAGGAAAGATTATTTGTAATTCTAGTCAAGAACCCTACACACTGTTACTACTTGAAAGCTCCCTGTTAATAAAAGATTAAATTCACTTTCATTCAAATAGCCATACACAAGGACACATTGTCTCACACTTGACTCCACATAAAAACAAGAATTTGGAAGGCTAATCAGCACACATGCTGCTGTCCACAATGGATCATAACCTTTGCTAAAGTAGCTTACCTCTTGGACTCCGCCAGCCCCTGATAATTAAAGTTGGCTTTTGCTATCTAATTAGTCAGGCAAGGCTAAGCCAGTGTCAGGGGAGTCAGTGAGTGAGAACACAGAGTGCATAAAATGTAACTATACACTTACAAAGTCAGAGAAATACATTGGCTTTCACCAAATATAGATGGGATGACTGTGAATTAATAAAATTGAGATGTTGTGATAGTAAGTTCATGAAAAGTTCTTTTAGAAAAAAAGCATTCTTTAACAAAATGATGAAGGGATAAGGTGCTAGCCAAAGAAAGCCCACCCTGGCCCTGAAACCAGAGCTAGTTAAAAAAAAAAAAAAAAAAAAAAACCACTCTGGATCTGAGACCTGAACCAGTGAAAGAAACACTTTATCCCTTAACCTAGCACTGGAAAAACATGCTGTGACTCTGAAACCATTGCCAAAGAGACACACTTTGTCACTAGAATCAGAGTCACTGAAAGAAATACGCCCTGGCATTAGAATTAGAGCCAAAAAACAGCTAAAAAAGCCAGTGAAAGAAATACAGTTAGGCTCTGACCTACAAAACTAACCAATTCCTGAGCAGGAAAAACTAACCATTCCCTGAGCAGAAAATCTTCTCCCTAAACAAACTCTGCCCCTAAGAAGCCCTATATAAACCCCTCTACCTGTTCAGTTGTTGGCTGTTCTTTCCCACCCTGGAAGAGGTGTCCTCTCCTGGATTCCTCCTTCCCAAATAAATCCTTTCTCAGAAGAGGCTTTGCTGAAGATGTTCATTTCCCAGTGTAGAACATAAGAACCTTGCAGAGATTTACCTTAGGGGACTGAGCAGAGAAAAACTTGCTGAGATGTTCCCTTAGGGGGACTGAGCAAGGTGGAGAAGAATAGAACAGAAGAGGCTTGCTGAGACCTCCCTTAGGGACTGAGCAAGGAGAGCAGAAAAAAAGTATCAACTTTTCACCAGAGCTGGAGAGGAAATTGCTACATTTCTGCAGGGTCTGCCATTTAGCAGAGTGAAGCTGAAGAGGCAACATCTTGGGTCAGAGAGAAGAAGCAGCAGAGCTCTGTGGGGAAGCTCCCTTAAGGGGGGAAGGCAGAGCAAAGCTCAGCTATAATGGCTCTCTCCAAGACAGGAGCAGGATTACTATATCCTGCAGGGAGACCATCCCCTACTTCATCCCAGCTTCATGTATCACAGGACTTCCCAAACAGTCAGAATAATTTTCCCTCCAGGGCTGAATTGTCCTACTGCAGTTTCAGCCTCTAGAGCCATCCTATTGAAGCTCTAGGTATTTTCCCTAACAGTCAGAATATCTTACCATCCAGAGCTGAGCTGTCCTATTGTGGCTCTAGAGCTGTGCAAACAGCTCCAGGTACAGCCTGACTTCCTGAGCAGTCAAGATACCTTTCTCTGCAGAGATGTAACACTGGCCTGTGTAGCACAAATCTTAAAAGGTCTTATTAATAAATCAAACCTGAAGCCAGATATTGGGGTGAATGCCTGAAGATCAGAGAAGCAGAACAAGCCACAGCTTCCTTGACAGTTCCTCAGCTGATCCTGTTTCCTCAGACTGGAAGCCTCTGAGTCCTCATTCAAAATGGATCTCAGCTGAACTACTGCTCAAAAGCCTAAAAGCTTAACCAGGCTCTAGATCCTTGTCCTCATGCCTTAAATACTTTTCTGCTTCCTGCCATTAGTTCCTGGGATTAAAGGCTCTTGTTGCCATGGCTGGCTGTTTCCAATGTGGCCTTGAACTCCAAGCAGATCTCTGCCCCTGGAATGCTAGGATTAAAGGCGTGTGTGCTACCATTTTCTGGCCTCTATATCTAGTGGCTGTTCTGTTCTCAGACCCCAGATAAGTTTATAAGGGTGAACAATATTTTGGGGAATACAATATCACCACAGGCATGCAAATGAGGAACCACAAGTTAGAGCATTCTTAGCTCTGAGCCTTCAGTAATTAGAATCATGTTCTTTTGTCTAAAGGTCAGGGGTAACAATTGAGAGTTGTAATTGATTATTTGTAAGACATATTTATCTATCATGACCCATGACTCAACTGTGCATTTGTGTGAGCACATATACCCACACACAGTCACAAAACATACCCAAACACAGACACTATTCACCACACATTCATAGATCTATTACACATACACACATACCGTACACATTCATTTTATGTGTGAAACATGTATTTTATATTAATGTCTTTTTTTCTCCTGTAATCCTAATTGTTCAGCCAATATAGTAAATGATGAACAAGTTAAGTCCTTCACTGTGTGAATGCCTGGAGGTTGACTTTCATTGGCCTTCACTGTGAACTGCAAATTCACTATCGAGCTCCACTGAAGCCCATCGAATGAATGCCCTGTCTTCTTGCATACATGCTACACAGATTTTTCATTTTTCAACAACATAAGACAAATATTTTTTTAAATTATCCTTTCTAGATTACTGTTTGTAAAAACCTGTCAAATTCTTGGGTTTTGAACTTAAAACAAAGTTTATAGACAATAAATTCATGCATGCAAGGTATTGATTTTTTTTAAGTTTTACTATATATGATAAGAACTATTAAATTTCCTTGCCTCTTATCTTCTAAAGCTTTAGAGAAGATATTTTGTTAAATGTGTTAAGCTTATAATTGCTTTAAATTCCAAGATAATCTTTTATGAGCCAATGTCAGCCTTTCTTGAGAATAAATGCTCAGTGTTATGAGATGATGAAGAATAATTGTTCTAGCTCTAATTGTCCCCTATCAACTGGGTAGCTTTTTTATATTCCCCCAAATCCTCAAACACAATTGTCCTAAATGAATTAATGAATAAATGAGTGCAGTACATATGTCAAAATTCTTGAAGCCCAAATATCATGCTGTAGAGGTAACTTCAAATTCCTCTGCTCCCCAGCAGTAGCTCTGCCATGTCCTACATGGGCATAAAAGTTAAAGCCCTCCCAAGTTTCTCATGTTGGAATAACAAGTATAGTTTCACAGAACAGTTTTTTTTCACTAAAGAAAATGAGGCATGTCCCATTCAATATTTATAACCTTTAAAAAATGAGTTAAGAATGCTGAGCCGGGCGGTGGTGGCGCACGCCTTTAATCCCAGCACTCAGGAGGCAGAGGCAGGTGGATCGCTGTGAGTTCGAGGCCAGCCTGGGCTACCAAGTGAGCTCCAGGAAAGGCGCAAAACTACGCAGAGAAACCCTGTCTCGAAAAACCAAAAAAAAAAAAAAAAAAAAAAAAAAAAGAATGCATATGCTCTCCCATTTCATCATTACATACTATCTGCTGTAATGCAGACAGAGACACAGAAGGGGCAAATGAAGCTTAAAACTATGAAACTTTCAAGTATATGGCAACAACCAAAAGCACTTGGTTTTCTTCATCTCCTGAACTTGAGCTCGATCAAGCTCAGTAAAGGGCAAATAATGCTATGGCACAGCCATATCTGAATGGAATGGCAGAAGTCATAAAGCCAGCACAGCAGTTTGACAAAGATCCAGCAAAGCTGAGCTGCATGATGGCTGCCATGCTACCTTTAGGTTTCATTTCTACGTGTTACATACTAGGGTACTTTTAATATTTGTACAATTTGGGGATATTGGGATGATGGAAAATTCCTTATGAATTATTTATGCCTTCTCCCAGGAATGCTGCTTCTAAGCTTACCCTGGAAAGTCCTGAACATACTAACCCCCCACACACACACACACACTTTGAGGGAGATATCCTTATCTACTTGAAGGTCTTCCTTAAGACTTGGAGGTTGTGACACATAAAGAAGAAGCCAGAGGTCCCTTTATGAGGCTATGACACATTCTTGAAACATCCTCTACTTACACAGGAACAAGATATTCAAAACAAATAAAATTTAAAAGGTCAACAAGATTCGGTGGACAAGAGGAATTGTCCGCAGTTCAGATTACAAGCCTCTTCCCACTGTACACTCAAACAATTACATGGCATACAACTCTGCCCTACATAGAGACATATTGATGAGCAAAGTATGGAGTGGAAAGATGATAAAAGTATGAGGTGTTAAGACTTACCTCTCTTACAAGTTAGCTCATGTAGAGCCACTATAATGTCATATGACCAAGGAACAACAGAATGCCAGGATTAGACATATAGACAAAGTCTATAAGGATATAAATGAGAACATTGATTGTATTATGTCAGAATTTGAATAATAACTGCATCAGCTTTAGCCTGAGGATTTTCCCTGGGCACTCTAGCCACTAAGAACTCTAATAATACATTGCTAGAGTCATGGCAAAATGCCCAGGGTGGTTAAAGATTTTGTTTTGGTTTAGTGTCCTTGAAGCAACCAAAGAAACCAGCCTGAGCATAGGCTGGTCATGTGCCTCTAGATTCTCAAAAATTGGTTTATGGGGTTTAAGAGTAAGAATAATAGCTCTGTTTATTAATGATGCCAAAACTTGAGGGTAAATGACTAGAAATGATAACTCTGTTCTGTCATAGTTTATTAATGATGACTAAAAGATGAGCAAAAGGAAGGGAAACATATACAAAACCAAAAATGATATGATCTATGTTTTGGAACATCATGAATGTACCCCTGCTAACTAAATTCTGTATAAATAAAGAAGTACTCTGGCTGCTAGTCAGTCAGGCTGCAAGATTCTCCTGACTACCATGGCGTGGCTCACTTCCTTCCCTGCCAACTCTGTATATCCTTTGCAGGACCCATCCAACACTGGGGATGGCTCATGGTGATGCCATACATCATTTTTAGAAAAAGATACTTTTATTGCTCTTTAGTACTAGCTTTTTACAGATCACCATGTATGCAAACAGTGGAAAAATACACATTTCCCTTACTACGAAATCGATCAAAAATTTTGATGCATAGATTAAAACAATTGTTTTCTATTTATAAAGGACTAAAGTATGGCTTATGAATAGATGCACTCCTTTAAAAACAAATATCACCCTTTGTGTAATTATCTACTTTTGAAAACATATTTGCACAGAATATGAGGGTAGAAAGTCAGCAATAACAAAATAATCTAATAGCATATAAAGTCCAACTATAAGAGCACAACAGTATGCTGAAATGTGGATGCTTATGAAAAGATGGAAGTTTCTGCTTCATAAGGCACTGCACAATGCATGACAAAGAGCCAACATAAAATAAAGAGGAAAATGCCATTAAGTTAACAGGAATGGTTTCAAGAACAAGACATGAGTCTTAAAATGTTATAAATCTAAACAGAAAGAAGGAAGAGATGGCATTAATTCCTTTTTTGTTTTGTTTTGTTTTGTTGTTGTTGCTATAACAAAAATACAAGAGTAAAAGCAAATAAGAGAAGGGATGGTTCATTTTTACTTCATAGTTTGAGAGGTGAGAATCACTCAGAATGGAAAATTTGCTTTAGCCACAGTGTGAAGCAGCTGATCATATGACCCTTCAGGAAGCAAAATTTAAAATATAAATTAAAAAACAATTATTCAGTACTCCATATACTCAGTAGCAGTGAAACAATAATGGTATAATGAACAGGCTGAATAATAGCTGAATGTATATTGTTTGATTCAAGGCTTTAGAAAAGTATAGGTAGCTAAACCTATACATATCCATAGCCTTAAATATTTTAATCCAATTACTACCTATAGCACATTCATTCATAACCAAGAGTAAGTCATGCATATTAGTAGTTCAGGAAGATCCTATTCAAGAACCTCAAAGAGCTCTATTCTCAATTATCAGTGCAATAAACAGTTAAATAATGGCATCTTCACTCAAGAAGATAATATATTTGAATGAAAACTATTGAGTAAATGCAATGTGGTGATATGGTGATACTTCATTTGTACTGAAATGTGGTGATATTTTATTTGTATGTTGATAAATAAAGTTTGCCTGGAGATCAGAGGACATAGATAGCCAGCCATAAACAAAAGTCAGGTGGTGGTAGCACATACCCTTAATCCGATTACATGGCAAGCAGAGTCTCGGTGTGTTCAAGGACACTGACAAGTATTGTGATACACACCTTTAATCCCAGTACCAATGATAGAGACCTGGAGGTCTGTATAGACAGGCAATGACAAGGAAGTGAGGTGGCTGGGCTAAGAACCAATGACAAGGCAGAACAGCAAGGCAATGAAGGTGCAGGTTAGTCAGGAAGGAGCTGTTTCTCTTGGGAAGCTATGGCGGCATGGTGATCTAAGGTCACTTGGTGGCTATTCCTATTTCTCTGATCTCGATGGCTTTCACCCCTATATTTGGCTCTGTGTTTCTTATTTATAAGACCATTTAGAAATTCATTTACATGGTGGTTTTAAGAAGATGGTTCTGCTTAAATAAGGTGAGTAAAGAAAAAATATACTGTAAAATACTGCTATGGTGTGCAATAAATAGAAGGAGTTATAATTTTGAAGTGGCTACCTTTCAGTGACATTAGTAATGGGATTGCAGTATATGGTTTCTCCAGGTACTAAACACTTTGCAGAGGGATGAATTACTGGATAAATCTACTTAGCTCACAAGCCTGGTAACTTTAGCTTGATCTCTGTACTCCACAGTAGAGAGAACCAACTTCTGAAGGATGTCTTCTGACTCCAATATATCACAAAATACACAATATATCACCACAACCTACATAACATTTCATGTGTCTTCATTCAATAAACATATACCACACATACATACACTTACAAAAAATAATAATGGATAGATAGATAGATATTGCCTACTTTGGAATGTTCATCTCATTGATCTGTGCACTATCTACAGTTTGATGTGCATATTATACTTCAACTATTTTATAACTATTAAGAGATATGAGAAAGAACATAACAAATATCAAACATGCAAAATTGTCTCCACTCATACTTTTCCACAGGATGTAAGAGTGGTAGTGGAGAAGAGCACACAATATACAATATACAAAGTACACATATAAACACACTGAGATCAAGATATCCAGGTAGACAGGCATGGTAGCACATTTCTTTAATCCCAGCACTCAGGAGGCAGAGGTAGGTGTTACCTCTAAGTTTGAAGCCAGCCTTACCTACAGGGAAAGTTCCAAGACAACTATGGCCACACAGAAAAATCCTGTCTCAAAACCAAAAAACAACAAACAACAACAAAAAAAGTAAACCTAAAATTAACTGGAAAAATTTATACATCTCAAACTCAGCCAAAGAAATCCAAGTGACCAACATCATGTGTGGTGGTATTCTAATTGTACTGAAATGTGATTTTGATTGTATGTTAATAAATAAAGTTGCCCCGGGGGTCAGAGCTATTAGAGCCATACAGTGTGGTGGTGGTGGCGCACGCCTTTAACCCCATAGATCTCTGTGTGTTCATGGATACAGCCAGCATTGGAGACATATGCCTTTAAGACCTGGGAGGCTGTACATACAGACAGTGATGAGGTAGTCACGTGTTTGGGTTTACAACCAATGAGAAGGCAGAATGACTATGAAACGACTTACATACAGGGAAATAGCTCTTTTGGGGGAAGCTAAGACCACCGCAGGAGGAAGGGTGAGATTTTAGCTCTGAGCTCTGATATCTTGGCTTTCTCTTTTACATTGGTTCTGTGGTTCTTATTTAATAAGACGGTTGGTTACATCTACAATCATGGCATATTCTTTTGAAAATACTAGATTTTAGACAAAGGAAGTTCAAAACTCCATTTATTGCATGAGGAAGAATTGAAGTCAATTATATGAGAAAGAAATTTAAAATGCCCTTATGTATTACTTTCCAATTTCTGTTCTTTGTGTCAAAAGAAAAGGGAGTAATACATTTTTGATACTATGTACAATATGATCTATGCAAGTGCCATTGAAGTACAAACATCATGAACAATTGCAATGAGCTTATAAGAACTGTCATGTACCCGTGAGGACTTCTTACAATTGCTAGAGAAAAAGCCTGACATATGGAAGCAGGGATGGAGGGGACAGTGGGTAAGAAAATGTGGTGACTGTCAACGGTGTCTTCTATATATTACTGCCAATATTGCTAAAAGGGCCACTTATAAAAGAAAGTAGTTGGACTCTTTGACAAACTTTGGCCCAGGTGAAAAATACACATCACTGAAAGCACTACAAAAGAATGGTTTAAATCATTTTAAATACAAGTACAATCTTAAATCTTGTCAGATATCAAGTATATGAGCCCTTCTCTTTCTCTTTGTATTTATCTAGTATATTTTCCCTTTATTGTCATTTCATATCGTTGACAATCAATGTTTTGCAAAGAAGGTCAGTTTCATTATGTAAAATAATTATAGTTAATCCAAAGGATTATCTCATTCATTGAGAAAAATTTATAATACTATGGGACAGACAGAGACCAGGGGAGCTTTCAAAACAAAACCACAACATATTTCTTTGGAATAATTACAGTGTCACTCATTGTATCTCCGTTCATGCAGCAGTATTAGAGAAAGGCAGCTTGGTTATTTTTCAAAGCCTCCTTTATAAAGGAAAAATATAGGAGAAAACTATACTATCAAAAATAAAAGTGCTTTTTATGAGAAAAATATATTTTAATTTTGAAATTGCTCCATTTGATGTGTATTCAAAGCACCTGGGAAAATGAAGCAGTAACTTACAGTATTTTTTGTGTATTTAACAAAAGAAAAATACATTTTAGAAAAATAAAACTCATACATTCTAGATTTATAAATTCTTTGAAATACTTACAACTATATATTTTGCATACTTAGGAAAAATAATATTACACAAAATTTGTATTCCATCTATTATTTATATTTCTATAAATCTCAGAATAATTTTGCCCTATCTTTTAATTTCATGTTGTTTTTTGAATATACTCATTAATAAATATGGTTAGAAATTATACTTATTTCCTTTGATGATATTGTTAGCATTTCTAGCATCATCTAGCCAGCCCTAGGGCCCTACACCCATACATGCACTGTCAGTATTCAGACAAAATGCCTAGACAACACCCAGAGTCCTACAGCTGCACATGTGCTATCAGTATTCAGGCAAATACTTAATCAGCCCAGGGTCTTCCAGCCATACATTACCACATAATCTATGCACACACACTGCATGACTGCGTAAACCTCTGTACACATGCTCTAAGGCCCCTTTAAAAACAAGCTCTGCTGATCCTCCCACTCTTTCCATACAACCTCCCTTTCTGAAGCAGTCTCAACCAATTCTTTCTCTTTTCACACCCTCATAATAAACTCCCTGACATTTTTGTGACAATTCACTAGGCAGCTTTTGCCTTCTCAATCGATCTTTATTTAAGCCATTGGATCTCTCTCTTTTTTTTTTTTTTTTTCTGCCTCACTCACCTACCAGCAATATAAGCCCTCCATCTCTGGAATGTTTTTAGAAAACCTCAAACCACTATGCTTAATGCCATATTTAAAGGCTTCTAAACTCACCTGCCTGTGTCTTCAGACATTGCCCAAATACCACTTAGATAATCAGTCAAAATGGCCACTTAACAGCAATTTAGACCTCAATATTTTAGGGACCTTTCCAACTTCTGCCAGAGGATGGGTAGATGGAATGAGTCGCCTTATGTTCAAGATTTCTTTTACCTCACCTCCAAACCCTCTCTCTGTGCTTCCTAATCACCCTCTCATATCCTCCTAATATGAAATCTGAACTAGAAGAAGCCTATACTACCCTAGACCTTGCTAACAAACCCCACCATTCCACTTCAACATAAAATTGCTCCTTCAGCTCCTCTAGCCCATTCCTCCTCTCTAGTAATGAGCCTTTCCAACTGTCCAACACTAGTACTCAATTTCACCCCTCCTGTTAACCATTCTCATGCCACTAGGCAACTCCATTCTACCCAAACCAACCTGGCCACAGTTCTTTGTGAGAGGTAGCCAGAGTTGATGGACTGGTTAAGGTATGTGTTCCCTACTCACTAGCAGAACTCTTTCAAATACAAAAGAAACTGGATTCTTACACATCTAACTCTACCTCTTTCATAAAAGAATTCCAATATGTTACCCGATCTACAGTCTCACCTTTCATGGTGTATATATGATTCTAGCTAACAACCTACTTTCTGAGGGTGCAGTAAAGCTTAGCAAAAAGGCTAGAGTACAATCATATGAAATTCATCAAACTAATGCACACATCCACCCTGGGGCCAAGGTGGTCCCTGACAAGAACCTCCAATGGGACTATAATACCCCAGGGGGTTGCTCTAGCTAGAGACCAGTTTATAACCTGCCTCCTGGTAGGTCTCCATAAAGCTGCCCACAAGCCACTTAACTATGAAAAACTCTAAGAAATCATTCAGGACAAATAGGAAAATCAATGTCAGTTCCTAGAAGGTCTTACAAAAGCCCTCCTACAGTATATTATTCTAGACCCTAAAAACCCAGAGGGTAGACAATTTCTTATACCTATATATTTTTCCAAAGCTTCCCCAAGATTAGTGACAAGCTTAAGCATCTGGAGAGAGGGCCCCTAACCCCACAGGCAGAAGTCTTAGCACTGGCCTTTAAGGTGTACCATGGGAGGGATGCGAAAGCTCATAAACAAAAATATCAAATGCTGGCCAGGGCCATCCAACTGGCCTTGGTGATTACCAGGGCTCACTTGGTGCAACTTAGTGACAAACCCTGGGGCTTGAGGACCACTGGGTCTCTGCTTCAAATGTGGTCAAGAAGGTCATTATGTATGGGATTGCCCTAATCCCCATGGGCCACCTAGGCCATGTCTGAAGTGCCATCAAGGAGAACATTGATCAGTTGACTGCTATCATTGGAACACCTTAAGATGAGTTAGTAAATTTGGGTAATACCCTAAAAGTGGACTAAAACAGACCAAAAGGATTATTAGCTGGATCTGAGAAGGAGTTGGCTCTAGTAGAAAAGAAAATATGAAAAGCATATGTGGTCATGTAAACCCAGAACTTAACTCCATTCTAGTCATATTCCCTACTAGAAAATCCCCCACTAGAATTTTGATGCAGAGGGAAGTTATTATACTGGAATGGATATTTGTACCACATAAATCGAGTAAGAAATTAAAAACAGATGTGGAAAAGATCTCTGATTTGATTCTAAAAGGAAAATTAAAACTTCATCAGCTGACAGGAATGGACTCAGCAGAAATTGTAGTACCCTTAACTAATGAGTAGATTTCCTTTTTATGGAAGATAATGAATAATGACAAAGAGCATGCAGTAATTTTTTTGGGGGGGAGAGATTAACAATTGTTATCCTAAAAGCAAGAGAATAGAATTCATAAAGGGAACCGAATCGTTCCTTCCTCAAATTGTATGGTAAAAAACACTTTCTGTAGTCTCCATACTCTATACTGATGCAAATATTCAGGAAAGGCAGTATATAAATCAGGAGACTTAAGTAAAGTGGTTCAAAGCCCCTACATTTCTGTATAAAATGTAGAACTGTATGCCATTCTTATGATGCTAATGGACTTAATGTATTCACTGACTCTCAAAATGCAGAGAGAGTTGTTTTACATATTGAAACTGATAAATTTATTCCTGATAATACAGAATTAACTTCATTATTTATACAATTATGGGAAATAATCAGAAATAGGCATACATATATCTATATCTATATCTATATCTATATATATCTATATCTATATATATATATATATCACATATGAAAGATATATATATACCACATCAGATCCTATATGGGTCTGCCAGGTGCTCTAGCACAAGGTAATGATGAGATTGATCAGTTATTAATAGGTAATTTGCTGGAATCCTCAGAATTTCATAAGAAACACCATGTAAATAATAAAAGTTTGAAGAAGAATTTCTCCATCATTTGGCAACAAACCAAGGTAATTGTAAAAAAAAAAAAAATGTTCTACTTGTTCCTTCTATAACCAAACTCCATTACCTGAAAGACAGAATCCCAAAGATACGCAGAGAAAAAAAAATTGACGTATGAATGTGTTTCATTTCATAGAATTTGGACGATTAAAATGTGTACGCCATACTATTGACACCTATTCAGGATTGCAATGGGCAATTTCTATGAGTTCTGAAAAGGCTGACTTTGTGATTACAAATCTATTAGAAGTTATGGCCATTATGGGAGTACCCATTAAGAGTGACAATGGTCCAGCATATGTCTCAAATAAAATGAGACAATTTTTTGTGTATTATAATATAAAGTATATTACAGGTATACCACACAATCCCACAGGCCAAAGAGTTATAGAAAATGAAGTTGAACTTTAAAAAATATGCTGAATGAACAGACAGAGGTAACAATAACCCCCAGAAACTTTGAATTTTCTGAATGCTGATGAGAAAAGGACAGCAGCTGCAGAGAGATATTGGACAACAGAAAAAAAATACTTCTGAACTAAACAAAACAATTTACTTAAAAAATGTGTTGATTTTGGAATGGAAACCAGAATATGTCCTATGTTGGGGAAGGGGTTTTGCTTTTGTTTCTTCAGGAAAAGAAAAACTATGGATACCAACAAAATTAATAAAAATTCAATTTGAACAGAAGAAACCTCTCGATGAAGAGAAGTAATAGCTCATCCACCAATGTGACAACTATACAAGTTGTAAGAAAATCTCAACAAACAAAGGTTAGGCCAGGGTTCTATTTTTGAATTTATAGGATAATAGAAATACCCATCTTCTACAAATTATAAGGCCTTGGATATCCAGATGTTTACAGCAGAATAAAAGAACCTATTGGTACCAATCTACACAGGGTTATATTCACTGCCTAACATGTATATCTCTTTGACCCTAGAAAAGTCGTGGTCCCAATTCAATTATAGATATAGCTAGCTTTGGAGTTGGAATGTCACTCTCTCCTTCTCTAAAGCCAAGCATATTGCTAAAAGAAAAAGAAAAAAGAGAGATTCTGTCTCATATCAGAAGAGCTGCCTGGTGTGGGACAGAAGAAAATGAATAAAAAAAGGGATCATTGTCGTCAAGATTCTATTTCTGTCTGTGCTTGTCCTTGCTTTTGGAGGATCCTTTCTCTGTCCAGAATAAATCCAAACTTTCCATTTTGATATTAATAATGTTCAAATTTTCCACAGTAAAAAAAAAAAAAAGTCTTTCCAATAGCAATCTCTGAAGTCTCCAGAAGGAAGATGGGGCCCCACAGCAATTACTCTCCTGAGTTCAAAATGATGCCATGGTACCTATGAACATTATTTGATGATCAACTTTGGACTGAAAACTCTCCAGGACAGTTCCAAGATAAGATGGTTCATCATACTACACTTCTAGCCAGAATCTCAAACAACCTTACCCATTACTATGAGACTGGCTGTAAAATCTACCCATATCCAACCCTATTGAGATCTAAGTATCTGAGCTTTCTTACAGGATCCAACAGAGATACTATCACCCCGCTAAACAGCATGAAGCAATTCTAAGAAAGCAATATCCCAGCCGGGTGGTGGTGGCACACGCCTTTAATCCTAGAACTCGGGAGGCAGAGGCAGGCAGATCTCCGTGAGTTCAAGGCCAGCCTGGTCTCCAAAGCGAGTTCCAGGAAAGGCGCAAAGCTACACAGAGAAACCCTGTCTCGAAAAACCAAAAAAAAAAAAAAAAAAAAAAAAAAAAAAAAAAAAAAAAGGAAAAAAAGAAAGAAAGAAAGCAATATCCCTTTCCCAAAGGTTTCAATTTTCTTCAGGTTATGGATAATGGTTATAAAGTTGGAGGTGGAACAATAAAAAGCAGGCTCATCATTCTCCTTAAGAAAAGAGAAAGGAGAATGAATAGTCATAGGATATTAAGGTAGATTATTGTGTATACTTGTAAACTAACTTAGTAAAATATCAGCTTTAGATAATTTGCACAATTATGGATTCTTGTATATTGATACAAATGTAAACTATTATTATACTCCCATTTAAGATAATTTGTATATTGATACAAATACAAAACTTTATTTGTTGTATTATATATTCCTACTTATTTGAAATATCTTGTACATTGATACAAATGTAAAATTATATTTGTTATACTATATGTATGTTCTGCCTCTGTTTAAGATATTAATACATACTTAGAATTGTTGTCATATTGCATATTGTACTATACATTTCTACCTCTGAGACATTTTGCGTATTGTCACAAATTTGTGGTCAATGTCATCTTACAGTATATTTTTTAACTACTGTTTACCTTGGTTTTGTGAAACCTAAGTCATTAGGTTATTTAGGTAGATAAGACTTACAGATTTATAGTCACCCATTCTTGTCATTTCTATAGTTATGTTATTTAGGTTGACCATATCAACTGATACATAGGTCAGACAGCTAGGTAAACTTCAGACACATCATAGACCTGGAGAATACGGCATTTAAATAACTTAGAATACTGTTGATGTGAGACAGTTTTCTCCTGGCAGCTCTTGGCAGCACTGATCTGATCCTGAGAGAATTTTGGTCTTCTAAGACAATCCATATGGAAGTTATCTTCTTCTTGGTGCATAATGCCCTACTGGGCAAAGAACTGTCTTTGCCTTGACTGCTGACAGTATGAGTGCTATCCTTTCTGGACAAGCAGGGCACAAGAAAAAGTGACTACTGACTTCTGCCCAGACAGGATAAGATGGTCTTTCAAAATTCCTGCTTGTGAAAATGGTGTGTCAGGTATTCTAGGCCTGTAGATGAGGCTTCACCCCACAACCATATTCAACTCTACATAATTCAATGGATTGGGAACCCTATAAACTACCCCCCGCCATGTTCTCCTGTCTCTACTAATAACACCCTATTCCATCAATTTCTTCTCTATATATGTCCAATGACATATTCAAATTTTCTAATTAAACCAATAGCTATTACAGGACTACTACATTAGACACAGAACTGGAGGAACAATTACTATCAAACATTCCTGCATGGTAAGAAACAATGACACCTCAGACACATCCACAACCTCAGACTCAAAAAGGAGACTCACAGAACAGATTCCAATACAACTCTTTATTATTGACTGCCCTCAGCAATCAACCACTTTTGTCTCCTGAGTGTTATGGTGATACCATGATGATGGAAAAGGAACAGGTGCTTTAAGGTTTGTTTAGGTAGAGATAGGGAAGCTTAGTTGATAATAAGGAGTGACTAAAGAATATTCCAGCTGGGCGGTGGTGGCGCATGCCTTTAATCCCAGCACTTGGGAGGCAGAGCCAGGTGGATCTCTGTGAGTTCGAGGCCAGCCTGGACTACCAAGTGAGTCCCAGGAGAGGCACAAAGCTACACAGAGAAACCCTGTCTCAAAAAACCAAAAAAAAAAAAAAAAATTCCAGATTCCTCTCTCTCAAGCTGTCCATAATTTTAACAATAACTGATAGAATTCTGATAAACTATTAATATACCTCTAGAAGAATATGAAACACTAAACTTTACCACTATAATATCATAGCCACAATCTCAAGATTTTAAATTCTTTTTGTTTGCTATTTGCTATATAAAAAACATCTCTTTCTATAAACTCAAAATTCTTTTTTTTTATTTTATTTTACAATACTATTCAGTTCTACATAATAGCCACAGGTTCCCTTGTTCTCTCCCTTCCTGCCCCCTCCCCTTCCCCCCAGCTCACCCCCCATTCCCACCTCCTCCAGATCAAGGTCTCCCCCGAGGACTGGGATCGACCTGATAGACTCAGTCCAGGCAGGTCCAGTCCCCTTCTCCCAGATTGAGCCAAGCGTCCCTGCATAAATCCCAGGTTTCAAACAGCTAACTCATGCAACGAGCCCAGGACCTGGTACCACTGCCTAGATGCCTCCCAAACAGATCAAGCCAATCAACTGTCTCAGCTATTCAGAAGGCCTGATCCAGTTGGGGGCCCCTCAGCCTTTGGTTCATAGTTCATGTGTTTCCATTAATTTGGTTATTTGTCCCTGTGCTTTATCCAACCGTGGTTTCAACAATTCTCCCTCATATAAACCCTCCTCTTTCTTACTATTTAGAGTCCCAGCACTCCACGAGGGGCCTAGCTGTGGATGTCTGCATCCAGATTCCTCAGTCCTTGGATGGGGTTTCTGGTCCAACTCTTAGGGTGTTTAACCATCCCATCACCAGAGTAGGTCAGTCCTGGCTGTCTCTTGACCATTGCCAGCAGTCTTTTTGGGAGTATCTTTGTGGATTTCTGTGGGCCTCTTTAGCTCTTTGTTTCTTCCTTTTCTCATGTAGTCTTCATTTACCATGGTCTCCTATTCTTTGTTCTCCCTCTCTTTTCTTGATCCAGTTAGGATCTCCCGCTCTCTTTTCCTAGACACTCGCAATTCATTGCTCCCACTCATGCCCGGGCTGCTCATGTAGATCTCATCCATTTCTCTGTGTCTTTCTTGGGGTCCTGTTTTCCAGGTAGCCTCACTAGTGATGTGAGTAGCAGTCCAATCATCCTTGTTCCACATCTAGCATCCTCCTATGAGTGAGTACATACCATATTTGTCTTTCTGAGTCTGGGTTACCTCACTCAGGATGATTTTTTCTAGATCCATCCATTTGCCTGCAAACCGTGTGATGTCATTGTTTTTCTCTGCTGAGTAGTATTCCATTGTGTATATGTGCCACAATTTATTTATCCATTCTTCAGTTGAAGGGCATCTAGGTTGTTTCCAGGTTTTGGCTATTACAAACAATGCTGATATGAACATAGCTGAGCAAGTGCTCTTGTGGTATGATGGAGCATTTCTTGGGTATATGTCCAAGAGTGGTATAGCTGGATCTTGGGGGAAATTAATTCCCAATTTTCTAAGAAAGTGCCATATTGATTTCCAAAGTGGTTGTACAAGCTTGCATTCCCACCAGCAGTGGAGGAGAGTTCCCCTAGTTCCACAACCTCTCCAGCATAAAGTGTCTTCAGTGTTTTTGATCTTAGCCATTCTGACAGGCGTAAGGTGGTATCTCAGAGTTGTTTTGATTTGCATTTCCCTGATGATTAGGGATGTTGAGCAATTCCTTAAATGTCTTTCAGCCATTCGAGTTTCCTCTGTTGAGAATTCTCTGTTTAGTTATAAAGCTCATTTCTCAATTGGACTGTTGGTCGTTTTGATGTCTAATTTCTTGAGTTCCTTATATATTCTGGATATCAGTCCTCTGTCAGAAGTGGGGTTGGTGAAGATCTTTTCCCATTCTGTAGGCTGTTGCTTTGCCTGTTGACCCTATCCTTTGCTCTACAAAAGTGTCTCAGTTTCAACAGGTCCCATTGATTGATTGTTTCTCTCAGTGTCTGCGCTACTGGTGTTATATTTAGGAAGTGATCTCCTATGCCAATGCATTCAAGACTACTTTCTACTTTCTCTTCTAGCAGGTTCAAATTAGCTGGATTTATGTTGAGGTCCTTGATCCACTTGGACTTAAGTTTTGTGCACAGTGACAGATATGGATCTATTTGCAGCCTTCTACACGTTGATATCCAGTTATGCCAGCACCATTTGTTGAAGATGCTTTCTTTTTTCCGTTGTACCCTTTTGGCTTCTTTGTCAAAAATTATATGTTCATAGGTGTGTGGGTTAATGTCCGGGTCTTTGATTCGATTCCATTGGTCCACATGTCAGTTTTTATGCCAATACCAAGCTGCTTTTATTACTGTAGCTCTATAGTAGAGCTTGAAGTCAGGGATTGTGATGCCTCCAGAGGTTGTATAAACTCAAAATTCTTGTGAGCTCCACGGAGTTAACTTGGATTCACCCAGAACAGCATCTTTCCAGGTCCAAGTAATGCCATTTCCAAAGAGCCTAGACAGCCAAGTGAAATAGGATGTGGCCAGATGCCTGAAAACCCTAAAGTCAGTATGAAGAAATTTTGAGATCCCAGACCCCTCATTCCCTACCCACTTGCTACCCCTAATCACCTTGGGTAACTGTTCAGACAGCCAGTTGTTTCTGTCATTTCTGACAATTTTTGGAAGTCATTTGTTTACACTTCCTGCTTACTCAGTTAATAGTATTTCCTTCTTGGGTCTCTGTCAGAGTTGAAGACTAGATAGTTATAGTTTTCTTGTTAACAAATTCAGAAAAGAAACTCACTAAAGAGGTGTAAAATGTATAAGTTTAAAAGACATCAAAAGATAGTTTTCAGTTGGTAATACAAATTAGGAGAGAAAGTAAATTAAGTACAATATTTTGGACTCACCAAAATAGGATAAATAAATGAAGTATTTCCTGTGAATCTCTCAAATATTAATGGACTGGACATTGTTAATGAAATTCTTGACTGTATATATTGTAGGTACTTACTGCACTTATTGTATATAGTTTTTCTTATATTAGTTATAATCTTCTTTTATTATTTTAGACAAAAAAAAGAGGAAATGTGGTGATATATTATGTACCCTAATAAAACTTGCCTGAGAATCAGAGGACAGAGCTAGCCACTAGACTGGACATAGAGGTCAGGCAGTAGTGGCACATGACTTTAATCCTAGCACTCAGGAGACAGAGTTCCATCTGGATCTCTGTGAGTTCAAGGCCCCCCTGGACTACATGAGTTTGACTCAGTCTAGAAGGGAAACAGAGCCAGACAGTGGTGGCACACACCTTTAATCTCATCAAGTGAGATCTCATGCTTTTGTTTGGGAAGCACACATGCCTGCATTTAATCCCAGGAAATAATATGGTAGGGTGAAGGAAAGTATATAAGGCATAAGAAGACAGGAACTAAATGCTCTTTTTGGCTGAGGACTTTCAGGTGAGTACTCAGAGGCTTTCAAGATCAGCTGAGAAGTTGGTGAAGTGAGGTTGGCTGTGGCTTGCTCTGCTTCTCTGGACTTTCAGCTTTTACCCCAATATGTGGCTCAGAGTTTTGTATTAATAAGACCATTTAAGATTAGGACAACACACAAGAAATCAATACATAGCCATGAGTGAAAAGAAAAAATAAAATAAAATTAACAAAAAGAGTAAAGGAGTCATGTTTACAGAAAAACTATGTAATTAGTATATGTGATTCAAGAAAAAGTCAAGACCCAGATTAAAAAAATCAAAAACAGCAAATTGAGAGACAGTATAATATAATGGTGCCAATGTATTATATAAGTATATATGTGAAAAATACACAAGCACTTAGGAGGCTGAGAGAAGAGGAGGAATTGAGAACAAAGAGATCATGACCAGTACATGCTGTACAGTAATGCTCATCTCAAAAGAAGTGTAAATTTCTAAAAACAAAATTTAAAATAGGACCCAAAATAAAAGAATAGCCCACAAAGGGGTAAGAATAATTAAAAAGCTAATAGACAATGTCCCTGATAATTTACGGGTATAGCACTTCCTTAGCAGACTTCCAATACCTATTGTTATTAACTTTAAACCACTCCTCAAATAATTAAATAAAAATATAATAAGTTATGTAAATGACAGAAAAGATAACATTACTTAAAAAATAAGCAAGTCAAAATTCTGGAGCATTTTTGATGCTTGTAAAGCTTATATAAACTAAAATTATATTTTGGATCTACTAAGTAAAATTAAATCACTATTAAAATTCATTTCACCTATGTCTTTAATTTTTAAATGTGTCTACCAGAAACTTTTAAATGGGTCACATATTTTTCTCTGACACTGATATGATGCTAGGCTAGCCTCTGAAGGATCTTTACCTCTTCACCAAATTAGTTGAAGCCTTCCTAAGATTCTAAATGCCTGCCAAGTCCTAGTTTGTGCCACATGCTCAATGTAAGCGTCTTTTTTGTTTCTTTTAAAACAAGAATAAAAACAACTATAACGAGGAGGAAAAGTTAATATGAAGGAAGTTTTCCAGTGCCCAAGTTTAAGAAATGTGATATTTTCAGGATCTATGAACCAAAGGCTGAGGGGCCCCCAACTGGATCAGGCCACCTGAACGGGTGAGACAGTCTTTTGGCTTGATCTGTTTGGGAGGCAGCTGTGCATTGGTGCCAGGTCCTGGGCTCGTTGCATGAGTTGGCTGTTTGAATCCTGGGACTTATGCAGGGACACTTGGCTCGGTCTGGGAGGGGGGAATGGACCTGCCTGGACTGAGTCTACCAGGTCAACCCCGGTCCTCGGGGGAGACCTTGATCTGGAGGAGATGGGAATGGGGGGAGGGCTGAGAGGAGGGGTGGGCGAGAGGGGGAGAACAGGGGATTCTGTGGCTATTATGTTGAACTGAATGGTGTTGTAAAATAATAATAATAATAATAATAAAAAAACCAAAAAAAAAAAAAACAAAGAAAAAATATCAATGATGTAATAAGAGTTATAAGAATTGAAGAAACTAAACAAAAATCCTTTCTTTTTCAAAAATAACTGTCATTGTTACATTATTTGATGGTTTAAAAACTCAGGCTCTTGAAATATAGAAATGATGACAGAATTCTCACTATATCTTTTAACAGTTAGGAAATTTTACCCTGAATTAGGATTAACATAGACAAATTCCCTCTAAAGATGATTTAAAGAAATAAAAATGGTCTAAAAGACTTTAAATATATAATAGAGTTTCTCATTTATCATTAAAAACTTACATGCTAGTAAATCTAGAATGTGGTTTGCAAAAAAAAATGGCCTAATTAGATTTTTCCAATACATATTTATAGAAAATAAAGATTATTTCTACTTTACATAATTTTTCTCTTCTCAGACCATCTTTGAAAATGAATTGTTTCTGCTAAATAACTTTTGATAACAACTTTTATTTGTTTCTATAAAGTATAAAAATTTAACAAGTTCTTTTAATGGTATTGATCATAATAAATTTACAATCATACTTTAAAAAAAAAAGAAATGTGATATTTTACTTTAAAATATATGTTTTAAATGCAGCTGGAAATTTTTATATTCTAAACCAAAATTCTATCAACTCTTTTGATTAGCACTATTGCTAGGACTACAAGAGAACTCCTTTTTCAGATGCAGTAGGTCAGCTGCATATATTAATTCAGAATAGTTGTGACAGCATGCACAAGACCTGTGAAAATTCAATGAGACCAAATCACAAAATGGAGAGGGGAGAAGGGCACTTAGTTTCATCCTTAACCAAGGGGTTATTCTCCATTGATAGCTGCTAGAGAGGGAGTCAGTTCCCTTTAACAGTATAGCTCCTGATTAGTTGACCACACTTTAGTGAAAGGTCATACATCTGAGGATAGATGCACAGCACAAATTTGACTTAACAGGTATACGATTTTAAAGACAAAATGTAGCGTGGATAAGGAGTAAAATGGACTGAGAGGAGTTGGAATTGGGCAGATATGATAAAAATAAATTATTTAAAATTCTCAAAAAAGTAATAGATTTTTCATATAATTTTTTTAAAAAGATGCAAAAGTATCAACCAAACAGTGAAGGTTTTATGTGACAATAAATGTCCCTGATTTCCTCAGAGATTATTCAGAAATACCTTATTTCTGACACATAAGCTTTTCTATATAAAGAGAGGAAACTTGGGAGGAGGAGTGGTGGCTGGTGATTAAGAGTACAAAAGTCCTGAGTTTGTTTCCAACACCCATGTGAAAAGCTCACAACTGCCTGTAACTCTAGCTCCAAGAAGTCTGCCCTCTCTTCTTGCTCCTGCAGGTGTCAGCACAAAATAAATACTCATCCAGGCACACAGGAATAAAAAAAGAAAAGAAAATTTTAAAACAAACAAACAAAAAACAAAAAAAAAAAATGAAAAACAGAAAGCCCTTAACTTCACTCCTTCTATACACATCTTCCTCTCACATAAAAGCAGCATGTGCAGCCATTTGGTTTGTCCAGGTTATTCTCTGAGCAAAGAGAGTAATAAAATTCTCTCATTTCTTTTTTTTTTTTTGCGCCTTTCCTGGAACTCACTTGGTAGCCCAGGCTGGCCTCGAACTCACAGAGATCCGCCTGGCTCTGCCTCACGAGTGCTGGGATTAAAGGCGTGCGCCACCACCGCCCGGCTAAATTCTCTCATTTCTACAGGAGACAAATAGTCAAATTGTCAAAGGTTATCACATCTCCCACCCCAAACATCACAAAACTAGAGTAGATGTTTCTTTAGGTGTTTATATTTTAAAGAAGAATGATGTCTTGAAATTTTGGAATATCTTTAAGTTGGAAGTGTCCAGATACATGTAGACCTGTTGAGCCAAGGGACAACATTAAGACTGAGGTCCATTGGAACTCGAAAGAGACCTTTAAAGAGGTTGACCATCATTGCCTGTTAATTAGAAAGTTTTGCTGTCTCTGCTGTGACAATACAGTGCAATGTGCTCATGTGCCACACATTCTCTGTAGTACTCACTTGTAGCCTAAGGGAAGAACTAAGCTGTGGATGGCTACAATCCTCATTTATTCTGTGGTTCATTCATCTCCCTTTATCCATGATTCTTTTTTTATGATTTCAGTTACTCACAGCTGATTTCAGTTCAAAATGTTAAGCGGAAAATTTCAGAAATCAAGTATTCCCATAGTAAGAGTATTATTTTATGAGGAATTGTTATTTATCTCAATGTAATTAACCTATAAATTAAATTTGATGTGTGTGTGTGTGTGTGTGTGTGTGTGTAATCATTGAGAGGGACTCTTCAAATATATTTCCTATGGATAAGGGTGACAAGACTTCATGTAAGCAATCAAGATAAATTTAGTAAAAACACATTCCTCACCCTTTCCTTCAGCTCATTTCCTTAGTAGGTCTCTTTCAATTCTTGCTGTCTATTTCACAAATCTGCTTATTTTTATTCTCTGGTTATGTAAACTTTTCTATTTTGAGACCATTTAGGAATTTATTGTTGTTCAACTCCACAAACAGCTATTGAATATGAACAAAATCATAAAGGAAAAAAACAGAACATTCCCCTTTGAGCACTGCAATAATGAACTCTCCTTAACTCCTGAAAGGGTCCAGGGTCTTTTGTCTTCTTACTGAATCACTAAGAGCTCTCCCAACTCATGTGGTTGTGGTGATATCTTGTGTATCCCAATATATTGTGTGCCTTAATAAACTTATCTGGGGATCAGAGGACAGAGCCAACCACTAGATTAGATCTAGAGGCCAAACAGTGGTGGCACACACCTTTAATCCTATCACTCAGGATGCAGAGATCCATCTAGATTGCTGTGAGTTTAGGGCTACACTGGGACAGAGTCAGGCATGGTGGCACACACCTTTAATCCCAGCACTTGAGATCTCACACCTTTGCTCAGGAAGCATACACACCTTTAATCTCAGGAAGTGACTGGGTGGAGAATGGTATATAATGCATGAGGAGACAGAAACTAAGCAGTAGTTCAAATGAGACCCTCAGGGGTGAGGACTCAGAGGCTTTCAGTCTGAGGATTTGTGGAGGCAGGATCAGCTGAGGAGTTGTCGAGGTGAGGTTCGCTGTGGCTTGTTCTGTTTCTCTGATTTTTCAGTTTTCACCCCAATATCTGGCTCTGTGTATTTTATTAATAAAACCATTTAGCAATTTGTGTTACATGTGGCTCTGAAATAACTATAATCTTCATATATTTATAATATTCACTGGCCTGAACCATACTTACTTGCTTATTTTAAAAATGCTCCATAACTCTAGTAAGTTCATTACTTTCAATTATATGTGAAAATATGACTTAGAACATCTCAAAGCAGTTGATACAGGGAGTATATTATTTACTATCTTTTTAAAACTTTTGTTCTTATTAACTTGGCACAAGATGAATTATCTAGAAATAGGAACCTCAGTTGAGAAAGTGTCTCCATCATTTTGCCTGTAAGGAACTCTGTATGGCATTTTTTTTTTTTTTAATGAATGATAGATATGGGAAGGTCCAGATCACTGTGAGTGGTACTCATCCTGGGAAGGAGGTTCTGGACTATATAAGAAATCATACTGAGAAAGGTATGGGGAACAAGCCAGGAAATATGATTCCTACATGGCCTCTGCTTCAGGTCTTTGCCTCCAGATTCCTGCTTTGAGTTGCTGACTTAGCCTCCCTGGGTGTACTGTGCCCAGGGATATGTAAGCTAAATAAACACTTTCTTCCACATGTTTCATTAGCCATGGTCTTTGTTACATGAATAGAAATCAAACTAAGATAGAATTCAGATCAGAATCAAGGGTGATTGCTATGACAGATCTGCCCATGTTTTTTGGGGGGAAGAACTGTGGTGACATTGGAACTTTGGGCTAGAAAAGCCATTGAGTGCTCAGAGCCCAATAGGCTAGTCAGTAAAACCTTTGAAGATAATGTTGGGAGATATGCAGAAAATGGAGGTGTAGCTTGTGGAGTTTCAGAGCACTACAAAGACTCTCTACAAAGGCCATTTGTGTGATATTTTGTATTAAGAGTCAATGGTGACTGGCCAGCAGAAACTCAAGATTCAGCTGTAAGAGACCAGTATCATTAAAGTGAAAATTTTGCTGTTCTGGAATGACTGATACTGGTTAACTGGATCTAAGAACTTGCAGTAATTATGAAGGGACCAGTATCATTGAGGGGAAAGTGTCTGAAAGTATTTCCTTGGAGTCATCACACCAAAGCTGTATCTCATGCTGGAAGATGAACTTCATAATATGTAGGAATCACCTAGGTAGTACTGGTTGTGAAGACACAAAGGGGCACTGGAAAACAGTCAAGGCATGATACTGTGTGTAAGGGCTGTAGTCTCTGAGGAGAAAGAGAGAGGCCATTGGTTACAGTGGAGACCACTATATAGTGGATATACCATTAGCATGGACTGGCCACCAAAGACAGCAACAGTTATAGAGTATATCTGGTTTAAGCTTGTGTGTGATGTGGATGGAAGAGTCAGAATAGTGGAGCTGCCAAAGCCCTTTGGAGCCTAGAAGACAATGAATCACAAACATCAAGCACTAAACTTTTTATACTATTGAATTTTAATTTACTTTGATTTGATCGTAACTGTGTCTTGGATCTTCCCTCTTGAAGTAAGAAAGTTTTTAACTTATTTTTGACATTATAGAAGTCCACAGTTTGAATGTTAATACTTTTAAAGTTTTGAAAATTTTAAAGATTGTAGAACTATTAGAGTTATTTATATTTGATATTGCAATATCATTATTAATATGAGATCTTGAGGACAAACAAGAAAGTAAAGGCTACAGTTGAATTATGGTATGTTTGTGGGTCAAGTTGATAAGGGGTCAATTGCCCTGGGTGCTAATAACATTCAGCCCCTTCTGTGTATTTTTTCTAACCTTTTGTGTAGAAAGTCTGTCTTATCCTTTCTTCATTGTTTCTTCGAAGACAACAAATTTGATATCTTGTGTTTGTTTTCACTTTAACAAACCATTTTTGTATACAAAGTTAAGACCATGTAGAGGTGCTGCAGCTCAGTACTAGTACTAATAAAGTCAGGGTGGCTGGGAGGACTATGTTCTTAGGAAGCTTAAATCTAGCTAATAAGCAGTCAACTCCAAATTGTGTGATTAGATAAGAGGGCACATAAGAATCCTCTGAGAATCATTGGAGAATCTTCTAAAGTTGCTACTATAGAAGTGCAATGTCTTATTTCCTGAAATACAATTTCTTCCAAGTAAAGTACTTGGAAGAAATGTTGTGGGCTTCACAGTTAATTGGCAGCCTCTGCTTTCCATTCCTAGTCTTTTTCCTTCAAGTAAATTGAAGAATACAAGACTGCTACAAAACAAGTTGAGTTTTCAGTATCTTTGGGTGTGAAATTTCTCAGTCTAGGACCTGAGATACTCATCCTTCAAAACCACCACAGATGCAGTATATTTCCACCCCAGCTTTATCAGCCACTAAGAATCAATGTCCCACACCAAGTGGTGGTGGTGCACAGCTTTAATCTCAGCACTTGGGAGGCAGAGGCAGGCAGATCTCTGTGAGTTTGAGGCCAGCCTGATCTACAAATCGAGTTCCAGGAAAGGCACAAAGCTACACAGAGAAACCCTGTCTCAAAAAACCAAAAAAAAAAAAAAGAAAAAAAAAAAAAAAAAGAATCAAATTCCCTGGGAAAGAATTAGCTTCTAACTGGGAAACCTTCTGTCCAAACACATCCTTGACTTTGGAACTTCCTTCTCTGCACAGGACTTTTGTTTCTAAATTTCTCCTAAATTGCCATTTAAGCAGTTATACAAATGCTAGATTTAGAAATTAAAGAAAATCTATAGCAATGACAGTAGTTAATCTCCAGAAATGTTATTTCTCTATAAAAGTGCTCATTGGGAGTGATGTTTTCTCCCTTTAAACTGCTACATAAAGCAGTAAACTGATTTGGAAAGAGTGGTGACTCGAATTATATCTGTAACACCTGCCAGGAAATGACTTCTTATTTTAACAGCCACAAGAACTTTCAGTGGCACACTATTCAATTTAGATCAAATTTTTCTGTTCAAATAAAAGCTTTTTTGTTCCTTACTAAAGTATAAAAATATCTCAAGGCAAACAGTAAAATGATCAATGACAGAATGTTTTTCAGTAATTAGGAGTGCTGGCATCTTTTGAAACTTGAGATGGAAGTTGGCAGCAGAAATTTCATCCTTTGCTTCTGTGTTTATCAAAGCTAGTATTGTATGCCCATCTACAGACATACACTCTTAGAGAACACAGTTGTTACTTGTTATTTATTTTTTTTATACATTATCACGTTAAGAATTGAATTTAGAGTATGCCATATGCTCTATAGGGGCCCTATCACTAAGCTAAATTGGTAGTCTTCAAAAATACTTGCAAGTGTTTAAACTGTTTTGGAGGCAGAGACTGCTTTAGCTCTTTCTTTATTGGACAGTCCTACATATTTTGGTGTTCTGGTCTGGTGGTTGGTTAAATCTCCCTGCTGATAACGAAGGGCAGTCCTTGTAGAGCTCTGAAGACTCCTCAGAAAGGGACCACATGGCCTTGACCAGCATAGCTGCCACCTCACATTCAGATTGATTCATACTTACAAGGTAAGGGGGAAATAGATTATGACACTGGCTCATTTTATCAACCCAATTGGCTGAAACATGAAGCTCAGATTCCCGGTAATGTATAAATTCAGTAATGTTCTAGGAGAAAGCTTTGAGTGGAAATTAACATAAAAATGTGTATTTTAACAAAGGATATTATGTGGGTGGTTCTTAGTCAGTCTGTTACAGCAAGGATAGAAATAAAGGCTGACTTTCCTCCCTTGCCTACATTTGTTAGCAGCCTTTAAACTTATAAAGCGGCATAGCTTCTTTTCAATACTCTGGACTGGTGGTTTTGAGATAAAGTAGATGTAAAGCTTAGTTGCCTATATGAGAACTTGAATCAATTCCTCCATCTCTTTCTACAAACTTTTATCCCATTTGTTTCTGCCTCTCTCCAAACGTTGCTTTCCTGAAGTGTCAAGAAGAATCCCAGGCACTTTTCTTATATCTATAGAGTATAAACTAACACACCATACACCCCAGAGTAAGCCATTTAGGATTAAGATATTCCTGTTGGACTATAACTTTCTTAGATTTAGGAATTAATAAATTTACACTATTATTTTTCAATCATTATTTCATGTGTTTGAGGTTGAAAGAGAGAGTAGATATTATTAAGAATATGGAAGATATGGTTCCATAAATTCACATGAGTTTATCATTATTGTTGTGGTCATAATATCTCAATAATATGTTCTATGTAGTAACTTAATAGTAATTAATATGTACTTGTACATTCTATAAACATAGTACTTATAAGTCGGATATGGTGGTGCACACCTTTGATCCTAGCACTCTGCAGGCTGACAGGTAGATAGATCTCTGTGAGTTGGAGGCAAGCCTATTCTACATAATAAATTTCAGTCTAAAAAAACCCAAAACAAACAAACAAAAACAACAATAAACCAAAAAACAGTCAAAAAACAAAACATAGAATTTATGTAATATGCAATTTGAATATTAAAAGCTCAGTTCTTTTCCTCTAAAATTCACCTGTTGAAGTGCTCACCTTCAATGGCAGGGTGAATTGCCATACTTGTAGGTATCAGGGATTAAGTTAAAACAAGGTCTTGTGGATATAATGTAATCCATAGGAGAACAAGTATCTTTAGAAGAAGAGAAGTTCAGGAAACAGAGGTACATTAGGAAGATATTATGAAGACAGGAAGGAACAATCTTCAAGCTCAAAGAAACCATTAGGAAATAACTCTTGGTCAGCCTCCAAAATCAAAAGAAAATAAATGTTTGTTGTTGATAGCAGTTTATAAAACCTGATTGGGGTTGGAGATTTAGCTCAGCATCAGAGTGCTTGCCTAACAAGCTTGGTCTCAGCTCCAGGAAAAAATTATTGGGGTAAATTTTATTAAGTTGCTATTTACAAAATTTCTTAACCTACTTATTTTTTTTCATTTATCTTTAGTAGCAAGAAGCATAATGGACACATCAGAACGTTTAAAGGGCTTCTTCAGTGCTATATTCTGCATCTTTTATTTTGTACTTCTGTTTGGCCTCCTTTACTCGCTCACTATTTTATGAAAACTCAATATTTTATAAATAAATCATTTTATGTTTGTACTCCCACTTTAAGTCATCGAGGTGCTCTTCTGTCAATCGATGAAGCCTGTAAGGTTTCAGGAAACACATACTGATTGGCTGTATAAGAACCATTTCTGGCTGGGCAGTGGTGGCACATGACTTTAATCCCAGCACTGGGGAGGCAAAGCCAAGCAGATCTCTGTGAGTTGGAGGCCAGCCTGGTCTACAGAGTGAGAGCCAGGACAGGCACCAAAACTACACAGAGAAACCCTGTCTTGAAAAAAAAAAAAAAAAAAAAAAAAAGAACCATTTCTGAGGGAATATCTGAACTTCAGCTTTCATTAAACTGTATAGGTGCGTGGGGTCTCTATTTGACTTTGGTTCAGTGACAGCAGTGATCCTTAGGAGGATTTCCACAAGGCAACACATATTTCCTGTACATAGTACAACAGAAAATGGCAGTAACTAATTTTAAACTGTCCTTACCAGTAGTAAAGATTTTTTTTTTTTCAAATCAGCTTTAGACGAAAAACATTAAAGACATGGTGACTAAGGAAAACAGCTATCTGCTCTTTTTTTCCCCTACAAACATAAATTTATTACTTGATATAATTTATAGGTTAAAAAAATTATACCTTTTTCTCATCTAGATTTTTTCTTTTCCTTTCCCCACAGAATCATTTTCACTTCATGCATGAGACTTTTTGATTAGGGGGCCATTCATTACTTATTTCTGAGAACACTCATATAATCCATAGAAAACTAAAAGGGGCCACAGTATTTGACAAATAAATGACCTATAACAGCCTAAATTATTTAAGCATGAATCAATATACATATATTTGTTTATCTAAGAGCCATTGTTAATGGTTCACAACAAATTCAAACTCAGGATTTTGGAAGAGATTTCCATTTTAATTAAGCACAACTCCTTCTATTAGTTTTTTTGAAAGCTAAAGTACACTACAAGGTTAAAGCAAAAAGAAAGAAGAAAATACAGACCAGTAAAACAAAAGTATTTTCAACTTCAAGGAGCTGCATCCTAGAAATGACCAAGTGACTTTCTGTGCTTTAGAATTGTTACAGTGAGCAATGTCCAGAGAAAAGAGAACTTAATGGTGACTTCCATGATCATCAATAATATTGAAATATGCTAATTAATGTATTAGTGGATACAAATAAACTTGTTAAAATAATTTGTATACATTTTGTTTCCATAACACCAATAAGTACCAGTAAGATTTAGAGTAGGGTGACATGTGAGAGTTGGTATCAATATTCTTGATACCATTTAGTATGTAATATGGAAATAAAACACTTAAAATTTGTAGAATACTCAATCCCTAGGCAAAGTCTGTTTACAGAAAGTAGGATTGATGAAAGAAAATCATATTTGCTAAATTCTGACTCTACCGAAGCCTAAATCTGATGTCAGCTTGCCCCTCAGGCATGTATGGTACTTACAGGAACAATTTCTTTGCTATCCTGCATTGTTCAGCTTCTATAACCACATGGCTTTGTTCTCCTTCTGCCACCACAAGGCATTCTGCTCCCCATCAAACACAGACACCATGTCTGTTTGCTATGCCCCATTATTATGTTAATATTTTGCCATACCTGCAAATAGCTACCCCAACTACAGGAAATACTGTGTGTGTGTGTGTGTGTGTGTGTGTGTGTGTGTGTGTGTGTGTGTGTGTGTGTGTTTAATAAACTCCTGGCTTAATCAGCTCATGGCCACTTATGGACTTCTAGTAGAAAGAGTACATAACCCAGACTGGTCTGTGTGGCTCAATAGGTTCTACTGCCAAAACCTCTCCTGTGTTTCGATATTATAATGATAACAACAACAACAATAATAATAATAATAAGTTCTCACCATTGTTTCAGTAACAAGAGAAATAAGAAGGTATCATTTTGAAGTATGTTCAAAATGGTAAATAAATGTTGTAGAATGTCTAATGATCTTCCTAAATGAGGCTTCTCAAAGGCATTAACTTTTCTAGAACTTTGATACTGGGAAATGCAATTCACCCAATGTAATGCCTTTTGGCTTTCATTGTGTATCACCGAAAGAAGGAATACATTTCTTTTGCAGGCCCAAGAACAGACATCAACCCAGGCTGCTATAAACATTAATCACGTGATTCTCAAGCTTTTTTCCTCCTGTCAACATGAATTTTCAAAGATTCAGACTGTTATGTTTAAACTAAAATCCAAAGCACCCCAAGGTACAGGTGCACTCTGTTCAAGATGACAGCCTGGACTCAGCTCAGCATGAATTCTGTCATGATAAACAGAAGGATTTCTAGCACTTCCTTTCATCATTCTTCAGGAACCTGTTTCACAGGTTTCTGGCTGCCAGGAAGAGCCACTTCCTTGTTTCTCATTTATCTGGCAAATGGGGCATCTGACTCTCCATTGATAAGTACCTAAAGTGCATACAAAAGCAAATTCTAAACTTCAGGTTCCCCCAGGCCTCTTTGACAGGTAATATCAAAGTCCTCTATCCTAAATTTCCATCCTGTCTCAGTTCACAAGATTTCCCTGCACCCCACCACACACACACACACACACACACCCTGCAGCTACCTTTTCTTGTTTTCTTTTTTTCTTTATAACCCATATTTTTCTCTGCTCCCATTTTTCTTTCTGTTCCTGAAAAAGACAACTCTGGCACTTTCCAGTCTGCCCCTTTCCTCTCTGTCCCAGAGAGGTAGGTAGATGTGACCTCTTTGGATTTCCCAAAAGCTTACAGGTATTTTCTCTCTCATATCTGTAATAAAAACCTTTTTCCCAAGCAAGTACAGATTGTAAGAACTTTTAGGGAAACCCAGAAATAAAAGATAAAAGGAGAGAAAAACAAACAAACAATCAAACAAGATTGAAGGATCAGCAGACTGTACCATTCCATAGGCTAGTGTTCCAGATTACTGAGAGAAAAGGGTGCTGCCAATCATGAACACTCATTACTCTTTCTCATCTTTCTGTCATGTTGCCTTTCCCTCCATGATGGACAACTATATTGATTCAAACTATAAGCTGAAATAAATCATTTCTCTCCTGAGTTGCTTTTGTCAGCTATTTCGGCACAACCATAAGAAAAGTAATTCATATAGGAATTGGCAGTAAGATGAGTTACTGTGATAAAGCTGTCCCTTTGGTATCTATGTCTTTGGAATTGACTTTTGAGAGGACTGTGGAAGTGTATGGAAGTTTGGACAAGATAAGTCCTTCAGTCCTGTAAAGAGAGATAAATGGTCCATTCTATTGGGGTTTGGAAGGCCAGAAGAACTACAAATATTAAAGTCCTGATTCATGGAATTTCTGAGTAGAAAAGGGATCCTATAGAGAAATGAAAGGATGGGTGCTTGAGTTACATTGAAGTTGTATTCTGCCCCCCTTACCAAGAATTTGCAAAATGCTAATTTTTAAAGTAATGAACTAGTTTCTTCATTGGAAGAAATTTAAAGGAAAGATGGCTTTGAGGTCATGAAATGCTATAGTAAAAGAGAAAAATGATGCAAAAAATGTGATATTTGGTTAGGAATGGAATATGAGCAGGTTTAAAGTTTGGCAGAACACAGATAACAAAACTTCCATTGTTCATAAAGAGATTAATACCATTAAAGACACATCATTTTCTCCACAGGCATTATGGCGTGGTACCCTGAGTACAAGATTGTACTTACTGAAACTCCTAGCTTATTAGAATGGAAACTCATTTCATAGGAGAGTTGCTGAAATAAGAATGACATGCAGAGGGTCTCCCAAACAATTGCTTCTATGGAAAGAAGCCATCACAGCAACTGTGCTCTAAGGGAGTCAAGCTGCATCTCAACCTGGCAGCAGAACATGGAAGGATTGTCATGTCATTCTGGTTTTATAGGCATGAAAAATATAAGAATGGGGTTTTTAATAGAGGCTTATGCCAAGGTTTAAGAAATATACTGAAGGCAGGAAATAGATGACAATGTTGGAGTCTGTGGAAGGAAAATCCAAGGAGTCATTGCATAAAGCTGATAAGGTGAAGTGTAAGTTGAAATAGAGATTCCAAACTGTCTGTAATACCATTAGAGGTCCAGGAATGAAATCTCCTCACATGAAGTGCTGCTAGCCTAGGAGACAGATTATGTGTGCTGCAGGTAGCAGACTTGGAGGGGAGAGTCTATTCAAGACTTTGGATCACAACTGATTCCATCACAAGTCCAGATACGTGCAGGGAGCTGCAGGTTTTCCTGTTAGTCTTGCTGAACTTTATTTTGCCTTGGTTTAATCATTGCTTTCTGGTCTTTTGGAAGTGCCATTGTATATTGGAACTATGTAACTTGATTTTTATCTTTTACCTCACACTTTAAGATATTGTCCTAAATTTCAAAAGAAACTTAGAATTTTCACTTTTGATCAGTCTTGGACTTGTTACAGACTCTGAGGTCCTTTACAGATAGATCAAATATATTTTACATTATGAAATATCCATAAAACTATGTGGACAAGAGCTGAGAGCTTATTGTGACAAAAAGTCTACTTTGACTATTAAGACTGTCAATTTGGCAGGTTCTAGAATCACTAGAGGCAAGTCTCTTGCCATGTTTTTGAAGTATTTTCAAAATTAGATCAATTTAATTAGGGATAACCAGCATGAAAGTTGGGGCAATATTCAGTGGTCTTAATCCCAGACTTTTTAAAAAGGAGAAAGCAAGTTGAGCTTTACTATGCATCACTTTGTTTCTTGACTATGGCAGCATTTTGAACAGTTAACCCATCTTCCTGCTGCCATTCCTTCCCTGCAGTGATGGATGATATCTTCACAAAGTATGAACCAAATTTCACTCACCCCTTAAGATGCTTCTTTTCACACAACAGAGAAGTGAAAATATTTGGTCTTTCTGCATACTACAGTTTTTCAGAGTTGTTTGTTTTTGGTGGTCTAGTCTATAGAAAATTTACTATTTTCTTCATTTCATATTGATGTTTACTTGCTCTTATTTTATGAGAAGTGAAAATTACAGTAGAAAAGAATGCCACAGACTTAATTTAAAATCTTATATGGTGCTCTATGGTGATATTTTATTTGTATTAAAATGTTATTTGTATGTTAATAAATAAAATTGCCTGGGGGTCAGAGCTATTAGCAAGCCATAGGAAAGCAGGGCGGTGGTGGCGTATGCTTGTAATCCCAGCACTTGGTAGGCAGAGCTAGGTAAGTCTCTATGTGTTCAGGGATACAGCCAGCATTGGATACACACGCCTTTAACCTCAATACCAACCATAGAAGACCTGGAGGTCTATACAGACAGGCCGTGACGAGGCAGTCATGTGGTTGGGTTTACAACTAATGAGAAGGCAGAACAGAAACCCTATATAAAGACTTTAACACAGGAAGTAGCTCTGGTAGGGCCACCACAGAAGGAAGGGTAAGGTTTTAGCTCTTAGCTCTGACCTCTTGGCTTTCTTCTTTACATTGGTTCCGTGTTTCTTATTTAATAAGACGGTTGGATAAATCTACAGTGTTCCTTACTCTCTACTCAATTCATGCTTGCTTCTGTTTATACATCTGTGGCCAGCATCATGCTGGAACATTTAAACTAATTTTGACTTTAGAGACCATTTTGTGGCTGGGTATTATTTCCTTGGGGACCTGCCCATACCAGCTTTGTTGTTACTCTGATATGTGACATTTTAAGATCCCAGTGCTTGGCAAGCCTTACTTCCAAATACCTAATCTCTTACATTCCGTTAAGATGTTGGATTCCTTCAAAATTAGCAAATACAGAGAAAAATGTATAGGTTTAAGAGCAGAAACATCTATATGACCTTCATCTTTTTTCCTGAAGTTTATATGAATCAAAATTCCCATATACGTTTTATCAGTTTTGAGGATAATGTTAGTTTTCTGTCTGCGTTGTGTTCTTACCCTTGTAAGGAAACATCATGAAACACGACAGAATCCGCTTATAGAGTTTATTAGAAACAAAGGACAGGAAGTGCAGGCCTGTGGGAGAGACACGTGCGTGGAGAAGAGAGTGGGGAATATCGCGCCCGACTTTTAAAACCGGCTGGGGGCGTGGCCAGGTCAGGTCACTACTCTACGCGTGTGCGTAGATCACATGGTCATGTTGCACGCTTACATAACCATGCAATACCACGGACTCTTGATCACGCGAGACCCCTTGGCCTGGAACTTGCTGGGCGGAGATATCTGGGCCCATCAGGTATCCTTGCTACGGGATGCTTTTGATGCGGAAATGGCTAGGCGGAAGTGTCTGCCTTGTAAATGCAACCGCGTTGTGAACCATCGTGTCCTAGCTACGGGACACTTTTGATGCGGAAATGGCTAGGCGGAAGTGTCCGCCTTGTAAATGCAACCGCGTTGTGAACCCTTCAGATAAGAACCTAAAAAAAAATCCAAAGATGAATAAATACATTTGTTTCTCTTTGTAGTTCTTGTCTTTCTGATTTCATGAATGTAAAATTAGGAGGTATTGAGGTAAGAGTAGAGTTAACATAGCAGGTTATATATCCTAGTCTTGTAGTAGTTAACTACTTAACATGTGCAAGGCTCTGAATATGATTCTCAGTCAAAAAGAAACTTGCATTTCATGGTCTTAGGTTGTTTGAAGTTTATGATAGTTGATGTCACACACAAAGCAGCAGTTAGTAGCAACAATAGAAAAAAAACGCTAAGCAACTGGGCTAGCAGCACTCTTTCTACAAAGCTCAAGAGGAATTCTTCTGTAGTCTTGTTTCTTTGCTTGTCCTCACAACTCTTAATTCTTCTTTCAGTTCAGTTATGTAGTCATATTTCAGGGATGGATATCAGAACAGCTTCAGAACTTCCCTGTCTCTCTTCATCAGAAGACTAGCAGGCAATTGTCTTAATTTCTGGATTCCTAGACCTTTCAGGGTGAGTGCATTTCCATTTGAGGCAAGCAGAGTTTTGCCTAGTGTAAACTTTGGGTTTCATGTGTCTATACTAGATCCTGTGATTATATAATAAACCAGCATCATCCCTGTGTACTTTCACTGTTTTCTATTAAATCTATAATTAACTTCTTTTTATTATGTGGACTAGGTGAGTGCCTCCCTCCATGGATCCTTGTGAGGATAGATGTAAGAACAAGATAGACAAAACTATGGGTGTATAACAAATGTCAGAAAGTGGTATTTTCAAATTTGACTCAGACATATAGCATATAATAACTTAGCCTTTGGGCCTCTTAGTGATTAAAAATATAATGGTTTTCCTTTTAAACTCTACTACTCAGGGTAATGTGATTTATTAAAAATTTGTTGTTATTTTTTCTCAGTAATATGAAGCAAGTCACAGAACATAGAAATATACTAGTCATACTTTAATTCATAATATTTAAATATATAAATATAGCAAGATGTGGTATTACTTACATGAAATTAAAATATCTCCTAAATTGAATCACTGATTTAAATTACATTTTGTCTTTGGCAATAGTATATTTATTTATTTTTTATTTTTTTATTATTGTTTGTTATCAGTACATTTAAAACATTTTCCCGCACTTATCCTTGAGTTGATTTCCCCATACTCAATATTAAATTATCTCCTCATCAGTGTGAGCAGGGACTTCGGTGTTCTGATCAACCTCTGATACATTGATCCTTCAATGGAAACTAATCCAATGCTATGCTGACATACAACTGAATTAGAAACATGTAAGAAAAACTAAGATTATCCACTGGTTTTCATTTTTAGTCAGACTTAATATATTCTCCTTTCACAAACCCTCTGTGGCTTGTTCAACAGACTTTTAGGAAACTAAAGTGTAAGATGAATTGCTAAACGGTCTTTTTTTTTTTTTTTTTTTTTTTTTTTTTTTTTTTTTTTTGGTTTTTTGAGACAGGGTTTCTCTGTGTAGCTTTGCGCCTTTCCTGGAGCTCACTTGGTAGCCCAGGCTGGCCTCGAACTCACAGAGATCCACCTGGCTCTGCCTCCCGAGTGCTGGGATTAAAGGCGTGCGCCACCAACGCCCGGCTGCTAAACGGTCTTATTAATAAAAAACCTGGGACCAAATATTAGGGTGAAAACTGAAAGATCAGAGAACAAGCCAGCCAGGATTTACTTCTAGGAAATCCTCAGCCTAAGAGAGCTACCTCCTGTGTGTTCATGCGTATATACCTTTCTGTATCTTGCCATCTTAGTTCCTCTCTCCACCCAGCCACATTCCTTCCTCTTTCCACCTAGCTGGAAACAGAGCCAGACATGTATGTCTGTCCAGACCTCGAGACCTCTATGATTAACTAGTGCTGGGATTAAAGGCATGTACCACCATGTCTGTCTCTGTTTCCAGTGTGGTCTTGAACTCACAGAGATCCAGATGTACCTCTGCCTCCTGAATGCTAGGATTAAAGGCGTGGGCTACCACTACCAGACCTCTATGTTTAATATAACTGGCTTTTTCCTTTGATTCCCCAGATAAGCTTTATTGGGGTGCACAAGTAAAATATCACCACAGTAAAGCTTGTTTCTTAATCTATAAATTCCAATATTATGATTCACTCATTTATATATTTATGTATGTGTGTGTATACACACTCATGCATTTTCTGAGTTTTCAAAATACATGAAATTATAAAACCTTAGACTTAAAACAGTTTTAATCACTTGTTCTAATACTCATTACTTGAGGAAATCTGTAAAGCAGTCTTGACTTAGTAATTTATAGAGAACATATAAATTAGATGTTGGCCACTTTACCCCTTAGTCTTTTGCAAGTCTTAAAAGTATGAATATATTGATTTTACTTTTTATTCCTAAAAAAAATTAAAAAAAAACCTAATCAATAAACTGAAGATGTGGTGTATTTGATAGAGCTAGGTACAGGACTGTAATCCAAGTATTCTAGATGTAGAGGATGAATATCAGAAGTCCAAGATCATTTTCCAGTTATCTAGTTTAAAGCTATCTTGCATTATATAAGATGTCTTAAAATAATCAGCCATGCAAAAAACCCAAAAATTAATAACCCAATAGATGGTCATTGACAAAATATACAGTCTTCCTTGAAAGACACCAGGTCCATATGAGGAAAAATGTGACTAAAAGTGGTATGTTTCAATCAAGTTAAATGCCAAAGAGAGCTAAAATAAAATAAAATAATGAAAAAGATACCAAATATATTACCATGGATTATCTGAAATTGTGTCTGTCTCTTTACAGTTATTGAAAAATGCTTAACAAAGAAAGAAACGAAAGAGGAACATCATTCCAGGAAGCCAAACCACAAATCTGTCTAAGTATCTAAGGAATCATTAGATGACAGGTCCCCTAGCCATTGCTCAGCCAAAAACCAGACACTGATCTTAAAGTAATATATATATGAATCATGGTCTTGAAAGAGCATGAAGTCTCAGTATCCTATAAAACTAAATTCTTAATGTTCCTATTAATAATAGTCAGTGAATGTTGCCAATGTGTTTTCACTACAAATAAGAATAGCCTACTTGAAATTGATCAGTGAATTTAGCTTTGCAGTTAATCTAGAATCTTATAGCAATTTTTACATCAATTCATATTCCCTACATGGTCCATTCCCATTTCCTTAGGATAATAATCTCTTTCTATGATTTCTTTTGAAGGTTTGTCCAGCAATGGTTTCTAAGTCTCAGAGGAGGGGGCTCTACTTGTCATCATTTTCAAATAATGAGACCTCTGTTTCAACCAATTACTGAATTTTCAATGGTTAGCCTGCATAGGTAATATTTTTAACATTGTTTTGCAAAATAATCTTCAATTTTTCTTCTACGTTAGTAACCTCACTGATCCTTCTTACTTTTATCTTGCATGTCAGGTTTAGTAGCACTTCAGCATCAGGATATTATAAACCAGTATCAACTCTAAATATATGCCCAATTACAGGTGGTATATTCATGAAGGGATATAGTATAAGAATGATATTTAAGTGCTACAATATACTGCTTTCCTTTTATAAAATTATTTATTTTCTTTTTGAGACTATAATATAGTTTCATTATTTTCCCCTTTTCTTCCACTTCTGGCTTAACTCTCCAATATGTCTTTTTGCTCTTTTGAATTCATGGTCTCTATTTTAATTATTTTTGATATACATATGTTGTGTGTTTGCATGTGCATATGTATTCCAAAAACATATATATATGTATAAAATATATATTTCATATGTGTTTTATGCAGATGTGTATGTATATACATAATATGTATATGATATATAGTGTGTGTTTGTATGTGTATGCGTGTTTGTATATTTCAAAATATGTAAGTAAAACCTTATTAGTCGATTGTTATGGGATTGTTTTCAGGACTAACCATTGAATTCAATTGGTACTGATTAACAAATTGATATGTTCTTCCCAAGAGAAGACTATTTTTCCCACTCTCAGCCATGCTGATTTGACTCTAGTTTTTGAAGGGACAAGGCCTCCAGGGCTTTCCCTAATAGCTCTACAATTAGACTGAAGATCTTCTAGACAAGAGATAAATCATGTTTGGTACTGGAAACCTAGGCACTCAAGCCAGAGACTCAAGAATAGTGAAGTCAAAGATCTTGGTACAGAACCTACAAATACCACTTTACTAAGTGAGCATAATCTTTAACTGCATTCCAAATATTTGTCCTTATTATATCCACAGGTAAGTATAAGCCTTACTTTTATTATAACAGATGGAGAGCACTACAGAAAACCACAACCAGAGGTGATGAGGCCTAGAAGAGCCTCTCTGCCTGTGTATTGGTCCCTAGATAGAACCCAAACAACTACACTCTTTTTTCACAAATCTGTATGGGCCCAGCATTTTTTCTCTACATCCTCTAATCCAGAGGAAATGGCACAAACAAAATAACGGTAAGGCTGTCTGGAAAGGTCATAAGGAATCATACTATCAACTATTCACCTACCAAAAAAACCTTATAAAACACATAAGTCTATGTATAAATATACATATATAGTTTAAATGAACTTTTCTCAGTGTTTCCTCCAATAACTGAAGACCACCTAAGAGAAATTCCAAATCAATCATAAGAATCCCTTTTTTGTAACATTTATCATAGCTTTCCAAGAAACTTCAAAACAATACACATCCTACTGCTATTGTCTCTGATTGCCTGCAAGATGTTGAAGGTAATTCTTTAGTTCAGCAGACACCATGCACAAGGTACAGGTCCCAGCGGACCTGATCAGGAACTGACCTGAGTGCTTCCTCCATGAGCATTAGCTTCATGGTACCAGAAGGAAACAATCAAGCTTCCAAATGAGGGAGGCAACCAATATCCTACCCAGCTATGATGCCAATGAACCACAATATTGACCATCATGGCAAAATAGTTCTATGGGTGCATTAGTGATGTTTGCAGGAACTAATAGCTCTCTAGTTAGACTTACTACACATTCAACAAGATGTCTGGGCCTAGAAACCTAGCAAACTTTGTAAGGCTAGGTAAGTCATAGATCTTGGAGGAGAATCCAACTGACATTTTACTTAAGCAGCATAATCCCTAATTACATTATAAATATGTGTCCTTATACCCAAAGATCATTGTAATTCTCATCAAAGAAATATCCTTTGGAAACAGATGGAGGGAACCACAACCAGTCAATACTACAACTACAGGGAACCACAACCAGTCAATATGCAGATGCCTGAAGCACAGTTCCACAGAGTACATCTCCAAAAGTCTCCCATCCCTTAAACTCAGGGAACACTGAAGAAGAGTGGGAAGAAATATTGCAAGAGCCAGAAGAGCAAAGAGAAGCTGTGAGATTGTCTGCCAGTAATGTCAGAAGTTATGCTCATAAAGTCTCACCAACATGACTGTCTAAACATGAGCTTAATGAGGAAGAAATCAATAGAGAAGCTAATGTGGAGAGGTAAAGCTCAGGAGGCCTCTACCCTACACAAAGAACTAAAGGCAACTACAGAATGCTGAGGGCAGGAGGATATTCTTCCCCAGGGAAGAAGATACCAATTGATTATCCAATAGCAAATGGTCATTCCTGAAAACAAACATGCAAGTGACATTATTTACATTGAGAAGGTTACATGTATGTGTGTGTGTATGTATATATATATATATATATATATATATATATATGTATGTATGTATGTGTGTGTGTAACAACATTTAATGAAAAATAGATTATGTGTTTGAAAGAGATCAAAGAAGGGTATATGAGATTGTTTGGATGGAAGAAAGAGAAGGAAGAAAGGATATAATCTCAAAAATAAAAAAAAATTAAAAAGTAACTAAAACTTTAAAAAGACAAACAAAAGTTTAAAATAAAAAATAATATAAAAATAAATTTATTACATTAGCAGTTAATGCATTGTCTGGGAGGCATTTATGTGAAATATTACTAAGTAAATAAATAATTGGAATATCACAGCTTCTTTACTTAGCTATGACATGCATAAAGTTTAGAAGTCATTTCCATCCTTACAAGAATAATGAAGCACATTAGAATAAGTGACTTGTTTGACCATCTCAGAAATGAGATGTCAGTGCTTTTGCCTCTTTAAATTGGAGAGATGGGCAGATATAGAGAACAAACAAGTAAGGTAAACCCAACTAGAGGAGACAGTGGGTAGACCAAAGGCCCAACTATTCGAGAGAAGCTGGAAAGCATGGGAGTACAGATGGGCACTTGATACACAGAGTCAAACTTTAAAAAATAAACAAAAAATTGTGCTAGAGATATTGGCTCAGCTGTTAAAGGCTAGGCTTACAACTAAAAATATAAGATGTAATCAAAAGACATGACAAATCCAAACCCTGCAAATAAATATTTCAATGATCGCTTATTGAGAGAACAAGTGATTTTTAATAAATAAAAAAAAATTGGAGCCAAATATCTGGGAGCTGTTCACAGTTACTGATACACAGAGCTGCAGTTACATGCACAGCAAACACAGAGTAGGATAAAAACAAAATTCACACTGAAACAGTGTTTAAAATCCCAAAAGCTGAACAAAGGGAAAGTTTTGAAAACAGTTGTCAGTGGAAGGTAGAGGGAGGCCCTTGTCATTAAGAACAAATTAAAGATTTATGTTTTGTTTTGTTTATCACACATAACTGTGTATGAATATGGGCATCTGAAATATGTATTTTTTAAAGAAAAAATGTAAATTTGTGTGTTTATAAAAAGAAAATTTTTACTTCAAATGTGAAAGTCAAACTTAGTGCTAAAAAGCAAGGGTACAAAAATCAAATCAGAAAAAGATAGACTAAATTGATTGTGGCATATCTGTCTTGTACAGTGTATGATAAGAGAATCAGGTGTGCAAAATAACAAGATAAGGAAAAAAAAAAAAGAGCCAACAAAGCATGGAGATGGACTACATTTACTAGGTACCTCTTGAACTATTCCAATGTAATTCCAGCCCCCTCCCCCAAAAAAATAGCAATTCAGTGAGAGACAATAGTATATAAAGAAGTAAAATGGCCTGGTGATGGTAGCTCACATCTTTAATCCCAGTCCTCGGGAGATGGAGCCAAGCAGATCTCTGTGAGTTTGAGGCCAGCCTGGTCTACAGAGGGAGATCCAGGACCGGCATCAAAGCTACACAAAAAACCCTGTCTCAAAAAAAAAAAAAAAAAGTAAAATGAATAATATGGACTTTGAGGGCCATGTATGAGGAGGGCAACACTGCTGTACAATACAAAATCTGCAAGTCAATGGTATTTCATCCTGTGAAATTATTCCAAGTATAAATTAGGAACTCTAGCATATCCATTAAGCTTTTATAAACAAAGGATATTGTTGGTATACTAGGGAAGAGGGGAAAAAAATGAATCATTTAAAACATGTGTCCAAAACCTAAAAAGTCAGAAAAAGTAATAAAGGACCCAAAAGCAATGGATAGCAAATTGCCATAAGGACAATGTACATGACTGAAGACAGTCAATGATCATTTTATGTATGATTGAAAAATTTCAAGTAAACAAAAAACATGGAGAAGATCTAACTCAAGTAGTTAAACAAAAACTCAATGATAAATTATGAAAAATATCACTTTACATAAAGTAATGTGATAGGATATCATTAGAAGTTTGAATAACACCCTCACTGCTCTGAATCAAAGGAAATCTGCCATGGATATAATAAATTCAAACACTCATTAAAAAATCAAATTATTAGAAAGAAGCAGGGCTTCTCTGAAGGTCAATTATTGAATAACATCCTTGCTCTTCAAAATTAAATATGTGATATGAAAATTTATAAAGCTTCAAAAATCCAAATAGACAAACTGCTTTTCACAATTGTACCCTCTTTCCACAACTAGAAATCCACAAGTCTGACACAAGGAGAATGTCATTGATATGGATGGTACTAGTGCAAAGTGCATCCACTCTATTCTAGTTTCTGTGGAACATGCACAGAAGTAGACCATCTCATGGAAAAAAAGAATTTTCTTCATATATTTTGGAAACACTAAAAGCATGCCTTCAGATTACATTGGAATATCTGTGTAACAGAAAGATAGATGCATTTTCCTGTGTTTGGCAAAGTATACCCTTTGTCCTTTCCATCTAGACACTATAAAATAATATATGTAGCAAAAAAGAAACATATCTGTATTTAATCTAAAGATAATGAAATGCAGTTGTTAAATGGAAAATGATAGCATTAAAATGTAATGATTAGAAAAGAATGGCATAAAATGGTGACTAATGTGCATCTGAGAAAATTACAGAAAGACAAGCCACATAAGAAAAACAAAAAAACACGTGTAAGAAAAAAAAGATACACATAAGAAAAACAGAAAGACAAGTTACTTAAGAAAAGTGGTTACAAAAGCTGGAGCAAAATCAGTAGAGTAGAAAACAGGAAAATGAGAGATAAAATAAAATAAACAACATGCGTTTAAAAAATGAACAATTTGATAATTGTCTTAGAGCTTCTACTGTTGTAATAAAACATCATGGCCAAAAGTAGCTTTGGGGCAAAGGATTTTTATAGTTCCACATCGCAGACTATCACTGAGGGAAGTTAGGGCAAGAAGTCAAATAGGATGGGAACCCAAACAGAAGCAGGAAGTAATGCAGATACTATGGAGGAGTTGTTGCTTATTGACTTTCTCAGTTTGTTTTCTTATACCTGGGCATCACCTGCACAGGAGTAGCAGCACCCATATTTGGCTGGGAACTCCCTCAATACTAAATAAGAAACTGCACCAGAGGCCTGCGCACAAGCCAATGTGGTGGGAACATTTTCTCAAATGGAGCTCCCTCTTTAAAAATGACTCTAAAACTAGCCAGCATATTGACACTGTGGGCAGGCTACTTAATGATAAAGAGAAGAAATATCTAACTATTAAATATAAAGCAGGCTTATTACTTCATTAGATCAAAGGATAACCAGGGAACATGCATTGAAAATATCTCATAAGCTTGATGATTTAGGTAAAATCAATTTTTAAAATCTACCATGCAATACTACTAATAAAGAATATAAACTTATTTTTATGGTCGAGATATTAAGTAGACACAAATGAATAGGAAATTGTAGCAACTCATCAAATGACAGTTTATCAAATGACTAAGAAACAAAATCTCTACATCTCCCACAGAAGATTAAAACAAAAGTTTGCTTTTTTAACTTCTTCATTGAGGCTAGCAACACTTTAGTAGCAAAATCAGAGTGGCATAAGAAAGGAAACATATCAACACTGCACTCAGAAAGTCATGCCTTTTAAATTCTCCTATTGTTTATTTCTGGAAAATACAATGCATTATTTCAAATACAATGAATTTTAGGTAACTAGTATTATAGTAAATAAAAATGTAGATTATGATATATTAGGGAAAACTTCTACCCTTTTTAAAGAAGTGTTATAAAAATCTAGTCTATTTCATGCCCCAGTACCTCTTCCATATCCAACAGATACTTGGTATCTTTCAAGCTCTGTATCTCAGGATGCTAAGCAAAGCAGATTGAAGCCTGGTAGCTTTTAATCTCATGCACTTCTGAATTTGACTATCACCTGAGGAAGCCCAGGCTGGGCACTGAACTCATAAAATACCTGAAGCATGATCTTCTCAGCTTCTCTGGTTTCCATAACATGAAGATGTACACTCAGACATTATTCTATTTGTATACCTAAAGTATCATGTACCTTCACACACACAACACACTTTTAACTATTACCCCATCTTGAAATATAACATGGAGCATTAATTGTCATTAATACAACACAGCAGTTCATTATAGTCCACAAGGTAAAAATTTGAGTATTCCATGATTTATTAAGAAAATAAACATAATGGTTAGTTTGACTTTAGACCTAAGGTTCTACCTGTTCTAATAAATAGCATGTGGTCCTTCAACAGTGTGACATTTGTCCTGGCATAAGGTCATCGACCACATTGGTCTTCAATCAACATCTACTAGAATCTTTCATTCTAAATAATTTCCCTTGATATGGAACATGTTGAGAATGGCTTCCATATCCTTCCAGAAGACACTACTTATGTCTCTTATTCAATACAGTTCAACTCATTCCTAAATGGGACTCCAATATATGTCATGGTTGAGGCATCTAATTATATCCTGAGTTTAGCTGAATTTTAAGCAAATTGCCCGAGTCAGTAAAGAGCTTTCTGTATTCGCATAAAGACCTGAGTTGGCCCCTGTCAGTGCATGTTAAAAGAAATCTGGAGATGACAGTGTGTGTCTGTAATCTTAGTACTAGAGAGCTAGAGATAGTGGATTTCCTTGTCTCACTGTCAAGTATACTTAGCTAAATGTGTGATCTCCAGATTCAGAAAGACACCCCATCTGAAAAATGTAGGTGGAAAAAAACTAAGGAAGACAGCTAGCATTGACTGCTGTCTTCTACAAAAACAGGTACTTGCACAAACACACACACACACACACACACACACACACACACACACACACACACACACACACCAGTCTTGCACTGTGCATATAAACTCAATACAAATATGCAGTACATACACATACTACATACCAGCGTTTCTCAACTTCCTAATTCATTGACCCTTTAGTACAGTTCCTCATGTTGTGGTGATCCCCAGCCATAAAATTATTTCCATTGTTATTTCATAACTATAATTTTGCTACTGATCACTGTCTCAGTTCCTAAGACCATTGGAAATGTGTTTTACAATGGTTACAACTCATAGGTTGAGAAACTCTGCTACATACACACATGCACATCTATAGAACTAGCAGATATTTCTCTTCCCCTGAATGATGTGTAGGAAGAACAAAATATAAGCGATATCATTCTCTCAAAAGGCCCATCCAATCGTGCATTATGATTAAAATCTGGGCATGTTCATAATGCTGCTGTTTTTCCCACACCAGAACAAGGGTAAAAAACACCGATTTTTCCAAAACAGCAAATGACCTTTCAAAAAGTATGATATCCAAGGTGATAACTATTTTACAGAGATATAGAAAATAGTAATTCTTTTCACTAATTCAAATTCACTACTGATATTTTATTGCCAAGTGACTTCTTACTTGAATTTAGCTATAGTGGTATTTTTCCTTTGCAGGGTTAACTCTTGGGCAATCTCAACATCCTGGAGAGCAGATTACAAGCTGAAATAGAAAAATAAAATAATATAAAGAAGTCTTCAAGAGCATTCAAAGTAGATGCAAAAGATCTATGCATTGAACATACTGGCATTTCCCAGAGGTTAGCATACATATTGATGTACACATCAATCATACTTCAAGTCCCAGTGATCATATATATGTGTATATATATTTTTATATATATATATATTCAATATCTCAATGTATATTGGATAGTATTATGTTAACTTGACACAAGCAATAATCATCTAAAGGGGAGGAAACTCCATCAAGAAAATGTCTCCATAAGATTAGGCTATAAGGAATTTTCTTAATTAGTGATTGATGGGAGAGAGCCAGTCCATCATGGCAGGTAGAATCCCTAGGCTAGTGGTACTGTGTTATGTAAGAAAGGGAGCTGAGCAAGCCAATTATCAGTACCCCTCCAAGGCCTCTGAATCAGCTCCTGCCTTTAGATTCCTGCCCTTGTTTGAGTTCCTGTCCTGACTTCCTTATGAACAGTGATGTGGAAGTGTAAGGCAAATGAACCCTTTCTACGCCAACTTGTTTTTGGTCACGGTGTTTCACCACAGCAATAGTATCCCTAACTATGACAAAATTTTGTAAGATTAAGCTCTATAGAACACAATTTTGGGAAATTACCTTTCAATAAAATACAAGTGAATATATTGTAACATGCTCACACTTTCCTTCTCCAGTAACAGGCCCTTGGATCTAAACTGCCAGCCTACTTTGAGAATGATTATCCAAGTTCAAGTTCAAATTAACAGTAATATTTTAAAAGATTCATTATGAGGAATGGTTTACTGACTTACTGCCAACCATTTCTGATTTTTGTTTCTATGACACTTAGGTATTAACTCAGTCTTATGGACAGGGGTTGATACCACAAAGCAATGCAATTCAAGGATTGGCAACAGCTTACTCATTTCAGATGATAAAACTGTGTTTCTGCTTTTGCCACTTAATTTTTAATATTCCTATTTGTACTTTTTGTCTTTCCTAAACTCAATTATAGTCTAATACTTTATAAAATGATCATTATATGAGATGGCTATATCACAATAGAACTCAGCATCAGTTTGGATTGTTATTTTTGTGGCATGGAAACGGCTTCTATGGCTTGCACAAACATTTGTAAGATGTCAAAGATACATTCTTATATGGACTATCAAACTGATTCATGTGAAGGTCTAGCAATACACATTATTTTAAACAGCATGATAATGTCTGAATCATATTTAATTTTGCAACTACCCTTTTATAGGACACAATAATGGATAGTTGGATGATAATCTTCCCAATAGAAGGATGAAACATGCTCTTTTGCAGATTTGGAGGATAAGCAGATGTTCTAGACAGGACCACATACCCATGAATTCTAAAAGCTGGAGACTGGTGGTTCAGAGAAACCTTTTTCATCACATAGGAACAAAGTAAAGAACTATATTTAATTGGCAATTTAAATAAGCTTGGAGAAAGATCCCAAGCTCCAGGTGACAATGTAGGCTGGGTGGTACATAAAGTATAGCCTAATGAGACCCTGAGTAAAGAATTATTTGTAGCTCCTTCCTCTAACGCAATGACTCTGGGATAACAAATAATTATTGTTTAGGACACTGGGAATTCTGCATCCTTCTAAGCAAAGGACTCTTCCCATCGGACAGAAGTCTGTTGCTTCACTCTTGCAGTTTTTTTTTGCTCTCATAGCTCAACATACCCCATAGGAAAATAAATACCCTGCAAGAAATTCAGTTTTAAAAAGTGATGAATGAGTGCCTGTTTTGGTAGCATATATACAAAAACTGGACTGAAACAGAAAATTAACATGGATAGTGCAAGAATGACATACGCATTCTTGAAGCACTACATATTTTTGCTGATGTGGTCAACAACAACAAAAACTAAATGTGTTTTATTAAGGAAAAAAAACATTTCAAGGTACCTACTATAATAACTTAAATCTTTAACAAGCAACTTAAATTTGGTTAAGTAAACAAAGACTATTAACATACTTTACCTAAATTTATTACTATTGGATATCTAGGATACCACAGGCTTTCTGTGCTTTTGGTAGCACAGAGGAATTAAATTAAATTTCAGCATGTAGTCCTATTAAACCTTAGACTAATCCTGCCAGAGAAACAGATAGGTTGACTGTGGATATTCACTACTCCTTTTGTTCCTTCATTCCCAGTCCTCCCAGTCTCACCCCCAGCTCCACATCTGACAGGGGAATAATATTCCAAACACACAAACATCTCAAGAAACTTCATATCAAAACAAAAAACAATCCAATGAAAACCGGGGTACAGATTTAAACAGAGAATTTTCATTAGAAGAAACTCAAGAGGCTGAGGAACATTTTAAAAAACATTTAACAAATTTAACCATCACGGAGATGCAAATGAAAACTATTTAGACATTTTATCTTACACCTGTTAGAATAAATAAGACCAATAACACAAGTGATGTCTCATGCTTGTGAGTATATAGAACAAGGGGGGCACTCCTCCATTGATGATGGGAATGGAAACTTGTACAGCTACTTTGGAAGTCAATATGGTGATTCCTCAGAAAGTTGGGAATTGATCTACCTCAAGATCCAGCTATATAACCCTTGGACATACACCCAAAGGGTGATTTATCCTAGCAAAGCACACTTGCTCAATTATGTTCATTGCTGCTCTTTTCATAATAGCCAGAAACTAGAAACAACCTATATATTCCACAACAGAAGAATGGACAAAGAAAATATGATACATTTACACAATGGAGTATTACTCAGCTCTTAAAAAATGTCATCATGAAAAACACAGGCAAATGGACAGTACTAGAAAAAAAATCATTCTGAGTGAAATAACCCATTCCCAGAAAGATAAATATTGCTATGTATTCACTTATATGTTGTTTATAGCTATGAAATAAATGATAAGAAAATTATAATCCAGAGTGCTCAGAGAAGTCAAGTTAAAGGGAAATGACTAGGAGGGACACATGGATCTCTCTGGGAGGGGAAAACAGAATATAATAGATTTTATGGGTGAACTGGTAATGCAGAGACAGAGAGACTTTGGAATACATAGTCCTAAATGAGATGTCTCCATCAAGTCCCTCCCCCTCAGAACTGAGGTAATCTATTGTATACACATTATATATATTGATATTGTTAGAAAATGCTGTTTGTATATTCCTAATCTTATTCAGGATATTGTACTTATATAGTTCATTTAACAATGTCATACAATTTGCTAATACTTGAATGTTATTATTACCAACTATTAGGATATAAAGAAATGAAAGTTAGTAGTTAGACATTACAGTTGAACTTGTAGTCATGCTAGATATATTTTCAAGGTTAAGCAGAGATATATTTTAGATAGAGAGGTCATCTTCAAACCCTTCAGAGACCTATAGAATATGGCGTTTAAAATGTTTTAATAACTTAGATTTTTTTCTTTTTATGACTCTGAGATATGTCTGCTTCTTGTAGCATGAATCTACTTCAGAGAAGATATGGGCATTGAAGAAAACTGCATATGGAGTTAACTTTCATTGTGGCAAATGTTAGCTCCTGGGCAACAAAGTGCCCTCACATCAACTGCTGAGAGTATGCTATCCAAAATGAACAAACAGGACATAAAGCAAAGGACTGCCAATCCTTGCCAAGTGTGGTTGTGGCTTTAGTAACTAACAGGTATCCTCTGATGCCAGGACATTATGGCACCATTGCTGAAGTGGCTTTGTAATCTAAAAAAGGTACAGAGTCCCTTTCTTCAAAGGCAGCTGAACAGGCAGTGGACTAATAGCTTCTGGTGTTCAGTGGAACAGTAGCTGAAACAGTTATTCTTGAAAGAGTAACTAGGCTGATGGAGTCTAATCTCTCAATGGTAGACTGGCATTTAATAAAAGAGATGAAGCTACCCACAAGCCGAGAAGATAGACAGCTGAATTCCAAAAACACCAGCAATTTCCACAATTTAAAATCCTGAATCATGACAAGACACTGGTGGAATTCAGGTTTATCTGGTACATGGAATACTAGCACCAAAACTGAGGTCAAGCTGTAGGTCTTGTGTACATCCAACTTCACAAATGAATCTGTCAGATACGCTAAGCCTATAGGCTGAAGATGATGCCTTAACTTTGCAGAGAAACACTGAGTGACTGCAGGAAACTGGCTGTTTCTTTTAACTCATTTTTTTTTTTTTTGGAACTCACTTGTTTGCACTTTCCTGTTTTACTAAGTAATATTATTTTCTGAGGGAGTTGAAGATTAGATAGTTGTAGTAACAATTTTCCTTGTTAAGAAATTTCAGAAAACAAACTCACTAAGAGGTGTAAATTGTATAAGTTTGAAAGAAATCATAGGATAGTTTTCTGTTGGTAATATAAGTTAGGATAGAAAGTGAATTAGGTACATTTTGGACTTACCAAAATAGATAAATAATGGAATATTTTCTCTGAATTTGTCAAATACAAATGGACTAAACATTGCTAATGTATTTATTGCTTGTGTATATTGTATATAGTTATTGTATGTATTGTATACAGTTTTTCTTATATTAGATATAACTTTTTTATTATTCTTTATTTTTATTAGACAAAAAAGGGAAAATGTGATATTTTATTTGTATGTTAGTAAATAAAATTTGCGTGGAGATCAGAAAAAATAGCAAGCCATTAATACAAGTCAGGCAGTGGTAGCACATGGCCTTAATCCAATCACTTCCTAGACAGGGTCTCTGTGTGTTCAAGGACATACTAGGGAATAGCCAAGCATGTTGACACATGCCTTTGATCCCATTACAAAACATACAGACCTGGAGGTCTGTACAGACAGGCTAACAAGGAAGTGAGGTAGCTGGGTTAAGAGCCAATGAGAGGGTAGAACAGCAAGACAATAAAGGCACATGTCAGACAGGAAGTAGCCCCTTTTGGTAGCTGCAGAGCTGGAGAGGTAAGGTTGGTGGCTATCACTATTTCCCTGATCTCTATGGCTTTTACACCTATATTTGGCTCCATGTTTCTTATTTAATAAGACCATTTAGAAATCTGTCTACAGTGGTGGAAATAGTGTAAGAACCAGAGGAGTTGGGGGGCACCAGGAGAACAACAACCTCTAAGTCAACTGAGCAAAGCTCAAACAAACTAGGAGTCTAAAGCAGAAAAAAATAGGTCTCACATATGTCAACACCAAGTCTTTATATATATATATTTATATATAATTATGGCTTTCAGTTTAGTATTTTTATGGGACTCCTGAGTTTTTGAACAAGTGGTTCTCTGATTCTAGTGTCTTTCCTTGGGGCCTTTTTTCTTCTGTTGGTTTGCCTCCTTTAGCTTTGGTGCTATGGTGTTTGTTTTATAAAAATATTTAAAAACAATGCCTGATGAGGTTTAAAGCCATCCAGCAGGGATTATGTTCATGTACATGCACATAACAAGAAAGGAAAATCAGCCTGTGTTTAATATTTACATTGCTTGTCAGTTTACAGTAAAATTGACTCTTAGGAAAATTGATGTAGAAAATATAACTCTGAAATAGTTTAGGCTTCATAACTCCAATTCATTTAATTCTTTTCTGAAAAATAATCATCTTTAATTTAAAACAAAAACTATGCTAAATTCAGTGGCTCTCAAAATGGATCCTCACTAGTATCAGAAGTCATAAGTGTCACAAATTTTTGTGACAAGTGAAATTGAAATATCAGAAGTCTTCTACCTTTGAGGGAATCATTTGCTTAATTAGATATTTGGTCTGTTATAAAAATTTAAAGAGGAGCAGAAAATGGCTCAGTTCAGTAAGCACACCTCAAGATTGTCACCAAAGACCACCTCATCTTCTTACTTTTATCTTCCTCATTGAACCAGAGTTTCTGAAAAATGACAGATTTGGATGTCAATACATTCAAATATATTTGCGATACCTAATTGACCCTGTAAAAACAGTAACACGAATTGATCATTGTTAGTATTTTATGAGTATCTGTATCACAAAAGGACAAATATGGATTCACTCTCTGTCTCTCACTTTCTCACTCTCTGTCAAATTATATAGTGAAGGAAAGAATTTGTCATATGCTACCTGATCTTACATGGAATTTTGAGTAAACTTTTATTCACTATGAATTACATGGTCTGTATGACTTGGTAGTGTTTGCAGCATCAATGAGCTAAAACAGAATATCAAGCAGAATAAATAACAATGGCATGGTACTTTATAGATTTAGCAACAAAACAACACTTCTTCAACCTGTGGTATCTTTCCTATCTCTTCCATTTATATACCTTGTCACATGCCAGCTCACATGGAGGAGTGGATTGGCATTATACTGCAGCCTATTTGGCAAGTAAATGTAGTCTATAGAACAGATCTATTGAGAAAATAATCTTGCTAACAGCTACTCATGGGAATTTGCAAGAAGCTCTGCAAATATGAAGCTAACTATGACTATCACTGCTTGAGTTATTAAATCCAAACTAACCAATTAGCTCCCAACTGTATGACTCCTGAGAGCTGTAATGTGAAAAATCTGTGTAGTCTTAATAGTAGTGTTAATTTTATTTGTTACACGGCAACAGAGAAGTGGTAAATATCTAGCCTGCTATTTGTACAGAATATTGAACCAAATGGGCAATGACTTCAGTCCAGAACCATAAAATGTATGACTGACTAAAGAAATCTGAAAGGGAAGACATAGTAACAGCTTTAGCCTTATAAACGTTATTCATAAAATATTTAGATTTGTGAAATCACTTATAAGAATAAACAGAAGTGGAAATGTCTTGTCTCATGCTGTGAAAGAAGAGTGTTATGCCAACAGGTTAAGGAGAGCCAAGCACTCTGCCAGGACTTCAGTCTTTAGATTTCAACTGGATATTTGATTGCTCATTCTCTTTTTACATGCTATTGGCATAATGGAACAGCATGACATGATCTTCCCTAAAATTAAGTGATATTCAACCTCCAAAGCATGAAAAGAGTAACATGTTTTCTTCATAAAATTAGTGTGCCACAGGTATTTGCCAAAACAAAAACCATACCATAGATTGTATAATAGCATTTCTTTTGTCAAACCTATAATATTTTCTACATAACCAAATATGATATTTTTGTTTATAAAATTTACTAAAATAATAAAAAGTAAAATAAAATTATCACATGAGAAGTAGTCAAATTGCACAGCAAAAATATGATGAGTCAATAAAATGATCTCATTAAAATCATTTTCTAAAATTTGTAGCAACAATAATAATGCTAAAATTAAACAAGTTAAAAAATTACATGATCTAATAGAAATATTCTAAGCAGGCATCACTCTCTAAACAGAAATTGGTTTATATACTTAAGTCAATGACTATTTAAAAAGCAAAAGCTGGGTACAATGGGAAAACATTTAGTTATGGGTTTTAAATGTATATTTAGGAAAGAGAATCAAAGAACAAACCAATAATTAAGAAAATATTGTAGAAATTCAAACATTGAATTTCAGGGTATTGAATTAATCTATAAAAATTTCATAACCTTTATATTACTTACAACCATATTTACCTTTTAAAATAACCATTTCCAAAATAATTTAATTTTAGCATTTTAAATATGTTTATAATATTTTGTCTCTTAGGTATACAAATAATGCATGATATTGTAAACTATGACAACTAAAGTTGAAATTTAGTTGCGGAATTTTCTTTAAAGGATAAAAATCAGATGGTTTTCATCAATGAAAAATAAATGACATTAAAGACTGCATTCTTCTTATAATATGCAAATTTTGATTATTTTCAATGTTTGTATCATTTGTAATTTTCACTTCATTAAGACAAACTGATTATTTAAGTTTAGATATAGTACTCTATATCCCATGTAAATGTTATATCAGATGCAAAGAGTGCAAAGAAAAAAATTATATACATAACATGATAGCTAATAGTTTTTTATGATCCAGAACTTTCTTTCTTAATAAACTTTACTAGCTATTTTTCTCATATGAACACATTTTCTCTGACAACTATTCAGCCTCATCTACATCAGATGCTAAGAATGGGCATTATTAGATAGGAAGGGGCCTTTATCACATTTTGTGCATGTAGGAGTCACTTATTATTTGTCAAAAATTAAATAATATAAGGCTCCAGTGTGCACAAAATGTGATGGCCTGCCAAATAGGTATGTGAACAAAAACTCCTGAAAAGGAGTTGTGTATACCTGTGAATGTAGACCTCTATAAAGAAGCTGTCTTCAGAGAATGGCTGATTAGAATTTCAATACTATGGTGAATTTCAAATGTTGACGGTCCAAAGGCTAATTATCTTATCTTGGGCTAGTTCTTGCACTCTGGAACAATCATTCCTTGCACATCTCTGTGTTGGAACTAATATTTTGTGAATAAGAGATAAAGCCTCTTAGAATTATTAATTATTATTGATAAGTATTATTAATTAGTTATTAACTTAGCAGACTACTGGTGTTCCCAATACAAAAGCTAAGAATGTCATAATATAGTCTATGGAAGCACTCAGGAGGTAGAGCGAGGCAGATCTCTGTGAGTTTGAGGCTAGCCTGGTCTACAGAATGAGATACAGGACAGGCACCACTACATGGAGGAACTACATGTCTCAAAAAAAGCACTACATGTCTCAAAAAACAAAAAAAAAAAAATGAAAAATAAAAATAAAAATAAAGTATTTTATTCTAAACAACTGTCAAACTTAGCTAACAATATATGGGAAAGCTAAGTACTTCAACACCCAAGAAGTCATTTAAATTTATAAGTTTAAGATTTTTGGAATGTGATATTAAGCCTAGGTGATTTTACTGCGAAACTTTGACAAATAGTCAAGGGGAGTACTTTAGATAACCTATATAAATTGCATGACAATAAGCTTAACAGAATTCAAAATGGCAGTGTTACCTTCACGCCAGAACAGATCCCCCCACTTCTGCAACACTATACACACACACACACACACACACACACACACACACACACACACACACACACGAAAGGGAGGGAGGGAGAGAGGGAGGCAGGGGGGAGGGAGGAAGGAAGAAGGGAAGGGAGGGAGGGAATGAGTAGGAGAGAGAGAGAAGGAGAAAGAGAGAGGGAAGGAGGGGAGAGAATGGAAACAGTATCTGTCGCAGTTAAAAAAAGTCCTCATAAGTAAATTTTAAATCTAGTCTAACAATGTATAAAGAGAATTATGTGACTCACTGATTGTAACAACTCTGGCAGGCAAGGTTAGTTTTATACTTGAAAATCAATTGAGTTGTTGAACAAAAGGGCACACAGAAATCCCCAAACTATCCAGGCTGTTGCTAAGAGAATAGATTGCTTTCCTCAAACTAACAGTAAGTCCCCATTTTCAATGAATTTCTAAACGGTTTTATTAAATAAAAAAACATGGAGCCAAATGAAGGGGTGAAAAACTTAGAAAGACCAGGGAAATAGGGAAAGACAAAAGCCATCATTACCTCACCAAAGCTGTAGCTTCCAAAGGCGAGTTACTTCCTGTCTACCCCTGTCTATACGCCTTGCTGTTCTGCCACCTGATTTACTCTCTGTCCAGCTACATCACTTCCTCTTCCTACACAGCTCTGTCACTTTCTGTCTGTCTGTACAAACCTCCAGGCCTCCATGGTTTGCTAGTATTAGAATTAAGGTGTGTGCTACCACACCTGGCTCTGTTTCCAGTGTGACCTTGAACACACAGAGATCCTGCCTGCTAAGTGATAGGATTAAGGGTGTGGGCTACCACTACCTGACTTCTTTGTTTACTTATAAAGGCTGGCCTTTTTCCTCTAGTATCCAGGCAAGCTTTATTGATTAAAGCACAAATAAAATATCACCACATTTCAGCACAAGTAAAATATCACCAGATTTATCCTTTTTTGTCTAATAAAAAAATAGAAGTTATAACTAATATAAGAAAAACTTTATACAATATGTACAATAACTATATACAATATATACAAGCAATAAATACATCAACAATGTATAGTGCATTTGCATTTGACAAATTAAAAAAAATATTCCATTATGTATCCTATTTTGGCGAGTTCAAAATGTACCTAATTCACTTTCTATCCTAACTTATATTATCAATAGAAAACTATCTTATGATGTCTGTCAAACTTACACACTTAACACCTCTTAGTGAGTTTCTTTTCTGAATTTCTTAACAATGAAAATTGTAATTATAGCTATGTAAACTTCAAGTCCCTCAGAGACCCGAGAAGGAAATAATATTACCTAGTAAAACAGGAAGTGCAAACAAGTGACTTCCAAAAAAAATGTGAGTTAACAGGAACAGCCAGCTGCCTGGACAGTCACCCAAGGTTTCTTTCTCTGCACATTGGGGCATCATCTTCAGTCTACAGGCTTAACGTACCTGACAGACTCATTTGTGAAGTAGGACGTACACAAGGCCTACAGCTTGACCTCACATTTGGTGTGAGTATTCCACATATCAGATAAACAAATTCAGCCAAAGTCCTGTTCAAATTCAGGATTTTAAAATCTTGAAATTGCTGGTGTTTTTGGAATTCAGCTTCCCATTCTTCTCAGCTTGTGGGTAGCCTCATCTCCTTTATTAAATGCTAGTCTACCATTGAGAGGTTAGACTCCATCAACCTAGCTACTCCTTCAAGAATAACTGTTTCAGCTACTTACAATTCTCTTCCTGTTTACTTAGGTAATATTATATCCTTCTGGGGTCTATAATAAAGTTGAAGAATAAATTGTTATAATTATAATTTTCCTTGGTTATGATAAAAGATAAATTAGATATGAAGCTTTAGACTTGGATAGGATAGATGATAAAATATTTAATTTTGTAAAATACAAACAGACTAGATATTTTAACTTTAATTCTTGTTTGATAACAGTTTTGTTCTATATAACTTTACTATGTTAAAGTTAAAACTTCCCTTTTAATTAAACAGAAAAGGGGAAATGCTGTGGGATAACATTTTGTACACTGGTTTAATAAAATGATGATTGGCCAGTAGCAAGACAGGAAGTATAGGCGGGACAAACAGATGAGAATTCTGGGAAGAGGAAGGCTGAGTCAGGAGTTGCAAGCCAGACACAGGAAGCAAGATGTGAAGGCAGAACTGAGAAAAGTTACCAAGCTATGTGGCTAGACACAGATAAGAATTGTGCATTAATTTAAGTGTAAGCCTGAGCTAATGGTAACTATAATTAATTGTAATTATAATTATAAAAGCCTCTATTTTTTTTTTTTTTTTTTAGGGGACAGGAGTGGGAGAGATTTGTCCTGACCACTTGCTAGGACACAGGAAAATTTTTAGCTACACCCCATTACTGAAGATAACACACATATTCACTGCACATGGAGAGGTTGAGCTTAAGCCTAATTAAAACCTATACCCCTACATTCTAGTGTCTTTGGTAAGGGAAGGTACTTCAAAGGCTACCAAAAAAGAAACATAAAAACAAAACCCAGCCATAAAATTTTTAATCTACACTATGTCCTGCTTGCATAATATGCTAAGGTAATGGTTGTACAAAGATTATGGGAATAATCAACCAATAATTGATTTAACATGAGGCCCCTTCTAAGAGATGGGACCCACAATGGACACTGCTTGGGTGACCAAGACCCACAAATCAGGTAGCCCAGAGAACTATGGTAAAAACAAATACTACTGGTCTAAAAAAAGTAATAATAAAATGACTCCTAATGATATTATGCAATACTCATAGATGACTGCCATATTCAGCCATCATTAGAGAGCCTTCCTCTTGCAGTATGGGGAACAAATACAGACTGACATTATGCAGTGAGAGAGAGAGACCTTGGAATACACTGCTCTAAATGAAATGTCTCCATCAAATCCCAGCTCTCAGAGTTTAGGAAACTATGTGGAGGAGCAGGTAAAAAGAGTGTAAGAGCAAAAGAGGTAGCAGACACCAGGAGAACAAGGTCCTCTAAATCAGCTGAGCAACGTTCCTATGAATTTGCATAGACTGAAGCAGCAAACATGAGGTCTACACAGGTATGCACTAGTTCCTTTGCATATATATTATATTATAACTTTCACTATACTATTTTTATGGGACTCCTAAACGTGCAAAAAACTTGGTCTCTGATTCTTACGCCTTCTCTTGCACTCTTTTCCTTCTGTTGATTTGTGCTGTTAAACATTGATGTCCTGGCTTTTGTTATAGCTCATTATATTTTATTTTGGTTTGTTATGTTTTGTTGTTACCTCTTAGATGGCTGTTCCTTTCTAATGAAAGACAGAAGGGGAGTGAATACAGATACACTAGGACTTGCAGAAGAACTGGGAAGAGTACTGGGGGGTGGGGGGCGATTATCATCAGGATATATTGTATAAGAAAAGAATCTATTTGTATTAATAGGGAAAAAAGAAAATCACCTATTATATTTGATGGAGATATATTTAAATTAAAAAACACTTTGAAATAACATGTCTGTCATGATGGCTGTAATAAAAGATTGTTGCTGGAGGGCTTCTCCCCAGGCTCCACCAAGCCCCGCAGTCCCACAATCCACTTATAAAATAATCACTCAGACGCTTATATCACTTATAAACTGTATGGCCGTGGCAGGCTTCTTGCTAACTGTTCTTTTATCTTAAATTAACCCATTTTTATAAATCTATACCTTGCCACGTGGCTGGTGGCTTACCAGCGTCTTCACATGTTGCTTGTCCTGGCGGTGGCTGTAGTGTCTCCCCCCCAGCCTTTTGCTTCCCAGAATTTTCCTCTCTCCTTGTCCCACCTACTTCCTGCCTGGTCACTGGCCATCAGTGTTTTATTTATATAGAATGATATCCATAGCAAAAGATGAAAAGAAAACCAGAGTATCAGTTAACATTGTCCAGCTATAAATAGGCAAAAGGCCATTATATCAGTAGACACTGGAAAATAATTTGACAAAATTTGATAGGCAGGATAAAAATTTATCCACAAACTAGAAATCCAATAATAACAAACTACAAATGATATTTATATAATTATAGATAATATACAACAATAAAATAGAAATAAAATTATTTATAAAAGAGCATCTGTTGGGGGGCATAGCTTACATAGCAGACTTCCTGCCTTCCATGCAGGAAAGCCTACATCTAAAGCATAGCAACCCATAATTCAGATGTAGTTGAATATGCCTCTATTCCTAACACTAGGATGGTAGAGGCAGGAGAATCGGCATTTGGATGCCATCCTAAGCTATATAAGACCCAGTGTCAAAAGAAAAAATAAATCCTGAATATTATGAATATACACACATCACATACAGAATAAATAAATATCTTTAAAAAGACAGTGAGAAAAATATTAAGGAGCGTAAAAAAAGAATTGCTTATTTTATAAGTGGTAATATTTATTAAAATGATATATGATAAAATATAGTATAATGTATTCTTCTTATATGGTATATGCTATATACTGTAAGTCAGTAATCAAGGAAGTACTTAATAGGTATAAATATAAAATATAGATGAAAGAAATAGAATACTAAATAAATCTGTAGACACATATCCAAGTAATTTTGATAAAAGGGCTAATATAATTCAAGGGAGAAAGCCCTTTCAAACAGTTCATATGTTCATTTTATTTTGTACATCTGTAAGTAAAAAGACAGCTATCAGCTTTTATTAAAGGTGTAATCCATAAAATGAAAGACTGATAACTAGTTTCCCTCTGTCAAAAACCTCCTAAAAGGAATGAACAACTAACACTCTGTGAGGGAATGAATATTTATCTGTCCTCTCTTCTAAAAAGGACTTATATCTACAACATATAAAGAATCCTATAACCACAAAATACATTACATCACAATGAAAGATCACTGCACTCGCATGAAAATGGCTGTTGCTTGTATACTCCATATGGCTGAAATATAAATGTTATAGACACTCAGGAAACTGTTTAAACAGTGACTTTGAAAATTAAAATATTCTTAGAATAAGTCCTCCCCAGAGCCGGGCAGTGGTGGTGCACGCCTTTAATCCTAGCACGCAGGAGGCAGAGACAGGAGGATCTCTGTGAGTTCTAGGCCATCCTGGTCTAAAAAGCGAGTTCCAGGAAAGGAGCAAAGCTACACAGAGAAACCCTGTCTCGAAAAACCAAACCAAACCAAACCAAAAGACCTCCCCAGTACACTCCTGTGCGTTTATCCCACAGAGACGATAAACATGTTTTCACTCAGAAATGATGCAACTTTAGTTTTGATTGATTAAACTCCAAGCAACCAAAAGATTTATCAGATGGCAAATGTTTACTGCGAGCAAACTGCGGGCAAAGGTTACTGAGATCTTAGCAAGTTGCTTCATTCCCATAGCCTTCCACGAGAGGTGTGGGGCAGCAGCTTCTGCCACAAATTTCTTCTTGTACCACTTCATTACAAAACCCAAAACAATGAGGTCAATGAATCACATCCTGAAACCTTCAGAACTGTGACCTCAAATTAACATTTTTTTCAACTGTAACGAAAATCTAATGTAATATATAAAAGTGATAAAGAAGAGGCTGCTGCCCGACACCTCTCGTGGAAGGCTATGGGAATGAAGCAACTTGCTAAGGTTTCATTAACCTTTGCAAGGGCCCACACCATGTTGGAGTGGCTTGATCTTAACACTAAATACAGTTTGGTGTTCTTGTTTACACTTAACTGTGGAAAGTAGTTACTTCTGAGCATTTATCAGAGAATCAATAAATGATGATTATGTGTTTTAGAACAACCTCTTCCTAAAGATGTATTGAATTTGGAGGAAGTTGGGAATATTTTAGCAAATACATTAACAAATGATTTTACTTGTTTAAATTTATGATAAATTTTAGAAAATTTAAGATTTTTATATTTTAATACTGAGAAATGAAGTATAAAAGTTAACCACATAACAACAAATTATGACTTAAATTCAGATTCCTTCATTATTTATAATAATATTTATCTAGAATAATTTTAAGCACTTTGTAAATTATAATTGAGAAGTAAATTAAAAGCTGCCTTTAATTTTTCAGAGTTAAAATAATACCTCAGACAATAGGACTGCTGCATGTGAATACTATGTGGTTCTTTAAGTGTGACTTAAAGAACATGACAAGAAAAAAAGTTGTATTTTACAAATTTGATCTATAAATAGCATGCAAAAAATTCTAATTCTTTTCCCTTTGCTGAATTTGAAAAAGAGCTAATTCTGTATAACAGGATGCTGCTGAATTACAATTTTGTTTGTATTTCAACTTGCAAAGCCCTATTAGTTACAAAATAAAACAAAAACATATTATTGTACATCTTGGTATCTTCAGAAAATGCTGAGGTCTTCCAATTCTGAGCTGCTTTTACATTCTGAAACCCATAAATTTTAAGTGACCAACAAAGGAGAATAAAATGGATCATGCAAAATTGCAGCCATTTCCAAGCTGATTCTGGGCTCCTAAGCTACAGATGGAAACCCCCCCTGAGCTAAGGGCTTTTTTGTGCAACCTGTCAATGCAAAAGCACTCCTAAGTATTTAAGAGTATCCTGAGCAGCGATACATCGATCACTGTGGCCTTCTTCCTGTCACTGTGAGATTTGTACTGTTTGGTAGGAACTTTTGAAGAGAAGTTCATGACTGGGCATATACATTCATGTTTAAGTGAGACTGACTTCTCTTAATGGACTCAGCAATATTAAGCTAATTGCCTCCTTTTTCATAAATGCTGGCACTGTAAAACTCCTCAGCACAACACTTAACAGGTTTTTTCTTTTGTTTTTGCTAAATATTATTATTGAACAGAGTTTAAGAGATAATTAAAAATACAGAAATGATTGTTTTTTTTTTTTCCTGGTTAAAAGTGAGTGTAGTTTTGGTAGGTGGTAAAATCATTACTTTCTTAATTCTTGGCACACATGAATGAGGCCTAGGCAAATTAAAAACCCATGAAGGGAAGAAGACTCAGTGTTTGGTCAGAATGCTGAAGAAAAAGCTCAGAAGATTGAATTATATCCCTAATGTCACATGGTCATTCTTTTAATACTGCCAAGGAATGAAAGATGAACAGTTTAGGTATTTTGAATGGCATTTTCTATTATATAATAGTTTCTGGCATATAATATGTTATGTGATATACCATAAAGAAAATTACAGCCAAATATCATCTAGTGACTAATGTGTGATCATTGTGGTTCAGTTCAAATACAACACAGTTTTAATCCACACCTACCAGTGTGGATTGCCATTCAGTGTAACATGAATTGATAAACAGTCTTATTAAAAAAATAAAAAAAAAACTGAAGCCAGATATTGGGGTGAAAGCTGAAAGATCAGAGAAATAGAACAAGCCAGCCACAAGTTCTTACTGATAGAAAATCCCAGCCCAAGAGAGCTACTTCCTGTATATTCATGCCTTATATACCTTTTTGTACTCTGATATCTTACTTCCTCTCTCCACCCAGATACATCACTTCCTCTTTCTGCTTAACTCTATCACTTCCTGTCTGTTTGTATAGACCTCCAGACCTCCATGGTTAACTAGTGCTGAGATTAAAGGCATGTGCCATTGTGCCTGGCTCTGTTTCCAGTGTGGCCTTGAACTCACAGACAGCCTGATGAATCTCTACCTCCTGAATGCTAGTTTAAAGATGTGTGTTACAACTGCCTGACCTCTATGTTTAATATACTGGCTGGCTTTTTCCACTGATCCCCAGACAAGCTTTATTTGCTAGAGCACAAATAAAATATCACATTTCTTTCTTTTTTGTCTAAAATAAAAAAAAAGTAACTAATATAAGAAAAACTATATGCAATAAGTATAACTAGATACAACATATACAGGCAATAAATACATCAACAATGTCAAGTCCATTTGCATTTGAAAAATTCAGTGAAAATGGTCCATTATCTATCGTATTTGGTGAGTCCAAAAGGTACCTAACTCACTTTCTATCCTAACTTGTATTACCAACCAAAAACTTTTGATGTCTTTCAAACTTATACACTTTATAACTCTTTAGTGAGTTGCTTCTGAATTTGTTAATGAGGAAAATGATAACTATACCTATCTAATCTTCAACTCCCTCAGAAATAATATTACCTAGTTAGACAGGAAATGTAAACAAGTGACTTCCAAAAAAAAAAAAATGTAAGGAATGACAGAGACAGCTGGCTGCCTGGACAGTCACCCAAGATTTCTCTGTAACACTGACCTTCTGCATTCATCTTCAGCCTATAGGCTTAGTATATCTGACAGACCCATCTGTGAAGCAGGATTTTCTAAAGTCTTCCTACCTTGTCTTGGCAAGGATCAGCAGTTCTTTCCTTTATTTTCTGCTTATCCTTTTGGGCAGCATACTGTCAACAGTTGAGACAAGGGCACTTATTTGCCCAGTGGCTAACTTTTGCCATGAAGAAAGTAAACTCCATAAGGAATTTCTTCAATGCTCATCATATTCTCTGAAGCATATTGGTGCTGCCAGGAGCAGACATGTCTCATAGTCATAAGCAAAAAATAATAAAAAATTCTATGTTATTAAAACATCTTAAATGTCATTTTCTGCAGATCTCTGAAGTGCTTGAAAATGACCTATCTAAAATATATCTCTGCTTGACCTTGAGAACATATCTAGTATGACTACAAGTTTGATTGTAATGTCTAACTACTAGGTTTCATTTCTTTATATCCTAATTAGTTGGTAAAAATAACTTTCAAGGAGTAGCAAATTGAATTACATTGTTAAATGAACTGTATAGGTATAATACCTTGAACAAGATTAAAAATATGTATACAGCATTTTCTAACAAAATCAATCTCATATTTGTATCAATATATATAATTTGTATGCAATATACAAAAAGCCAATCCAATGTAAAATATTTAAAACTAATAGTTGCCTTTTGCTGTGGGATATTGTGCTATATATGAAATTTTAGACTCACAAATATAGGATAGGTGATAAAATATTGTCTTTAACTTTGCCAAATACAAATAGACTACATATTGCAACTGCAATTATTATTGATGAAAGTTCTATTATATGTAATTTTATGATGTTAAAGATAAAACCTTCCTTTTGGATTAGACAGAAAAGGGGAGGTGCTATGGTATTTTGAATACTGTGAATGTGTGTTACTCTGATTGGTTGATAAATAAAATGCTGATTGGCCAGTAACCAGGCAAAAAGTATAGGTGGGTCAAGCAGATGAGAAGAATTTTGGAAAGAGGAAGGCTGAATCAGAATTAGCCAGCCAGATATGGAGGAAGCAATATGACAAGGCAGAACTGAGAAAAGGTACCAAGCCATGTGGCTGAACAAAAATAAGAATTATAGGTTAAATTAAGGGTAAGAGCTACTCAGTGATAAGCCTGAGCTAAGGGCCAAGCAGTTATAAGTAATATAAGCTTCTGAGTGATTATTTTATAAAAGGCTGTGGATCTGTGGGTGAGAGATTTATCCCAACTGAGGGCCAGGTGGGACACAGGAAATCTTTCGACTGTAGCCTAAAAAAAAAAAATCAACCAACCAACCAAACAAACAAACATAAAAAACAAACAGTAGATTCAGTATTCTACCTTTTTTCTTATCAAATCTATAAATTCCCCTTTTATCTTTTCAGAGTACATTTAATAATCCATCCTTTTGTCCTATTATTTCTATATCTCTTTATATTTTTCCAAAGTAGATTCAATAATCTACCTCTTATCTCTATCTTCTTTTTTCTTTTTTTTTCAAAAAGAACCATAAAGCTGTATTCAGCTTTTTTCCCTGACCATTAACAATTAACAACTTAAAAAAAAAAACCTAAACAATGACAATTATTCATAACCCATTTAGTGACCTAAAACCACCCTCCCCACCTCTTGGAAATATGGGTGTCATGTTTTTAAAATTACATCCTACTGTCTGAGGGTAAATGCATCTTTAGAGGATCCTGAAAAGCAAAATTTTTGGATTAATTGTCAAGTCCTGGGAGAAGTAGCTGTATCAGTTGTTGTCCAGTCCTGCAAAAAATGTAGGACTTATTTCCAGTTTTTGCTTAAGTAGTCTGTGATGTTCAATCATCTCAGCTAGCCATCTTGAAATTGTCCTGAGCTGGATCTATTTCTGTTAATTGATATATCTCATTTTTTTCTTTTAAAATCAGCTCAGAGATATTTTCCACATAATTGTTTAATATTTTGGTCTGTTTATTTGTTAGACATATCCATTCCAAAATAATATCTTTCCTCTGCATTAAAATTTCTGTAAAAGAATGCTTAGAGGGTAAAATAACCAGAATGCAATCAAGCTTTAGATCCACATGTGCATCCTGTATTTTCTTTTCCACCAAAGCCAATTCTCTCTGCTTCAACTGATAATTCTCTTGAGCTATTTAAGTCCTTGTCACCCTCTAAGGTTTTGAACAAATTACTCAGTTTATCATTTCTTACCCAATCAGCAGTCCATAGATAAGAAATGTCTCTGAATAATCTTTGAAAGTCATTAAGAGACTGTAATTGATCTTTCCTTATTTGCACCTTTTGGGGTCTAATTTTTTGTAGACCTATTTTATATCCTAAACAATTAATAGAATTTCATCTTTTATCTGATCAGGAGCAATTTGTAATCCCCCACAAGGCAAATTTTTCTTTACTTCTTCAAACATTCTTTCTAAGTTATCTGCCTTTGAATCAGCTAGTAAAATATCATCCATGTAATGATAAACTATAGATTTAGGAAATTGTTTATGTATTACTTCCAATGGTTGTTGTACAAAATATTGTTACAGAGTTGGGATATTTATCATTCCCTGTGTGAGAATCTTCCATAGACATCTCTTGACTGGTTGGGAACAATTATAAGTGTGTACTGTGAAAGTAAATTTTTCTGTTTCTTTTTCTTGTAAGTTTATTGAGAAGAAAAAGTCTTCTAAATTGATAACTATAAGAGGCCATCATTTAGATAACAGAGTAGGCAAGGGAATTCCAGATTGTAGAGAGCCCATTGGCTGAATTATCTCATTAATTGCTGTTAGATCTGTTATCATTCTCCACTTAGCAGATTTCTTTTTAATACTAAATGTAGGAGAATTTCAAGGGCTGGTTGATTCTTCAATATGCTGAGCATTTAACTGCTCTTGTCCCAGCTGTTCTAAGGCCTGTAGTTTCTCTGTTTTTAAAGGCCATTGCTGAACCCAGACAAGTTTGTCTGTTAACCATTTTAAAAGCAGAACTATTGATGTCTTTGAAAGATCAGCAGCTGTTGTACCCTTTTCTTATACAGTCTAGGTGGTCAGTGACTGTTCTTTATAGTACCTTCCAATATTTTTTTTCTCAGAAACATATGTTAGTTTATGGTTTGTTTCTGACATTTGAGTAATGTTTATCTGGGTATTCCATTGTTGTAATAAATCATGGCCACATAAATTCATAGCTATATTAGCCACATTTGATTTTAATTTTCCTCTCTATCCTTGGCCCTATGCATTCAACCCATTTTTTGCTCTGTTTTACTTGAGATAATGTTCTGATCCTTAACAGCTGAACTTTTACCTCCTGAAGAAGCCAACTTGAATGTCAAGATTCTGGTGCAATTATTGTTATGTCCGCATCTGTATCTACAAGACCTTCAGTGAGAACGTCATGTCATTTATCTGTATTTTTAATCTTGGTCTTGTTCATTTATAGAAGTTTGCCCAAAAATTTACTTCATGGTTTCTCCTGAATTTGTTGCTCTCTCTGATATAGTATGGCTTTTTACAATACGCATTTGGTTATAAGGGGTTTCTTCTATGATGGTAGGAAAGTACTGAATGAAATTTTCCATGGGGACCTGCAAGAGGCCTCTCAGGGAGTTTCCCAATGTCAAAGGATTCTTTGCCTTTGACATTGGGAAACCTTGCATGTCCCTTGTTGGTCTACATTCATTAATCCAATGTTTGCCTTTACCACACCTTCTGTATAATCCAGAAGTCAGGGGTGTTCTATTGCCATCATTCCTTTAAAAAAACAACAACAACAAAAAAAAAACTTTGTTTCTAGGAATGCCCTGTTTACAGTCCCTTTTTGGGTAACCTTGTTTACCACAATTAAAGCATCTGACATTATTATTTTATCTTCTTCAAAACTCTCTATCCAAATATTATCAAGGTCATGAGATTCAATATAAAATACTTCTTTTATCTGTTCTTCCAAGGATGCTGATCTTGTCTTTAATGGTCTAATTACTCTTTTGCATTGTGCATTAGCATTTTCAAAAGCTGGAGATTCAATTATTATTTGTCCAACTTCTGAATTTGGTATCATTCTATTTACTACTGAAGACAGCCTTTGTAAGAAATCCATGGAGGTTTCTTTTGTAAATGACTCAGTTTTCTTTCCTACCCCTTCAATTCTGTCTAAAACATTTAAGGCTGCCACGTGAAATAGAATTAAGATGTGGCCATCATATAAAGATTGTCTTTGTATATCAGCATAATCACTTTCTCCAAGAAGTTCATCTTTAGAAATTTCCATATTTCTTGCCCTATATTGTTCTATAATCGTTTCCTCCTCTTTCCACCAATTCTTCCATTGGAACTAGGTTTTAGCTTCTAAAACTGCTGTAACCAAATCTTTTTGGTCTTGAGGAATAGTTCTATTACAAGTTAACCACATGTTTAACATCAGTTTTACAAATGGAGAATGCATGCCATAGGAGACTATAGCATCTTTAAATCTACTCAAATCTATCATTTCCACAGGCATCCAGTTAGCTCATACACAGCCTTGAGCATTTGAAAGTTCCTGTAAGGTTACGGGATAGGTTAAGGTTGGCTGTTTGAAAACTTTAGGCTGATTCTCTATAACCGTATAATTCAAGTCACCTTTAAATTCATCTGTCTTGGTCTGAATTTCAACATGATTTGTTTTAACAAGTTTTTCTAAACTTTTATCTTGGTACTCAAATTAACCAACCTTTTTAATGATAAAACAAAACTAATCAAACAAATAATTTTCATAATTGATGTTACACAAATCCCAACAACATTAATTATCCTCTCATTTCATTGTTCCATTTTCAGACTGCCTAATGTGTTATCAAATTGAGACCAAATTCCCTCCATTGCAAAATAATTTTGTCATTTTTTTATGTGGAAAAATGTTCTCTTTTAACTAATTTCTTCCTTTGAGATATCTTAATTGATTCGCCAAGTATGCTGGCTGCATAGTACAGTAGAAGACTGAGGGAGTTTCAAGGCAGTTACTTAGTGTGGTAGCATTCTGAAATGGGCATCCAAAGAGAATCCACAACCCAACAAGAGAAAAGAAGCCAAAGAAACTGCAGCCCACATGAGGTATAGACTCGAGCTGTGTTCAGCTAGGGCATGAGCCCCAGACAATAGGCTTTTTCATAAATTCTTGTCTCAAACATTGGGTCACCAGATGTAATATGAATTGCTAAATAGTCTTATTAATAAAAACCTGGAGTCAGATATTTGGGTGAAAGCTAAATAATCAGAGGGATACAGCAAGCTGGCTACAAGTTCTTATCGCTAGAAAATTCTCAACTCAAATGAGCTAATTTCTGTGTACTCATGCCTTATATAACTTTCTGTGCCCTGCCATCTTCCTCTTTCTGCCCAGCTCCATTACTTCCACTTTCCACTCATCTCTATCACTTCCTGTCTGTCTATATAGACATAAAGACTTCCCTGGTTAGCTAGTGCTAGGATTGAAGGCATGTGCCACCATGCCTGGCTCTGTTTCCAGTGTGGCCTTGAACTCACAGAGAGCCAGATGAATCTCTGCCTCCTGAATGCTAGGATTAAAGGCATATGCTACCACTGCTTGGCCTCTATATTTAATATAGTGACTGGCTTTTTCCTCTGATCTTCAGGCAAGTTTTATTTGTTAGAGCAGAAATAAAATATCACTACAATTCAGGATGTATGATAGACAGGCATCTGTTTAACATCTTGACACTGAAGCAGATATCTCCATGTGTAAAATTCTGTTTAATGTACATTTTTCATTTTTCTTGAGAGTTTCATACAAGTACTGTATTTTGATCATTTTCATTGTTCTCTCACCTCCAGATCTCCCTTTGTCCTTTCCTTTGACTTTTTTTTCTTTAATTACACATAGAATCTACTGAGCCCATTTGTTGTTGTGTTCATGTACTTGAGTTTAAGGCTGACCACTAAGAATAAGATAACCTATCTAGGAGCTTTTCCCTGGAAAAAAACTAATCCTTTCTGGAATTATTAATGTAGGAATAGGAACTGCCACAATTTCCACAAGCCATGTGGTTATGTCAGCTGTTATTGTCCTTATACAGATTTTTGCTTAGGCAACAATGTTGTTGAGATCAAGAAGATACTACCTACTAGCAAATACCTTGTTCCTGTGGTTCTTAGAACCTTTCAGCTATTTCTTCTTTAATTTTCTCTCATCCTAAGGGGTAGAGGTGGCACTGTAGATCTTTTAACTGGGTTTGTGGATCCCATAGTCACATTTTTTTTGCATTTAATATAATGTGGGTTTCCATAACCAGCTCCATCTGTTGTAAAAAGATGCTTCTTTGAAGAGGGATGAGAGCTGTTCTTATCTGTAAGTATGAAATAAGTACGTATAATAAAGTTAGAAATTATATTTGTTTAGGAAACTGGCAGTAGACCCTTCTCTAGGGTCTGTGCTTTTCTTAGCCATGAGTAGTTGAGTAGGTTTATAACATCAGGCATGAATTTCCTTCTGTTGAGTGAATGAGTCTTAAATCCCATTAGCTAGCTCTTGTTTATCCCCAAGATAAAAGTGCCTATTCTATCATATGAAATATTTTACCAGCTCAGTCCTTGTCATGGTTCATAATCTTTTCGTTTAGGTAAGAATACTAATGGATTTTCTCCATTTGCAGTTTTCATATTACATTCAGATACTAAGAGAGCTAGCTCCCTGTGTTTCCCAAAGATCAAAAACTTTATCTCAGACATTGGATATCCACATTTGATTTATTGATCAGGGAAATCCAAGGAAATAACCAAATATTGTAGGATATTGTTATTGCCCTTGGTTACATCCAAAAACTTTAAGACATGGCCCTATTGCTGAGGAAAATGTTTACTTTAGACAAAGAAGTTGGGTCAATGGAAATGTAACTAAGCAATGGCATTCTTTTCAAAGGTACATATCCTTGGATTAACTATGTAAAATATCTGAGTGGGTTATATATTAGGCTGATATTCACAAAGTAACCTTCTGTTAATTTTTTTCTTTTGATGATATTTAAGGATAGTCAGCAAGCTAGTGATCACATGCAGTAAGAAATCTGTAAGACTAAATTAAAGCCTCTGAAGTCAACAAAAACATGAAAACAGAGAAAAGAGGAAAAGACAATAAATTTAAAAAAACACACAAGGAGACCTAAAAACAAACTTGTATACTCAATTATCTCCAAGAAACTAAGATTCATGTTTTAGAAAAATTCTTAGCAATCCTGGTAAGTAAAAGAAGAAACACAGAGAGAAGACCTGGAAACCAGAATCTCTAATTTATAACTAGCTATATACTCATTAGAAGGCAAAACTAGAAACTATGGGTCTACTGTCCAAAATGAATCTGTGATACAAGCAGAGGGGTCATCAAGGTTGTATTGAGGAGAAAAGTGTTATTCTTGATCTGACCTAACAAGAACTGAGACACAAGGAAGGGAATTTCAGAATACTAAGGAGGAGGTCTGAGTCATAAGAAATCTTGCAGTTGAATCTGGAATAAGCTTGTTCCTCATTTCACATGGAGACTGAGTTGAAAGAACCTAAAGTAGCCCAGTCATATTTCCTTTACTCATCCTCTTGAATCAGTCATCACAAATTTTTGAAGAATATGTCTATTCCTGGCAGTGGAGTATGTGAGAAAGATACTATGTTTGAGCTGTCAAAATCTAGCAAAAAAGGGAGAGTAGCAGTTATAACTTCTCCTGGGAAAGCAAAGAAGGTAGCAGAATATGCTGAAACATTCTGGAATGGCCTGACTTATCTGATCATATTGCAAGGAATTAATTTCACAAATGTTCGTTTCCATCCCAGGTTTCCAGACACAATAGAGACTGAACATATGTAGCATGAATCTTAAAGAGTCTTATTAATAAAATCAAATCTGAGGCCAGTTATTGCGGTGAATGCTGGAAGGTCAGAGAAGCAGAATACGCCATAGCTAACCACACCTGGCCAACTTCTCAGCTGGTCTTGTCTCCTCAGACTGGAAGGAAGTCTCTGTGTCCTCATATCTGAGTGGCTTTCAGCTGAACTGCTGCTAGAAGCCTGAAAGCTTAACCAGCCAAATGCTTAACCAACCAAATGCTTCTAGTTTCTGGTTCTCACGCCTTATATATTTTTCTGCTTTTTACCATCACTCCCTGGGATTAAAGGCTCGCTTTCTGGGATTAAAGGCCTGTGTCATTATGCCTGGCCGTTTCCAATGTGACCTTGAACTCACAGAGATCCAGAGGGATTTCTACCTCTGGAGTACTAGGATTAAAGGTGTGAGTGCCACCATATTCTAGCCTTTGTATCTAGTGGCTGTTATGTCTCTGACCCCAGATAATTTTTTTAGGGTACACAATATTTTAGGGAACACAATACCACCACATTTCCCCCTTTTTGTCTAAAATTTAAAAAAAAAGCTTATAACTAATTGTGGGGCATTTACTCACCACCCTCACAGCTTCCCAGAGTTTTCTTGAGTGCAATCAGCAGGAAATATTAGATAGAAGGATTTACTGCGGAGAATATCGTGGAGATAAACAGATAGAAAATAAAGGATAGCCTCGAGAGGGCCTGGAACCTATTCCAACGGGCCCTGACTGTCTCTGGCCCAGGGTTTTTATAGAGATGCCAAGGGGTGGAGCAAAAGACTTCCTCCCCCAGCACAGCCAAGTGCAGACCATCTCAGACACCTGCACTCAGGCCTGTGGTCCTGATAATCCTCTATTCGGACATGCTGGGTAAAGCCACGAGGAACCCGAGAACGAGCTCCCAAAGGTCCCCCCTTCTTAATATAAAAAAAAATAACTATTAATGGCTTACAGCAATCTCCATAGCTGTTACACCTCCCAGTATGGGAGTAGAGGATGATATAGATGGCATTTCTCTTTTGAATTAGGTCAAAGGTGACTACAGCAGTCTTAGCTGCCTCAAGCCCTTTCTAAACCAAAAACTCTTAAGGCGACTACAAACTTAAAGAATCCCTTAGCTTCATCATTACCATTAACAGGTTAACATAAATATTGCTATACATAGTCACAATTCTCTCAATCTTACAAGTCAAAGCAAACTCTTAACAGAACCATTTGAATTATCATATATGGTGCTATATATAGTTAACAATTTTCTCCGTCTTACAACTTTAACTCAGTCATTTGAATTTTCTTATTAACAGAACATAGGAAAAACTTCGATGTATTCACATCAAACTTAAACATTTCCTCAACTCCACAAAACCAGGGTGCATTAATATCAATAGGTTTCTGCGAACATAATTCAATCTCATAGCTCCTCCTTTTCTTTATAATTTTTAAACAAAAACGCAAACCTAGTTAGAGGAACCCAAACTTATACAATTCCTACAAACCCATATTGAAAAGCAATATTTTCAATCTAACCATTAACACTTTGAAAACTTTTAGCAAAACATCCAAAAGCAGTTTCTTAATAAAACTCTTTACACACTTTAAAAGTAGTCTCTTAGTATACCCCATTTGCATTGTTTTACTAATAAAACATGACATTAATCCACTCAAACAACAATTTAAATTAAATAGACTAAGGAATATTAACTCTCCCTATTCTTTATAATTTTAAGCAAAAATCTCAAGCCTAGTTAGAAAACCCAAACTTTTCTGTTTAAACAGTTCCATTTGTAACACAAAACCAGTTCCATAAGTAATTCCATTTTTACATAAACAGTTCCACAAAACAATTCATAAATCACCAGTAAATAAAGCATATATGCATACACAAAATTGCATCTTGATTCTAAGTAGAAATACATTTCTTCATTTAAACAGTTCCATTTTTAACCCAATTCCAGAAAAACGTTCCTAGGTCATTACTCAAAACTGTTCCATTGCAATGAAATCTCTATTGTTTATTTCATTTAAGTCTTAAATTTCAAATGATAAATCCTGGTACTAGCCTTCCAAATATGAAAAATCCATAACCAAAATCTTTTTGTAATTTTATCTCATTTTTAAGTTCAAAAAGTTCAAACAAGAAAAATTCTGATATCAGGCTTTCACTTCCAAATATGAAGAGACGTTTTTCAACCAAAACTTTTTGCAATTAATAATTTTTGTTCAAACAAGTGTCTCTGAACTTTTATTGTCAAGCCAGAGTGCTTTTTTAGGTACAGTAGTATTCTAAACTGCACCGTTTTTGATGTTAGCTCAGGTTTTTCTGTGTTGTGTTGATTTTCCATGGATCTCAGCTGCGAAAGCCTTGTTGTGCTGGTTCTGGCGTCCACCATTTTTAGCTTCTTAGTGGCTTCTGGAGCTTTTGAAACCATTCAGACAGCCTACTTTGCAGTCTACTGGGACGCTAACCTTCTGTGTCTCGGGTTCTTTCACCATATACATTAAGATTAGATTCACACTTAACATTTACACTTTTTTACAAACTTCACATAATATGTGCTTAAGCATAAACTCACCCAACATTTACACATTTTTACAAACTCACATATAACATATTAACATCTACTTATTTATACTTTAAGGAAACTATAGAACTACTTTAGCAAATATTTTTCTTATTACTTCTTATACACAACTAGTATCTTTACTTCTTACAAGTTTATTACTACATGTCTTAAGACTGCCTTAGCTACTTCTTGCAAGCTTATATTCTTACAGGAATTCTATAGATCTATTTTACAAACTTATATAGGCTACCATTAGCATATATCTAACTTAGCAAACACCTAAAGATTTCTTAACACAGATCTAACAAGACAGAATTTTCACAAACTCACATATCTTACTTTTGTCTTTCTACTTCTTACTCTTAATTATTATCACCATCTCTATTAGAAAGATTCTCTTAACTAGACAGGAAGTATGTACATCATTTCTAAAGTTTAGAGTTTATAGTCAGCTTTGTTATAAAGCACTGGGATTTAGTGAGTGTTGTCATTATAGAGTTGTGATACTTGTTGCTAGGGGATTATAACATTCTCGGGACGAAGCCACACTCCAAAGTTGCCAGTTCTCTCAGCCATTCCTGACTGGCAGAGATGCACTGTCAGCAGTAGACAGTTTTTAACTAGAGCCTGTACCTTCACCCAAATTCATAATAGTTCCCCTAAATGCCTCAATTCAGACAACCGTTTCTATTACAGCAGCACTTTTGGTTTGCTCTACAGAAAAAACTTCACTCTGAGGGTGAAATTACCGTATTTAGCTGCTGTAAAGCTCTTCGCCAATACTGCACAGCTATTAGGTGATATAAGGTATTTTTCTAAAGGAGCTAGTAAAGCACAGCTCAGAACTCATTTCCTCACTGTTTGCATTAAACCAGTGACAAAACCTCAAATACTAATCGAACCACTTTCATTTTGGTTCCTTTATAGGAACCTCATTGGAGCTGACCTTCCTTAGTTCACTCTCCTTACCAAATGCTCCAGTAACCACCGGGCTTCATTCTTCTCTTGTGAAAAAACACAAACATGTCCTCGACCCCAAATTAACACAGGATGGGGACCCTTCCATAATCCTGAGCAGGGATCTTTCCATTTCACTTGAGTTTCAGGATTTAGAATTTTCACTTCATTAGCTTTAACTCCTGATGTTATTAGCAGCGGTGATATTTAGCATTGATTTCTTATAGGGAACTTTCAGGTAAAGCAACTCTTTTGTAAGACAGCTAGATTTTCTGAAGTTTGTTTCTTATCTATAAAGCAGTCATTTCTTTTTTGAATGCCTGTTTCCTTGTCTCCTTATTAGATTTGCAAAGGAATTACTCATTGCAGGTAGTTTGTTCAATAAGGCAAAGAACTTTAATTTCAACGTAAGTTTCTTCATATCTAAGACAACATTGAGTGTATAAACTGCTTTCCCTTGTTTTATGGATTTTAAAGTGGCTTGTTTGCCCTTAAAGGTAGCTTTTTGTCTTCCAACTACCGTAAAAATTTTGCACTGCTATTAGGGTAAATAAGACATTTTACCAAGGGAGCCCCAAACCGCGAAGCACCTAGTTCCGTATCCTTTCAATTTTTCATTGGAACTGACACTTAAACCCTTAGACGATTTTCCTCCTTATTCTTTTAAAAGCTGTATTTTAATTTTAGAGCTGACAAAAGTGTTTCAGGGCAATGTTGCCATCTTGAGCGGAAAAACTACCTTTCCCAGAATGCATTTCCCTTATATCAGTCCATAATATCAGTCCCTTATATGATTTCCATCTTTCTTTTCGGGTCTGAGAGTGAACTGGTTCTCTTTTACTAGACTTGCCTGGGAGGTTTGAACAAAGTCTCTTGCCTTTGCAATGGGAGATTTGAACAAGCATCTTACATTTTCAGCTATGGGACATTGGGAGGTTTATATTCTCTCCTCAGCTGGCTTCAACAGGTGTCTCTCCTTCATCAGACACTGGCCCCTAAATCGGAACTGCACCTGCCTCCTTAGCCGGCATTGAGGCTGACATTTCTGATAGCAACTTTCCTCGGGGCTTGGGTTTGTTTTAGCCAGTCAGTGAAAAACAAGATCATTTGCAACAGAGATTTTCTCCCACTGATCTTATTCTCATTTTGCTTGTTCCTTCGCCCCCCAGATGCAGAGCTTCAGGTATCTGTCTGCCGCTCTGTACCTCTGCTAGCTGCCTTTGGAGGTAGGGGCTTTTTTTCTCCCCCCGAATCTGCCTCAAATTCTAGCAGCTTTGTCATTTTCTGGGGAGGTATCTGTCCCTTCTGTTTCTTCAGAGTCTTTCTTCCAGACAGTTCCCAGTTTGGTCTCAATTTATCCCCTCTACCCCAGAAATGGTTTCCGACACTAGAGCGGTGGCTTTCCCTGCTACTGAAGGTAGGGGCTTTTTGTTCGTTTCTGTTTTTGGGGTCTGTGTGGTTTGTGTACAGACTGAAAAATTTAACAAGGGAGGTTTTTGCCATTTCTAAACTCCCATTAGAACAGGTGCTTTGCCTCATCAGGCCTTCACCTGGCCCAGTCCCCCAGTGGGTTGTGTTTGCTTGTCTGGGTGCTCAAGGACAGAGCTTATGCCAGAGGCAATCACCCCTCAAGGCCACACTCCCTCATCTCATTGGGAGTCAGTTGAAACAAAACTTTTCTCAAAGAGGTGCTTTCTCTGGCAGAAAAGAAAGCTTTACTCCTGGATAGTTCTGTTTTGCCCTGGCTGGGCTCTTTCTCCAGGCAGCGTTCTGACTTGGCAGCATAACTGCTTCAGACACAGTTCAGCTTTACTGTTTTCCCTGAAAGGTCCTTTCTCTGATAGGAAAGCTTTTCTCAGATTTCTTTTTGCAGCTGTGGACCTATCAACCTGGGACTTATAGGAAAGTGGACAACTGTGCCGTGCCCACTGGCTTTAGTTTTGTTTGTTCATTAGCAATCTTCCCCTGGGTCCTGTACCTTCCTGCCTCAGCTCTGTGCTCCAGGAAGTTTACAACTGCAGGAACCCCAGTATCCCCGAAATGCACTTCAACTCAGAGATGCTGGCCAGTTGCCCCAGGGTTTTTGCTCAGAAGCAAGGATACAATGCTAACAGTTTGCATTGCTTCAGGAGATCTTTGCATTAGGACAAAACACTCACTCAAACAAAACCCTTGATGCCTCAGCTGGGCTGTAACTGTGAAGCTTGACTTTTTTGCCTTTCTCAGGTAAAGTTTCCTGCCCTTTTGGGCTCTCTGTAGCTCTTCACCCACACTCTCCCCAAGTGTTTCCCTCAGGGTACTCTGACCCACTGTCTTTTACTAGCTTGAAGAGACAGAGCTTAGAAGGGGTTTTTAGAAACTTGTCCTTGCCTCCTGCATTGCAGGGATGATTTTTAAAGCTTGAAAGAGAACTTAGAGAGGTATTGCTGTTGTCTTAAGAGTTTTGTTTTCCCTTAGAGCTAATCACAGGTGGGCCCCATACTAACATCTTCAGGTGATTATAATTTTTGTCCTTCTGAGAGAGAGTTCTGAAAGGCTTTAGTTTAAGTTTTTTAAGAGCTTTTGAGAAAGATTAAGGCTTTTTAGAGAGATTTTTCCCCAAATTTTCCAAGAAAAGCTTTATAGCTTAAGAGAAAGATTCCCCCCCCCCAGGAGAAAGAAAGACCAACTTTTCCAAAACTTCAACTTTAAACTTTGACTTCTTACACCCCCATTTTTTGCTTCAGGGAGAAAACACTTTCTCCTGCTGCTTGGACTTAGCATTTCAGCTGTCCCCAGGACAAAAGCTTCCACAGGAAACTTTTTCTTCTTCATAAGCTCAAAGAGGAGCTTTTTTACTACCCAGAAAGCCCAAAGATAGATTTTTTTCCCCCAGTTTGCTTTCATGGCCCCCAAGGTTAGGAAATTGAAGAGTTTTTCGGTCTAGTTGCCTGACTTTTTCCTACACAATCTTACACTTCTAAGTTTTTCCTAAACTATATTACTACCCTATACCTTATCTTATTTTTCACAGATAGAAATTGAGAAAGGGATAGAAGATAGAAAATTTTGACAGAAGAGAATTTTGCTGCAGCATCGGACATTCTTCCAGTCCACTTTCCTTTTCTCTCGAGGATAAAACCCCTGCCTCCCAAAAATATATATAAAATATATTTTTTTCATAACACCAGCATGTCTTTCCACTGGCAGGGCTGACAGCACTTTCACCAAAAACTCTGTGATAAAATTATTATTTTCCTGTATCTTTAGTCCCTATTACTTTGTCTTTAGTCCCTGTTCATTTGTCTTTAGTCCCCCCCCTTTTTTTGCTCCCCTTTTTTTCTCTAGTCCTTTTTTTTTTTTGGTCTTTTTTCTTTAGTCCCTGTTCGGGTGCCATTCTGTGGGGCGTTTACCCACCACCCCCACAGCTTCCCAGAGTTTTCTTGAGTGCAATCAGCAGGAAATATTAGATAGAAGGATTTACTGTGGAGAATATCGTGGAGATAAACAGATAGAAAATAAAGGATAGCCTCGAGAGGGCCTGGAACCTATTCCAATGGGCCCTGACTGTCTCTGGCCCAGGGTTTTTATAGAGACGCCAAGGGGTGGAGCAAAAGACTTCCTCCCCCAGCACAGCCAAGTGCAGACCATCTCAGACACCTGCACTCAGGCCTGTGGTCCTGATCATCCTCTATTTGGACCTGCTGGGTAAAGCCACGAGGAACCCGAGAATGTGCTCCCACAACTAATACAAGAAAAATTATATCCAATAAGTATATACAATATACAGTCAAGATTACATTAACGATGTCTAGTCCATTAACATTTGACAGATTCAGATAAAAACTCCATTATATATATATTAACAATTTCCAGTCCAATAACATCTGATAGATGCAGACCAAAAATTTTCATTATTTATCTTACTTAAAACAAGTAGTTCCTTTTTAAAAGTAGATTCCATAATCTCCCTTTTTATCTTATCATATCCATATTCTCTCTTTTTTCTTTTCATAATAGATTCAATAGTCTACCTTTTGTCATTTTTTTTTTTTTTTTTTTTTTTGGTTTTTCGAGACAGGGTTTCTCTGTGTAGCTATGCGCCTTTCCTGGAGCTCACTTGGTAGCCCAGGCTGGCCTCGAACTCACAGAGATCCGCCTGGCTCTGCCTCCCGAGTGCTGGGATTAAAGGCGTGCGCCACCAACGCCCGGCTCCTTTTGTCATTTTTATATCGTCCCCTTTTTCTTGTCAGTGTAGATTCAGTGATCTACCTATTTATCCTATTATTTCTTTATCTTTTTTCTCAGAGTAGATTCCATGATCTATCTCATATCTATATTCTCTTTTTCTTTTTGCTTTCTAGGCATGAAGATATCTTTAGGGAATCTAGAAAAGAATTTTTTGGGTTAATTGTCAAGTCCTGTATCATTTGTTCAGTCTCTGCATATTGAGAAATTGCAGGGCTTGTTTCAAATCCTTGTTCAAGTAGTCTATCAGGCTGGATCATCTCAGCTAGCCATCTCAAAACTGTCCTGAGCAGTTTGTAGTGCAAAGTCTATCTTTCCGTGGTATTAATCAGCTTAATGGCTTTATCATAGTCCGTGTGGAATCAACATTATGGAATTCTGTCATGTTTTTGAAGATTTCAAAGTTGCTATTAGGCATGGTCATGGTTCCCTAGAGGTTTTTTTTTTTTTTCTTTCGTGCCTCCTCTATGGTTTGTTCCAATCACAGTCTGATAAATGTTTGTCTCTTGGAACCATGGATGTTCTTCCCTAGAAGAGAAAATCTTCACAGCAATTTCTCCCCACCATTTGCCTTGCCAACCTTTTCCAAACTGACCTTTGCCAATGCTTTCTTGGATGATGGTCCTGGCAATTCTTCTCTGAACAAAGAGCAGTAAAGCCTTTGTCCCAGGTAGCAGCATCATTGCAGTCACCAACATGATGAGAAGAAGCCAGCAACTCGGAGTAGCAGTCACTGCCTCCATGGTCCCACCACTGTTTGTGGTTAGGTCCGGGCCAAAGCTTCTCCCAAGCCTCCTAGGCCGGCCTCTCTAGAGGATCCTCCTGCCTCTGCCTTCTTCAGTAAATCCTGCCAGCATGTGCCACCACAACCAGCCGAGTATAGCTCAGGCCTGAGCTGGGGCCCACATGGCCACAGACAAGTAGCTTTTTCATGAATTCGTATCATGAATGTTGGGCGCCAGATGTAACATGAATCTTAAAGAATTCTTATTAATAAAACAAACCCAGAGTCAAGTATTGGGGTTAATGCTGGAAGGTCAGAGAACCAGAACAAGCCACAGCTACCTCACCTCGCTTTAGAGAAGACCAGTGACAGGGGTAAATTTCTACTAGTGAACCGGTGGCTTTGAATAACTAGTATGGGTAGGGGTAATTTCAGGAAAGCCTCATTTTCCACCCCATTAGGTTCTTCACTGAGCTTTCCCAATAAGAACTACAGTTACTGACTCTCTGACCTAAAATATCCTAAATATCTAAGTTGTCCCCACCTGTATATTGCTTCCATAATTCAGAATAACCACTCAGGTAAAATTTTGTTCTTCCTGACCTTCTTCCTTCTCTTCCCTTCCTTTTCCCCTTACATTCACTTCTTCTTATTTTGTTTGACAAGACTCTTCTTCCAGGCAGATGAAGATTTGCAATACCTATCTTGGATGATACATTCTACAAATGCATAATGGAGAGACTGAATTGGGTTTTGGAAAAGACAAATCTCCAATGTTCTCATTTGGATCTTGGCCTCTATCATTTAAATATTGCTGCTACTGAGAATTTTTTGAGTCATTTTTTCCTCATCTTTCTATATCTCTTTACTGAGAATTCATCTATTATTCTACAAGTTCTCAGATTAATAGTCTGCATTGCCTCATCATTTATCAATCTATCACTGGCTAATATCTCTAGGCTAGAGTATTTTCTCAATTCCAGATAGTCATGTATTCTGTTTCTAGGCAGATCTTTTGAGAAAGCTCTCAGAATCAATGAGAAAAAGATATGTTAATATTCTCCAACCCAAACCCACACCCTTCCACATATATAGTCTCTATAAATAATACTGTCTTATGTCCATCTTCCATGCTATGAATATCTTTCAGAGCTTTTTTCTTATCAACTGACACAGTAAGACATCAATTCCATTAAAATCTCTTCCTTGGGCTGGAGGTATAAAAATCCTTGCCTAATATAATTTAAGCAACAGAACCACAATACTTTGGTGCTTATACCTTCTAAAATTTACATATTTATTAAATCTTCATATGAAATTTGTAACAATTCAATCTATTTTCTTATACATTGCTTAGATTTCCATCATAATAGAAATATGAATCATATGGTGCTGAATACAGAAACCCTGATTCTGTCTATACCCTGGTGCTGAAGTTGTCTTTTTAACCAACAAACTTTTACAACCTCATAAATGTGACCATGTGTCTTTTTACTTGTTGTAGGTACACCATCACTATTGCATTAGCCCAATGAGACATCACTGTAATTTTCAACTTCATAACCTTTTCCTGTTTTTAATTTTCTGAGGTCATTACTGTTCTTAAGAGAAATTAACTCTGTCAACATCAGGAGGTTTTTTTTTTTTGTTTATTTTGTTTTGTTTTGTTTTTTTCAGTTTTGGTGTGTCCACCTGACCTATTTGCCTTCAACTCCAACATTCTTTCCTTTATTTAAGTTTCTACCTACTTGTTTTTTAAAGTTATACCAGAAACTCAGAATGTCCCATTTTTCAGTCTATATTTCTGAAACACTTCATCTAGTCTGTACTTCTATAGGAACCCAATAAGTATCAAGAAAGTAAAGTCACATATACTTGTGAGGCTAACTTCAACACATAAGACATCTTAGAAACAGTGCTGAACTGCATGTATTGTTTGTCAGGAAGATATGACAGTCATTCTGTTATTAAAGAAATCACCAACCATACCTTTCATTTTTTATGAATAAAAATGATATGCTATTTTACTCACATTCCACATACCATAAGATATAAAGTCTAAGTAGAACTCTAGTCTTCAATGTAAAATTCAAGTGTCATAAAAATTGTATTAGAATCTCTAATTGTTTAAGTTGGGCTAATTCTGAGTAATCTTTATGATTCTTAAGGAAATCAGAAAAAAATTTCATCTGGAAAGGAGGTAATTTTTTCATAAATTTTCTCTTTGAAACACTGTTTCAGAAGTGAACAAAAGATTTGTGCTTTCCATTAGATAAGATATTTTTGTCACTTCTTTTACATAAAAATTTTACATATTATTGGAAGTCAATTTGCTGAAACTATGTTTATATGTAAAAAAATGCATTAAATTCCATAAGACTCCAGATAAGTATTATCTAGAAACAGTTCTCATAAGCTTAAAGATTAATGAATGTTCTATAATGACTTAGAGCAAACTACAGCAAAAATTTAAGTGTCTTACAGAGGATCATGCCTTTTTGTTATTAAAAAGCCACAAATATGTCATTCAACATACTGTGCTTCATTAATGACAAACACTCAGTTGTCTGTATTATTATTGTTCTTGTTCTGCATTAAAATTGCTCCCAGCTGATTTGTCCTGATAGGGAAATTTCTGATTTTAGGTCATTGGAAACATTTTTCAGTGAATGAAGAAGCCTACTTGAATAGCAGTATCTCAGGTCAGGATAAATAGGTTTTGAGCTATGATTTCTCCTCATATGTCTTAGAAGCCATGGGAAAGTCCAATGAGTAGGATTAGATGAGGTGGGGATGGAGCAAATGTCTGTGAAAAAGTCCTAGAAGTACAATGCAAATGGGGTCAAACCCCCAAGTGTGGCTAGGTCGGCTACCATTTCCTCAAAACTTTATGTTTGTTAAGCAGTCTAAGTGCTTTGTAGTTAAATATGGTATGGTACTTCTTTTATCATTGTTCAAAATGCCATTGATACACAGTAAGAAATTTTAAAGGACATAAAATAGTAGAATAAAATTTAGGAGCTTGAAACGCTGATGATTCATGAAAAACTTTTCCAGAAATCTGAAGAATGCTGAGATCTGCCATAACCCCACAGCTGGGAGAGAGCAGAAATAAAATGACTATAGCAGACAATTCCCATAAAGCTAGAAAATGCAGAAACTAATGTTTCTGAAAAACACTGAACAAACAAAATGGAATGTAAGATAGCAACAAAGCCATAGAAAACAATTACAGCAAAGCACAGTTTAATGTGAAAAGTATTTAAATAGACAAATGCTCTGAGAAAATAAAAAACAAATGATTTAACATAGTAATGGATCTAATATAATAATAGAGAAGAACAGAGAAAGGAGAATGCAGTAATCATGTCTAATTTTCTATGTTTATTAGTCACTAGACTTTCTGCACAGTGTCATCTTCAGCCATAAAGCTGTAAAATGTCTGATAGTGTTTTTAAATAGGAGGAACAACTGACTTTTAAACTCTAATATAGGGATTCTCCATCTGTGTGTCACTGTGGATATCTGTATGCTGTAAATGTGTTGCTCTGATTGGTTAATAAATAAAGTGCCGATTGGCCAGTAACCTGGCAGGAAATATAGGCAGGACAAAGACAGAGGAGAATTCTGGGAGGTGGAAGGTGGTGTCAGGAGCCACTGCCAGCTGCTGTCATGAGAAGTAATATGTAATGCACCGGTAAGCCACAATTTACATGGCAACTTATAGATCAATAGAAATGGGTTAATTTAAGATACTTTTATTACTAGTATATTTTTCTGTATATTGATTGTAAATTAAATTTATACATTCAAATTATTTAAGTAAGAAAACCTCTTTGCAACTTTTAAAATGTATAGAAATACAAATAACAATAGAGGTTTATCATTTTTGAACAAGTAATTATGTTTCCTTTCTTTCTCTAAATTAAAATGGACAAATGAAAATAGTATTTGAAGTCAAATCATACATTGTCTGGTCACTTCCATATTTCTGTGGCATCATTGCCCTAGCATATTTTGCAGGCAGGACATATTGTAGGTCAAAGGTTTTATGACTAGGTTGGTGCTTACATTTCTCTTTTGGAAGTCTACAGAGTACCCTCCTGTAGTGATATAATGTGTACTCCAAAAAACCTTACCTGGGGATCAGAGGACAGGGCCAGCCACTAATTAGTTATAGAGGTCAAGCAGTGGTGGCAACACCTTTAATTTTATCACTTGAGAGACAGAGATCTGTGTGAATCTCTGTGAGTTCAATGCCACACTGGGCTACATTAAAGAAAAAGAACCAGGTAGTGGTGATACACACATTTAATCCCAGAAAGTAATATGGCAGGACACAGAAACGTATATAAAGTATGAGTAAACAGGAACTCACTCTCTTGAGGCTGAGGATTTTGTAGAGGTAAGCTAGTGGCTGGCTGTTCTTCTCTGATCTTTCAGCTTTCACCCCAATATCTGGCTCTTTATTACAAGACCTTTTGAGATTTGTGTTACACTTTCCTACACCAAAAGCACTAGAACCAAAGAGTGAAGGCTCTATGTAGGCACCAGCTCTACTTTTCCATGTTCAGTGAGTAGAGTAACTATTGTTTGTAGCTGGAAGTTTCCCAAGTCCCACCCAGCCCTGTCGTCCTGTTGCTGTTTATAAAACAATCACTCAGAGGCTTACTATTAACTACAACTATATGGCTATGGCTTCTTACTTCTTGCTAGCTAACTTGTAAAACTTAAATCAATCCATTACCATTAATCTATGTATTCCATGGCTTTACTTGTGTCCCATTACATGTTGCTCCTTGGATAACGGGTGGGTGTCTCTCCCCTTCTGGCCTTCTTCCCTCTGTATCTCTGCTTGGATTACCTGCCTGGCTGTCAGCTTTCTTGCCATAGACCAAAATAGCTTTATTTATTATCCAATAGGAGCACACATATTCATAGCATACAGGAAAGACATCTCACAGCTGTAGATGTAACCACAGCAGTTGTCCTTAGCAATGATGTCTTTAGTCAGTTTGCAGAGAGCAACCCATTATCTTAGCAACAGCCTGGGTTGTTTGGGTATTTCCATTGAACCCCATTGGCCAACAACTCAATTGTAGCACAAATCCTAATTGTTCTTAATAAAAGATATTGGGGTAAATGCTGAGGGATCAGAGAAGCTGAAGAAGCAACAGCTACTGCCTTTTACCTCATCAGCTACTCAGCCTGTCTCCTCCCATCTTTTATTCCACTCTCCATCCAGCCATATCACTGCCTGGCTCTTTTTCTCTTTTAAACTGGATTAATCTTGTGAACTCCTGATCTTCCTGCTTCCTCTTCCCAAGTGCTGAGACTAAAAGTGTGTGCCCCCAGTGCCTAGCCTCTATGGCTAACTAGTGGCTTAGCTCCAGATTCTGATCTTCAGGCAAGCTTTATTTGTTAGATCACAAACAAATTTTCACCACAAATGCAAACTAATCCTGGTACTGGAGTACTTGTTTTATGACACAAGATGAGATGTCCAGGTGGGGCTCTGTCACCCCACTATTAGAAGACTTCATTAGGATCTCCTTCTTATATTTTAGGTAGTTTCCACTTAACTGGGTTTCAATACCATCCTTCAAATGCCCATCAATTCTGTATCTCCCCACATGTCCTCCATCAACCCTATCTTCCCCCATCCTCACCTGATCCTCCCATTCATGCCTTTACCCACCCCTAGGCTATTCTATTTTCCCCTTCACAAGACAAAACTCATACCTGAAATCAGGCGATCAAGAATCAGAATAGATAGCCCAAAGACTTAAGGTATAAACAAAAACTTCTAATCTGAAAATAAATAAATAAATAAATAAATAAATAAATAAATAAATAAAATGACTCCTAATGATATTCTGCTATACTCATAGATTGGTACCTTATTTAGCCATCATCAGAATGCCTTCCTCATGCAGCAGATGGGAATATATACAGAAACCCACTGCCAGACATTACATACATACACACACACACACACACACACACACACACACACACACACACACGAGAGAGAGAGAGAGAGAGAGAGAGAGAGAGAGAGAGAGAGAGAGAGAGAGAGATTGAAACACACAATTCTAAATGGGCAGTCTCCATAAAGTGCCACACCTTAGAGTTAGAGTTCAGGGAACTCTTTTTTTTTTTTTTTTTTTTTTTGGTTTTTTTGAGACAGGGTTTCTCTGTGTAGCTTTTCGCCTTTCCTGGAACTCGCTTTGGAGACAAGGCTGGCCTCGAACTCACAGAGATCCACCTGGCTCTGCCTCCTGAGATTAAAGGCATGTGCCATCACTGCCTGGCAGGAACTCTTGAAGAAGAAGAAGAAGAAGAAGAAGAAGAAGAAGAAGAAGAAGAAGAAGAAGAAGAAGAAGAATAGATGAAACTAGTATAAAATCTAGAGGAGTTGGCAGACACCAGAAGAACAAGGTCTTCTAAGTCGATGGAGAAAACTTCATATGAACTCACAGAGACTAAAGCAGCAAGCACAGAGCCAGCCTCGGTCTTCAGCAAGTCCTCTGTATATGTAATATAGCTTTCAGTTCAGTATTTTGAAGAGAATCCTGAGTTTCTGAGCAAACAGGTTTCTGATTCTAGTTCCTTGTCTTGGGCTGTTTTCCTTTTGTTGGTTTTCCTCCTGTACCTTTGGTGCAATGGTGTTTCTTTTCTTTTATTATATTTTATTTTGTCATCTTTGTTATCTACCAGAAACCTGTTTTTTTTTTTTTTTTTTTTTTTTAATGAGAGACAGAAAAGGAGTTATTCTGGAAGGGAAGAGAAGAGGCTAGGGGAGGTATACAAGGAGGGGAAACTGTAATAAAGATATTTTGTATGAGAAAAGAATCTATTTTCAATAAACAAAAATTAAAATAAAGAATATTTTAATTTTTCTTTTTTTTTCTTTTCATACACTCATCTGGAGTGGCATTGCACTGTCTTCTATGTATAATTCTAAAACTGAACTTTATCTCATGACTTTAATGTAGTACAGGTATTCAGGCTGCACCCCTATATATTCAATTTCAGTAAATGTGCAAATGGGCTCCAACATTACTTATCACATTCTTGCTCAACATTGACCTCAATAAGATTTTAAAGTATTTACTAGCTTTGTGTTTAATTTATTTGCATAATAAATAACCATGAATGAACTACTGTAGAAGTAATCTTTTAGCATATTAAAAATGCTATCAGGTTTTTTCTCCAAAATAAAATAGCAAACAAACAGAACAAAGGTCAATAATTTCAAGTGAGATGTATGTCTAGATTTCATATTTATCTATGTCAAAAATTTCTGTGACAGTTGCCTATAGTTCTTATCTGCATGTACAGGTTAATTTTATGTCTATTTGACACAAGCTACAAGGTATCTGGGAAGAGAGAAACTCAAAGAGCTTCCCTTCCATAAGATTGTCCTGTGGGCAAGTGTGTCAGCCATTTGCTTAATTAGTGATTGATATGGAAGGGTCCAGCCAAATGTGGCTGCTGCCAACCCTTGGCAGATGGTTCTGAGTTATACAAGAAAGGAGGTTGAATAGGCCAAGAGGAAAAGCCAATAAATAGGACTTCTCAATGGCCTCTGCTTCAGTTCCTGCCTCCAGTTTTCTGCCTTGTGTTCTTGCACTGACTTCTGTAGTGGGTCACCATTTCAGCTTTGATCTGAAAGTTCCAACCCCCATTGAGGCTTTGGTAATTGTCACGCCTACAAGGTGGAGCCAAGGGAGGACCCTAAAGACCTGAGATCCAGCCCTCTTGGTTCCTGGACCCTGGACGCTGGAGGTAGACCGAACAGAGTTCTCCAGAGAACATCGCTGAACTGTGCCACACCTTTTCCAGGGCCTGTAAACTATCCCTTCACTTGTAAGTTACCCCACAAAATAAACCTCCCTTTAACTATGTGGAGTGGCCTTAATAATTTCACCAATAGACTTCCCTTCATGATGGTTGTGGGCTCTAGCCTTTAATGGCTGAGCTCTCTCATCAGCCCCACTTCATGATGGACTATAAACCATCAGATGAAATCAATCCTTTTCTTTCCAAATTGCTTTGGCCATAGTGTTTACCACAGTAATGAGAGCTCTTTAAGATTGTTAGGACTGTTAATCATAAACCACCATGCAAATACCACATGTCCCCTTTTCCTTTATAATAGAAAAAACTCTGTTTTGCTCCTCATAGGTTAGCTAGCCAGGTAAATGGGTTAAACATATAAAAGGAAAGAATATTTGTGTGTGTGTGTGTGTGTGTGTGTGTGTGTGTGTGTGTAAACAGAACTACAACCCTCCCACACTGCTCAGCCCCCAATGTAAAATGTATTTTTGAACCACTCTTAGTTACAATGCATTCCTTCTGATCTGCTGGTTTTGGGAATAGAAGTGGAGAGTACTTAGTCTTTCCATCACAATGATGCCCACCATCATTTCTTTTCTTGGATTTCTGAAAATACTTCTCTAATGAGCTCCCTGGTCCATTATTGCTCACAGCAGTTCATCGCACTGAATGAATAATGATACAATTACCAATAATCAAAATGTAAGTCAGATTAGGATGCTCTCTAATTCAATTTCTCCAGTGTCTTCTTATTGAATATATAGTGAAAAATTTCTGCTTTATCTAAACAACCACAAACACCTGAACTCTGCAGAAACTACTTCTTTCTGGTTCTTTTTTCTAAATCAGTTTATACATTCCTATTTCAACTTTTTAACTTAGTGCTTCCTGATGCATAAAATATTCTTCCTTGAAAATACAAGCATAACTGCTTCAGCCTCACCACTCATACATCACTTCAAATACCTCAGGGGTGTCACACTGAGTATCCTAGCCTATGCACAGCTGACCTATTTCCTATCCCTAACATTTAGCTCTATTTTTATTCTTTTCTGAAATTATTTTCCTTATTTATGTAGTTTCTCCTCAATTGGTATTTCACCTTGACATTCCTTTGTACTCTATACACATGATGCATCTTTTAAAAGTATAGTTTAAAATGGATGTTTTCTCAGGAAATTAGAAATCACTTCAAATGTTAAAAGTGTGCCTTGCACAGTACACCAAAAGGTGTGTTATTTAGTTACATCAGATGTGGAACTTTCATTCAGTGTGTCAAAATGCCCTGAGTTCATGTTCCTGCCTGGGTGTGGAGACCAGCAGGAGAGACTGTGTCCAATTGATAACGTTTCTGGCCAACTATGGTTCAAACTTTTTCATATGATTGATATAAGTCCATTGAAGTACATTTTTTGCTGGGAACTTCAGTAACCTCTTGTTAAGGAGAACACAAGATTTTGTGTTGGTAGTTATTGCTGAACAGCAGCAGAGACTAGCTCTATATTTTCCCACTATATGAGATCATCCCTCAAGTTTATGTCTTATAATAAAAAAGGCAAAAAGTACCCTTAATGGAATTTTTACTTAAGATTGTACTTGTTTAAGCTACACTAAAATTAATTCTCAAAATCCTGTGTACCAAAGAGTTGTGTACCCAAAAAATGTCATGTCTTTTCCTAAATCACTTTCACATGCTCCTGATAAGTGATTTCCATCTATAATTTTACTTCAACAGCTTGCCAAATGAGTACTTTTTTTTTGGGTGGCAGTGGTACACACCTTTAATCCCAGCACTCATGAGGCAGAGCCATGTAGATCTCTGTGAGTTCGAGGCCAGCGTGGTCTATAGAGCAAGATCCAGGACAGGCACAGAAAAACCCTGTCTCAAAAAACCAAAAACAAAAAACAAAAGAAAGAAAGAAAGAAAGAAAGAAAGAAAGAAAGAAAGAAAGAAAGAAAGGAAGGAAGGAAGGAAGGAAGGAAGGAAGGAAGGAAGAAAGAAAGAAAGAAAGAAAGAAAGAAAGAAAGAAAGAAAGAAAGAAAGAAAGAAAGAGAGAGAAAATGGGCACTGGGCCAGTTCCAATGTAATATGTATATGCTGGTAGATACACTTCATGACACACAGCTGGGTAATGGCCTCTGCACTGGAAATTACTCACAAAATTAACTGTTACATTGCTAAAATACAGTTGCATTAAGTTGTATTATATTTTTTCTACTGAGCATTCCAGTTTCAAGGGGAGAAGATGAACAATTACAACACTTTTCCTTAAAATTAATTAAGTAACACTGGGGTAGCAACATAAACCTTAAAATCTAGAGATGATGTTTGTCACATACTGAAGTGTAGTGGGTAGCCATTCCAGCTTAGATCTGGAAGTTCTAACCCCCATTGAGACTCTGGAAACTGTCACACCTATGAGGCGGGGCCAGGGGAGGCACCTGGAGACCTGAGAGCTGGATGGGCCAGCGCTCTCTCTGTGCCTGGACGCTGAACGGTGAAGATGGACTGTGCAGAGCTCTGGAGAACACTGCTGGACTGCGATACATCTTCCCCAGATCCTATGACCCACCTTTCAATTAATTTGTGAGTTACGCCATTAAATAAATATCCTTTTAACTACATGGAGTGACCAAAATAATTTCTCCAATATCTGGCGCTCACGTGGGGCAAACTCCAAAGGCCTGAGCGGCTCCCACCCTCTCCTCCCTAGCTGGCGGGTACCTAAACCCACCTGCAAAGTTCCATATAACCAGGGAACACCTACAAGGTTCCATTCCCAAAAAAGGGAGAAGCTAGTCCGATCTCAAATCCCTAGCTCAGCCCCAGACCAGCGAAAGAGGCAGGGGAGTGCTAGCTCCCATTTCTGCCATCTCTGCCATTTCTGCCATCTCCAACTCCAGCCAAGATCCCAGCAGGCCCTATTTTGGAGCTGTACCAACGCCACCTGCTGGCTGAAAAGTGCTACTACATGCCCCAAAACCCACGAAAGGTAAGCATATTGTTTCAAGTAAAGGTACTTGATAATTTTACACCTTAAAATTGACGAACAAATTTTGAGTAATTCGTGTAATATGGCCAACAACATTACCTCACAAGAATTTAAAAACCTTTTTGCCTGTATGATAAATGACATCTTCCTGGAAATATACGACATTCCTAAGGCATATCTGGGCATTCATCATAATAATTCATACAGTGTTCAAACACTGGTTTAAGAACAAAGATGAGTCGTTATTGGGACTGATACAGGCTTTAAAAGATAGCAATGAAGGCTTACAGAAAAAGAATCTCCTTCTGGAATCTGCTTTAAAAGATAGCAATGAAGGCTTACAGAAAAAGATTCTCTCTCTGGAATCTGCTAACCAAGATTTACAGGCTTTCAAAGATAGCAATGAAGGCTTACAGAAAAAGATTCTTTCTCTAGAATCTGCTAATCAGGATTTACAAAACAGGCTTGTACCCAAAATTGATTTTATTGATAATAAATGTGAATATTTAATGGATAGAACACTAATTCTCCAGAGTGAAGTTGTGGCTACTTAGACAGTATATAAGGAAGAAAGATTATCGTTAATTGATAGGATAAGGTCCATGGAATCATGTGTTTCTGAGGAACATAAAAATTTCTATGATTCCATGAGAAATCTGGAGTCCCTTGCAAGAGAGGAGGTTCACTCCTGAGAACAGACCCTAGGTGCTCGTTTCCAGGCCCTAGAAGAAACTCTCAGTAAACATGACAAGGGAACTAATAAGCAGACGGTCAAGACCATAGAGGTTGTAACATCTCCAAATGGCTCTCATACAATGGCTTATCCTGTTACCATCCATGAGAAGCCAGCAGATGACACACACCCCGAGCCATATATGACATATACATTACAACCAATTTCAACAAGGGATTTTAAAAATATAAAGGAAGCAGTAGTTACGTATGGGATACACTCCACATATGTAAGACAGATGTTAAATTCGTGGTCTACCTCATTCCAGATGACTGACATCAGTTAATTCCAGCTGTTCTAGAATATAGCCAGCAGTTACAGTGGAAAAGCTGGTTGAGAGAAGAGGTAAAAAATTTAGAACAACAAGGTAAAATCAGAGATTTTGTGATCTCCCAAGATCAAATACTTGGTGAGGGATATTTTGCTGACAGGAATGTACAAGCCACTTATGATGAGCATACAATATCCCTATGCCATACAGCAGCTCTAAATGCTTGGGAAAAAAATTCCAGAACCTGGAAAACCAACTGAGGTATACAGAAAGATATTTCATGGACCACACAAACCCTTCACTGATTTTTTTACAAAGACTGAACACAGCTATAACAAGAGCTGTGTCAGACAAAGATTTAAGAAAAGTATTAACTGAGTACTTGGCATTCGACAATGCTAATGCAGAATGCAAAAGAATACTTACACCATTAAAGATCAGATCAGCTCCTTTGGAAGAATGGATTCAATATACTAATGGTGTTCAGTCTCTTAACTACAATAATGAGGCTTGGATAGGAGAGACAAATCCCAGAGGTGAAAGAAGGCCCCATAGTACCAAATGTTTTAAATGTGGTACACCAGGTCATATAAGTAAAAACTGTACATGGGGTACTCCTAGAAGTAATACTCCTTCTAGGAATAGCCTAAACAGGAGACCCCAACCGCCTCCTGGATTATGTAGAAGATGTGGCAAAGGCCGACATTGGACCAGTGAGTGCAGATCAAAAATAGATATACAAGGCAACCCTTTACTGGTGGGAAATGCCTCGGGGGGCCTCTTGCAGGCCCCCAAACCAAACGTAGTACGAACATTCCCAGCCACTGTGGAAGAAATTCCTCTCCAGGACAACTGAATAAACCAATGCCTAATGTAAAAACCGATACTACAATGGATGATAAAACAGCTTTGATAGATGGATCACAGATTAGAAAGAATACTATAAAACAAATATTTTGGCAGACTTCCATAAATGAACAAAGACCAAAGCTTAGAATTCGAATTAATGGCCTGGTTCTGGAGGGCCTGGTAGACACAGGTGCAGATGTGACTATAATTACACCCAAATCATGGCATCCGAATTGGCCTCTTCAAGAGGTAGATGTCCAACTTTTAGGGACTGGCACCCTATCTCAGATAAAACAGAGTTCGAGATGGGTTGAATGCATAGGGCCAGAAGGACAGAGAGGAAGGCTGAAGCCATATGTAGCAAATGTAGCAGTAAATCTTTGGGGCCAAGATCTGTTACAACAGTGGAATACCCAGATTAAAATTCCTACACTTTCAGAAAAGGAATACAGATCAATGCATGTTTCTAGAAATAATATCATAACATGCTATAAAAATCAGTCACCAACCATTCAGGCTGTTCACAAACAGAGCATGACTGTTGTTGAACTCTCAGAAGTACCAACTGCCTTACCTTTAAAATGGCTAACTAATAAACCTGTCTGGGTTGGACAATGGCCTTTGACAAAAAAGAAGCTACAAGCTTTAGAACAGCTGGTTCAAGAGCAGTTAAATGCTCAACACATTGAAGAATCTACCAGCCCTTGGAATTCCCCTGTATTTGTTATTAAAAAAAATCTGGTAATTGGAGAATGCTGACAGATCTGAGAGCTATTAATAAAGTAATTCAGCCAATGGTTTCCCTACAGACTGGGATGCCTTGCCCTCTCTACTACCCAAAGAATGGCCTATAATAGTTATTGACTTAAAAGACTGTTTCTTTACCATACCCTTACAAGAAAATGATTGCTGTGGGACGGTCTATATGTCAAATTGCTCTGATTGGTCAATAAATAAAACACTGGTTGGCCAGTGGCCAGGCAGGAAGTAGGTGGGACAAGGAGAGGGGAGAGACACTGCAGCCGCCGCCATGACCAGCAGCATGTGAAGATGCCAGTAAGCCACCAGCCATGTGGCAAGGTATAGATTTATGGAAATGGATTAATTTAAGCTATAAGAACAGTTAGCAAGAAGCCTGCCACGGCCATACAGTTTGTAAGCAATATAAGTCTCTGTGTTTACTTGGTTGGGTCTGAGCGGCTGTGGGACTGGCGGGTGACAAAGATTTGTCCTGACTGTGGGCAAGGCAGGAAAACTCTAACAACAAATGATAGAGAAAAATTTCCCTTCACAGTACCTAATTATAATAATTCTCAGCCAGTCAAGAGATATCAATGGAAGGTCTTCCCACAGGGAATGTTAAACAGCCCTACTTTGTGTCAATACTTTTGTGCAGAAACCATTAGAGATAATTCGTGTAAAGTTTCCACAATCCATAATTTATCACTATATGGATGATATCCTATTAGCTGATCCAAAGTTAGATACATTAGAAAGCATGTTTGAAGAAGTAAAAAAAGTTTTACCTCGCTGGGGACTGCAAATTGCCGCTGAAAAAATACAAAGAGGAGATTCTATTAATTGCTTGGGATATAAGATAGAGCTACAAAAAATTAGACCCCAAAAGGTACAACTAAGAAGAGATAGATTGAAGACTCTTAATGATTTTCAAAAGTTATTAGGAAGCATTTCCAACTTACTGGGTAACATGGGAATACCCAAAGATGGGCTACAAAATTTGGCTAATACTCTAGAAGGGGACAAAGAATTAAATAGTCCAAGAGAATTATCAGCCAAAGCTGAGAAGGAATTGGCTCTAGTAGAAAAGACAATTCGAGAAGCACATGTGGATCATGTGGATCCAGAATTTAAATGCATTCTTGTCATATTCCCCTCCAGACATTCCCCAACAGGTATTTTGATGCAGAGGGAAGATATTATATTGGAATGGATATTCCTACCACGTAAACCAAATAAGAAATTAAAGACTTATATAGAAAAGATCTCTGATTTGATTCAAAGGGGTAAATTAAGACTTTGCCATTTGACAGGAATGGACCCAGCAGAAATTGTAGTACCGTTAACTAATGAGGAAATTTCATCACTATGGAAAGATAATGAATACTGGCAGAGAGCCTGCATTAACTTTTTGGGAGAGATTAACAACCACTATCCCAAAAGCAAGAGAATAGAATTCATAAAGAAGACTGAATGGGTCCTTCCTCACATAGTACGACAAAAGCCAATTTCTTGAGTCATCACATTCTATACTGATGCAAATAAACCAGGGAAAGCAGGATATAAATGAGGAGACTTAAGTAAAGTGGTACAAAGTTCATATAGCTCTGTACAAATGGCAGAACTGTATGTCATTCTTATGGTACTGATGGACTTCACAGAACCACTCAATATAGTCACTGACTCTCAATATGCAGAGAGAATTGTTTTACATATTGAAAATGCTGAATTTATTCCTGATAATACAGAATTAACTTCATTATTCATACAATTGCAGGAAATCATCAGAAAAAGGGAACATTCTATATATATAACACATATCAGATCCCATCCAGGTCTGCCAGGACCTTTAGCACAAGGTAATGATGAGATTGATCAGTTACTAATAGGTAATGTGCTAGAAGCCTCAGAATGTCATAAGAACTACCATGTAAATAGCAAAGGTTTGAAGAAGTATTTCTCCATCACTTGGCAACAGGCTAAGGATATTGTGAAAAAATGTCCTACTTGTTCCATCTATAACCAAACTCAATTACCTGCAGGGAGAAATCCAAATGGTATACAAAGAAATAAAATTTGGCAGATGGATGTGTTTCATTTTGCAGAATTTGGAAGATTAAAGTACGTACATCATACCATTGACACCTATTCAGGATTTCAATGGGCAACTCCTATGAGTTCTGAAAAGGTTGATTCTGTGATTACCACCTATTAGAAGTTATGGCCATCATGGGAATACCTGTACAAATTAAGACAGACAATGCCCCAGCATATGTCTCCAATAAAATGAGACAATTCTTTGCTTATTACAATATAAAGCATGTTACAGGTATACCACACAATCCCACAGGCCAAGCAGTCATAGAGAGATCCAATTGAACTTTAAAGGATATGCTAAATAAACAGCAACAGGTAACAATGACTCCTAGAAATAGACTGCATAGTGCTTTATTAACCTTGAATTTTCTCAATGCTAATGAGAAAGGAACAACAGCTGCAGAGAGATATTAGATGACAGACAAAACTCCTGAGCTAAACCAACCAGTTTATTTCAAGGATGTGCTGACCTCAGAATGGAAACCTGGATATGTTCTACATTGGGGAAGGGGTTTTGCCTTTGTTTCTGCAGGAGAAGAAAAGCTATGGATACCAACAAAATTAATAAAAATTCGATTCGAACAGGAAAAAACCCTTGATGAAGAGAAGTAAAAGATCGTCCACCAATGTGACATCTCTACAAGTTGTAAGAAAAATTCAACAATCAAAGGGTGGGGTAGGGTTCTGTTTTTGTCTTTCCAGGATAATGGAAATACCCATCTTCCAAAACTCATAAGGCCTTGGATATGCAGATGTTTATAGCAGAAAGGAAGAATCTATTGGTACCAATCTACACATGGTAAAATCTCACTGTCTAACATCTATCTCTCTATTAATCTAGAAAAGCTGTGGTTCCAATTCAATTATAAGCCAAGCTGGCTTTGGAGATGGAATTGGCTCACTCCTTCTCTAAACCCAAGCATATTGCTAAAAGAAAAGTTTAAGAGATTCTTCAGTCCCGTATCAGAAGAGCCCTCTGGTGTGAGACAGAAGGAAACCAATAAAAAGGGACCGTTGTCTTCTAAATTCTAATTCTCTCCATGCTTACACTTGATTTCTTAGAATCCTTTCTTACTTGCTATGTCCTCTTTAAATCCAAACCTCCCATTTTTGATAACAAATAAGTTTTTCCAATAGCAATCTCGGAAGTCTCCAGAAGGAAGATGGGGCCCCAACAACAACAACTCTATCCAATCCAGAATGATGCCATGGTAATCATCATCATACTACACTTCTTGCCAGAATTTCAGACAATCTTACCCATTACTCTAAAACTTGCTGCAGAACCTACAGTTAGTCTAACTGAGATTTAACTATCAGAGCTTTCTCACAGTACCCAACAGAGATAACATCACCCCCTAAACGGCAGGAAGCAATTCTAAGAAAAAGACGCCCCTCCTCCCTTAGGTTTCATAATTCTCAGGGTTATGGATGACGGTTATAGGGTTGGGGGTGGAAGAAAATATTAGACTCAGTATTGTAAAAAAAAGGGGTGGGCTGGAAGAAATGGAACGGATAGGTATAAGATATGATGGTAAATCATTGTATATACTAGTAAACAAATTTAGTAAAATAGCAACCTTAGATAATTTGCACTGTAATTTGTACTGTTATAGATTCTTATATGTTGATACAAATGTAAACTATTTTTATACTCCTGTTTAAGATAATTTGTATATTGATACAAATACAGAACTATATTTGTTATAATGTACATATATTTCTACTCTTATTTGAAACATTTTTATATTGATACAAATGTAAATTTATATCTGTCATACTTTATATATGTTCTACTTCTGTTTAGGATATTCAGTATATTGATATATATTTAAGATTATTGTCATATTGCATATTGCACTATATATTCCTACCTCTGTGATAAATTGTGTATTGTCACAATTTTGAAGTCATTGTTCTTCACCATACATTTGCTTATAGACTGTTTACCTTGTTTACCTGAAGCCTTAGTCCTTAGGTTATTTCGGTAGATAAGACTTATAGATTTATAGTCGCCTATGCCTGTCATCTCTATAGTTACATCAGTTAGGTTATCCAGATTTACAGATACATAGGTAAGATGGACAGGTAATCTTCGAACACTTCATAGACCTAGAGAATATGGCATTTAAATAACTTAGAATTCTGTTGACGTGAGACATAATTGCTCCTGGCTGCACCAATTGATCCCGAGAGAATGTTGGGCTTCTAAGACATTTCCATTTGGAAGTTTGTCTTTTTGGCACAAAATGGCCTACTGGGCAAAGAACTGCCCTTGCCTTGATGGCTGACAGTACAAATGCAATGTTGTCCTTTCTGGACAAGCAGGACACAAGGAAAGTGACCACTGTACTCTGCCAAGACAGGGTAAGATGGTCTTTCAGAAATCCTGCTTCTGAAAATGGTCTGTCAGATATTCTAGGCCTGTAGCCAATTTGAATGCACCAACAATGCTAAGAAACATTAGGTGACTGTCCAGGCTGCCAGCTGTCTTGGTCTACTCTTGCATGATCCCCGAAAGTTGCTTGCATCCATCTACCATTTCTCAGGTACCATTATGTTCCTTCTCAGGTCTTTGATGGGATTGAAGACTAGCAGTTATAGTTACAACTTAGTATATATAATATCTTAGATAGAACATATTAAGTATTAGATTCAGGTTCTTTAGGATAGGACACCTTTGAATGATGTTTGTAACATGTCATTTACCTGTGCTCTATACTTCTCTGGATTTTAGTATATGTTTCTTGCTTGATATTGTTTGCATTGGTTGTAGTTACATATTATCTAGGTCATTATCCCTCATTATTTCTGGACAATATTTGGTACCCATTCCTTTGTATATAGTCTTGTATTAGTTTAGAACCTTCTTATTTAGACAAAAAGGGGGAGATGTAGTGGGTAGCCATTCCAGCTTGGATCTGGAAGTTCCAACCCCCATTGAGACTCTGGCAACTGTCATGCCTACGAGGTGGGGCCAGGGGAGGCGCCTGGAGACCCGAGAGCTGGATGGCCCAGCGCTCTCTCTGTGTGCTCTCTCTGTGCCAGGACGCTGAATGGTGAAGGTGGACTGTGCAGAGCTCCGGAGAACACCGCTGGATTGCGATACACCTTCCCCAGATCCTGCGACCTACCTTTCAATTAATTTGTGAGTTACGCCATTAAATAAATATCCTTTTAACTACGTGGAGTGGCCAAAATATTTTCTCCAATACTGAAGTGATACTAATACTAATAAGAAAAATAATGAGGACTGTGGATGTTTTTCCCCTAAAATACTTTTGCTCAGTAACCAAATGCCACTATTCACTTAGTGAAGGCACTAAGCTTTACTTTTAACATGTTGTAAGTTTGAAATTTTTCACTCAAATTTTTAAGAAGATGAGTTATATCTATCAAACTAAATGTTTCTACTTCATGTAATAAAATAGAAATCATTAAAAAATTTATTCATGTAACATGATGATGGTGATTATTTTAAGGGCTATTGGTTGTCAGCTTCACTATATTTGGAATGAACTATAATCCGGAAGTAGCGGGCACACTGGATCTGGATCTTGAGGCTGGAAAGTACAGCTTTAATGGGGGCCACACCTTCTGCTGGAAGCCTGTTTGCCTTCCTCTTGCCAGCATATCTTTTGGAGCCTACAGCTTTGAGATTCCAGCATATACAGACCAGATGGGACACCCCAGTCTCATGGGACTGAGCAACTACTAGATTCTTAGACTTTCCAATCACAACCTAGCCATTGTTGGACTGCACCCTATGAGTCATTACAGAATTTTTTTAACTCTATAGAACCCTGACTAATACAATTATGAAGTATGAAATACTATATATAGGTACTAGGAACAGATAAATTAATAAACTAAAATACTTCTTATTATTGTTACATTTTACATAGCTACTTTAATGTAGAATATGATTGATCCAGCAGCAGTTATTATGTTAGAAGTAGGAAATGTCAGAATGAATTTCTATTCCAATGATTTATAGCAAAACAGAAGAAAATCTAGCTTTAAATTGTCCAATTTGAAGATAGATTTCAGAGTATAGATCGTTTTGAACTAGAATCTTAAGGCAAGACTCTCAGAAAAGCAAAATGTAGTGCACTAAATCATAAAGATAATGTACATAAAGCATAATATTGGCAAATTTGAGGTTCTATACACTACTGGTAGAGGAATAGTTCAGTCTTTAAAATCCCTCAAACTACATTAAAAAAGAATGTTTATTTCATATGTTGTAAGACTCTTAAGCTTAAAACCAAATGTAATTCTTCAGCTCAAAAGCAAAAATTAAACATACAAAAAGAAACAAAATTTGTGGCCCCACTGTAGCCAGGGTCTGTGCTAATGTCCAATGTTCCTGCTGCCATTGAAGGTCAGGCTGATGCCCAAGATCAAGGGTAAAGTTAGTGTCCCAGGGCCATGCTGCCACTGGGGACAGTGATGACATCCAGATCCAGCTGCTGCTAAGGACCATGTTGGGGTCCACGGTGCTACCATGGCTGGGGGTCTGACCTGAGGTCTTTGTCCTGCATTGCCACTAATGGTCATGCAGAGGCCCAGGCTTGGGGCTACAACCTGAGTCCTTGGTGATGTCTGCCGACGACATGGCTGCTGAAACTATTCTCAATGTACCCAGAGTCACGGCATGTCCAGGTCCACAGGCCAGCTGTAGCTGGGGTCTGTGTTGATGTCTATGGCCAGTGTCACCTCAATAGACCTTAGGAATCATGCAAGATAAAATCAGAGGGCTATACTAAGCCACTCTCACCATTCACTGCCCTGGGAAAGCTGCCCTGTCTAGTCGTGGGCCACAACAGCAGACCTCTGCACTTGGGAGAGAAGACCGGGTAGTGGTGGCGCACAACTTTAATCCCAGCACTTGGGAGACAGAGACAGTCAAATCTCTGTGAATTCAAGGCCTGCCTGGTCTACAGAGCAAGATCCAGGACAGGCACCAAAACTATGCAGAGAAACCCTGTCTCTAAAAGCAAAAAAGAAAAGAAAAAAAAGTGAAAGTAATTAAATGAATTTAAAAATATTGCCAAGGCCAAGTACAGTGGTATACACTTAAAGCTCTAGGAAGATTGAGGAAGGAACACACTTCTATGAGTAGTTCATGAATTGCCTCTAACCTGTACTGCAAGAGGAAACAAAATCAAAAACATAAAAAGATTTACAAATTGCTTCAGTTGAATAGATCTGAGAAGTGGGATTGAGCCTCTGTTCCCATTTTGTATCCTTTCATATTTCTCAGGATTTTTCTCATTCTCTTATAAACACTTGTCATATGATAAATCAAGATATATCACATACTCTGGTATTTTTGTGTCAACATCTTCTAACGTCATTGTTCTATTAATATGTTTAAAGTATCTTCTTGATGCAGAGGCATAACACACATTCATGATGCAAAATAGAGTGATCAATTAAAAAACACATCATCCTTGGCAGTTCCTCTCATCTTGGAGGGCCTGACTTTTGCATTTACCATGCATTTATATATTTTCCAGCCCTGCTAGTCCAAGAATATTTTAGTTTTCACTCAACTTTATATGTAGCATGACACTTCTGTTATTTATTCTAAAACTTTAATAATGTCAATAATATACCCTTCTCTACAATAATCCCTTGCTTACCATCAATAATGCTATCAATTAAAGAGATATAGGTGAAACATACATTGATGGGGTACAGAATAGATGGAAAAGAGACTTCTAAAGGGAGAGAGGGAGATAGAGAGGGAGAGTATAGGTGACACACAGATATCATAATAGATGCCATGATTATCTTCTCTTATTAATTCCCATCCTTTTTTTGCATCAATATCAATTTAAAAAAAAATAAAATCCCAATACAATTACTATTATATTATTGCTACTATTTTAAAAATATGTGCATTTTAATGAATTATTGCAGAAAAAAACTTATATTTTACTTCCATTCTTGTATTCCAATTCCTGTAGTAAACGACCTCATAAAATTATATTTGTTGCAGATAATCAATGTGGTCAGGGTGAGTCTAAAAACATTGCTTCTTAGTAATCAATATTTACTCACTTTGCCCTTCCCAACCTTAAGATCATTTTTTCTTAGTAATATAGATAGATGAACTGCCTTGGAGGTTCCAACCTTTACTGTTATTGATAATCTTCTTTCTTCTATAGTGTTTGTACAGTTGTGCCCTGGTGTATTAATGAAAGCCAGCTTACATAGAACATATTATCATGAATTCACACAAGAATTCTTAAAGTATGGTAGCAAAGGTTATGTGGCAAGCCAAAATTGACTCTCACCATGATGCTTTCTTCTTTATCAATGCCATGTTGGTAACTCTTGGACACACACACACACACACACACACACACACACACACACACATCTTCTGAGCAATCATATTCATAGAGAATTGTACCATACTTTGAACATATTATTCTTAACTTTCTGTACCTAAGCACACTAAAACATAAACAAAAACAAGATGTCCGATAGTAAGAAAGATAGCCTTTAAGTTAGAACAGGGAGCGTAAAATTGTTGCAATTCTCTGAATAATTATGTTTCTAAAATGCATATGCTTAAATCCTACCCCAAAGGCAGTGACAATAGAAGCTGGGCCATATGAAAGGTAATTGATTTTTTATTGCTGAATAGTACTCCATTTTGTATATGTACCACATTTTCTTTATCCATTGTTTGGTTGAGGGGCATCTAGATTGTTTCCAGATTCTGGCTATTATGAATAATGCTGCTATGAACATACTTGACCATGTGTCCTTGTGGTATGATTGAGGTATATGCCCAAGGGTGGTATCATTGGCTCTTGAGGAAGATTGATTTCCAATTTTCTGAGAAACTGCCATACTGATTTCCAAAATGGCTGTACAAGTTTGCACTCCCACCAATAAGGGAGGGGTTTTCCCCTTGCTCCATATCCACTCCAACATAAGCTGTCATCAATTTTTTGAACTTAGCCATTCTGACAGGTGCAAGATGGCATCTCATAGTCGTTTTGATTTGCATTTCCCTGATGGATAAGGATGATGAGCAGTTCCTTAAATGTCTTTCAGCCATTTGAGATTCTTTTGTTGAGAATTCTATTGAACTCTGTAGCCCATCTTTTAATTGGATTGTTTGGTATTTTACTGTCTAACATCTTGAGTTCTTTATATATTTTGGTGATCAGCCCTCTGTCAGATGTGGGGTTAGTGAAGCTCTTTTCCCATTCTGTAGGTTGCCATTTTGTCTTATATACTGTCCTTTGCCTTACAGAAGCTTCTCATAAAATTTGCAGGCAAATGGATGGAACTGGAAAAAAGTCATCCTGAGTGAGGTGACCCAGACTCAGAAAGACAAACATGGTATATATTCACTCGTAAGTGGATACTATATGTAAAGCAAAGAATAACCAGACTATAACCCACAGCTCCAGAGAAGCTAGCTAACAAGGAGGACCCAAGAGGGAAGCATGGACTTCCCTGGGAAGAGGAAATAGATGAGATCTCCTGAGTAAACTGAGGATGGGGGAGTAGAGGGTAGGGTGTGGGGGAGGAGATCATAAGGAATGGGATAGTTGAGCTGGAGTAGTGACAGAATGGGAGAGCATTGAAAGAGATACCTTGATAGAGGGAGATGTCATGGGGATAGGGAGAAATGTGTTGCTAGAAAGAGACTACTACTGATAGTGGAGAGGGTACCTAAGCTAGCCTGCCCTGATAATCAGATTAGTGAATACCCTGTCATCATATAGCCTTCATGTAGTAACTGATGGAAGTAGATTCAGAGATCCACAGATAAGCATCAGGCCAAGTTCCAGGAATTCAGTCAAAGAGAGGGAAGAGGAATTCTGTGAACAAGGGGGCATCAAAATCATGATGGGGAAATCTACAGAGACAACTGAACCAAGCCATTAAGAGCTCATGAACTTTAGATCAACAGCTATGGAGCCTGCATGAAACTGGACTAAGCCCTCTGCATCAGTGAGACACTTGTGTAGCTTGGCCTGTTTAAAGGGCCCCTGGCAGTGGGATCAGGTTCTATCTCTGGTGCATGTACTGGGTTTTTGGAGTATAGTAGGACATCTTGCACAGCCATGGTGCAGCAAGGAGGGACTTGGACCTCCCGCAACTGAGTATAGCTGGCTTTGTTGACTCCCCATGGGAGGTCTTACCTTTTTGGAGGAGGAGATGGGGATTGTTTGGGGGGGGGGAGTCTGGGGCAGGGAACAGGAGGAAGGATGAGAGTGGGTGATCTGTGTCTGGTATATTAAATGAATGAAAATCTCTTAATAAAAAAAGAAAAAAGAAAGAAAGTAATTGAGTTCAGCACATGGCTGTTTCAGACTGAGCCAATGTCCTAAACATTGTCCCTTTTACCGCATGAAGAGGCAGTAAGTAGATACTACTGATGAAGTATTGGCTCCTTAAATCTGATGGCACCTTAAGTTAGTTCTTGGATTTTTCAGTCTCCAGAAGCACAAAAATTAATGTGCATTGTTTGTAAGCCATCTAATTATACCATTTCATCATGGTAGCCTGATGGCATACCTAATAAATTTCAATTTTAATAATATTTCTCATCACTTTTGATGACAAAAAAAATGTTGTAGTTAGAATGAATGATAGATCAATGAGTAATGGACAAGCACTAGGATATAAGTTCAGATTTCCAGAAATTATGTAAAACTCATGAACATAGTAGCATGTATCTGTAATTCTAGCTTGAGGAGGGGGGGTCACAATTACTCTGTGTAGCCAATTGGTGGATATAATGTGATAGACCCTGTCTTAAAATGAGGCAGAGGGAAATGGAGAAAGATATCCAGTTTCAGCCTTTAGCATCCACACATGCACTTATGGACATATACCACTATGCACCAATGTGAACACATAACAGACACACACACACACACACACACACACACACACACACACACACACACACACACACACAAATGTTTAATGAATACCAGTAACTGTTGGGTGCTTTTATGGTAATGATTACTATCACCAACATTTACTTAGTCATATTTTCCCATCTTGAATTTTTTCCAAAGGCTCGCATTAATGTTCTGATTCCTAGGCCATATGCTATAGAGAAATTATGAATCTTTAAAGATGTAGAGGCTAGTAAGAGGTGTTCAGGTTTGGGATGAATTGGCTTCTATTAGATCCTTTTTATCTTACACCTTTATCAGCCTCCAGGTAAGAGGTTCTGCTCCAACATGCCCTCCCACAATTCTGTGTACTGATCTTGAGGAAATATTTTCCTGAACATTTAAGCTCAATGATGATGTTAGCTTATTAACCACATCTGATTCTTTTGCTCCAGTGGACCAGCACCAATTTTCCTGCTAAAGCCAAAATTTCACTTCCTTGAGCACAAATAGTGTCTTTGCTTGCTTCAATAGCTTCACAAGTCTTGCATCCATGCTCTGGATTACTCTCAGCATTATCTTCCATTTCCCCAGGTAAATAAAGAATACTGAAATGTCAAAAGTTTTCCAGGTGATCATTCCAGAATTCTCCACCTTCCTCCCACAAAACTGTCCAAGGCTTAAAAGTCACATTGTTAAGTCATTTACAGCAACAAGAACAACTCCTGCTCTTGTTACTTTTCTACTGTTTTAATAAAACAGTAACTGAAACCACTGTAGGGCAGGAAAGGGTCCATTTGGGTACAAGTTACACTCTACTTTTTTGTAGAAGACAAGGTAGAAATTCATGTCAGCAGCCTAGAAGCAGGAACTGAATCAGAGATTATGGAGGAACATTGCTTACTGGATTACTTAGCTACATTTCTTAAACAGTCTAGGCCTACAGGCATAATGGTGTCAATGCCCACTGTACACTGGCCCCTTTAACATCAATTACTTATTAAGAAAATGTCCCACAGATCAATCCAATGGGACAATTACTCAGTACAGTTAATTCCCTCTTCCCACATGACTATAGTTTGGGTGACAAAAAAAAAATAATAAGTACAGGTGGTTATAACAATTTCTTAAAAGAAACCACAGTGGAATTTTCTTATAGAAATGATTTCTCAGCAATATGTTTTCATAGGATTTTACTCACAGTACAATATCTTTCCAGTTTAGAATTAATTATCTGAAAATTGGCCACTATATGTTGAGATTATATAATTTTCTAGATCCTTTTCACCAATGTTCAAAGCATCTTCAATCATGAGAGACCACCTCAGAGGTGAATTCCTGTGTTCAACCATGAGAGTCAATTCCACATGTTTTGAAATTTTGTTATACTGTTTTAATAATCCTCTTAATTTTCATTTTTTGTTATTCAACTGCTTGCGCAGTTATTTTCTCCACCTAAATCATGGAACCCATGTCACTCATGTGAGTAGGAATCACTTTCTAACCTCCTGCGAATGTGATTATATTAACTTCATCCACGAATCATGGACATTCCCAGTGGTGTCTAGGACAGTGAACTCTTCCTTAGTCTATTTCAGTAACAATACTTTATAAAGTGTACCTTAAATAAAACTTGAGTGGAAAAAGAATTCACTGACCCATGGGATAAAATGAATCTTGTGTCTACATGCATGAAGGCAGAATTCATCTTACAATGCATATCCGTTGGAGACCATGGGCAGTGAGATGCATTGTCAATGAGCAGTAACATTTATAAATCATTCCTTGAACAATGCACATGTCAGTGAAGACTTAAAATTTTTAGTAAACCATGGTACAAACTGACATGCTGCCATTTGGGCTTTGTTGTTCTATTTATAAAGCACAACCATTAATATATTTCCCAATTCTTAAAAACTGTAGAATTTCTTCAGTGTAAAGTAAGCATGAGATTCAACTCAGAGCCACCAGTTGCATTACCCCTAATAAGACCTAGCCTGTCTTTGATGATTTGCAGTCAATTGTAAACATTTCACCTTCAGAGATTAAAGTCATTCTTTCAATATAAGGCTATCTCATAACTAAAGAAAAGATGATTTTTAGTGCAGCCACACACATCAGTTCTCTTACCTAGATCTTCTGTAGCTTCTTCATCAGCCTCCTCTAACTAACTCATTTGTCAATTTAAGTTATAGGAATATCTTCTTCTTTAAATCTCATAGATCCAGCCTTTGTTGGATTCAGTCATTTGACATGAAGTTTTTCCTGACTTTCAGATTCACAGAACTGAGTGAGGATTCTTCTTTGGATTAAGTTTTGATCTAATGGAATGTAGTAGCTTCTTTGAGGTTCTACCTAGATCACTGAAAGTCTCCTAACAAAGATAAGGCCTCCATTTGCTTTCAGATAATGTGCTATCAAATAGTAGAGCACTGATAAATCTCTTCAAGTGTGTTCCATTTGGAGTCACACTGGTTTAGTCTGAAGAGCCTAGCATTTGAACTATGAGTGCTGCTCCTCTTCCCTAATATACCTACCTCATTCCAAGCTTTTATTTTAAAGTAAGAGATGTGTGACTCTCTTTCTTAAAATATAGAGGCTTAACATGGAGTTATTAATGTCTACATTTCAGGGGAACAGCATATTTATAGAGGAGAACACAACTATTTATTAAATTTATAGACATCTTGATTGGGCATATTCACAATACCTCAAAAGAATTACAATAGTATCAAAGATTACTGATCCCAGATCACTATGAGAGACATAAAAAATAATAATGACAACCCTGCAGTACTCTGAGATTAACCAAAATGTGACACATGGCAGGAAGTGAGGGCACTTTCAGAAAAATTACCCTTAAAGAGTCACTTGAACAAAGTTGCTACAAACCTCATGTTGTTTTTTTTTTAATACAGTATTGCAACAGAGCAAAAAAAAATTAAAGAGATATGCTAATATTTTCAAATATTTCTGGACAAATGTTTAAGAGGATATGACTTTTTATTATTGAGCAATGACTGTATATTAACATTTATTCACAATAGAAAAATGTTGGCAGGCCTCTGTTATAAGTTGGATATGAAATGCAACACAAAACCCTTGTTCTGAGTGTTTCTTCCTCTAACACAGTGCTCAGGTGTGTTAGGGGAATGGAGTTGTGGAGCCTTAATAGGCAAAACATTGCTTCAGGAAGTAGTCCATTAGAGTCCAGCATTCAAAAGTTATCCTCAGCCCATTTTTCTTTCTCTGAACTCTGATTCCTGTTCCACCATGATGTTAAAAAATTTCACCACAGACTGGCTCCTGCATCATGTCAGGTTTGAAGTGAATCTTACATATTAGATTGAATTCTCTCTGAAACTGTGAGTTGAAGCAAACTGTTCTTCACCTAAGTTCTTTAAGTAAGGCTAATTTGGCATACTCATATATATTTATATTTAAATAGAAGCCAGTTTATACTGTAGACATACATGTTGATGTTTAACAAATATTCAGAAAAGAATATTCAGTTATTCAGTTCACTGGTGAAAATTTTATCAAGTTTTATCTGAAAAAATTTAGGAGAAAAGAATGATTTACTTAATTATATTTTGTGCTTTGTATATAGTACTAGGAGAGAATGTAATGAGCTTTAAAGAACACCAAGTTGAAGTGTTTTGTCTCATAGATTTAAAACTAAGACTAGGAGCTTATAATCTTCTTAAGGTCACAAAAAATAGTACACTGAAGTTAAAATGAAGGTTGAAGTATCCATCACAATAAAATTTTAATTCTAATACTCATGATACAGTATAACATACAAGCCAAACAAACCCTTTCTTCCCCAAGATCTTTTCAGTCATATATTTTTCTCATTCACTAGGATTATATTCAAATGAAAAAATAGTATTGGAAAATTTTTATATATTCTAGATGCAATAAGGTCAGAGGATATCTACTATCATTGGATTATAGTAAGCTAAAATGTTAGTGTCATTTTAATATTTAGAGACTGATGTGTTCATGAAACAAAACCAGGAAGGGAGGCAGTGAGGAATGAGGGTACAACTCAGTGTTTCTAAAGGTCAAATTGCCCTGCAATATATCCATATGAAACCAAAAGCTGCCCAGAGACACAGTTGGTGATCATTATTGCAATCTGTGTACTTAGCATATCTCTCACTGTTTTTTACCATTGTGAAATAGGTCCAAAACTGACATGTAGTCTTAGACTTTATGAAATTCCAGGGATAAAAACAAAATCAGAATGTAGAAATGAAACCCTCATTAGAACAAGGGAAGCCCCTCATTATATTAAGAGAGATGGTCATAGCAGAAATATTGTAGATATGAGGGAAATAAAGTAAGAGAAGCAGTTGCAATGAAAGACAGTGTCAGGAAGTATTTAGCAGTAATGAAGGAAGAGGCTGTCATAGAAATGCAGTGGTGAGTTTGGAAGACAGGCTGCCATAAGCAGTGTGGTGGTGATGCTGGAAGAAGAGGCTATCATAGCAGTGTGATGGTAATGCTGGTTGGAAAGGCTGTCATATCAGTGTGATGATGGCGCTGCTGATATCAGTGGTGTTGGACATGGAAGTGACAGTAGTGCTGGCAGCAGTGATGGTACCAATGTTAGGACTAATGATCTGAGAATCATTTAGAGCAGAGCAAATAGTAGTGGACAGTATTTTTTGTGGTAGAAGTACTTGTAATGGTTGGCACAGGAAAGAGACAGGGAAAATGACAAGAACTTGGGAGGATCTTCACTCAGAAATCAAATTGAAGCCCCTCATGAGCTGAGAAACAATAATTCTTGCACACAACTCACATTTGCTTAATGCCTTTCTCCCTTTCCAACGTTCAACCTAAAATTCTCTAGGAATGTCACCAGAAACCTCTGGTGCAACCCTGGTGCCTCCTTGTTTTGCCTTATCAGATTGTAATCACACTCAGTGTATCTTCAGGACCATCCTATAATCTCTTTTATGAGAAGGAGAAAGAGAGACTGAGACAGAGGCAGAGATAAAGTGGTTTCTTGGCAATCTTTTGGAATATAACTTGAGAGATACCAAAGTATTATATATAGCAAATGCTATGTATCAATTATTTGTAAACCACCCTTGGAAAGCCATATTCACAGGTATGTCTTATTCTTTCCCCCAAACAGCTGTCTTTCTCTAAACCTTTGTGTTTGAAATATATGTTTAAAATGTCTTAATAAACTATAAAATTATTTGAATAGCCCACAGCCAAGTACTGTTGTGTCCTTTAATTTTTCTCCTGAACATCTTTCTCATTTTAATAAAACCCATTGTTAGCCAAAAAAAAAAAAAATGACATAATACCATGCATCCTAGATTGGTCTGAGTCAAGGTCTTTAGAAGAGTAAGGCTAACACTGCTGAGGGTGACAATATAGAACTATGTCTCCCTTTGCGTCTAGCTGGAGTTTTCTCAAGTCCTGTCCAGCCCCACAGACCCCACAACTGCTTATAAAATAATCACTCAGAAGCTCATACTAATTAAACTGCTCGGCCATTAGCTCAGGCCTACCACTATCTAGCTCTTACACTTAAACTCAGCCCCTTTCTATTAATCTATACCTTGCCACATGGCTCATGGCTTACTGGTAACTTACATCTTGTTACTCAGTGCAGCGGCTGGCAGCATCTCTTGACTCAGCCTTCTTCCATCCAGCATTCTCCTCTCCCCTTGTCCTGCCTACAATATCCTTCCTGCCTGGATACTGGCCAATCAATGTCTTATTTATCAAACAATCATAGCACCATATATTCACAGCATACAGGACATCCCAGAGCATCTGTGCCTTTATTGCTGTCTATGTGATGTCAGTGTAAAAGGTGGGGTCAGTGGTGGGAAGCCCTGATGATCATATCCTAATTCTTGAGAGTTTACTAAGGGCCAGGTACTACTCAAACCTTTACAAGTATCCATTCATTTTTATTTACAGTAACCAAAATAATGGCTTTGAATGCCTCCTTTTATGTTCTCTGTTTTGCAAGGTAGGTATTCAGCATAGGTTAGATGGCTGGTGAAAACATCTTGGCAAGCTTAAGTCCTGCTCACAGAGCCATGCAATATGTAGTCCCTCTGAGCATTGTATTCTCAAGATTACTCAAGTTCATGTTCAAGGATTTATATATTTGAACAGATGCCATTTTAGCTGATCAATTATCAAATATGAACCCTGGAGAGGGTTGTTTAACTTCTCTATTCCTCGGGCAGCTTGCCCATCATAAGTCTGTGGAACTTATTAACTCACCTACAAGCTTTAGTCACTGCTTTTTTCTTGGTTGCCTTGTTTAGTGAAGAAGCTCCAAAGTAGGAGATGGTCAGGAACTTGACAGTGTCACTGAGTCTTTAGCTTGGTGGGAATTTCAGTTACTATTTCAGTAGCTCTTTAATCCAGGCTCTTGGCTGTTGCATTATTTTACCTATGCTAGTTTAGAGGACAGACTTTCCTGGCTTCTCTCTATTCAATTACATCCAACTCCTATACAAGGCTTCTGAGAGCCAACCACATCTCTGAAACTTCTTTGCCCACAGTGTGACGTAGGAAAACATTTGATTAATCTGAGAGTCTACCTTCAGTTGTCAGTCTGAGATCCTTTAAAAATGTTCCCAATTTTCTGCTTGTAAAATAGATCCACCCTGTTTCTGTGGTGGCAGTGAAGCAATTGTAAGGTTGGATATTTTTCAGTTGCTATATCTTTCTACATTGAGAAGGCAGTAAGAGAGAGAAAAGGACATCTCAGAGGAAAAAAATAGAAAAAATGAATGAAAAATGACTTTTAGTAGGTTTTTCTTTCCATTATCACTGTTTTTGAAGCCTTGTTGTATACAGCCCTCCACTTCCAGCAGTCTGAGGAAATCTCATTTATTAGTTTTTGTGAGCCAGTCTATCTGGACTCTTTCTGAGACAGCAGGAGGTAGAATTCAACTCTCAAGTAGAACACAGGAGACTGTGTTTGAATTGAATATAGAGGGGTTCTAGAGTGCATGGCTCTCCCTCTCTTTCCTTTTTTAATTTCTCTTAAATGAGTACAGTTGTAGTATTAAACCATATATGATTATTTAGTATAAAACTGACTTATTTTGCCATTTGAAAAACTATCTTTTTAACGAACTTGTTTTTGCTTTCAAATCATAGTGGTTATTGTCCATGCATCCTATGTGTCTAGGCAGCTGTGTGGAATAGAGGAAGAATAGAAACTTTAAGTAGCTCATGCCATATCTATTTGCTGCATGGCCCTGTATAAATAGCTGAACTTATTTTATGCACAATATAGAGATAATAATAATATCTCTCTCAAGGTGATAGTGTATATGCTCAATGTGCCTATGCGATATGGAATGTTCCCTGCCTGAGAAGATTACCTGACAGTAAATTCCTCATAATTCAGGTTACCATCAATTCCCTAAGTTTTGGTTTTTATATTTTTGTTTATCTCTCTTTTTTTTTATTTTGTTTCTGTTGCCGTTTATTAGAAGTAAATGTGATTTTGAAATGTCGAGGAAATAGTGCAAACTTACTTCTTGGAGCTAGACTGCCTTTCCAGTCATGAAGCCACAAGTCTTGGGTTAGGCTCAAGCCACTGTTGTTGGACTCTCAAGGTGCAGGTAGCACCAGTGCTTGGCCAAGTCAGCAATTCCCAATTGGCCAGAGACTAGAATCTTCATTTCTGTTTGCAGTCAGTCTTACACTTGACTAGTAAATGGATGGCTGGGTGATTTTAGTTTGTTTGTTGCTTCACTTTTTTTCTGTTTTACATAATTGGGAATTAGAAATGAGGACCCTTCAGCACATGCGTACCCTCACCCCCAAATAAGTCTGACAGCATAGCTTTGCAAACTAGAGAATCAAGCAGCTATTTTCTTTGGATTAAAACCTGAAACTACAGCAGACCTCTGAAATATCTTAAAAGCAGTAGACCTTTGGTGGTCCACAGCTCCCACAATGCATTTGTCCTAACAAAGCTTTGCCAGCTGCATGTATAAACACATGAGATAAGTGGGAAGAAATCAAACTATAACTTGATTTCAGGTGTTAAATGAAAACAGAAACTAAGGGAGCTGAAGAAAATAACTCAGTGTTTAAGAGTGCTTGTTGCTTAGTGAGGAGGACCAAAGTTCATATCTCAGCAGCCATATCAGATGTTTCACAAACATCTGTAACTCCTGCTAAAAGGGTTCTGATATCACCTTCTAGACTCTGTCGGTAACTGTACATGCATATGTACATACATTGGCACAGGCACATACACACATACGCATGTGCATGCACACATGCACACACATGCACAGGCAATTTAAAATTAAAATTAAAAAATAAGGGAAATGTTGCCTTCTTCTTCCTTCCAGAAAGTTCCATTGTTGACAATGCTTATGGTTATAGGTTAGCAGGGAGAGGCCTTTGATGACCCAAAAGAGCAATGTCAGTCTTCACTAGAAATGCAATGACAATGGATTTCATGGTGTTAGTTAATTCAAGTATTTGGAAAAATTATTTTAAAGCAAATAAATTTTAAGTTTTAGGTAGAACTGCAAGGCCAAGGGGTTTTCTGAGAGTTGTAAGACTTAAAGGTATGACTTGCTTCCACCTGGTTTGTCTTAAGATATTACTCTCTGTGTCAGCTAAATGTTTACATTATGTGCTCTTTGTAAAACACATCATGAAAATAGCCAAATAATCACTTAATAAGTCAGTCTGAGGGGAATATTCTTTTCTGGATTAAAAATTGCTGAGTGTGTGTGTGTGTGTGTGTGTGTGTGTGTGTGTGTGTGTGTGTGTGTGTGTATGTATGCCATAGTACAAGTGGAGGACATACCTGTACTCAGTTGGCTGTTTGGAACCTGGGGATTATGCAGGGACACTTGATTCAGCCTGGGAGGAGGGGACTGGACCTGCCTGGACTGAATCTACCAGGTTGAACTCAATCCTCAGGGGACTCTTTGCCCTGCAGGAGATGGGAATGGGGGGGGTAGGCTGGGTGGAAGGTGAGGGGGGCGAGGGGGGAGCTGGGTGGGGGGAGTTGGGAAGGGGGAGAACAAGGGAATCCGTGGCTGATATGTAAAATTAAATTAAATTATAAAATAAAATAAAAAAATATATATAAAAAAGTGAAGGACATAGGAAAACATTTTGGAGTAAGTGTTCTCCTTTCACCTTTACATGGGTTCTGGGGATCAAACACAGTTAAGTAAGTTTACATGGCAAACAACCCTGCGTGTTGTGCTGTTAGCCACCTCTCTTTGCTAGAATGTCCTACAAATTTGGGAATCAAATACATTTGATCAAACAATGACATCAAAACATCTTTTAGCCTTTTTATTTTATATGCTGTAATACAATGGTGAGCTCTGAAATGGTAATAAATAATTACACCCATTGTAAATGTAAGAAGTTTTTATATCACAGCAAATTAATTGATGTGTTCCTGTTCTAGAAACAGTGTCCAAAGAGACATTTGTACATTGGTTTGCTTTTGTGAAACATTGACAATCAGAATTTTTTATTCGGCTGAGGAAGGAAAATTTAGAATGGAATGAGAATGTGCTGACTCCACTGCTACAAGATGGTTTATAACATGGACATTCATGATAAAGTTACAAACTACAATGTTCTTCACAGACTTCCTTGATCTGCTTTCCACTAAAAAAAATGACTTAAGGTAGAAAAAGAAATAGCAAGTGTATAGAAGCTTCTGTGTTCTGTAAATGAAATATGATAGTGCTTAAAACTTACATTAGTAAAATATCATTCTGCTTTTCATAATTTTGTGAGAGAGTCTACTAATGCGTGCTCAGGTAGAGTCTAATGTAAATTTCCAAAGTGAGCTGCCTAGAGCTCTGGATATATTAAGACATGACTTTGGCATCTGTATAGGGATAGGAGCAACAGTCACATTAATCCTCTGGTTAAATGCTAAGAGGAATTGAGGTGAAAATAAAGCCTGGCATGCTATTACCCTAACACTCCACAATAAGAGTAAAACACAGACTAAAATTTAAAATAAAAAATTTTTAAACAGCACACACTTCAGATGCATCCTCTGTACCTACACAGGGTGCAAATTCAAAATCCTTATATGTTTCTTATCTCTCAGATTTCAGTTTTCCTCAATTCTTAGTAAATTTTGGATCATTGTGATACAGGAACAGCAAAATGAGGCCTCTCCTCTAGAGTTCTTCTCTCCCCACCCCACCCCTGCCTCTGCCCCAGAGCAACACCAAGCATTTCCTCTCTTGTCTATACTTACTGTTTAGACACACCCAGGTAGAAAGACAGGGGAAATTCAGTTCCCACTGGTATAGCTTTGCATTTAAGGCCAATGTGTCCTTGAAATGAATTTTCTGAGGAAGCCTCTATTTGCTGTCTCAGAGTTATGCATCATGAGGAGTATACATGCTTAAGATTATGTGATATATAGATGACCCAAAGTTATGGAAGAAGTAAGGATTCATCCATCCTTGGTCCCAGGATTTGTTTCTTCTTCTATATAGATCCATGAAAAATAAACTGGATAAGAAGTCATAGATATACATACATATGCTTGCTGGTCCTTCCCTTGTGTAAGCCTCTCTGTTTTCTTACTTTTAATAAAACTACAATTCACTTCTGTACTTCTGGTTTTTCTCCAGTCATTTGTACAAGACTCAAAGAGTCTGTACACTGCATCACTGGAAAACCATGCACTCAGGGCAACTCAATCACATTTTCCAGTTCCCATAGCTGACTATGCCAATTTTGCAGGAAGAAAAAATCAGACTATAATATGACAGATTTCACTTCAAATGCAAAATCTCAAACCTAGACCTCAAATATTGTCAGGAAACATTTTCAATAAAATCATTCTTTTATTAATTTTTATCTTTGCTGACCTGTTTTATTTTGAAATATTAAATTTATAAAGATTTTATGTATTCAACCTATAAATTATGCACCTTGCTAATATATTAACAAAAGTAACACATCTGTCTCTTGCCCTCCATTAACTCCAACATTTCACTTCTCTATATCCTGGATCCTGATAACTACTGCTTTTATGAAACTTTTCAAGATTCCAAGCATAAGTGAGGTTATAAAATACTCTTTGTATCTGGTTTATTTCACTTAACACAATTTCCTTTGGGCTATGTGTTTTCTGAAATACTAGAATTTCTTTGCTTTTTAAATAATTTATAATTGTCATTTTGAAGAATAAAAGGATATATGCCATGTATTTTTCACTGTTCCCTATGAAAAAATGAACATAATTAGTCTTTTGAATTTATTTCTAATTATTATTATTATTGTGTTTTTACATGAACAAGTATAGATTCTATAGGTTTTCTCTTTCTACCCCAGGTTTCAGAGATTGAACTCTAGTAGTCAGTCTTGCAATGGCAAGCACATTTAGCTGATAAACCATCCCCTTGTCCCAGTTAACATTATTTCTTGCTCTTTGTATAAGTTAATGATTTTAATTATTTATGTTATTCACAGAAACTTTAACAAATCACTAAATACAATTATGATTGAGCCTTTGTTTTTCTAAGTATAAAATTGTATGGAAGAAAGTAACAGTTCTTTTTCCTCAATGTGGTGTTGTTTTTGTTACTCAGGAGTTACTGTCATTAGTTGTCAACCCTACTGTTTTCCCATACTTCATATAAAGTAGACATGGGCAAAAGAGACAGCTAAATGGTCTGATTAAAAAAAAAAAACTGTTGCAGAAAAAATATAATAAAGTCCTTGTCTTATCAACAACACATGAAACATGTTCTTCAATATCCTGTTTCTTTTATCACAAGGATGGAAATAATTTAGGTAAGGGTAGTGTTATGCACTTTCCAAGGATGAACAGACACTATTCCATGACTTTCAAAATTAAAAAAAAAAATCCCTTAATTCACAGCATTTCTTAAAAACAAAAATTCTGATGACTAATGAAAAATTACTGGACCTGACTCCATCAATCCAGTAAAACAGTCTGTTCCTTCCCTGACTTGGGCAAGACTAAAAGTTTTAATGAGAAGTGACTGCCACTTCCTTCTTAGCTATTGTGTTCAGTGCTCACTTCAGGCATTCACTTTTCTCTCTGCCTCAATTTTGGCTCTGTTATCTGTGGTGGTATTCTAATTGTACTGAAATGTGACTTTGATTGTATGTTAATAAATAAAGTTGCCCGGGGGTCAGAGCTATTAGAGCCATAGCAAGAGTGTGGCGGTGGTGGCACACACCTTTAATCCCATAGATCTCTGTGTGTTCAGGAATACAGCCAGCATTGGAGACATATGCCTTTAAGACCTGGGGGGGGGGGCTGTACATACAGACAGTGACGAGGCAGTCATGTGTTTGGGTTTACAACCAATGAGAAGGCAGAACAAAATAATATAAAAAGATGGACAAACAGGATATAGCTCTCTTTCGGGAAGCTGGGACACTGCAGGAGGAAGGGTAAGATTTTAGCTCTGAGCTCTGACCTCTCGGCTTTCTCTTTTACATTGTTTCTGTGTTTCTTATTTAATAAGACTGTTGGATACATCTACAGTTATCAGTGAAACAGAATACTCCTTGTGTCTAGTATCTTTGAGAATTCCTGCCTGAAATTAAACTAATTTTGAAAGCATCATTGAAGTGTTTTTTAACATTTAGTGTATTAGCTACTGACTTTAGGAATACTGTGCTTAGAATGTCTATTACCAATGTATTTCTAATCATCTGTGCTATATTCATAACAGGCAAAAAATTAGAAATGGTCTTGATATTATTGAGTGGATAATAAAAATGTGATATACTTACACAATAGAATATAATTCAGCTAGTAAGAAAAATGAAGCTATGAAATTTGCAGGTAGAAATCATCATCCTGAGTGATGTATCTATGTGTGGATATTAGCTTTTAAGTTTTCATTATGTGGGTTCCAACACAAATAACTTCAGAGGTTTGGTCAGGAACTAGTCAGGAACAATAGAAGAGGATGGGATCTTACAAAGAAGGGGAAATATAGCACAGTGTTCAGAAAAGATAGATAAAGAGGAACCTAGAGGAGGGTTAAGAGGGGTCAGGAAATGAGAGGGCAAGTAAAAGAGAGAATATAGAATGGGACATCCAGCTTTAAAGGACTATTGAAAATCCACATGGAAACCTACTACTGGAGACATGTCCTAAAATATATACATATATGAAAATAATTTAAATAGAATCACTTTATAATGGTAAAGTCTCAACAAGATAACATATACCTCTAAGTAAAATATTCAGTGTCAGGAATGAGTCATATCTCATTGAGTCATTGACCAAAGGGGTTTCATTGATCCCTCCAAATGGCATGGACTATCACAAAAACTATTGATTACTGTCTACAATCATCTCCCTTTTACTGAAGACAAAATTTACTTACATTGTCAAACATGGAGAAATTGAACTGGTGCCTAATTAGAAGCTTTACCCTATTCACTAGTGTCATGATTCTGAAGGATTTTTTTGCAAATTACCAGAGAAGAAAGAAAATCATCAATATTAGCCAGTTACAAGCCCTATGGCATACAACAGAGTCCTGTCTGAAAAATACACTAGTGTAAAACTGGTAAAAGTATAATGGGAGTAGCCAAGTACTTCCTGATTGGATTCCAGGCCCACTCCATGATGTGTAATGAACTGAACACTAGATAGATCATGGGCCCAGGGGAAAACCTACTACCATTATTCTTCCAAGAGAACACAGCAATAAAATGACTCCTACTAATATATTGCTGGTGTGTAAATTTAATTAATCTTATCAATTAAAAACCAGGAGTCAAATATCAGAGTAAAACTATGAAATATCAGAGAAGCAGGAAAGCAGACATCAATGATTTCCTATTTGTTTCATTCCTCTATCCAAAAAGGCCAAGATCCTGTCTCAGCCTCATTTTACCACTTATTGTCCCTCTCTTTACAGTCCTCCAAACCTCTATGGTTAGCTAGTGACTAAATCCACCCTCTGACTTCAACCAAGCTTTGTTTGTCAGAACACAATGAAAATATCACACAACATATTGCTATACTCATTGTATCACTCACTACTCATCAAAGGAGCTTCTTGTGACAGTAACTGGGAATTGCCACAGAGATATAGAATAGAAGATTTTGCAGGGAGTTGAGAAACTTTGGGGCACTTGGTGTTAAAAAAGGAATGTTACTATAAAGTTCTCCCTTGAAGACTTAGGCATTTATGCAGAAGAGGTGAGAAGATTGTAGGAGACAGGAAACATCATCTTTCAGACATACTGATACACATAGAAATATATAGAGACTGATCAAAAGGCTTTTATAGGCTCAAACTAGACAAAATTCCCGGCACTGAGAAGGGGAAATGAACATAAAGACCTACCTATGATCAAGACACTATTTGTAATTGATATCTACTGGGAAAGTGAAAATCAGTTTTCTCTAATTAAGTAAATATAAATATATATGTATATATATACATATATATATAAATGCAATTCTAATTTTTCAATTTTTGTTCTATGGGTTTTTTTGGGGAGCAATAAGTTGGCTGGGGAAAATATATGAGGATTTTGGTGAGAGGAAAGACTATTATCAAAATATATCATATGAAAAAATTTTAATAAAAATTTTAAAATGTAAATGGAAGAGAATGAGGAAAGAAATGAATAGATTAGCATATATACTGTTTGTGTTTTTCAGATCTTATTGAGGCATTCATGTTCATGGGTTCTTCTCTGTCACTTCTAAAAGACTGAATCTCACAGCAGAGGGAGGCAAAACATGATCCCTTGAAGACAAATTTCTAAATGATCTTATTAAATAAAAAACACAGAGCCAAGTATAAGGGTGAAAGCCTTAGATCAGGGAAATAGGGAAAGCCACCAGCCAATCTTGCCTCACCAACTTTGCAGCTTCTAATGGGAGTTACTTCCTGTCTACCCATGCCTTTATTGCCTTGCTGTTCTGCCCTCTCACTGGCTATCTTAACCCAGCTACTTCATTTCTTCTTACTAAGCAATTTCTTCCCTTAGGTATTGTGATGGTTTGAAAGAACATGGTGCCCATAGTGAGTTCATTATTAAGAGGTGTGACTTTAAATTTTGTGAAGAAAATGAGCACCATAATGTGGAATGGAGCTAATTCCTGTGTTCAAGGAGATTAAAGAGATTAAGAAATGGAATAAAGGGAATGGTGATTTCATGGTATGATCCTACCCAGCTAAGCTTCCAATTTAAGGAATTTAAGAAAAGCTTAGAGTCAGGTATGGTGGTGAACTCTTTTATCCCAACACTGAGAAGGCAGAGGCTGGCAGATCTTTGAAGCCAGTCTTTGAGATCTTTGAGACCTTTGAGGCAGAGTGTGAGGCTAGCCTGGTCTACAGAGCAAGTTCCAGAAAAGCAAAACTAAGGCAATGAAGGTAATTATCAAAAACAGAAAGCTGGTCAAGATGTAACTGAAAGATCTTTGAGTTCATGACCACTCTAGTCTACAGATCTAGCTTAGGCAGTGAATAAAACTGGGGAAAACAGAAAGTTGATAAAGATAAAATTGAATCAAGGGCCTTGTTGCAGCCCCAGTAAGAAGCAGAATTTGGCAGCTTCAGCCCCTTGGTTCTGACTTCAGAGTTACGGATAGAAAGAAGGAGTTATGACATTGTACTCTGTGACTAAGAAAAGCTGCTGATGCCAGATATGTTTCAGGGGTGCCCTGAATTGAGGACTGGACAAGCTGGGAAGTTCAAGCCTGGATTACCTTGGAGACCAAAAGATGTTGGAGATGCTAGAGCTCTGGAATACCTGCCAAGGAAAGCTGCTAACAGAGAATAGAACCAGCCCAAGAAAGAGAAGTATGTTACAGTCAACAAAGCTGAAAGGAGCTGGAGATCTGAAGAGCATTTTGACATCACACATGGAGATGCAGAGTTTGGAGTTTTCCCAGGTGGTTTTCAGACTTGCTTTACACAAGTAATTACTCCATCTGCTCCCTTTCTTATACTTTAGAATGGTAAAGTATATCCTATGCCATTATATGTTGGAAGTATGTGATCTTTTTTTAAATTTTGATTTTACAGCAGATTATGATTAAAAGATTACATACATCTCAGAAGGGACTTTCAACTTTTAAACATCATTCGAACTGTGATAGACTATTATGACTTTTGAAGTTGGATTGAATCCATTTTTGCATTATGATGTGGCTGCAAGTTTTTGTGGGGCAGGAAGTAGAATGAAGCAGTTTGAAAGAAAGTGGTTTCCAAAGGGAAATGCATTATTAGGAGGTGTGACCTAATTGGAGTGGGTGTGTCATTGTTAAAGAAAGAGTGTCACTGTAGAGGCATGCTTTGAGGTCTCATATATGTTCAATCCACACCAAGTGCCTCAGGCCATGTCCTGTTTCATGCAAATCAATATGTAGCTCACTTGGCTGCTTCTCCAGAACCATGTCTGCCTGCATGCCACCATGTCTCATCATGATGATAATGAACTAAACATCTAAAAATGTTAGCCACTCCAATGAAATGTTCTCCAGTTATAAGAGTTGCCATGGTCATGGTATCCCTTCATCACAGAAATCCTAAGACAGAGGGTTGTGGCTTAATAGTGATGTGTTTGTATGTCAAGTTTACAGAGGTCAGTTGTACTGGCTGGTTTTGTGTGTTAACTTGACAAAAGCTAGAGTCATCAAAGAGATAAGAGCCGCAGTTATGGAAATGCCTCCATGAGATCCAGTTGTAAGCCATTTTGTCAATTACTGATCAATGGGGAAGGATCCAGCCCACTGTGGGTAGTACATTTCCTGAGCTGATGGTCCTGGGTTCTATAAGACAGAAGGCTGAGCAATCCAGGAAAAGCAAGCCAGTAAGCAGCCCCCTCCACAGACTCTGCATTATTTGCTGTCTCAAGGTTCCAGCCCTGCTTGAGTTCCTGTTCTGACTTCCCCTAATGATGGACTATGATTTTGAAGTTTAAGTCAAATAAACTCTTTCTTTTCAAAGTGTTTTTTTTTTAACATGGTGTTTTGTTGCAGTAAAAGAGATTCTAAGATGAATATATTTTGATAAATATAATTTTCTTGTAACATTTTTTTTTCTTTTCAAACTTATTGCTATAGTACCCCTTATATCTGATTTTCTTTTGAAAAACTTTCCCTTCTATGTGCACTTACTTTCTTTCATAACTTTGTTTGTTCCTTATATTTTTTAGCTTTCCATTTTTACTTCTTTTATCTGACCATATTGTTTCTTCTCTGTCCAGTCTTTATTTCACTTATAATTTTTAATTTCTCAAGGTTTTGCTTGGAATGGTCTAATGTCTTTCACTGTTATTGTGAAATAAGAACATAACCTATAAAATTCACTTTTGTTAAATATGTGTGTGGGAAAGTGTGGAGAACAGAGGACAAGTTAACAGAGCTGCTTTTCTTCTTCCACAACTAGCTCTGAGGTAGAAGTGCCACTATTACTAAATTATATAGATTCCAAATACCCTCTAAATACTCATCCTTATACTCAAGGATATCTGACACTTTCTTATCTCACCAGAAGACTTCTTTTTATAGCAGACTAAGTTATTGGGTCAATAGTTGGACAAAATGTAGGAAATAAAAGACTGTTAGTTGTCCAGCCCCAAATAGGATAGCCAGGACTATCCCTTATATCTACGGCTTGGGACAAATGTAGAAAAGGAGCTAGGAAAGTTGTAGTAGGCTTAAAAACATAATAAATTCTGTGATGTAGTATCTCCTGGGATGGACAGGGATATTGTTCCTTTGAATTCTTAGCAACATGACTGACTGTTTAAACCTGCAAACACTATACCAGCTGGACATGGCAAAATGGACAAATAAAAGTTTAACCAAGCTTTCACTTCTAGATGAAGAGTTACAGACAGTCATTGGCTACTGAAAGAGTGAGTTTTTGCTTATTGATTTGATTATTTTATTTGTCAAGGATGAGATTCCAATCCTCAGTGGTCAGTACTGAACACATGTAAATAAGAGCAATAGTAACTGGACCCAATGTGTTACACAGATGGATGATAAATGATGAAGGTGACAGATGATGATGATGAAGATAGATAAATAGATAGATAGATGATAGATGATAGATAGAGAGATAGATAGACAGACAGACAGACAGACAGACAGATGATAGATAGATAGATAGATAGATAGATAGATAGATAGATAGATAGATAGATGATAGATGATAGTTTATCTGACCAGTTATGTTTGAATTCTATATAAACAAAAATATTTGTTTGAGACAAATACTTCTCTTAAAAGCTTGATATTGTCTATCTGAAATTTCAGATAAAAGCCCTGTTATTCTTAGATGTTAAGGAACTCTGCACAGTGGCCAAACTTACACTTTTAAGACTTCATTTTTGAGTAATGTAAACTAAATCTTCAAGAAAAATTGGTTTGAATAATTATTAAATATGTTTTTTTTGTTTCTTGGGACCTGATATTCCAATCTTTTTTATAATAAAAGGTGACATAATATATTTTGTAACTATTTCCTACTCTAACTGGGGCCAAGAAGGTTAATTGGTCAAAGTAAGAGAGAAGTGCAGACTCAGGGACACATGTTTTGTTCACTTCACAGGTTCTGAAGGACCATCTTGGGCTAGCTGATTTGTTGCAGACTGGGATACAGAGCTTTAGGCTGGTCAGAAATCCCATCAATAGCACCCAGGGCAGGCTTATTTGGGGTAGTTTGCGGTCTTCAATTGATTGGAAATCAGCTAGAAAAGATGAAGATAGGGAGAGAAGATATATAGTTAAGTTGCCTAGAGTATAATTTTTCTTGTGTACACATGAAATATTTAGACCCATGGTTCTGGAGGGTGGGGGAGGGAAGGAGGTTCAAGATCAGGAAAAGCAGGAGCCCACCATCAGAGACGGGCAGTATTGGATTAGGTTTATACTGTTGGTTGAGAGGAGTAAGTATCTTGAGTCATTTTGACATATTCCAGGTGTATCCAAGTCTCATAACTCCCTGAAGGTTACAGGGTTTTTGTAAAGTTCACAAATGAAATAAAGATTTTACATATTTTGGCATTACCATTGTCTTTAATTTGTACTGAAATTCACATTGAAGAAAAATCAGTATACTCAAACCTTTGGGTCATAATAAAAGCTTGGAGACATAAAAAATTATTCTGGGTTAAAAGCATTAATGCTCTTTTTCTCTGTCTAGAGGACTGGATATATAGATTGGACAGAGATGTCTTTAGGACAATGAGAAGCATTTAAGTCTATACTTAGAAGACAATATAGGAAATTCAAAATGTTGAGCTTGTGGACTATAATAGGAGTCAGTACAATATTAGGATTAGCTTATCATATTTATAACTTAGCAGAACTTTGCTGATTAATATTAAAACTTTGAATTTTGAAGTATTAATCTAACAATAGCATAGAGAGGGAAAAATTTGAAACATTTTTCAGTTTTCACAAACCTTAAATCACTTCCTTTACAACTTGTATTTATATACCTTAAAGTACTTCCTTAGACAGAAGTTTCATAAACTTCAATTGTTTTCTTTCCAATCATTTACCATGAAGAACAAGTGATTTATTATTGAAAACCTTCATTGTAAAGCAAGTACCTTCAAATAAAAGAGTTGTAAAAAGTTATACTGCAAACTCTTCTGTGAGTTTATCTCTTTCAGAGTCTACCAGGAAGGTAAACTGTGATTCCTGATTTTATATATAAAATGAGTTAACTTGGAAGCTGCAGCCTTGCTGGAGGATTTTTTTTTTAATTTTTTTTATTTTTATATTTTATTTTTTTTTGCTGCTCTTATCATAAAGCGAGTTAGCAGAAAATATTGTCAGAGATATGAGAAGGATAAATTATAGCAGGAAGTATAATTCAAATGGCCTTGTTATCAACTAAAATGACAAAGACTTATTGTTAACTGGACAAATACTCTAGGATCCAGTGGTCTTAATGACTTCATCAGGGATAGTGGTGGTATATCTTTGATGTCACACAAGATAACATTACATATTCAGCTGCTATACAGGACAGTGAAGGTCTTTGGCTAACCCAACCCAGAAGTTCTTAGAGATTTTTCCTGTGGAGGATAACTTGGGGAATCGACTCTCCTTGGCCAGGCAGATTAGGGCAGTCAACACAGAAGTACCCATTTTTTTTCTGGGGGCCTGGCAGTGGGCAAGACACGGGGCAGTTTTTTTTTCCCCAGTGGTTAATGAAACTATAATACAGTTAGAGTTATCTGTGGCCCATTAACTTTCTTGGAGACTTCAGTGTCACTGTTAATAGCTGTAATGTCTTTCTGAGTCTGTGTTACCTCACTCAGGATGATATTTTCTAGTTCCAGCCATGCAAACCTCATGATGTCATTGTTTTGCTTTGCTGAGTAGTACTCCATTGTGTATACGTACCACATTTTATTTATCCATTCTTCAGCTGAAGGGCATCTAGGTTGTTTCTAGGTTCTGACTATTACAAATAATGCTTCTATGCACATAGTTGAGCATGTGTCCTTATGGTATGATTGAGCATTCGTTGGGCATATGCCCAAGAGTGGTATAGCTGGGTCTTAAGGGAAGTTGATTCCAATTTTCTGAGAAAGTGCCATATTGATTTCCAAAGTGACTGTACAAGTTTGCATTCCCACCAACAGCATAGGAATGTTCCCCTTGCTCCACATCCTCTCCAGCATAAGCGGTCTTCAGTGTTTTTGATCTTAGACATTCTGATGGGTGTAACATCAGAGTTGTTTTGATTTGCATTTCCCTGGTGATTAAGGATGTTGAGAACACATGGTATGTATTCACTCATATGGATACTAAATGTAAAGCAAAGAATAACCAGACTGAAACTCACAACTCCAGGGAGGGTACCTAGTAAAGAGGACCCTAAGAAAAACACAGGGATCACCCAGTGACAGAGAAATAGATGAGATCTACATGAGCAAACTGAGTGGGGGTAATGGAGAACAATGATATGGGGAAAGAGAGCTTAGGGGAGCAGGAGGTCCCAGCTGGATCAAGAACAGAGTGGGAGAACAAGGAAAGAGATACCATGATAAATGAAGACCCCATGGGAATAGGAAGAAGCAGAGTGCTAGAGGGGTCCCCATTAGAGGGGTCCCCAGAAATCCACAAAGATACCTCCACTATAGACTACTGGCAGTGGTCAAGAGAATGCCTGAGCTGATCTAGTCTGGTGATTGGATGGCCAAACACCCTGTCATGATAGGATTCTCATCCAGTGACTGATGGAAGCAGATGCAGAGATACATGGCCAAACCCCAGGTGGAGCTCCAGCAGTCCAACCAGCAAGAAAGAGGAGGGATTATATGAGCAAGAGATATCAAGACCATGATTGGAAAAAGCACAGGGACAAATAGCCAAACCAGTGGAAACACATGAACTGTGAACCAATAGCTGAGGAGCCCTCATGGAACTGGACCAGGCCCTCTGGATAAGTGAGATACCCCATCTGTCCTTGGTGCATGAGCTGGCTTTTTGAAACCTAGGGTCTATGCTGAATCACTTTGCTCAGCCTTGGTGCAGGGAGGAAGGGACTAGACCTCCCTCAACTGAATCTACGAGGCTAGGCTGAGTCCCCAGAGGAGACGTTGCCTTGGAGGAGGTAGGAATGGGGGAGAAGAGGTGGGGATGGGAGGAGGGAGGACAGGGGAATCTGTTGCTGATATGTAAAATTAAATTAATTATGAAATAAAAACATTTATTTAAAGAAATAGCTGGAATGTCTGTCTATCATAGGGAGCTTTTGTTTTCAATATTTTAAATACCATATTCAGCAGATCTCTGAAGATCCTTATTCCAAACAAATTTTATTTAAGTTATGATGTGGGATGTCTTTTTGTATGCTGTGCATATATGTTGCTTCCATTGGTTAATGAATAAAGCTGCTTTGGCCTATGAAAAGGCAGGATAAGAGCCAGGCATGAAATCCAAGCAGAGATACAGGGAGAAGAAGGGTAGAAGCAGGGCAGACATTATCCAGCTGCCCAAGGAACAAGATGCCAGCAGTCTAGTAATGCCACAACCATGTGGCAATATATAGATTAATAAAAATGGGTTAATTTAAGTTGTGAGAGCTAATTAGTAATGCTTGAGCAATAGGGCAAACAGTTTGTAATTAATATTAAGCATATGAGTGATTATTTACAAGCAGTCTTGGGATGGGGTGGGACAAAGAAAAGCCTATGGCTACAAAATTACTTTATTTAGGCTTAACCTTTGAAACAGCAGGAGGCTAGATAAAGCTTGTCATTATTAACAGAGAGTTAGTACCTTCTACAAAATTATGATTTTACAATTTAATCTTTGTTTCATTTGAGCCTTAAAATTTGCATTGAAGATTTAGTTGAAGATCCTTTAGCATTAAAATCAAATTTTAAGTAATGAATAGAGACACAGAACTTTATATGACCATAAATACAGTTCACATAGAGACTGGAAATCTTACTTTTTGATCCTTTCATAGGATTCCATTGTGGAAAATCAGGGGCTTTTTCATTGTTGTTGTTTTTGTTCTTCTCTTCTGTGTTTCAGTTTATCCCAGTACCTAAAGCTTAACAAAATTAGAAAAGACAAAAAGGCGAGACATATATCTGAAAGTCAGTTACTATTAAGCTGAGTATGCCTTTAGAAATATAAACCTTATTCATGAAATATGTCTTATTGAAATATATGTTTTGATAACCTGAAATTATCTAGAAGCCTGACATTAGAAGTTGGCAAAGAAAAAAAGTAATTAGATATAAACCTTTAAGTCAGTTTTTGTTAATCTGAGCAGACATTTATAAAGTTAGGAAGTTATCAAATTTTCCATCATATAAAAATCCAAAATATTTGAGACCTGCTGTTGTCTCCTTAGTCTAAAAGGAGCTGCAGTGATAAACTTAGGGCTCAGTAGGACTAAGAAATTTCATGATTATTGCCTTAGTTAGTTTATACCATGTGATCATCTTACTCAAGATGGCGGTGAAGTTACAGTGCTCTCTAACCTTACTAAAGATAGTTGCCAGCCACATGGTTGCCTCCATTCTGATGAGATCTTTGGGCAAGATGGATGCAAGCCACATGTTTGCTATTTTAAAAACAACTATTTTTCTAAATAGAGTTGAATTCAAGTTACATAAACAGTAAGTAGATTGCTGCAGGCTTCAGGAATATCATAAGAACTCAGCTGGTTATTGTGATACCTCAGTAAAACCCCCGACTCTATCCCCTACAGACAAAAAGAAGCTTAAACCAGGATTCATAAGTGTAGATAAGAACTTAGACCCCTTTTCCCCAGGTGTCTGTATCTGCTACAGGGACTTTTGAAAACACAGTCAGGATATTCGACCAAAAGACTAAAAAGGGAGGTGGGTTAAAATAAATTATATAGTCTGTACATTTAAGAACTAGCCTCACAAAGAAAGGGGAGTTCTCCTTCCAACCTCCCTGCTGTGAGTGAGAGATTTGGAAGAGCCTCCCTGAAGGCTTGTAAACTTAGAAAACACCTTACTTTTGCATTCTGTACCTAAAGTAACCAGTGGCGGCTTTGGGGATGTGATCTAAGCACAGCAAGACCCTCACTCTATTGTCTCAAAAAGGGGGCCTTAGACAAAGATATCTCAATATAGATAGACCCAGGCCAGTTTCAAGTCCCCAGAAATGATGGCGCCAGCCCAAGGAACAAAAGAACAAAGTCAGGATGTCTGATGGTAACCAATTAACCAGGAGATGCCCCTCTCCAGAGATAACATGACCAGACCCGGAGAGGAGTTGTAAAACTCCTGACAGGGCAAACAGATAAGCTAGAATAAGATAAGGTCCAGGCCTGGGAAAAACTGGACCAATCAAGGATGGACCCTTACTAACCCCCTCCCTTCTAAGAAATTTTATGGGTTTTGCCTATAAAAACTAACTTCCCCAAGAAAGAGTAACTCTTCTCTGCCTCACTTGAGATGGCTTGAGTTGAGTTCCCTGTCATGACTTGTAACAGATAAACCTTGCTTTTGCGTTCTGGTACGCTTGTCCTTGGTGGTCTCTCTGGGGGTTATGATCTGGGCACAACAGTTATGGCAAAGTCACTACCTGGAGTAATCAGGGAATTCCTCCAGAGGAAGCCAAATCCCAAGGAGTTTTTGGTGTTACTTGGCTTGTTATATACCAGCTGTATTCTGTTATGAAAATCATGTGTGCCTTCATAGCTTTCCCAATTGACTTTTCCCTAAGAAGGGTTAACAGCGTGGACTGATCACTCTCTGGACATACACATTCCAGGTATTTGGAGAACTGCCTTAGGAAAGGCTTTCTCTGGAATCAGATATCTCCCTTGGCTGCTTTCAAGGACTAGCAGTAATAACAGTCCACATGCAAGTCTCCTGATGTAAGGTAAATTCCACAAGGAGACACCACCCAGGTCAGGTGGACATTAGTAATAGCTTTACACAATTCAGCTCGGACCCTCCTTTCTTACAGCCTTACGAACTTTATGGACTGCTAACTCCTTACCTAACCACTTCTAGGAATATTTAGATAACCTTCTGCACTAACAACTATGCTCAGCCAGAACTCCAGTCCAAGCCTCCTTGTAATTATCATTAGCAGCATCCAGCCAGGTCCATCCCCAGAGGGAGGAAAGTACTTTATCAGAAATACCCCTGTACTCTCTATGAACAGACTTAAGCATCCAGGCTACCTGTTTGAGAAGGCCTGACAGATGTGCCAATTAAGCCTTACTTCCTCCTTTCCCAAACCTTACCTCTAGTTCCAGATCTCTCTTTAACTATCACCAGAGGCATCTAGCTGTACACAGGTTGCCTAGCGACTGAGCATACCTTTCCCCACCCTGCAGAAAAATGGCAGATAGCTTGGACAGATAGGAGCCACAGGAAAAAAAGAAGACAGTTTTATTTTCTCCCATTTGCTGTGGATATCATTCTATATAAATAAAACACTGATGGCCAGTAATCAGGCAGGAAGTAGGTGGCCAGGCAGGAAGTAGGTGGGACAAGGAGGGAGGAGAATTCTGGGAAGCGGAAGGCTGAGGAGGAGAGACACTGCAGCCACCGCAAGGACAAGCAGCATGTGAAGACTCTGGTAAGCCACCAGCCACATGGCAAGGTATAGATTTATAAAAATGGGTTAATTTAAGATAAAAGAACAGTTAGCAAGAAGCCTGCCACGGCCATACAGTTTATAAGTGATATAAATGTCTGAGTGATTATTTTATAAGTGGATTGTGGGACTGTGGGGCTTGGGGAACCTGGAGAGAAGCCCTCCAGCAACAAATGGCGCCCAACGGCTCGAGTTTCCACCTTAAACCTGAGAATATTTAATAACCAATTCTAAACAGAGCCAAAACCAGGTTCCTGCTTCTTGTCTCATATGGGCAGCTAGACGCCGCAAAACTCGGGTTTGAACACTGGCGGGTTCCTGGCGTGTGCTTTTGACGGGCAGTATGGCGGGAATGAGGCGTCTACCAGCGGCACATTACGCTGTGGAGTAGATTTAGTCTTTACTAGTATTTTTTTTAAAAAAAGGTTTCTGGGCTACATGCTGCTTTGATAAAAGCTTAGACCCACTATTTCTGAGACTTGATGACTCCCAGAGCTGGTGGAAAACGTACCACTGCCATGTTGGGAAGCTAAAGTGGGCGGAGCCAGCAGCCACAGCGCCATTTCAGTCTTAGAATGGTGCAATTTAAAGCAATAGGCTCAAGGTAATATAAAAAATAAGCCACGTAAAGATGGCTACCACACAGAGAATCTGGATTATGTTCTCTTTTATATTCATAACTAAAGAAAAACATTTGATTACAAAAGCTGTTGAGTTATGCCAAAATGTATATTTTAAAGGTACCTTGACTTCAATTTGGATATAAGGATATGTTACTTTGGAAAAGAGATTCTGCTTTTGTTTCCACAGAAAGCCAGAGGCTATGGATTTGTTCCAGATTAAGATACATCAGGTTTGATGAGCCAAGACCCCCTGAAAGATCTCTGATGACACCATGGCCCAGATGATCCAACATCCAGAACAGTTTCAAGGTAACTGGTTCACACAATTCAGCCTCAAGGACTACCCCATAGGCCTAAAATTTTCTTTGCGTCCCCATAAAATACAGCATCCCCCTCCAGCAGGAAGAAGTAAGAGATGCTACGCCCAAATTCCCAAATATACCAAGCTGGCTTTAGAGATGGAATTGGCTCACTCCTCCTCTAAACCCAGACATATTGCTTAAAAAAAAAATGGTTAAGAGATTCTTGTGTCCCAAATCAGAAGAGCCCTCTGGTGTGGGACAGAGAAAAACCAATATTTTTATTTAAAACAGGTTGATTATAAATGTGATCTCTTTCTAAAAAAGAAAAGGGGATTTGATATAGATATATAGGAGGATATAGAGATGATAAGATAAAAGGATAGATTAATCAACCTACTTTTAAAGAACAACTTGTTTAAAATATTTTACATTGGTATAGATTTTAGTTTATGTTTAAAATGTTTTACATTGGTATAAATTTTAGTTTATTGTTACAAACTTGAAGTTAATTTTGTTATACTGTATATATATATATTTCTATTCTTGTTTGAGGTATTATGTTTATGTAACTCATTTAAAATTGTAATGGATAATTAAAAATAGATTAATAATTAGTCATCTATGATAATCATATTTGTAGCCATGTTAGTTAAGTCTTCTAGGTATACATAGATATATTTCAGATAGGTAATCTTCAAACACTTCATAGACCTAGAAAATATGACATTTAAATAACTTAGAATTCTGTTGACATGAGACACAATTGCTCCTGGCTGCACCAATTTGATCCCGAGAGAATGTTGGGCTTCTAAGACATTTCCATTGGGAAGTTTGTCTTCTTGGCACAAAATCGCCTACTGGGCAAAGAACTGCCCTTGCCTTGATGGCTGACAGTACAAATATAATGCTGTCCTTTCTGGACAAGCGGGACACAAGGAAAGTGACCACTGTACTCTGCCAAGACAGGGTAAGATGGTCTCTCAGAATTCCTGCTTCTAAAAATGGTCTGTCAAATACTCTAGGCCTGTAGCCAATTTGAATGCACCAACAATGCTGAGAAACATTAGGTGACTGTCCAGGCTGCCAGCTGTCTTGGTCTACTTTTGCAAGATTCCCAAAAGTTGCTTGCATCCATCTACCATTTCTCAGGTACCATTATGTTCCTTCTCAGGTCTTTGATGTGGTTAAAAACTAGATAGTTGTAATTTCCTCAGTTATGACAAAAGATAAGTTAGATATAAAACCTTAAACTCACAAATATAAGATAGATAGGACATCTTCTTTAATATTGTAACTGTAATTCTTGCTCGATAATTGTTTTGTTATATGTAATTTTACCATGTTAAAGTTAAAACCTTACTTTTTAAAAAAAGAAAAAAAGGGGAAATGCTGTGGATATCATTCTATATAAATAAAACACTGATGGCCAGTGATCAGGCAGGAAGTAGGTGGCCAGGCAGGAAGTAGGTGGGACAAGGAGGGAGGAGAATTCTGGGAAGCGGAAGGCTGAGGAGGAGAGACACTGCAGCCACCGCAAGGACAAGCAGCATGTGAAGACTCTGGTAAGCCACCAGCCACGTGGCAAGGTATAGATTTATAAAAATGGGTTAATTTAAGATAAAAGAACAGTTAGCAAGAAGCCTGCCACGGCCATACAGTTTATAAGTGATATAAGCGTCTGAGTGATTATTTTATAAGTGGATTGTGGGACTGCGGGGCTTGGGGAACCTGGAGAGAAGCCCTCCAGCAACACCCATTGACCTAGCAACTTACAGATTCTTAACACTTTCTACGAATCACGTTTTTTTTTTCAGTTTCTGTAATGTTACTTGTTTATTTATTTTATTTTTACAGTACTATTCAGTTCTACATAACAGCCACAGATTCCCTTGTTCTCCCCCTTCCTGGCCCCCTCCCCTTCCCCCAACCCAAACCCCCATTCCCACAACCTCCAGATCAAGGCCACCCCCGAGGACTGAGATCGACCTGATAGACTCAGTCCAGGCAGGTCCAGTCCCCTCCTCCCAGATTGAGCCAAGCGTCCCTGTGTAAATCCCAGGTTTCAAACAGCTATCTCATGCAGCGAGCCCAGGACCTGGTACCCCTGCCTAGATGCCTCCCAAACAGATCAAGCCAATCAACTGTCTCACCTATTCAGAAGGCCTGATCCAGTTGGGGGCCCCTCAGCCTTTGGTTCATAGTTCATGTGTTTCCATTCGTTTGGCTAATTTGTCCCTGTGCTTTATCCAACCTTGGTTTCACCAAGTCTCCCTCATATAAACCCTCCTCTTTCTCTCTAATTAGACTCCCAGCACTCCACCCAGGGGCCTAGCTATGGATGTCTGCATCCAGATTCCTCAGTCCTTGGATGGGGTTTCTGGCACAACTATTACGGTGTTTGGCCATCCCATCACCACAGTAGGTCAGTCCCGGCTGTCTCTCAGCCATTGCCAGCAGTCTTTTGTGGGGGTATCTTTGTGGATTTCTGTGGGCCTCTTTGGCACTTTGTTTATTCCTTTTCTCATGTGGTCTTCATTTACCATGGTCTCCTATTCCTTGTTCTCCCTCTCTGTTCTTGATCCAGGTGGAATCTCCCATTCTCTTTCCCTCGACCCTCGCCATTCATTGCTCCCACTCATGTCCAGGCTGTTTATGTAGATCTCATCCAATTCCCCGTCATTGGGTGATCCCCGTGTCTTTCTTGGGGTTCTGTTTTACAGGTAGCCTCACTGGTGATGTGAGTAGTAGTCCAGTCATCCTTGTTCCACATCTAGTATCCTCCTATGAGTGAGCACACACCATTTTTGTCTTTCTGAGTCTGGGTTACCTCACTCAGGATGATTTTTTCTAGATCCATCCATTTGCCTGCAAACCTCATGATGCCATTGCTTTTCTCTGCTGAGTAGTATTCCATTGTGTATATGTGCCACAATTTATTTATCCATTCTTCAGTTGAAGGGCATCTAGGTTGTTTCCAGATTTTGGCTATTACAAACAATACTGATATAAACATAGCTGAGCAAGTGCTATTGTGGTATGATTGAGCATTTCTTGTGTATATGCCCAAGAGTGGTATAGCTGGATCTTGGGGGAGATTGATTCCCAATTTTCTAAGAAAGCATCATATTGATTCCCAAAGTGGTTGTACAAGCTTGCATTCCCACCAGCAGTGGAGGAGAGTTCCCTGAGTTCCACATCCTCTCCAGCATAAAGTGTCCTCAGTGTTTTTGATCTTAGCCATTCTGACAGGCGTAAGGTGGTATCTCAGAGTTGTTTTGATTTGCAGAGGACTAATATCCTCTGCAAATATATAAGGAACTCAAGAAATTAGACATCAAAAAGACCAACAGTCCAATTAAGAAATGGGCTATAGAACTAAACAGAGAATTCTCAACAGAGGAAACTCCAATGCCTGAAAGACATTTAAGGAATTGCTCAACATCCCTAATCATCAGGGAAATGCCAATCACGTTTAAGATTATAGTTGAGCACATAAGAGCCCTCTTCTTATATATTACCTGAATTTAGCCTTTAGTCAATTCATTTCGCCATTGGTTACTTCCCTTTGGGGTTGCAAATGATAATTTATGGTTATTGCCTCCCTATGTGATTCTTATCACTCCTCCATTTGCCCCTGGAAACCTCGTTTTGAACTGCTAAGGGAATACTGCTTGTAAGTGTATATATACCAGGACTCCCAGGGCACAAGAGGACAGAGAAGAGAAAAGAGAATGAAAGAACTAGATGGGTAAGAACTTGAGAGGAACAAACTGAGATGGGGAAGAACTAGATTGAAGGGCTAGAAGAGAGGACAAGAGGAACGAGATGGAAGATGAGGAAGAGCCAGATGGGAAAGAACAAAATGAGGAAGAGCCAGATGAGGGAGGAGATGGGAGAGGAGCTGATAGGGGAAAGAACTAGATAGATGAGAACCTAGAAGGGACAGAACTAGATGAAAGAATTAAGATAGAACCTAGAGGGGACAGTAGACATATATAGAGAAATCAGGCAAGGAAGGAGCTAAACATGAGAGCAGAATAGAAGCTGTGTAGAGAGAGAATTATCACAGAATAATAAAGTGTATGAACTAAGGAGTTTTATGTATATAGATTCATTTCTTCTCATCAAAGAGTAATTATTAGCTGGTTGTAGATTCTTCCCGGAACCTGGGAGGGGACTATCCAGGGGCTGGACCCCCTTAGTCCCTGATAGTAGATCTATTTTTCTAAATAAGAGTTGAATTACATAGCTAATTTTCATCCTTTTGTTACAAGTTTTAAGCTAATTTTTGTTATAGATTTTACAAATTCTTTAACCATACCCAATGAATTTACAATTACTGAGATTAAAAAGCATTTTATTCAATAGTCTTAAAAGATTTCTTGAGAACAGAGTGCAGAGAAATATTGGAGATAAAAGATCTTGGAGATAATTTGTTTGTTGTTTTAGTGGCAAAGGTTGTTACCATATGAGAGAATTTGAAAATCAAGTATGCTAATTTATGGCCATTGTTTGAGCTATACTGAGGCCAAGCAATTTGCAATAAGATAGAGGTTTTAATAAAATCTCTGAGTCTGAGGAATAAAAGAGAAAGGGTCACAAAACAAACTCCATGAGAGGGGAGGTTCCAATAACCTCCCAGATAGATTTGAGTGACAAAGAACATTGTAGCCATGAGGGACAAGAGTCACAAATAGGAAACCCACTAGAGGGAGGATTTGATTACTACAGAGATCATGACAGAATAGAGAAGCTGTGGGACAGCGGCTCCTAGAGCAAGGAAAGGAAGCTACAGGAAGAAGCTGAGATGAAAGGGAGGAGAAGGGAGTCAAGTGTCTTAGCAGAGATTTGCCCAGGTGGTGGGGCCCTGGAGGGCATAGGAGAGTCCAGAAGCCTGAGAGAGGACACAACTGAGTAGGCAAGGAGAAACAGGGACAGATGGTTTGAGAAGGTGAAGGGAAGAAGTGTCTAACTGACGAGGTGGACATAATATATAATTATAGATAATCAGAAGTCAAATGTGTGGTTGGTAGAAGCCAGAAGAAATAAATGATCCAGACATACTTTAAGAAAATCAAATAAGGACCTTGGTTCTGAGAAGCTGAGTCCCTTGGAAGGAAGCTTGTAGATGCTACTCAGTGGTTTTGCCACCAGATAAGTGAAGCTGAGGACATAATTGTTTCTAAGCATGGTTGAAGAGAATATTTTCATTGTAGATATGCAGAAGAGAACAGTCAGATGCATGTAGAAGGGTCCAGACTGAATCTGGCCAGAAGACTGTACTGGGCCTTGAGAGGAAAGGAGAAATGAGAGTGAGAGATGAAGAGAAGAGAGAGAGAGAAAAAAAAGAAGAGAGAAGGCAAATGGATAAAGAGAGTTGTAGGAGTGGAGCCAAGAGCAGAACCAAGAGATCATGTAGTCTAAATGGCAGTTACATAGGATTAGAAGCTGGAAAAAGGGATGTAAAGCTTATAACCTAGGTTGGAGAGGTTTAGGGTAAGTAACAGGGTAAGAAGTGCTGGGAGGAGTCACAGGTCCTGAGTGAGACTTATCCCAGGTTTCTTTGGGACTTGACAATTACAACCAAAAATGGTTTATAGATCCCAAGTTTAAATGACAGGAAGCCTCATCACTCAATAGTGGGGGAGGTTTTAGTAGCCTAAATGCCACTCTACTAGGTTTGTGTGCCTGCAGGAGGGTTCAAAGAACCCAAATAATAAAAGACTAAAACTTGAAAAAGACTTTATCTGAGATTACCTGACAATTATCTATAAGTGTACCTGAAACCATATGTGTGGGCATTAAATAATTTTTCTGCATCAAGGAGGAAGCTCTTGTTTGCCTGGGAATGATGGCTACTTCTGATATCTCGGCATTCAAGAGTCCAAAAGTAACCTTAGCTACACAGAGTTCAAAGCCACCTTGTACTTTTGGAAAACATGTGACCCTGTTTCAAAATGCTAATTTAAATCAATAGACAAGAAAACAGCAAGTCTTGGAGAATAATGTTGGTCATTGATGGCAGTGGTATGATTCCTGACATTCTGAGTGTGAGATAGTTCAAAATTTTTATATTTAAGTAACTACACTGGAGATTTTATTCCTTAAGTGTGGAAATTATCCCAGGGAATTCATGTAAGAGCATTCTTTAAACAATGCAGAGTATGCTTTGAGGCTTCCCACACTGAACTGATCACCAGTACAACCATCCTCAGTAGTGATCACTATTCAGTTCCTTCATGCTTCATATTCTTTATATTCTTCACTGAGCCATTATTTCTGACTCCCTTTTTTCTGTTTTGGGAAATGTTCAGAAACTGGTAAATGAATATTGTGTCTGCTTAGAAATCCTCATTGACTAGATATGGCTGTCCATTTGTAATTGTAGATAAAAATGCTTACCTGCTTATGTGGAAGACATTGGCACTGTTGAACCTTTTAGAAAGAATGATAGCTGAATTTGAAGTGGGAGGGCTTCATCCTGACTTCTCTGAGTTACCACAAACATATTCTCTTCAATTTTTAGGGAAGAAATATGGGCTACCCAACACACAATGGTTAGGGAGTGTCTGATGTCAACAGACAGACAGTTTTACCATTCCAAATTATCTTTTATAAGTTGATTATCCTTCCACTCTACTTTACTCTCTTCTGGACAACACATGTTTGCAAAAGTAATCCAATAGTGTAATTTATAATCTTTGGTAAGTCCTAGGGTGCTGATAGGATAAAGTCTCTTTCAGTCTTCAAGTAATAATTTCCTGAACAATGTTGGATACAGAAACACTGAAGAAAAGCAGATTATTCTGCTCTGTCACAAACCTTTCCACATAAATAATGGACTATGGTACAGGCCCACAGGTCTCCAACTAACTCTTGAAATAGAATACATCACATACTATTTTGCGAGAAGAAAGGAACTACAAAATCATTGCTATGATTTATTTGGTAGCAATCTTAGCTTGAATTTGATTTTTTTGTAAAAAAAAAAAAAACCTTGTCATTTTTATATCATTGAAAATCTTTATACATTCTTTTGTCTTACTGTTTTTCTTTATACAACATATAATCCAATCCTAAATAACATGTGAACTTAATGTCAGCGATGTTAAATGCATATTGTTTTTCCAAGATCATCCTTTGACCTGCCCTATAAAATGACAGAATACCTGAGTTCTATTTTATTAAATCTCTTTATTCTGCTGAAGAAAACATGATTTTTGTTCAGCCTGTCAAATTCAATAAATGACAGTGACCTATATATTTGTTTACTCTTGCTCTTTTCTAATTTTTTAATGCTCCATTCTGCTTCAATTCATCTTGAAAAGAGTTGTGCTTAGTGAAAAAAAATGGTCTTGCTGGTTAGATTCATGTCAACCTGATACAAGCCAGAGTCATTGGGAAAAAGGAGAATTTCAATTGAGTAAATGCTGCTACCAGATTTGTCTGTGAGCAAAACTATGGTGCATTTTCTTGCAAATTAATGTGGGAAGGTGCAGCTCACTTTGGCAATGTGGCACCTGGATTAGTAATGTAGACTTGAAAAGCCAGGAAGAACAAGTCATTTTTTTATTTTATAATTAACTTAATTTCACATATAAGCCACGAATTCCCCATCCTCCCCTCTCCAACTCCCCCGTCCTCTCTCCCCCTCCCCAGTTCATCTGCCATTCCCACCTCCTCCAAGACAAGGTCTCCCCTGGGAAGTCAGCCCAGCCTAGTAGAGTCAGCCAAGGCAGGTCCAGTCCCCTCCTCCCTACACCAAGGCTGAGCAAAGTGCCCCAGCATAGGCCTCAGGCTCCCAAAAGCCAGCCCATGCCCCAAGGACAGGTCCAGCTCCACTGCCTGGGGGGCTCCCAAACAATTGATTAGCTTGAACTGTTTGGGAGAACAAGTCATTTAACAGCACTCTTCTATGGCCTCTGTATCTGTTCCTACTTCTAGGCTCCAGGCCTGAGTTTCTATCCTGACTGACCTGGATGATGAATTACAAGATTATTTACAAGACAAAATCAATCATTCCCCAACAAATTGTTCTTGGTCATGGTGTTTGATCACAGCAATAGCTACTCTAATTATAACAGAGGTGATACCTAGATATTTGTATACGCCATGGCCTAGGTAATGTTTGTCAAATCTGCAAGCTCACCTGTGGCTAAGACTGAATGTTAATATCTTAATTATTTATGATGTTATTGATATCATGAGCAGTGATGCACTTTTGTATTCTGACTTTGGAAAATACTTATTGGAAATACAAGGGAACCAATGTTTTTAAGGGAATTTACTAGTGTCATGTTGACATTTATATATTCTTATTCAGCTTGTTTAGATTCTAGTGATATTTTCTGTGATGATATTTGTATACTCTAATAAAATCTGCCTGAAGATCAGAGACACTAGATTAAACATAGATGCCAGGCAGTAGTGGCACATGCCTGTAATCCTAGCACTCAGAAGGCAGAGATCCATCTGCATCTTTAGACATTCAAAGCCTTTCTGGACTACAGGAGACTGACTCAAACTAGGAGAGAAAATGAGCCAGGCAGTGGTAGCACACACCTCTAATCCTAATACTTGGTAATCACAAACCTTTAATCCCAGCACTTGAGATCCCATGCCTTTGCTTGGGAAGCACATATGCCTTTAATCATAGCACTAAGAAGGAAGCAATATGGCTGACAGAAAAAGGTATCTAAAGTGTGAGGAAACAGGAACTGAAACCTTTTGAGGCTGGGGATTTCTAGAGGCATGGCAGTGGCTTGTTCCGTTGTCTCTCTGATCTTTCAGCATTTATACCAATAGCTGGTATCAGGTTAATTATTATAAGACCTTTAGGAAATTTGAGTTACAATTTTCTTTTAAAAACATGGACCTACAGTCAATCAATGGGACCACTTGAAACTGAGAAGCTTTTGTAGAGCAAAGGATATGGTCAACAAGACAAAGTGACAGCCTACAGAATGGGAAAAGATCTTCACCAACCCCACATCTGACAGAGGGCTGACATCCAGAATATATAAAGAGATCAAGAAATTAGACATCAAAATGCCCAACAGTCCAATTAAGAAATGGGCTATAGAGCTAAACAGAGTATTCTCAACAGAGAAAGCTCAAATGGCTGAAAGACATTTAAGGAATTGCTCAACATCCCCAATCATCAGGGAAATGCAAATCAAAATGACCTTACACCCATTAGAATGGCTAGGATAAAAAACACTGAAGACAGCTTATGCTGGAGAGGATGTAGAGCAAGGGGAACTCTCCTCCACTGTTTGTGGAAATGCAAGCTTGTACAATCACTTTGGAAATCATTATGGTGCTTTCTTGGAAAATTGGGAATCAGTCTCCCCCAAGACCTAGCTATATCACTCTTGGCCATATACCCAAGGAATGCTCAATCATACCACAAGGGCACATGCTCAGCTATGTTCATAGCAACATTGTTTGTAATAGAACATGAAAACAACCTAGATGCCCTTCAACTGAAGAATCGATAAATAAAATGTGGTACATATACACAATGGAATACTACTCAGCAGAGAAAAACAATGATATCATGAGGTTTTCATGGCTGGAACTCGAAAAAATCATCTTGAGTGAGGTAACCCAGACTCAGAAAGACAAACATGGTATGTACTCACTCACAGTAGGATACTAGATGTAAAACAAAGATGACTAGACTGATTGCTACTCACAACTCCAGGGAGGCTACCTAGAAAAGAGGACCCTAAGAAAGATTGCCCAATGACAGAGAAATGGATGAGATCTACATGAGCAAACTGGACTTGAGTGGGGGTAATGAAGGGCAAGAGTTGAGGGAAAGAGAGCTTTGGGGAGTGGGAGATCCCAGCTGGATCAAGAACAAAGAAGGAGAACAAGGAAAAAGAGACCATGATAAATGAAGACCCCATGGGGATAGGAAAAAGCAAAGTGCTAGAGAGGTCCCCAGAAATCCACAAAGATACCTCCACAATAGACTACTGGCAATGGTTGAGAGAAAGCCCGAACTGACTTACTCTGGTGATAGGATGTCTAAACACCCTAACTGTCATGCTAGAAATCTCATCCAATGACTGCTGGAAGTGGGTGCAGAGATTCACGGCCAGTCCCCAAGTGGAGCTCCAGGAATCCAGTCAGCGAGAAAGAGGAGGGATTGTATGAGCAATAATTGTTGATACTGAGATTGGAAAAAGCACAGGGAAAAATAGCTAAACTAGTGGAAACACATGAACAATGAACAAATAGCTGAGGAGCCCCCAACTGGATCAGGCCCTCTGTATAAGTGAGACAATTGACTAGCTTGAACTGTTTGGGAGGCACCCAGGCAGTGGGACCAGGACCTGTCCTTAGTGCATGAGCTGGCTGTTTGGAACCTGGGGCCTATGCAGGGACACTTTGCTCAGCCTGGGAGGAGGGGACTGGACCTCCCTGGACTGAATCTACCAGGCTGATCTGAATCCCCAGGGGAGTCCTTGCCCTAGAGGAGATGGGAATGGGCGGTGGGCGAGGGAGAGGGCTCAGGAGGGAGGCGGGAGCAGGGAGGACAGGGGAATCCATGGCTGATATGTAAAATTAAATCAAATTATAAAATTAAAAAAAAATAATGGAGATAGGTAAACTTTTTGATTCCTTGTTTTGTCTATTATACAATGGAAATAGCCAGTCAGCTTCCTTTTCATTATTGTCATGTTATTTTTAATGCAAAAGATTAATCTTTTATTTGGCTGGGAAAGTATCTTAGTGTTACCTACTTGTATAATATGTGCAAAGGCTTGAAACTGATCCTCTATTCCTTTAAAGTTAAATTAAAACTGAAAAAACAATATGGACCTTAGTTTATGTTATTTAAACTTCAAAATAATCTTCAAGGTGATTTATGTATGCATCAATGATAAAATTTATGAAGAAAACTAAAATAATTTATATAAATTTACCTTATAAAAGCCTAACTTTTAATATCCTTGCTTCAAAATGAATCATTTGCTATGTCTTCATCTAATTCTCCATGACACTAAGATCCTATCTATAATACTAATAGAGATGAAGGAGAGGTAACATTTAGTTTAATCAAGATGTATTTTGTTTTGGAAGCTTACAACACTCTTAAGTGTTAAGGACACTTAACTTACAACACTCCTTAAGATGTTAAGGAACTGAATATATTAAGAATAATTTAATAAAATTAATTTAAATTTTAGATAAATTGAATTTTAAATGTTATTGAGTAATTTAATTTTAATTAAATTAAAATTCTTTTAATTGGGGAAATTTTAAAGTTCTAACGTGGTCTTAATTTTATTGAAGGATATGTTAGATTCCTATAGGATTTCTGTCAGTGATACCCTTTCACTCTGCCAGTGTGAGTCATAAAACTTTCACTCAATGGCAAGAATTAGCATGTTGTACTTGTTGCAAAATCTTTTATATGCTTATAAAACTTGTTATAGTTACCATATATGCAACATTCAAAACCACCAAAATTAGTAACAATGGTATAGATAGAACTTTATTTTTAATTAGTATATTTATTACAAAGTAAAAGACACAATACAATGTCAAGCACAGATGTTATCAAACTAAGTAAAACACACACACACACAAAAAAGAGTATTCAGAATGCTTTATAATAATCTATGTTTTTTACATAAATCTGCCTCAAAATATAACTCTATTCCTTAGGACATACACCATGTGTGCAAGAAAAGGAAAAAATAGAGAAATTTAAATTAAGTTAAAATAAGATTTCTGTTTAAAAAACGATTTAGGCATACTCAAAAAAAGATTATTGAAAAAGATTAAGTATATGATTATAATTGTGTGATGAAAATCACCTTATTTTGGGATCATTTCTCTTTTAAAGACTGTCTTTTAAACCAATTACTTACCGAACTGAGAACATCAGGTCTTGTGTATGTGGGTGTATGTTTGTGTATGTGTATATGCATGTGTGTATGTGTATGACTGTGTGCCAGTGTGTTTCAGATAAAACATTTACTAAAATGAAAAAGGATAAGTGAATTCTATTTAGAAATTATTGAACTAAAATTTTCTTAAATGCCAGCTGTAGAAAATATCCCTGTGTGGTAGATAATACAGCCAATGGAAGAACATGTATGGAGGTTTAGCTGTTCCTAAATAAATTTCAGCTAAAGTTAACAAGGAATCTAGACTTCTACATTGAGAGAAATGCAGATTTTATTTGAGTCTCCTTTATTTTATGAGTTCATTTCCTAGATTATTAAACTCAGCATAGGATGTCAACAACCCTGAAACCCTTCCATAACTTCCAAATGATGGCATTCATTCTACAGATGTGTGGCACACCACTCTCCCCTGAGAAGAACATCATTGTAGTTTAGACAGTATTGTGTATAAATAGCATCATGTATGAACATCTTGTGTGTAAATAACATTGTTTATAAACAACGTCATTGTACTTTGAAAGAAATCAAATTTTTATTCCACAGATGCTCCAAAGCCCAATTTTACTGAGGAATAAAGAAATGCACATATTCGTGTTAAAACTTTCTTAATCCATATAATTTCTGAACTGATGCTTAAAGTATATCATGTTCACACCAATATTATATAGATCACATTGTCTGAGTATAAGTTCACACTATGTCACTGTGTAGCTAGAGTTTTCCTGCCTGGCCCAAGGTCAGGACAAATGTCTCTCACCTGCCAGTCCCATAGCTGCTCAGACCCAAACAAGTAAACACACAGAGACTTATATTACTTACAAACTATATGGACATGGCAGGCTTCTTGCTAACTGTTCTTATATCTTAAGTCAACCTATGTTTCTATTAATTTATAAGTTGCCATGTGGCTCGTGGCTTACCAGTATCTTAACATTTTCTCATGGTGGTGGCCAACAGCATCTCTCTGATTCAGCCTTCCTGTTCCCAGAATTCTCTTCTCTGCTTGTCCTGCCTATACTTCCTGCATGGCTACTGGCCAATCAGCATTTTATTTATATAGAGCGATATCCACAGCACTTCCCCTTTTCTTTTTTTTTTTTCAAAAAGGAAGGTTTTAACTTTCACATAGTTAAATTACATATAATAAAACAATTATCAAGCAAGAATTACAGTTACAATATCTAGTCTATTTATAATATCTAGTCTATTTGTATTTGGTAAAATTAAAGAAGATATCCTATCTATCCTATATTTATGAGACTAAGGTTTCATATCTAACTTATCTTTTATTATAACTAAGGAAAATTATAACTATCTAGTCTTCAACTACATCAAAGAACTCAGAAGGATATAATATTACCTGAGAAATGGGAGCAGGACGCAAGCAACTTTTGTGATTCTTGCAAGAGTAGATAGAAACAGCTGGCAGCCTGGACAGTCATCCAAAGTTCTTTTGTACAGTTGTGGCATCTGTCTTCAGCCCACAGGTCTAGAGTCTTTCAGTTACTTCTCTCTGTGTCCTGTAGAATGTCTGGCTGTTTCCTCTGTGAAGCAGGAACCCGAAGGACCATTTTGCCAAGCAAAGTTCAGTGGTAACCTTCCTATGGGTCCTGCATGTCTAGTCAATCAAGTAGTCCAGGCAAAAACAGTTTCTTGTTCAAATGGCTATTTTTGCCAAGGTGAAGATAAACTCCATAGAGTGTCTTTGATGCCCATCCTCCTCTCTGAAGTAAATCGGTGCTGCCAGGAGCAGACATGTCTCATTGTCCAGAAAGTTCAAATTTTTTTTAAAACATTTTAAATGCCATATTCTATATGTCTTTGAAGTGTTTGAAGATTACTTATCTATCTGAAATATATCTACATATACCTACAAAACTTAACTAACATGGCTACAAGTTTGACTATCATAGAAGACTAATTATTAATCTATTTCTTAATTATCCATTACAATTTTAAATGAGCTATGCAAACATAATACCTTAAATGAGAATAGAAATATATAAACAGTATAAAATTAAGTTTAAACTTGTATTAATAAACTAAAATCCATAGCAATGTAAAACATTTTAAACAAGTTGCTCTTTAAAAGTAGGTTCATTGATCGACCCTTTCATTCTATCATATCTGTATTATATCCCCTTTTCTTCTTTAGAAAGAGATAGCATTTATAATCAACTTGATTTAAATAAAAATATTGGTTTTTCTCTGTCCCACACCAGAGGGCTCTTCTGATTTAGGACACAAGAATCTCTTAACCTTTTCTTTTAGCAATATGCCTGGGTTTAGAGAAGGAGTGAGCCAATTCCATCTCCAAAGCCAGCTTGGTATATTTGAGATTTTGGGTGTAGCTTTCCTTACTGCTTCCTGCTGGAGAGGGGTACTGTATCTTATGGGAACACAAAGAAAACTTTACTAAAGCTTAAATTGTACATCAAACCCCACACACTAGTAGTGGGATATTTCAACACCCCACTCTCACTTAAGGACACGTCTGCCAGACTGAAACTTAACAGAGAAATAAGGGACCTAGCAGAAGTTATGACTCATATGGACTTAATAGATATCTACAGAATATTCCACCCTAACACAAAATAATATACCTTCTTCTCAGTACCCCATGGGATCACATGATCAGTCACAAAGCAAATTTCAACAGATACAAAAAAAATTGGAAAAACATCATGTATTTTATCAGACCACCATGGCTTAAAGTTAGAGTTCAATAACAACAATTTTAAAAAGCCTAAAATCTCATAGAAACTGAATAATGCCCAACTCAAACACCAGTGGGTCAAGAAAGAAATAAAGAAAGAAATTAAAGATTATCTAAAAATCAATGAAAATGAAAGTACAACATATCCAAACTTATGGGACACTATGAAAGCAATGCTAATAGGAGAATTCATAGTACTAAATTTCTACACAAAGAAGATGAAGAGATCTCACCCTAGCAACTTAACAGCACACCTGAAAGCTCTAGAACAAAATGAAACAAACCCTCCCAGGAGGAATAGACACCCGGAATTAATCAAATTAAGGACTAAAATCAATGAAATAGAAACAAAGAGAACAATAAAAAGAATCAATAAAACAAAGAGTTGATTATTGAAAAAAATCAACATGTTAGACATGCCCTTCTCCAAATTAACCAAAAGGCAGAGAGAGAGAGAGCATCCAAATAAACAAAATCAGAAATGAAAAGGTAACATAAGAACAGACTATAAGGAAATCCAGAGAATCGTCAGATCATACTTCAAAAAAACTGTACAGCATAAAATTGGAAAATCTAAAAGAAATGGACAATTTTCTGTATAGGTACCACATACCAAAGTTAAGTCAAGACCAGGTAAACTATTTAAATAGACCAAAAAAACACTAAGGAAATAGAAATAGTCATTAAAAGTCTCCCAAGCAAAAAGTCCCAGGATCAGGAAGTTTCAGTGCAGAATTCTACCAGATTTTTAAAGAAGAGCTAATATTAATACTCTTCAAATTGTTCTACACCAAAGAAACAGACAGAACATTAACAACTTCTCTTTTATGAGGCTACAATTACCCTGATACCCAAATCACACAAAGATGCAAAAAAGAAAGAGAATTACAGATCAATTTCACTCATGAACATGGATGCAAAACTATTCAATAAACTATTGGGAAACCAAATCCACGAGCACCTCAAAAAATTATCCTCAATGACCTAGTAGGCTTCATTCCAGTGATGCAAGTATGGTTCAACATATGAAAAGCTGTCAATGTAATACATCATATAAGCAAATCACATCATCATCTCATTAGATGCTGAAAAAGTCTTTAACAATATCCAACACCCCTTCATGATAAAGGTCCTAGAGAGATCAGGGATACAAGTAACATACCTAAACATAATAAAGGCATTTTACAGTGAGCCAACAGTCAACATCAAATTAAATGGAGAGAACCTCAAAGGGATTCTACTAATATTAGCAAAAACACAAGGCTGTCCATTCTTCCCATACTTATTCAATACAGTACATAAAGTTCTAGCTAGAGCAATAAGACAACAAAAGAAAATCAAAGGGATAGAAATTGGAAAGGAAGAAGTCAAACCATTTGCAGATGATATGATAGTGTACATAAGTGACTCCAAAAATTCTACCAGGGAAATCCTACATGATGAACTCTTTCAGTAATATTGCAGGATACAAGAATAATTCCAAAAAAAAAAAATCAGTAGCTCTCCTATGTACAAATGATAAAAGGGCTGAGAAAGAAATTAGAGAAGCATCATCATTTAGTATAGCCACAAATATATAAAATACATTGGAGTAACTCTAATAGTTAGTCAATAGCAAGTGAGGGACCTGTATAATAACAACTTTAAGTCTCTGAAAAAAGAAGTTGAAAAATACATCAGAAAACTGAAAGATCTTTCATGCTCATCAATAGGTAGGATTAATATAGTAAAAATGGCAATCTTACCAAAAGCAATCTAGATATTCAATGCAATACCCATAAAAATCCCAACACAATTATTCACATACTTGGAAAGAAAAATACTCAACTTCATATGGAAAAACAAAAAACCCAGAATAGCTAAAAGAATCCTTTACAATAAAGCAACCTCTGGAGGCATCACGACCCCTGACCTCAAGCTCTTCTGTAGAGCTATAGTAATAAAAACAACTTGGTACTGGTATAAAAACCAACAGGTGGACATATGGGATTGAATTGAAGACCCTGACATTAATCAGCATACTGATTAAATATGAGCAACTGATTTTTGAGAAAAAAGTCAAAACTTTACAATGGATAAAAGAAAGCATCTTCAACAAATGGTGCTAGCATAACTGGATGTCAACATGTAGAGGGCTGCAAATAGATCCGTATCTGTTGCCATGCACAAAACTCAAGTCCTAGTGGATCAAAGACCTCAACATAAATCCAGTTACTCTGAACCTGATAGAAGAGAAGGTAGGAAGTAGTCTAAATGCATTGGCATAGAAGATCACTTCCTAAATATAACACCAATAGCACAGACACTGAGAGCAACAATTAATAAATAGGACCTCTTAAAACTGAGAAGCTTTTGTAGGGCAAAGGACAGAGTGAATAAAATAAATTGACCAATCCCACATTTGACAGAGGGATGATCTCCAAAACATACAAAGAACTCAAGAAATTAGACATCAAAATACCTAACAATCCAAAATAAATATGGGTTACAGAGCTTAAAAGAATTACAGAGAATTCTCAACAGAAGAATCTCAAATAGTTGAAAGATTTAAGGAATTGCTCAACATCCTTAGTCATCAGGGAAATGTGAATCAAAATGACTCTGAGATACCATCTTACGTCTGTCAGAATGGCTAAGATCAAAAACACTGAAGACAGCTTATGTTGGAGAGTATGTGGAGCCAGGGGAACATTCCTTTACTGTTGGTGGGAGTGCAAACTTGTAGAGCCACGTTGCTAATCAGTTTGACAGTTTTTCAGAAAATTGGAAATCAATCTTTGTTAAGACCCAGCTATATCACTCTTGGGCATATACCCAAAGAATGCTCAATCATACCTTAACAACACTTGCTCAACCATGTTCATAGCAGCATTATTCATAATAGCCAGAACCTTGAAACCACCTAGATGCCTCTCAACTGACAAATGCATTAAGAAAATGTGTTGCATATACACAATGGAGTACTACTCTGCAGAGAAAAACAATAATATCATAAAATTTGCAGGCAAATGGATGGAACTAGAAAATATCATCCTGAGTGTGGTTACCCAGACTCAGAAGGACGAACATAGTGTGTACTCACTCATAAGTGGATACTAGATGCAAAGCAAAGAATAACCATACTGCAACCCACAGCTCTATGGAATCTACCTAGCAACGAGGACCCTAAGAGAAACACATAAATAGCCCAGTGAAGGAGAAATAGATGAGATCTCCATGAGCAAACTGGGAGTGGGGGAGGTAATTGAGGGCAAGGGATGGGGAATGAGAACAGAGGGAAACTGGAGGTTCAAGTTGGAACAGACACAGTGTGAGAGAGTAAGGAAAGAGATACCATGATAAATGAAGATATCATGGGAATAGGGAGAAATTGAGTGCTAGGAAAGTTCCTGAGAATCTACAAGAATTACTCTACTTTAGACTACTGGCAATAGTAGAGAGGGTGCATGAACTGGCCTACTATGGTCATTAGGTGGCTGAATGTCTTAACTGTCATCATAGAGCCCTCAGCCAGTGACTGATGGAAGCAGATGCAGAGATCCAAGGCTGGGTGCCAGGTCGAGCTCCAGGAGCCCAAATGACCAGAGAGAGGAGCGATTCTATGAGCAAGGGACATAGAGATCATGATGGGAAAATGTACAGAGACGATCAGCCAAACTAGTGGAATTGCTTGAACTGTGGACCAATAGCTGAGTAGTCCCCATATACTAGACTAGGCCCTCTGGATAGGAGAGACAGTTGTTTAGCTTGAACTGTTTAGGGGGCCCAGAGGCAGTGGGATCAGTACTCATCCGTGGTGCATGAACCGGTTTTTTGGAGCCTAGTGCCAATGGTGGGACACTTTGCCCAGCATTGTACACAGAGGAGGGGCAACAACAATATATATTATTGTTCTTATGCAGCTCTCCTGAATATAACCTTGCCTCTTAATTGTTCCCAATGTATGAGTTAAATGCCTTGTCCTTTTTATTGAAATCTACACCCACAGCTTCCCAATGGCCCCCTACCTTACAACTATTTCCACACTGACGTTTGAGTGTAGGATAGACACTGGAGTTCTGGTTTGGCCAAACTGCTTGAAATTTTTCCATTAACTCTTTGATGCTTACTTATGTCAAGTCAACTGCAACTACCAATGTTTTTTGTAATATTGTATTTGTGCACCCCAATAAAGCTTATCTGATGATCAGAGGAAAAAGCCAGCCACAATATTAAATATAGATATCAAGCAATGGTAGCACACACCTTTAATCTTAGCATTCAGGAGGCAGAGATTCATCCAGATCTCTGAGTTCAAGGCCACACTGAGAACAGAGCCAGGCATAGTGGCACATGCCTTAAATTCCAACACTAGCTAACCACAAAAGTCTGGAAGTCTGTATAGACAGATAAGAAGTGATGTAGCTGGGTAGAGATAGGAAGTGAGATGCAAATCAGAAAAGCATATAGGTATAGATATACAGGATGTAAACTCTCTTTGGCTGAGGTTCTCCACCATGTGGTAAGAAGGTGGATGGCTTCTTTCTGCTTTTCTGATCTCTTGAGTTTTAACCCCAATATCTCACTCCAGGTTTTCATTAATAAGACTGTTTAGCAATTTGTCCTACAAATGTTGTTTCATTCAGGGTGTTAGTCTGCATTTGTGTCTTTGTGATGCTTGTCATTTGCCTCACGAAATTTGGAAGAGTTGTTTGGTCATGAAAAAATTGGCATTGAAATAAATTCTTTACATTGGAGAATTCTTATTTTTATCTTTATGTGTATGAGTATTTCCCCTTATATATGTCTGTGTACTACCAGTTTATAGAGGCTGAGTAGTATAGAGGGCATAGAACACTCTGAGACTGGCATTAGAGAAGGTTCTGAGCTGAAATGTGGATGCTGAGATTCAAACCTGGGTCCTCTGGAAGAGCAGCCAGTGATCTTAATACCCAAGCTATCTCACAAATCCCTGTTATATTGATTTCTGTAGCAAATACCAAACAAGAAATCTGTGTATTAATTTCCACAGGTGAAGATTCATATCTTAGATTAATCTGATATTGTACAGCTTTTGACTTGAGTAATGAGAAAGTGTGGCCAAGTGAGGAGAGGAGAAGGAAAAGAGGTCTATATTCTTAGTGAGTGATATATCTTGAGGAATATAAAGCATATTAACAGTATACCACATAATCCTACAGGCCAAGCAGCTATAGAAAGTTCAAAAAGAACTCTAAAGGATATGCTAAATAAACAGGAAGGGGTAACAAAAAAAAACAGAAAAAGACTGCATAATGCTCTATTAACTTTGAATATTCTCAATACTAATGAGAAAGGAACAGCAGCTACAGAGAGCCATTGGATACTAGAAAAAAACTACTGAATTAAATCAGCCTATATACCTTAAGGATGTGCTGACCTCAGAATGGAAACCAGGATATGTGTTACATTGGGGACGAGGTTTTGCTTTTGTTTCTACAGGAGAAGATAAGCTCTGGGTACCATCAAAATTTATAAAGGTTCGCTTTGAACAAGAGAGACCTCTTAATTAGAACAGGTAATAGTTCATCAACCAGCATGATCATCCAATTTAAACTAACTCATACCATTATCGCATGCCTTTTCAATTTATCAGATATAGCTTGCCAAAAGGGAACCTCTCCAAAGTTAGTCTTGGGGAAAAGTTTTTGTTTTTGTCTTTTAAGAGAATGAAGGCTAAGGAATCTGAAGAACACTGAACAAATGATACAACTGAAGAAAAAGGACAAATCATCTAGAAAAAATATCCCAAGAAAAAGAGTAAATTGGCCTATTAGTATATCATCTATAAAATTTCATGTCTTCCTAAATGTTTGTTTCTGCTCTTCTCTAAAGACATTTAATACTAATGCTTTTCTTGTAGTCCAAGTTCAATTAAAAATTAAAGCTGGTTTTGAAGTTGGAGAATGGCTCTCTCCTTCATTAAACCCAAGCATGTTGTTAAAAGGAAAATCAAACTCCCTGTATCATGCCAGAAGAAAGAGCCATGTTTTGATATGGGACAGGAGAAAAAACAGAGAACAACAAAAAATGTTAAGGGACTACTCTATTACTACAAATCTGAATTCTTTGATTTTTTCTGATACTTTAAACTTTTCTTAAAGTATGAATTTATATCAAAATTTAGAAGATTAATATACATATAGATATATATTAAACTTTGTTACAATATTAATGGTCATATAGAGTACTAACTAATTCTAGAAAAAAGGCTTCAATTAGCTGCCTATACATGTCTTTGTGTTCAAGTCTCTATCAGTTTTCTGCAGGAAGTCATGGCCAGGCCTAAGATCAAATTTGAATTCTCCAGGAAGAAGATGGGACACCACAATAACAAAAGTTCCATGTGGACAATAATAATACCACTAAGCTGACAAATATCATCTACAAATAAGCTTTGAACTACAAGGTGCTCAGAGCAATTTTGAGATGGCTAGCTGAGATGATCCAGTTTCACAGACTACTTGAACAAGGACTTGAGATAAGCCCTGAACTTTGGCATTGTGCATAGACTGGACAAAAAGGGATATAGTTACCTTTCCTAGAATTTGACAATTAGACCAAATTTTTTCTTTTCAGAATAAAGATACCTTTGCCCATATCCAGCAGGAAGCAATTTTAATAACATAATGCCCACATTCCCAAAAAGGTGGTGTGGTTTTTGGTCTTTTAATGGATTTGGGGTCTGGGATAATTTTCATTGTTTAGAAGGGTTGGCTATAAGTGTTGTTAAGAGTTAGGAAAAGAACTAAGCAAGGAGATTAGATTTAAGGTTGTTGTTTAAAAAGAAAGATATATAGAAATGATAGAATAGAGGGTAGATTATTGGATCTACTCGGAAAAATAAAGAGAAGATATACTATATAGATAAAAGGTAGATTGTTGAATCTACTTTTAAAGAGAATTACTAGTTTTAAATACTTTACATTGGATTGGATATTTGTATATTGTATACAAATTATATATTGCAATTGATATTGTTAGAAAATGCTATACATATATCTCTAATCTTGCTCAAGATTTTGTATTTACACATTTCATTTAACAATGTAATGTAATTTGCTAATCCTTGAATGTTATTATTACCAACTATTAGGATATAAAGAAATGAAATTTAATAGTTAGACATTGCAATCAAACTTGTAGTCATATTAGGTATGTTTTTAAGATTGAGCAGATATATTTTAGATAGATAGGTCATCTTCAAACCCTTCAGAGATCTACAAAATATGGCATTTAAAATGTTTTTATAACTTAGAAATGTTTTTCCTTTTTTTATGACTATGAGACATGTCAGATCCTGGCAGTACCAATCTACTTCAGAGAAAATATGGGCTTTGGAGAAACTGCATATAGAGTTAACTTTCATTGTGGCAAACATTAGCCACTGGACAACAAAACATCCTCAAATCAACTGCTGACAAACAGGACAAAATGGACAGATAGGACATGAAACAAAGGACTACTGATTATTGCCAAGACAAGTGTGGTTGTGGCTTTAACAACAGGCATCTTCTGAGGCCAGGGCAATATGGCATCATTCCTGAAGTGGCCTTTGCAATCCAAAAAAGGTACAGAGCCCTTTTCTTCAAAGGCAGCTGAACTGGCAGTGGACTGTTGGCTTCTGATGTGCAGTAGAACAGCAGCTGAAACAGTTATTCTTGAAAGAGTAACTAAGCTGATGGAGTCTAACCTCTCAATGGTAGATTGGCATTTAATAAAAGAGATGAAGCTACCCACAAGCCAAGAAGAATGGGATGCAGAGAAGAAAGGGATGCTGAGATGAAACCACACACAAGCCAAGAAGAATGGACAGCTGAATTTAAAAAAAAAAATCAATAAGTTTCAGAATTTAAAATCCTGAATTATGACAGGACAGTAGTGGAATTCAGGTATTTCTGGTACATGAAATACTCTCACCAAATGTGAGGTCAAACTGTTGGCCTTGTGTATATCCTACTTCACAAATGAGTCTGTCAGATGCACTAAGCCCATAGGCTGAAGATGATGCCCCAACACTGACGAGAAACCTCAGGTGACTGTCCGGGCAGCTGGCTGTTTCTGTCAACTCACAACTATTTTGGAAGCCACTTGCATGCACTTCCTGTTTTTATTATTTTAGGTAATATTATTTCCTTCTCAGGTCTCTGAGGGAGTTGAAGATTAGATAGTTATAGTTATAGTTGAAGATTAGATAGTTACAGTTATAGTTAAAGATTAGATAGTTATAGTTTTCCTTGTTAAGAATTTTAGAAAAGAAACTCACTAAAGAGGTATAAGTGTATAAATTTGAAAGACATTATAAGATAGTTCTGTTAGTAATATAAGTTAGGATAGAAAGTGAAACAGGTACATTTTGGACTTACCAAAACAGGGTAGATAATGGAATTATTTTCTCTGAATTTGTCAAATACTAATATATCCTGACCCAGATATGCACAGGCTTTGGTTATGTTTCTTGTAGCTATCACTGATAGGTTTGTGGATACAAAGTTACCTTCTGTTGTTAAGCAGTGGATTTGGAAAGATAGCTAAATGTCTTTTTATATATACATAAGCATTCATATTAAAATTTTGTTCTGACATAAGGCATGAGGAGTTTAACAAATCTTTTCCTCAAAACTCTGTGACAAAACTGGACTAACAGTCAGCATACTGAGTCTGGAGTTGGTCAGTCATCACGCAGTGAAAGAATGTTCCACTTTGTGTAGCTTTCTGGGCTTTAGCTGAGAACAGCCCCTATTCTATTGTGGGCTCTGTCCCAGTTGGGTATGCATGCTCACAGAGGCCAGAGAAATCAAAATTCCCTACCTGATGAGAGCTGGTCACTCTAGGTTCTAAACACTGTCACAGAAGATGAGCAGATTTGAGGATGTATATTCAACTGGCAGTGGAGCTCCTAGTGAGGCAACAGTTGACTTCAGAAGCAGTGTTGATTTAAGAGGAACAAGCTACCTGAGTACAGTGGACCTGGTCTGCAATCAACATATCCTTGATTTATTTACGTACCAGAAACTATTAGTGCCTACACATCCAAATTCCCTGATAAAGGAAGCCTGACTGCATGTGTAGAGAAGGCATTAAGGGGCAAACTGTGGACTGGCATTTATAACCTCTCCAAAAATCCTGGACAGATTAGACAAATAATAAGACTCCCATTATAGTAAAGAAAGTCTGTGTGGGACTGAAACAAAACCTCAATTGTTAAGAGCACTGGTCACTCTGCTCTTCCAGAGGATCTGGGGTGAACTTCAGCATGGATATGGTGGCTCACAACCATCTGTAAATCCAATCCCAGGGGATCCAATGGCCTCTTATGACCTCTAAGGGTATTGGGAAAATGTGTTGCTCATATATACATGCAAACAAAACATAATATATGTACACATAATATAAAATAATAAACAAGAAAGAAAGAGAAAGACAGACAAGGAGAGAGAGAGAAAGAGAGAGAGAGGAAGAGAAAGAAAGAAAGAAAGAAAGAAAGAAAGAAAGAAAGGAAGGAAGGAAGGAAGGAAGGAAGGAAGGAAGGAAGGAAGGAAGGAAGGAAGGAAAGAAGAAGGATGCTTTGTAATATTTTAGACAAGTCAATAAATGAGACAACCTTCAGAGAGGAAGTCAAAATTCAGAATTTATTCATTAAAATGTTACTTATCCCAAACTCTAGAAGCAGACAAGAAAGAATGATTGATCTTTACAAAAATAAAATTCACAAATACTGTCTCTCTCAACAGATGTAGAATTCAAAAAGCAAGGAGAGCAAGGCCTATTTCAAAGAGAATAAAAGACACAAGACACATCTAAGGAATTAAAAGGTGGCAAATCACAATGATTCATCCAGCAGTCTCAAAAGTTATACATTTTGTTTAAAAGAATCAGATGAAAATAATGGGGAAAATAAATTAAATTTAGAGGATGTTAGCATAAATTTGCATCACTAAACTTCAAAAATAGCACTAAATAAATCTCAGAAACAGGAAAAAGTTTAAGCAAAATCCAACAGAGCTCCACAACATGTGAAAAATATAAAGCACTGTAATACCATGAAACAGCTAAGGAGAGAGGGAATACGTAGAGGGCAGGAAAGGTGAAAAGATGAAAATTTGTAAAATCCCACTATAATGTTTTGGCTGTAGATAGAAAACCCAATAGGTTAAATAAAATTAAAACGAAGACATTATGCAAACACACACACACAACAGTAGAGTTTCTGAAATGTGAAAGAGAGATAGAGGCCTCAGCAAAAATAGATCAGTAATTATATACAAAATTATTGATGTTTGATATCTGCAATAAGACAAAAAATAGTGTGCTCCTAAATTAGCAGGAGAAAAGAGTCACAAGTGAAGAATTTTATAATCAAGAGAACAAACAAAGTCTAAAAAGCAAAAAAAAAAGTTGTTAATAGTAAACATAAAAGTTCTAAAACAAACCATAGGTTGAAAGTTAAACAGAATACACTTGCTCTTTGATGTAAATTAAGTGCAGTATTATATTTTCATTAACTTGTTTAAAATACATAATGTTGTATAAGCTAATACTTATAATCCCATATTTTGGAGTTTACATTATATAGATATAACACATATGTCAGTATTACCCCAAATAAGGTGAAAGAAAAAACAGCCATATAAAGCATTGCTTGTATATGTAACCAAAATTAAGCCATTATGATTCAGCAGTAATTCCTTATTTGAGAAAGACATGGTTCTTAAAACAAGTTGATCTGCAACCTGTTTGAAATTTTTACCAGTAAGAGGTAGCAGGGCTTGCTCTTATCTTCTTTAGAGACCTGTTCCTACCACAGCCATAGCGTTGATCAGTGGAAAAATGAGCAGATGCTCCAATGTTTAACCTCTGTACTGTCATTCTCTTTATCGAAATGTCAGTTCTCCACAGACATTAAAGAAAACAAGTCAAAATAACATATGCAAGTTATAAGCAGAGAAATTAAAATGACACATTGAAAGTGCTGACTTAGTAGAAAATGAGGCAGAAATTGAGAAACAGAGGTACAAGGGAAAAAATAAGGTTTTGGTTTTGTAAAATAAGGAGCAAATTGTAGACTTAAACATGTTAAAAGCAACATTAAGTTTGAGTGGATCAGTGATTCTGTTCACAGACTGGGTGCTGCCACCAGGAAAGCAAGATGTGATTAGATATCATCAAGGAGAAATACAGTTTATATCAATGAACATAAACAGATTAAGGATCAAGCACAAAAGGATGGAAAGTGGTACAGAGGTGAGAGACCAGAAACAGTTTCATCCATATCAAATGAGTATTTAAGATTAAGAAAAAATAGGACATTTCATGACTATTAACTTGCTAGCGTAACATAAGAATACAGGAAATGCCATGGAATTCACAATAAAACTACAGTAAATATTGTTAGTAAGGTCTTAGTTTCATAGAGCACCATAAATGTAAATTGATCACTTTCTCAGCTATGTTCATATCAGCATTGTTTGTAATAGCCAAAACCTGGAAACAACCTAGATGCCCTTCAACTGAAGAATGGATAAATAAATTGTGGCACATATACACAATGGAATACTACTCAGCAGAGAAAAACAATGACATCATATGGTTTGCAGGCAAATGGATGGATCTAGAAAAAATCATCCTGAGTGAGGTAACCCAGACTCAGAAAGACAAATATGGTATGTACTCACTCATAGGAAGATGCTAGATGTGGAACAAGGATGACTGGACTGCTACTCACATCACCAGTGAGGCTACCTGAAAAACGGGACCCCAAAAAAGACACGGAGAAATGCATGAGATCTACATGAACAGCCTGGTCATGAGTGGGAACAATGAAGAGCAACGGTCCAGGGAAAGAGAGTGGGAGATCCTAGCTGGATCAAGAAAAGAGAGGGAGAACAAGGAATAGGAGACCATGGTAAATAAAGACCACATGAGAAGGGGAGGAAGCAGAGAGCTAGGGAGGCCCACAGAGATCCACAAAGATACCCCTGCAAAAGACTGCTGGCAATGGTAGAGAGATGGCAGGAACTGACCTACTCTGGTGATGGGATGGCCAGACACCCTGATAGTTGTGCCATAAACCCCATCCAAGGACTGAGGAATCTGGATGCAGACATCCACGCTGGGCCCCTGGTGGAGCACTGGGAGTCTAATTAGTGAGAAAAAAGAGGGTTTATATGAGCGAGAATTGCTGAAGCCAAGGTTGGATAAAGCACAGGGACAAATAACCAAATGAATGGAAGCACAGGATCTATGAACCAAAGGCTGAGGGGCCCCCAACTGGATCAGGCTCCCTGAATGGGTGAGGCAGTCTTTTGGCTTGATCTGTTTGGGAGGCAGCTGTGCGTTGGTGCCGGGTCCTGAGCTCGTTGCATGAGTTGGCTGTTTGAATCCTGGGACTTATGCAGGGATGCTTGGTTCGGTCTGGGAGGGGGGGACTGGACCTGCCTGGACTGAGTCAACCAGGTCGACCCCGGTCCTGGGGGAAGACCTTGATCTGGAGGAGGTGGGAATGGGGGGTGGGCTGGGGGGAGGGGGAGGGGGGCGAGGGGGAGAACAGGGGAATCTGTGGCTATTATGTTGAACTGAATGGTGTTGTAAAATAAATTAAAAAAAAAGAAAAAATGTAAATTGATTTTGCAAATAACAGAGATGAGTATTAAAGAAGGAGGATAGAAGAACAATCTTTCATCATAGCAACAAAATTAGAAAATATCAGGAAATTAAATGTGATATGTGTACACTAAAATACACAAAACATTGCTGAGACAAATTAAGGGAAACTGAAATGAATACAAAATGTTCTTCTGCTCATGAAGTATTGCTCAGTCCATTCCTCAGCAACTGCCCCTTTAGAACAATGCAGTTTCTACCCTAAACCCAACAGGTGCTCACCACAGACATTGACACTGTGGATTAAAAAAAGCAATATTGAGGAGAATAAATATGGAAGGCATATCCCCAATCTTTAAGCTTGCTGTTGCTGTCAGAAGTGGAGACTGTGGCCTCTTCTATAACTGAAAATCTGTAATCAGAATTGACTTCAACAATGTTCTTTCCATCATTTTCAGATGTGTTTTGCCAAATGTGCCATGCCAATTTCATGAAAAATTTTGTCCTTCAGTAATCTCTCTCTCTCTCTCTCTCTCTCTCTCTCTCTCTCTCTCTCTCTCTCTCTCTCTCTCTCTCTCACACACACACACACACACACACACAGAGTTGCAAATGTATAATATTCAGAATCAACACAAACAATTTATAATCCATTTAAAAATCATAAGAATAAAGACAAGAGCTAAATTTATAAAATTTTAAGTAAAAATACATACAGTAACACACACACACACACACACACACACATGCATTCACATACACAATACACACACATACTCACACAGAACAAATAACAACTGCAGTGTTTAGCTAGGAGAAGATTCTTAGACATTTATCAAAGGCTTGACATTGTGATTACAGACTCTCTCAGAATAGGCATAGGTAAAATTTAAGATGATCGAATTCATCTCAAATCTAATTTAAAGAATGCTTTCGTAAAGCAATGCAAAAATCACTAAATTTTGTGAATTGATCACTACAATGGGTAATCTTTTTTCATTTTTCTTTATTAAGAAATTTTCTACTCACTCCACATACCATCCACAGATCCCCCTCTTCCCTCCTCTCACCCCCTAGCCCTCTTTCCCAAGCCACCCCACATCCCCACATCCCCCAAATCGAGGTCTCCCATGGGGAGTCAGCAGAGCCCGGCACACTGAGCCTAGGCAGGTCCAAGCCCCTTTCCACTGCACCAAGGCTCCGCAAGGTGTCACACCACAGGCACCGGATTCCAGAAGCCTGCCCATAGACCAGGGACAGATCCTGATCCCCCTGCCTGGGTGCCCCCAAAAGAGTTTGAGCCAAACAACAATCTTCTGTATCTAGAAGGCCTAGTCCAGTCCCATGGGGGCTCCACAACCACCAGTCCACAGTTCATGGGATTCCACTAGTGTGGCTGGCAATCTCTACACGCCCTCCCATTATGATCTCGATGTCCCTCGCCTGCAGTATCTCTCCTCTCTCTCTCATCAGTTGGATTCCTGGAGCTCAACCTGTCGCCTGGCCATGGATCTCTGTATCTGCTTCTATTAGTCACTGGACAAAGGCTCTATGATGACAGTTAGGTTATTTGCTAGGCTTCTTCCAGAAACAGATTTCAAACAGTTTTAATAACTTGTCATATCACCTTCTAAAAGACACTTAAACCAGGATAGCAATGAATCAATGGTGGGTATGACTGAACTTTGGCTGGAACCGTATATACATACAAAGTCCTGTATTCAAAATTTGATCTCACTTTAGGACTACATAATGAACTTGAGGCATTTGTTAGATCTCTTTGTTCAACATGACCACATTATGTAAATCTTTATCTTCTTTCCACTATTAATTTGGCTCTTTTTTTTTTTTACCAACTTAATGAGGATAAGTGGTCAGATATGACTGAAGACTTGGGTTGTGATCCTCAATTTTAATAACAATGTGGTTCCATTAGACTGAGAACTCATTGAGGATGCTGTGTCAGGGTTGGCTCTTCTGAGCTACTATAAGTCATTTCCTGCAGTATTGAGGCTATTGCCTGCTCTAAAGGTAGGCAGACCTTTGTTTCTTTTATTGGAACCTATTTTCCAAACATTCCCTATATATTCCATGAAAGATTTCCTCTCAAAAATGATGCTTCAAGGAAAGCATGGATAGAATTTATATGCCATGGTAACAATTGGAAGAAAAAGTTAAATTGTATATTATAGGTAAATAAGATATGTGCTCTAATTTCTATTTTATCAATAACTATGATTTTGTAACATGGAAAATAGCAAAGGTTTTGTAAAATGAATAAATTTAAACATCATTTATTAACTAACAGAATGTTATGGATATATTCAGGAAAGGCAAGCAAGAGTGAGGGAAGGGGCCAATGACCATTAGCAAAAGCCAGCCTTTCAGGAGCAGAGTACTCACTTCTAAGCTGCTAATCATTGCTTATTACAGTTTCAGTTTCTATAGACACTACAGAGAACCTACTTAAAAATGATCAGACATTTCTAGGACAGAGTGTAGCTATCAAAAATGATGAAGGAGCATAGAGCATGTTAAGAAGTGTCTGTGCTTCTGGAAAAACATAATTAAGAAGCAAGAGACTGTTCTGTCTGAAAGATGTAGGTTCTGAGCATCTGGATACTAGATTGACAACCACAGCCAAGTCCTCAGAATTGCTCTGTGCTAAACTCCTAAGACATACTTGCAAGGAATGTCCTGCTTAAGACTGTGACTGCTGTGGTCTGGGCTTCCAGTACCTGTTAAAGAGAAAAAGCTGCAAGTCAAGTGTCAAGAGAACCTGTGATGGAGGAGGGTGGAGGTGATGCAACAGACATCAGCTACTGCTAGGCCATTATAAAAGAATGAGATGGAACCTCTCTCTATGCTATTCATTGGCCCCATGAAGACCATAGTGCAAATTGTATCAATCCTGTGACTGGTATACAGAAATACTCTCAAGCAGACAATGTACCTGGGGATATGACTGAGCATTTTATTTTTCTTTGAATCCTTTAATTTTCTTTTCAACATTTTAAAATTTTAGTCACACAAAACCCCAAGATTTAGTTCCACATAGTTTTCTATGTAAATTGGCTTTTGTTTTATGACAGGAACATTTAGTTGTGTATAGCCATAAAATGTGGGAAGAAGATAACAATTTCTAGAGTGATTCCAGCTAACCTTCAAGCATTAACTTGAGATTCAGACCTTGTCTTGTGCAACCCCATGGGCTGGTGTGTTTGATTGTTAATGGTATATGAGGACTCTGAATATTGTGCAGATTAAGGTCATCAATCACTACATTGTTAGGGAACCTGTACAAGATTGCATGGTGATACATGCAATAAAGTCAAGGTGCAAATTTTTGAGCTCTGAGAGAAATAGAAAGTTAGTCATGTGCAGATTGCACCTAATGAAACTTTACAGCACCTGAGTCAAGATTTAAAAGCAAATATCTTTTAAGAAAGAGTCAAATGAAGGCAAACTTCAAATTGTTAAAGAGATTAAAAAGGTTTAATAAAATTTCAGGGCTGGGAGGGTAGTTTCAGAAAATGGTTACATTCACACTGAGCTAAGTAAACAAGACTATTTGAAATAAGATTCTGCATCAAAATAGAGAGACTTAGAACTTCAATTCTCGTCCCTCTAATCTCATTTACTTAATGGCCTAAAGGTAAATTTAAAGTTAAATTAGGTTCAGAGGCAATTGGAAATTAAATAGTGTGTAAAATAATAGTTGTATTTTTAAAGCAATGCTATTAATTTGGATTTTGAAACAAACTGGTGAAGATCATGTATATGTAAACTAGGAATGCTTTTAATTCAGTGAAGCATTTTTCGGAATGACTAGCACTGAAACGTAACAGAAACAAAATAAAAGAAAGAAAGGAACAATATTGATTGCAAAGTATAGTGGCCCTGAGAATTTTTCTGGAGAAGGCTTATCTGAAGGAAAATGACAAGTGTACAAAGTGCACATAGCTGACAAAAGTGACTCTAAATTAAAAACTAGACATGCAAATAAATGGCATGAACATTGCTGCTGCTTGGTGCCATTCACTACATGCAGGCACACTATAAACAAATTCCATTTTCCTATTTTTCCAGTGAATCTTTCTACATGAATTCATAATTTTTTTCTGCTTTTTCCTTCTGCTTGGGATTTTCCAATAGATTAGCAAGTGCTAGAATTCAGGAGTAGATAGGTACTTAGTTATACAGGTTTAACCACAGAAAGTCACCCATTCAGATATATAAAAATCATGTAATTTGAAAACTTCTGCTAAAATTTCAAATCTTTTAAACATGGAAGGTCACACATCTTCTACATTCTTATCACAGTGAGCTAGACTATTAAAAAACAGATATTTGCTTAATGATCTTCAATCATTTGAAAATTTAAGCATCTTTCAATTACTATAGTCATGGAAATAAACACAAATGTAGAGTAATGTAAAGAAACTTAAACCTCTAATTGTTACAGTTGTCATTGTGTTTTTATTGAAAATATTGTTAACTTTCAAAACACTTTTTATGGTTTCTGTTCACTTTCTTTCTGCCATCTACTCTGACATCCACTGCTCTACTACCTTGTTCCTACCCATTCAACTTTATGCTTTTTGGGGTTTTGTTTTGCTTGGATTCATTGGGTTTTAATTTGTTCTTTTGGTTGATAAAGGGTTTCTTTGTGTAGCCATAGCTGTCCTGGAAGCTTTTTGTTTGTGGTTTTACCCCCTCTTTCTATATTAAATGTTTTATGTTTCATGGGTGCTTTGCCTGCATATATGTCAGCATACCAGGTGCATGTCTGGTGCCTGCAGATAACAAAAGAAAGTTGGATCCCCTGGGATTGAAGTTGAGCTGCCATGTTAATTCATGTCCCCTGGAAGAATAGCAAGGGCACTAAACAACTGAACCATATTGCTTTTAAACCCATCAAGTCCAATTTGTATTGGCCAACTACTCTTGGGAGTAAGGCTTATCTACATGGTGATCAATATACCAGAGGTCACACCATTAATGAAAACTGAATGTGCCTTTCCTAGTAGCTGAAGAGAGCCAGTAGATCCTCAGCTAAGGGTGAGACTTCACAATTGCATCCCTTCCCAAAACTATGCTAGATCTTTTGTCTGGATTGTACCATAACCACAGTAACTCATATATGCACATTTACTTTTGTATTTACAAAATGCTGTGTCACTGAAATCATTTATTTCCTCTGGTTCTTACCTTCTTCCCACGTCCTTTTCCTTTGAGATAGCTGAATCTTGAGGAGGATGGGTATGAGACAGATTCTCCATTTAGTGCTGAGTACTCAACAGGCTTTTGTTACCTTGACTTCATCGGTTGAGGTCTCTGTGTTAATCACCATCTACTGAACTCCTTCCTGGAGCTTCTTTGTTCAAGATTAAGAAATGCACTAATGCTATATATCTATAGCAGTAAATCATGAAGAGTTATTTTAATATAAAATTATTTAGCAGAGTAATATTATTAGGTCCTCCAGGTGGACTTATGACATGTCTAGCCACTAGTTCTTGGTCTCCTTAACAGTGCCAGGTATGACTTCTATCTTAAATATAGAAAGAAATTGGCTGGTTAAGTAGAAAGGAATTTCTTCATAATGTAGAATCAGAAGAGGAGACATCAATGAACTCTGTATTGCCCTCTCAGAGAAAGTTATCACCAGTAACAGAAGTGGACCAGCAATCTCAATCCTGCAGGCATCTTCTGAGGCTGATTACATTGATCACTTGAATCATATAAATTACTCTCCTCTTCTTTTGTTGAATATTGTATTTTTCTCCAAGTATAATCATATGAAGTGTGTATCCTTGCTATAATGAGTAGTCTGGATGCTTGAAAGACCTTCAGTATAATCATTTACTGTTTTTATGTGTCCACATCCCAAGGTTGTCTACTGTGTCCACACTCTAACATGTGGATACTCCTAATTTTGCTGGTAAAGTTGAATGTCTAAGATCACAGATTTTGAGTCACTGAATTTAGGCTATGATGAATCCACAGCCATCATGTTATACATCAGTGCTTCTTGGAGAATAGACAATAGGTAGAGGAAGACAACACAATCATGTAAATTGATCTCATTAATTTGTTTAACATGGCCTGAAGTTTTTTCTTTGTTTTTTTTTTTTCATTAGTTTTAAGCAAAAGAAACTGTTGTTTCAGGCAAAGAAATTTAAATCAATATAATTAAGATCATATCCATATGATGTAGGATATTTGTTCACATTGACACGCTGAGACTGCCAAGACAGGCTTCGGCAGTCCTTCAAAATTCCTACTTCACAGAAAAGCATGTCAGATATTCTAGGCCTATAGGACAAAGATGAATGCCCAACATTACCAAGGAAACTTGGGTGACTTTCCAGGCAACCAGAAGCCTAAAAAAAGATGTTCTTAGGTTAGTAATACAAATTACAATAGAAATTGAATTAGATACAAAACTTTGGACTCATCAAGATATGATAGATAATAGAATATTTTCTCCAAATTTGCTAAATATAAATTGACTGGACATTGTGAGTTTAATTTTTATGTGAATTGTTCTTATTTTATATAGTTTTACTTTGTTAAAGTTAAAACCTTTCCTTTTTATTTAGACACTATCGGATCATTTTTCTCATTGTATATAGTTTTACTCTTTTAGGGTTAAAACCTTTCCCTTTTCTTTACAAAAAAGGTGAATGTTGTGGGATATTTGTTTGCACTGACACTCAAAGACTGACAATAAAGTTTAATTTTGAATAAGGGGGTGGAGTTATTGACTAGCTATGGTGATATTCTGTCTATGCTCTAATAAATTAAGTTTACCTGAAGAGCAGAGGGCAAAGCCAGCCACTAGTTAGCCATAGAGGCTGGGCAAACACCTTTAATCCCAGCACTAGGGAGGTTGAGACAGGAAGTGATATGTCTGGGCAGAGAAAAGGGATATAAGAAGGAGGAGAAAAGAGCGAAGTCTTTTCTGACTGAGGAGTTGACGAGGTGAGAGGTAGCTATGGCTTCTTTCTTTGTCTCTTTGATCTTTCAGCATTTACTCTGATATCTGGCTCCAGGTTTTTATTAAGACTAATTAAGATGCATGCTACATCTGGCATCCAACTTGGGATATGAACCATGATCCTGAGATTAAGAGTCTCATGCTTTACAGATTGAGCATGCTGAGTAAACTTATATAGGCCAGAGCTAGAACTAGGTGACTGGAATTAGCCATAAAAGTTTTGTGCATTGGTGCCAGGTCCTGGGCTCGTTGCATGAGTTGGCTGTTTGAATCCTGGGACTTATGCAGGGACACTTGGCTCGGTCTGGGAGGGGGGAATGGACCTGCCTGGACTGAGTCTACCAGGTCAACCCCGGTCCTCGGGGGAGACCTTGATCTGGAGGAGGTGGGAATGGGGGGTGGGCTGGGGGGAGGGGTGGGCGAGAGGGGGAGAACAGGGGATTCTGTGGCTATTATGTTGAACTGAATGGTGTTGTAAAATAATAATAATAATAAAAAAAAAAAAAAGAAAAAAAAAAAAAAGTTTTGGAGAACCCAGGAAGACCCATAGAGATTACTGGAGAGACACAGGAAGTAGTAGGGAGGGGCTTAGATGTATTCATGACTGTTTTTGATTTGATTGGGGAAGCATGGAGACAAAGGGTCAGGTGATCCTTTCTCCATTGCTCTTTGGATCTATCTACCCAATATCTGACTCCTGAGTCTTATTTAATAAAACAATACAAGGAAATGCTCCAATCAACTTCTTCAATCAAAATAAAATCGTACATTCAATAAATTCCTCTATTGACAATACATAAGTGCCCTCTTCAAGTATGAAAATCCAATTTTAGGATAGAGACTCTAGAAAATTATCATCTGTAATGCTCTGGTTGTGAAACATTTTGCTTCTGAAAAGTTTTCAAGATGCTTGAAGAAGAGTTTGTTACTGGGCAAAAGGTCCAGTGAATGTGATAGATGAAGCAAAACTTCAAGTCACCATTTGTTCAGTTTGTGAAGTATAGGTTGTATAACATACATTGTAGAGAAAAATTGGGACCATTTAACTGACCATTTTGTGGCTATGGGTCTTGAAGTTTTCAGAATATCTCCTCAATTTTTCTGAGAAACTTCTGAGATGTGGAAGTTTGACTGGGAATAAGAAAGCTCTAATAAATTTGGATAAGAGCAGACTACCAATCAGTAATCATAGACTTGCTTTTGGTGGAAGTTTGGCTCTGGGAAGTATTTGATAGCCTCCTTTTGGTCCATCTATCTACTCATCATAAACATACAAGAAACTTTCCATAAAGCATTACAAACTGATATAAAGATGATTTGGTTTTTCTCAGCAGAATAAAAGAAGGAAAGAGTTAAAAATTAAGATTATTTTTGTTTGTTTAGTTTTCACTTGGCTCAAGAAGAACCAACTTACGAGCATTTCCCCAAATCCAATTTGCTGCAAATACCAAATGACAATTGGATGGGCCAGATTCATGCTGTGTTTCTTGACAAGTTCAAAGAGACTCAGCTTTAGTAATTGTTCTATAGTGGTTAATGTTAAATGGAAATGTCCAGCTCCCATGCTCTTTATCTTCAAGGCCCTCATCTCCTTTGCAAAATATTGTTGAGCACCAGTAAAGGTAAGTTCAATAGCAGTTACTGAGCCAAATGTGTTACTGGTTTGTCCATATTGAACTTGAATAAAAAAACAGCTTATATTTTCTTTCTGTCTAACATCATTTTCATAATATAAAATAAAAATAAAATAGGTAGCAAATAATAAATCATTAGCACAAAACAGAGAATGTGTAATACTACAATATGCATAATGACATTTTAGAATGTCCTTTCAACAGAATGCAATTACATTTACAACAACTTAATAAAAGAACATGATAGTATCACTAATAAAATATATAGCCAAAGCCATAAAACACAAGTCAAAAGTCTCTGACAGAAAAAAAAAACATTGAAAACATATAAATGAAAAAGAACAATATATATATATATATATATATATATATATATATATATATATATATTAAAGCAAATAAAAATTAATGCAAAACTGAAGTAAAATATATTGTGTAGCTGAAGTTTTCTTGGGTTCAGCCTGGCTCCCGCAGCTCCATGGTCCCGCAGCTGCTCAGACCCAAATGAACACAACAGAGGCTTATATTAATTACAAACTGCATGGTTTAATGGCTCAAGCTTTTCATTACCTAGCTCTTACATCTTAAATTAACCCATTTCTATAAATCTATACTTTGCCACACAGCTCCTGGTTTACCGGTATCTTTACATCTTGCTTCTCATGGCATTGGCTGACAGTGGCTCCTCTGTTCTGCCTTTCTCCTTCCTCCTCTCTTGTTAGAATTTCCCACCTAACCCTATTGTGCCTCAGCATTGGCCAAACAGCTTTGTTTATCAGACAATCAGAGCAACACATATTCACAGCATACAGAACGACATTACCCATCATTTTCCCTTTCCTTTCTATTCAAAAGGAAGTACCAAACTGGGGCGCTTGAATTTCTATAAGGTCTAAAAGAGTCTAAAAAGAGTTTCTAAACATGCAATAATGGACCCAAAAATAGCTTTCTACTTCCTGTCTCATGTGGGTCAAGATATAGAGATGCCAAGCTACAGAGACACTGTGGCATACCAACTTGAGCTACAGTATGGTAGGTTCATGGCATATGGGCTCGACCTGCAGCATGGTGAATTCCTGCTGCAGTACACAGGGGCAACTCCAAACCACACATTGTGGTGTGTGGTGGATTTAGCCTTTGATATTACAGACAGAAAAAAAAAAAGGAAAGAAAAAAAGTTTTTTGGGCTACACACTGCTGGATGGGAGCACAGACCCACTGCTTCACAGAGTCAGCAATGAGCATGGTTCCCCCAGACCTGGTGGTAAATGTAGTTCTGCTACATTGGATAGCTGAGGTGGGTGGAGCCAGCAGCCAAAGCTGCCATTTCAATCCTAGTAATACTGCAATTTAAAGCAATATATTCACAATAAAATACATTCAGATGAAATAAACTTCTAAATGGTTTACAATATGTATAAAAACATACATAGGCTTGGAAGAGAAAGGAAAAATAATGAAATAGAAAATGTAAAGAAATAATGTCTTTAAAAAGAAATTAAAAATAATATAAAAATAAGCCATGTAAAAAGGGAAATCACATGCAGAGCCTGGATTATATTGTCTTTGGGATTTTTAACTGCAGAAAGACATTTGTTTTAAAAAGCTACTCAGTTAAACCATTATGTATATTTTAAAAGTATCTTGACTTGGAAACTTGGATCTAAAGTTATGTTGCTTTGGAAAGTAGGTTCTGCTTTTGTTTCCACAGAAGATAAGAATCTGTGGATTGCTTCCAGTCTAATATGGTTTGACCAGCCAAGACCCCCAAAAGGTATTCGATGACACCATAGCCCAGATGATCCAACATCTAGAAAATTTCCAAGGCAACTGGCTCAGAGAATACAGCATCACAGATTATTCCACTCAGGACTTGACCATAATTATTAATTTTCTCAGAATCCCCATAAGTCTACCAGCACCCTCTATCAGCAGGAAATAGCCTAGAACACTGTACTCACATTCCCAAAACATGGAATGTGAATATTAGTTTGTGTTAAAGATTGGTTACACATTGTTATTGGCCATAGTCAATAGTCTTCTAAAAGAAGAAAGGGGGATATGATATAGAAATATAGAATATAGATATAATAGGATGAAAGGGTAGAATATTGAAGCTGCTTTTCATGAACAATAAGTTGTTTAAAATAATTTAAAAAATTGCTATGAATTTTAGTTTATTGATACAAATTTAAAATGACTTTTGTTATACTTTATATATGTTTCTACTCTTATATAAGGTATTATGTTTATGTAATTCATTTAAATTATAATGGATAATTAAGAAATACAGATTAATAATTAGTCTTCTATGATAGTCAAACTTATAGTCATGTTAAGTTTATATATATATATATATATATGGAGAGAGAGAGAGAATTCAATTAGGTAGGTAATCTTCAAACACTTTAAAGACCTACAGAATATGGTATTCAAAATATTTTAAAAATTTATACTTTTCTGGACAATGAGACACTACTGCTCCAAGCAGCACCAATTACATCAAGGAAGATGATGGGCACCAAAGACACTCCATATAAAGTTTATCATCTTCATGAAAAAGGTTAGCCATTTGGACAAGAAACTGTTTTTGCCTGGAATGCTTGACAAAATGTTGTATCAACAGGGACATGAAGGACCCATAGGAAGGTGACCACTGAACTTTGCAAGGTAAGATGGTTCTTCAGGTTTCTGGTTCACAGAGGAGACTGCCAGATATTCTGTAGGATACAGAGAGAAGTGACTAAGAGACTCTAAGCCTATAGGCTGAAGATGGATGCCCCAACATTGCAGAGATACTTTGGATGACTGTCCAGGCAGGCAGCTATCTCTGTCATTTCCAGAATTTTGGAAGTGCTTGCAATACATTTCCTGTTTACTTAGGTAATATATAGTTTACTTAGGTAATATAGTTGAAGACTAGCTAGCTACAATTTTTCTTGGTTTTGATAACATATAAATTAGATATGAAGCTTTAGACTCACAAAATAGGATAGATGGTAGAATATTGTCTTTAATTCTGTCAAATACAAATAGACTATGTATTGTAACTAATTTTTGCTTGATAACTCTTTTGTTATATGTAATTTTACTATGTTAAAGTTAAAACCTTCCTTTTTGGTTAGACAGAAAAGGGCAAGTGCTGTGGAATGTCATTCTGTATGCTGGGAATGTATTGCTCTCATTGGTTGATAAATAAAATACTGATTGACCAGTAGTCAGTCAGGAATTATAGGTGGGGCAAGTGGATGAGGAGAGATCTGGGAAGAGGAAGGGCTAAGTTAGGATTGGCCAGCCAGACACAGAGGGAGCAAGATGACAAGGCAGAACTGAGAAAAGGTACCAAGCCATGTAACTAAACATAGATACGAATTACGGATTCATTTAAGTGTAAGAGATAGTCAGTAATAAGCCTGAGCTAGTGGCCAAGCAGTTATAATTAATACAAGCCTCTGTGTGATTATCTGAGGGACTCCAGTGGGAAAGACTTGTCCTGACCACCAGCTAGGTGGGGCACAGGAAAACTTCCAGGTACAATACTGATTAAATTAGAATGCAGAAAGGTCTCAAATTAATAGTTTAAATTCCAAACATAAAGGTTAGAAATAAAAAAATAAACAAAGACAATGAAAAATCAAATATAACACATGAAATAACAAGGACAAGATGGGAAACAGATGCAACTGCAAGCAGGAAAACAATGAAATAAATCAAAAGAATTAATTACAGAGTAAAAAATTTAACTATTAACAAAGCTGACAAGAATTAAGAAATGTCACAAATGACCAAAATCAGAAATGAAGCAGTGTTGATTACAATGAATACAGAGCTGATAAATAATATAATAATGGAAAAACAAAAATTAATGCTCATAAACTGGATAAGTGAAAATAGATGGATAGTTTTTTAAAAAGTACAAATTGTAAAAACTGAATCAAAGTTTTAGGGTCATTAATAGTATCATTAATAAATTGAAATAAAAAATTATATTTATCCTTGACAAAATCTCTAAAACAAATTTTTTACTTTTGAATTTAATAAAGCATTACAAATAATAATTTTACAAATCTGTTCCATAAAATATGAAATAACAATCCTTGACTCCACTTAAAAATATTTTTATAATTCTTTAAGAATTTAATACAATGTATTTTGATCATACTCATCCCCTAACTCCTCTCCTTAATTTCTCCCCCCAATGTTCTCCTGTTTCCCTACCCCCCCCCAACTTAATGTTCACTTTAGAAAACTAATTGACTCCAATTATACTATAGTGTAAGGCTATCCTCGAGTTTGGTCCATTTACCAGTACCCATCATTAAAGAAATCTGAATCTCCCTTCTCAAGAAGCCATCAGCTGACCACAGCACTTAGTGAGCGGTAAGAGCACATGAAATCCTTCCCTCTCTGTGCCAGAATGTCGACTGGCTTCATTCTTTACAAATGTTATACAGACAATAATGGTTGCTGTGATTTTCTGAGTGCCAAGTTCCAGTTTATTTCAGAAGACACTGCTTCATTCTGGTTCTTCTTGCCCTCTAGATTTGATACCTTTTCTACTTTCTTCTTCACAATGGTCCAGGAGTCTTGCTGAAGGAGTTTTACATTGATGTCCTATTTGTTTCTGAGCACTGCTTAGTCATTTATTCTGTATGCTTTTAACAGCTGTGAGCTTTTGTCTTAATTACTATCCCCTGCTCAAATAAATTTTTCTGATAAAGTCAGATTTGTATTATCTACAGGTACAGATATACAAATTTAGGGACCAGTTTATTATTATATCCATTTAGCAAAACAGTACCAGTAGGGTCACCCATGGAGACCGTTAGGTCCTCCACCACAGGTCCTTAACCATATTTACAATGGTGTGCATGTGGAGCAGGTCTTAAATCTCATTAGAAGGCAGTTAATTACCATTTAATATCCATTGCATTATTGCTCTCATGGGAATATCTTGCCACACAGGGCACTATTACAGCTTACAGGGTCCACAGCTTATTAAGAATTTGAGGAGACTGCAACTCCTCCCTGAGACAGAGCCTGCCAGTGATGATTGGAATAAGAGGTGAGTCTTTGTCCTCAGAGCTTAATACCCCAGCCTCTAGGCTTTTAGCCCAGGCGCACAACCCTGTGCCACCACACCACTACCCATTGCAGTCCCAGTTTCAGGCCAGCAGGCAAGTCTTCTGCAGACAGGTCGGTGCTGTGAATATCTGTATGCTGTGAATGTGTTTCTCTGATTGATTGATTGATAAATAAAACATTGATTGGCCAGTAGCCAGGCAGGAAGTATAGTATAGGTGAGCTAAGGAGAGGGGAGAATTCTGCAAAGTGGAAGGCTTAGTCAGGATGCTGCCAGCCGCCGCCACCATGAGAAGTAAGATGTAAAATGCAGTAAGCCACGAGCCACATGGCAAGGTATTGATTTATAGACATGGGTTAATTTAAGATATAAAAACAAGATAGCAAGAAGCCTCCCATGGCTATACAGTTTGTAAGTAATATACATCTCTGGGTGTTTCTTGGGTCTGAGTGGCTGTGGCCCAGCAAGACTAGAGAAATCTCAAACTACAGGTCAGACTACCACCAACCCCCACCAAACCCTATAACACACAAACCCCATCTCTCCCACAACCCACCCACCCACCAAGACTGCAGCTTCCCCCTGAGACAGAGCCCGCCAGTGCCAATTGGAATAAGAGCTGCTCCCTGAGACATAGAGTCCTTCAGCACCAATTAGACCAAGAGCTCCCATTGGACCAATTGTATCAATAGGACCAAGAGAGGCTCCATCAGACACATATACTATTGCACCAAGTGGAGAAAGAGATGGGTAGACAAATATGGCACTATCAGAACCTAATGTTCTACATCAGCAAGACCTGAACATCCCAACACAGAAGAAATAGACCTTAAAATGACTTTAAGAAGATGATAGAAGCCTTTAAAAAAGAAATGAAAAATTCCCATAAAAAAATCGAGGGAAAGACAAATCAAAAATGGGAAGAAATCAATAAATCCCTTAAAGAAAGCCAAGAAAAGCAATTAAACACATCTACAATACCAGCATTTCAGAGGCAAGAAGATGGAGAGCTGGGGTCTAGCCTGTGCTGTACGTGAGAACCCATCTTGCTGACTGAAACCAGAGGCTATTCATATAGCATAGAGGTATATAGTCACTTAGAAAGTAATAGAAATTATTCTCATGATTTTGACTATACATATGTATAGTATACAAGTTCAGTAGTAATTGGGGGAAAGAAGGAAAACTGTAAACATGAGCAAAATCCAACAATGAATATGTGAGAGAGTGTCATAGTAGAATCCATTATTTGGCATTCTAACTAAAAATATTAGATTTAGGAATTTGTTGTGAACTGCTTTTAGCAGTATGTGAAAGTCTAAGAAATGCCTATAAATTTTATAATGAAGAAAAACTGTGGTTTAGTAAATTACATACAAATTCCTTATTCTAAAATAAATGAAACTCCAAGTTTCTTTGGAACAAAGAATCAAGTCTAGCTAAGCACACATGCATACACACACACACACACACACACACACACACACACACACACACACACACACAGACATACACACACAAGTTAGCAAGGGTAAATTGTTATGAAAATTATGATATAAAGATAACACTCTGATGAATAAAGAAACTTATTTTATATAAACTAAACACGAAATAAAGACAACAAAATCATATATAAAACAAAATTCAAAACAACATGCACTTGAAAAAATATCATTTGTGAAAATGAAAAGGCATTCCAACTGCTTACATAAAAACCCAAATTCAAACCAAAGAAATCTTGTGATTCTGACTTTTGATACTTGTGTATATGGATTGTCTTAATCTTAACTATTTATTTGAATTTGTTTTGTTTTGTTTTGTTTCCTGGAACTTGAGTTTGTTTTTGTTTTTGTTTTCTTATCATCTTGCATCTTTTTTTATCTTTATTAAGAAATTTTCTACTCATTCCACATGCTATCCACAGACCTCCCATGCCCCAGCCCTCTTTCCCAAGCCACCCCACATCCCCACATCCCCTGAATCGAGGTCTCCCATGGGGAGTCAGCAAAGCCCAGCACACTGAGCATAGGCAGGTCCAAGCCCTTTCTCACGGCACCAAGGCTATGCAAGGTGTCACACCACAGGCACTGGATTCCAGAAGCCTACCCATAGACCAGGGACAGATCCCAATCCCCCTGCCTGGGTGCCCCCCAAACAGTTAGAGCCAGCTGTTATCATAAAGCCTTTATCCAGTGACTGATGGAGGCAGATACTGAGATCCACAGCCAGGTACCAAGCTGAGCTCTGGGAATCCAATTGATGAGAGAGGAACATCCCTGAAGGCGAGGAACTTCGAAATCATGATGGGAGGATGTGCAGAGATGACTGGCCACACTAGTTGAAGCCCATGAACTGTGGACTTGTGGCTGTGGTACTGAACTAGGCCATATGGATAAGGAAGATGGTTTATTTGAATTTGTTTCATGAAAATTTACTTTAGTCATAAGTTTAAGTGATCTTTGATATTTGCTCTGTCATGAGTTTGATCATGCCTATGGAACATTTTTTCAAGAAAGAGGACTAGTTATTTAATGAATATGTAGGAGTTAAATAGAAAAAAAAATGTATCTCTGGGATGCCTATTGCCCTTGGGAAACTATTAGCTTCCAACTATCAGGTGATTTTCATACAAATACCAGACAGCTATATAAAATATTGAAGTAGTCATGAGAATCTGAAAACAGATCAAGATTATTGTAGAATCACAACAGGTTTAGAACACAAGAGGAATTCTCTACTTCAGTTAACTTAAGCTTCAAATGGAGTGAATTGTTTTATCCAAGGCCTGTAAGGGAAGAAAGAGTTTTTTGTTTTCGTTTTTATGTATTTTTTTTTTTAAAAAAAAGCTTTTTTTTATATTTTTATATATTAAAGGCCAAATACATGAAAGAAACCATTTAATGAAAATACGCATTGCATAAATTTCAGTATTCATATATGCAGTTCTTTGAACCCCAGGATGCTGATTTATTTTTCCCTGGAGTGGTAAGTTAATGTCACTGCAACAAATATCCTGTGGCACCCACAGCATGGATACTTTGGTCTTTGAGTGAAGCTTTCCATTATTCCTCATATTTCAGAAATGTGTTGATCTGTCCAACATCATGCAAATGATTCCTACCAGGACTGAAGTGAAAGCCCTGCCAGCCTGGCTGCCCATGGGGACAACATGAGGCAAACAATTGGTACCAAGACTAGAGTCAGAACCTTGCCAATATGGCTATCTCTATTATACTGTATAAAACCTTTATCTCTTTAGTCCTGACAAAAATCATATAGCAAAGGAACTTAGTTACAGAAGGTATTTTTGAGGTGGGAATCTCCTCATTATTTATCCTATTGCATGGCCCACTGTGTAAAGTATGTCATTTACCTAATTTGACCATTACAATGTACACTGTGTTCATTTTCATTTTATTTGCCTTAGTCATAATAAACAAACAGCTTCAAAATGAAAAGAAGTCTCAGCCTAGGTAAGAGGTTTGGCTAGATGACTTCAATGCCTTCTCATGTTCAACACTTCTGAACCTTTGATCTCCATCTATAGGAACTGTTTCAGAAATCTAGATCTTATCCTCTATTTCTCTACCCTTTTCTATTATCTGTCTGTCTGACTATCTAGTGTCTTTGTAATTTTCTACAATTTGTCAGTGAAGCAGTACAATACTATCTGTTTTGGAAAGCATTTTCTTTTACAAGCATACTCTTGTTTAAACAACTGACCAATTATGAATGTCTTTTATAGCCATAAAGCCAGTTATTAAGTCTTAATATACAGATGATCTTGAAAATTCGACAATCCTTTATGTCTTTATAATATCAAATGTTTTAACATGATGAAATAATTTGTTAATTGTATTTTAAAAATCAGATACATCAATATAAAGCTACAGTTATTGTTACAATGGAAGAAAACTCAAAACTCGAATTCTAGACCTTTATATAAATCTATGTTTCTTAGCTAGGAGTGCATTTGGTGTATTTCAGAACTATTAAGACATACAGGTTCTAGACTGCTTGCCACAGTCCCTGAATCATAGGGTGATTCTGTATGAGGTCATAGAGGGCTGTATTCAAAAGAACAGCAAAACTCACAGGGTCTAGTATCTAAGTTGTATTTGTTAGCTCAGTCTATCTTTAGAGAATATCAATATAATTTTATTATATGCTCTCTAAACAAGTAATGACTGTTTTTTTTTTTTTTTTGCTTGTTTGCTGTTTAGTTTTATTTTTAAGACTGGTTTTTACTTGATAGTCTTGGCGGGTTTGGAATTCACTATGTAGACCAGGTGAGCCTGGAATTCTTAGAGATCTTCAGGCCTCTGCCTCATGAGAGCTGGGATTAAAAGTATGGTCTACAATACACATTTATTATTGAAGATTATCGATTATTCCTAAAATATATCTATATAAATCATTGCATTGCTATTACTTCTTGACAGTCTCATTAATTATCTTATTGTTTGCTTTAAAATTATATGGTCATTTAAGCTTAGGGATAGACTCATTTCAAACTTAAGAAATTGAATAAATTAACACTGAATTTGATTTAATCTTACAGTCATTTCTTTCCCTAATTGGGGAGATGTGCAGACTTTTTCCTCCTTTGTCCTGTCTCAAGTTTTCAAATTGACTTTCAAAAAAGACTATTCATGTTAGATAGGGGTGGCAGTGCTCAGGGAAGCATCCAGAGGATGAGCAAATTAACTAGAGTTGTGGTAAATGGTTTCTGTTCCTTAGACCTGGCAGATGTTGAGAGCCTCTGCCTGAAGGGAATCTTCATGAATTCATTCTGAGCATGTGTGATGGTTTGAATAGACATGACTCCAATTTACTTATGGTTTTTAATGCTTGTCTCATAGAGAGTGGCACTATGAGGAGGTATGGCCTTGTTGTAAGGGGACTGTCACTATGGAAGTGGGTTTTCATATATGCTCAAGCTATGTCAAGTATAACACACTCATTCTGCTGTCTGTGGATCAAGATGTAAAACTCTCAGCTCCTTTTCTGAAATCTCATCTGCCTGCATGCTGCCATGCTCCTCACTATGATGATAGTAGACTAAACCTCTGAAACTGTAGGCCAAGTGCCAGGGCAAGCCTAAGTGAGTGAGAGGCTCCAGAGAGGAGGCAAGGAGTAGGCGAAGGAAGAAGTAGGTGAGGACATGGTAGTGGGGAGAATCTTGCAGAATGACTAACTAGCAGTAAAAGTATTTCCTTATTTTTACATAATTCATTAGACAGGGATAGTCATTAATGGTAAAAAAAAAAAAAATAGCAGAACACAGTTACCTTTTACAATCATTTTCCCTCAAATTTAATCATCATTAATTTGGGGTGATATATTGTGTACTTCAATAAAGCTTACCTGGGGATCAGAGGACAGAGCTAGACACTAGATTAGACATAGAGGTCAGGCACCTTTAATACTAATACTTGGAGGCAGAGATCCATCTGGATCTCTGTGAGTTCAAGGCCACACTGGGTTACATGAGAGAAACAGAGCCAGCCAGTGGTGATATATGCCTTTAATCCCAAGAAGTAATATGGCAGGACACAAAAAGTTATATGAGGTATGAGAAAACAGAAACTCACTCTCTTTAAGCTGAGGATTTCATAGATTAAGCTAGTTGCTGCTTTTCTGCTTCTCTTACCTTTCAGTTTTCACCATAATATCTACCTCTGAGATTTTATTCATGTTACATCTAATATTCATGTTACATCTGGTGCCCAGTAATTGTGGCATAAATTCACAAAAAAGCCCCTTGACTGTAACTTTGTGTCACAGGCCACAAGAACGTGAAATAGGGAAATCCAGCTGTATATAATAAGCTATACCTTGATTGAACAAGGACTCCTTAAAGAGGCAGCTATTTATCAAGGAATAATTGATTTTATTAAGCTTTAATATTCAGGAGTTTCTTGCTATGAATTTTTTGTGCCATAATTCCTCTAGAATGGTGTGTATGAACCTCCTCAGTTATATACACTCAAAATACTTGGATAAGGTCACATAAGCAGGGCCTTCTCCCTCCAGGGTTTTTGTTTTTATCTTTCAGGAAAATCAAAGTGAAGGAATCTGAAGAACACTGGACAAATGAGACATCTGAAGAAAAAGGATTAATCATCCAGAATAAAATGTCCCAACAAAAAGGATAAATTGGCCTGTTGCTATATCACATATCTAACAGGATAAAATTTCATAAGCCTTCCTAAATATTTGTTTCTGCTGTTCTCTACAGACACCTATTATGAATGATCTTTATATAGCCCCAGTTCAATCAAAAAATTAAAGCTGGCTTTGGAGTTGAAGCATGGTTCTCTCCTCTAAATTCAAGGATGTTTGTTAAAAGAAAATGCAAAATCTCTGTATCATGTCAGAAGAGCTATCTGATATGGGACAGAAGAAAAACCAAAATTAAGGGAATATTCAACTGCCATTAATCTCATAGTTCTTTGGTTTTATTTTGACTCTTTAAAACTTTTCTTAAAGCATGAATTTTATATCAAAATGATGTTAATGATTATATAGACTACTTTTTCATGATGTTAATGATTATATAGACTACTAGGTAATTCTAGAAAAAAGGATTCATCGAGCTTCCTGCAGATGATTTTGGGTTTGAGTCTATGTCAAATTTCTGCAGGAAAACAAGACCATGCCTAACAGGCCCCACAATGACAATTCCATCAGGACAATGATAATACCAATAAGCTGACAAACACTACCCAATAATCAGCTTTTGACTACAAGCTACTAAAAAAAATTTTGAGATAGCTACCTGAGATGATTCAGCCTCACAGACTACTTGAGCAATGACTTAAGACAAGCCCTGCAATTTCCCATTATTCAGAGACTGGAAAAAATGATACAGCTAACTCTCCCATGACTTGAAATTAATTCACATTTTTCTTTCCAGATACCCTGAAGATGCCTTGGCCCCCAGAAAGCAGGAAGTAATTTTAAGAACACAACACCCACATTCCAAAGAGGTCTTTTGCTCATTCAATATGGATAATTGTCATTGTTTAGGATGGTTGGTTAAAAGTTGGCAATTGTTAATGGGTAGGAAAAAGGCTAAACAAAGAAGAGTAGATTTAGAGTTCTTCTTTGAAAAAAAAAAGAGATAAAAGGATGATATAGATATAAGATAAAATGCTGATTATTGAATCTATTCTGAAAAGAAAAATGAGGTTATAGATATAAGATAAAAGGTAGATTATTGAATCTACTCTAAAAATAGAAATGATGGATAAAGAGTAGATTATTGAATTTATTCTGAAAAAAAAGAGAGACTATAGATATGATAAGATAAAAACACAGATAATTGAGTCTACTTTTAAAAAGCAACTACTAGTTTTAAATATTTTATATTGGATTGGATTTTTTGTATATTGTATACAAATTATGTATATTGATACAAATTTGAGATTGATTTCTGTTATAAAATACTGTACATATATTTCTAATCTTGTTCAAGGTATTGTACCCATACAGCTCATTTCACAATATAATGCAAATTGCTAGTCCTTGAAAGTTATTATCAACTAATTAGGGTATAAAGAAATGCAAGTTAATAGTCACCTATTACAATCAAACTTGTAGTCATGTTAGGCATGTTTTCAAGGTCAAACAGAAATATGTTTTAGATATACAGGTCATCTTCAAACACTTCGGAGATCTACAGAATACAGTATTTAAGATGTTTTAATAACACAGATTCTTTTTTTTTTAAGACTATAAGATATGTCTGCTCTTGGCAGTATCAATCTACTTCTGAAAAGATGATGGGCATTAAAGAAACTCCTTATGGAGTTTACTTTCTTTGTGGCAACAGTTAGCCACTGGGCAAGAAAGTGCCCTCACATTGACTGCTGAGAGTATGCTGTCAAAAATGAACAAGCAGGACACAAAAGAAAGGAATGTTACGTATTGCCAAGACCAAGTAGGACAGCCCTTCAGAAAATCCTGCTTCACAGAAAAGTCTGTCAGGTATGCTAGGCCTATATGCTGAACATGGATTCCCCAATGTTGCAGAGAAACCTTGGGTGACTCTCCAGGAAGCCAAGTGTTTCTGCCATTTCTCAAATTTTTTGGAAATGACTTTTTTTGCTTACTCAGTTATTATTATTTCTTACTTGGGTCTCTGAAGGAGTTGAAGATTAGAAAGTTATAGTTATAGTTTTCCTTGTTAACAAATTCAGAAAAGAAACTCACTAAAGAGGTGCAAAGTGTGTAAGTTTGAAATAAATGAACAGATAGTTTAGGGTTGGTAATAAATATTAGGATAAAAGGTGAATTAGATCTAACCCTTTGGATTCACAAAGATAGGCTAGATAATGGACTATTTTCTCTGAATTTGTCAAATATAAATGAACTAGTTATTGTTGATATATTTATTGTCTGTATATACTTACTATATATAGTTTTTCTTATATTAGATTTGACCTTCTTGTATTATTTTAGACAGAAAAAGGGAAAGGTGGTAATACATTGTGTACCCCTAATAAAGCTCCTGAGGATCAGATGACAGAGCCAGGCATTAAATTAGATGCAGTGGTGGCACATACTCCTATCACTCAGGAGGCAGAGATCCATCTGGATCTCTGTGAATTCATTGCCACACCAGGCTACATGAAAGAAACATATCCAGGCAGTGGTGACACATGCCTTTAATTCCAGGAAATAATATGACAGGAAACAGAAAGGTGTATAAGGCATGTGGAAACAGTAACTTGCTCTCTTGAGACTGAGGATTTCATAGAGGTAAGCTAGTGGTTGGCTTTTCTGCCTCTCTGATCTTTCAGCTTTCACCCCATTCTGGCTCTGGGTTTTTATTATAAGACCTTTTAAGATTCATGTTACAATTAATAAACAGTTATCTTTTGTAATCACTTATATCCATCAACCCCATAACTCAAATATTAAGAATCTAGAGGCATATTACTGCCACATAATCCCCTGAGTACATAGTGGGAAGAGACTTTTAATCTGATTAGCTGGCAATTCCTCTACCTCACCAAATCTTATTGACCTTTTCAAGTTTATTTGTTTTGGTTATCTTGTCACTGAGTCAGTACAGCAATAGATGTTTCAAGAATATTTCAGGGCCTCATAAAGAGATCTCTGCAATCTTTATGTGCATTACAACCTCCAAGGAGTAAGGAAGACCTCCAAGTAGATAAGGATATCTCCCTAAAAGAAGGAGGGGTAGTATGTTCAGGACTTTCCTAGGGAAGCTTAGAAGAAATATTTTGAGGTCAGAAGACTTTTTTCAGGAGATAGTTTTCATTTCTTAGCTCATTAGATTTAGTGTCAAGTGAACTATCAGGTGGGCCAAATTTTCCGCTTTATTGTGTGCCATGTTTTATTTAAAAAGTCATGGATTTTTGTCATGTAGTAGAACTCAAACTACATGTTTCCTGGATGAAGCACATGGATCTCTATGATATCTGTATAAGCTAAACAACACTCTAGTATTATAATTTCTATTTTGTAAGTTTACAACAGTTTAATTAATGTTTATCAAATTAAAACTTGTATGGTAATACTAATCTTATGCTAATTAATAAGAAAGATAATGATTTATTACTAATATATATATAATATAAATACACATACATAACACATATATATATAATAAGAAAGATAATGACTTATTACTAATATATATATAATTTAAATACACATACACACACACACACATATATATATATATATATATATATACATATATAAAGTATATACATATACTTTAGGAATTTTCATGATAATTTTTCTTTTTAACAAATACCATTCTGCAGAAAACAAATACATGGAGTAATATATTCTTTAATGTTTGAAGTAAAGGATCACAGCCTGTTGTCATGTTGCCATCTCAAGCAAAGGTGTAAAGCACTGCTTGTATGAGGTAAGGTTAGGATATCAATACTGACAGCTAGGGAACCTGTCACTGTCACAGAAGGCATTGGTGCTCTTTCAGAGATTTTTGCACATTCCTCTGCTCTTTGTGAGGCTCCTAACAGTCACTGTGCTTGCCACTTGAGTCCATCCTCACAGGCATGCCAAGACCTTACTTTGTAAGCTATCAGCAAAGGAGAAGGCCATATCCAGTCACCTTTTATCCTTTCATTTGTAAAGAAAATCAAGATTGATGCTTTGTGAACTGTGACTTTGGAACCTGTAATTTAGCCTGTGACTATTGTTTCAATGGTCTGATAGTTAGATTGAGAAACACAAGTGTCTCTTTAAAGAACTTAATTTTGACATTTTGGTTACATGTACACTGTCCACATCAGTACAAAAGATAAACCATCAGAACTGTAGAGATGGAACATCAAATGATAGCAGTTATTGCTCTAGCACAGTACCAGAATTTAGTTTTCATTAGGTTCTTGGTACTCATGTTGTTTGGCCAATGAACACTTGAATTTTGAGCAACAGGAGATCTATCACCTTTGTCTGGTCTTGGTTGGTACCTGCACACACTTTGTACAAGCAAAAGTGTGTGTGTGTGTGTGTGTGTGTGTGTGTGTGTGTGTGTGTGTGTGTATGTGTGTATAAAGAAAACATATGTCAAAAACATAGCTAATTAAAATAAAACTCAAGCAAACAAATTAGAAAAGTATTCTCTCTTGAAGTATAGAAGAGACTACAATGACAGAAGTTGGTGTGATTTATAAGGAATATATTGACTACTTTATTAATTAATGAAAATTACAGATAATTAAAAAATAAACAAGTGATCCCTGGGCACCAGCCACTCCAGGAAAGACCTGCCCAACTTGGCCCCAGGTTCTGGCCACTGGGCTGGTTCCCTTCTAGCACCACCTGGAAGGATCCCCTTCTCCAAGACCCCCAGCAGACCCTGCAATCTCCACACCCTGCCCCTACACTCATCTGCCCAAGACCCCAGCCACTTCCTGAGACTTAGAGAATGGCCCCCAGCTCCTATCCTGCCCCGGACTTCCCCTCTGAACCAGAGAGGGCTCCCATCCTGCCCCAGACTTCCCTTCTGGACAAGAGCTCCGATCCTGCCCCAGATTTCCTTTCTGGACAAGAGTACCCATTCTGCCCCGGACTTCCTGTCTGGACAAGAGCTCCCATTCTGCCCTGGAGTTCCCATTTGGACAAGAGAGCTCCCATCTGGACAAGAGAGAGAAGCTTCCTGAATCTGTCAGCTCTGTCTGAACCAAGTGTGCTGATAAGACCAAGAACAAACCACAAGGAGATGGGCAGACATCAAGGCAGAAGTAGATACAACAAAATGAAGACCAATACAGCATCATCAGAACCTAGCATGCCTCCAACATCTACACCTGAACATCAAAAATTGGAAGAAGTAGAAGAAAACAGCCTTATGAATGACATCATGAAGAAGGTAGAGGCTTGTGTAGAGAAAAAGACAAAAAATTGGAAGAACATTATAAACAACTAGAGGAAAGGGCAAACAAATTAGAAGAAAACAATAAAGTCCTGGAAGAAAACAATAAAGTCCTGGAAGAAAACAATAAAGTCCTGGAAGAAAATCATGAAAAAGAAATGAAACAAATAAAAGAAACAGTCTAAGACCTGAAAAGGGAAATAGAAAAAATGAAGAAGACAAAAACAGCGGGAATGCTGGTAATAGAAAATCTGAGTAAACCATCAAGAACTTCAGATGCAAGTATAACCAAGAGAATGCAAGACATGGAAGAGAGGATCTCTGGTATTGAAGATACAGCAGAAGAAATAGATTCATCAGTCAAAGAAAACACTAAAGCCAACAAAGTCATGAACCAAAATGTCCAAGAAATTTGGGACACCATGAAAAGACCAAGCCTATAAACAATAGGGATAGAAGAAGGAGAAGAATACCTACTCAAAGGCACAGAAAATATATTCAACAAAATCATAGAAGAAAACTTTCCCAACTTAAAGAAGGAAATGCCTATGAAGATACAAGAAGCCTATAGAACACCAAACAGACTAGACCCCCCAAAAAAGTCCCCTGGCCACATAATAATTAAACAACTAAATGTACAGAATAAAGAAAGAATATTAAGAGCAGCAAAGGAAAAAGGCCAAGTGACCTATAAAGGCAAACCCATCAGAATAACACCCGATTTCTCAATGGAGACTTTGAAAGCCAGAAGGACCTGGACAAATGTAATGCAGACACTAAGAGACCATGGATGTCAGCCCAGACTAATATACCTAGCAAAACTTTCAATCATCATAGACGGAGTGAACAAGACACTCCAAGACAAAGCCAGATTTAAACAATACTTAACCACACTAGAAAGCACTAGAAGGAAAATTCCAACCTAAAGAAGTCAGATACACCCTTGAAAACACAGGCAATAGATAAAACCACAGCAGTAAACACCAAAGAAGAGAAATACACACACACTACCACCAAAAAAATAACAGGGATGAACAATCACTGGTCATTAATATCCCTTAATATCAATGGACTTAATTCACCTATAAAAAGACACAGGCTTACAGAATGGATACGAAAGCAGGACCCATCTTTCTGCTGCATACAAGAAATACATCTCAAATTCAAAGACAGACACTACCTAAGAATAAAAGGCTGGTAAAAGACTTTCCAATCAAATGGTCTTAAGAAACAAGCAGGTGTAGCCACCCTGATATCCAGCAAAATAGACTTCAAACTAAAATCAATCAAAAGAGATCAAGAAGGGCATTACATACTCATCACAGGAAAGATCCACCAAGATGAAGTTTCAATTCTGAATATTTATGCCCCAAACACAAGGACATCAACATATGTAAAAGAAACATTACTAAAGCTTAAACCACATATAAAACCCAACACATTAATAGTGGGAGATCTCAACACCCCACTTTCACCACTGGACATGAGGATCGCCCAATGACAGAGAAATGGCTGAGATCTACATGAACAACCTGGACATGAGTGGGAATAATGAAGGGTGAGGGTCGTGGGAAAGAGAGCCCATGGGAGCAGGAGATCCCAGCTGGATCAAGAACAGAGAGAACAAGGAATAGGAGACCATGGTAAATGATGACCACATGAGAAAAGGAAGAAACAAAGTGCTATTGAGGCCCACAGAAATCCACAAAGATACCCCCACAATAGACTGCTGGCAATGGTCGAGAGACAGCCTGGACTGACCTACTCTGGTGATGGGATGGCCAAACACCGTAATAGTTGTGCCAGAAACCCCATCCAAGGACTGAGGAATCTGGATGCAGAGATAAACAGCTAGGCCCCAGGTGGAGCTCCAGGAGTCTAATTAGCAAGAAAGAGGAGGGTTTATATGAGTGAGAATTGTTGAAACCAAGGTTGGATAAAGCACAGGGACAAATAGCCAAAAGAATGGAAACACATGAACTATGATCCAAAGGCTGAGGGGCCCCCAAGTGGATCAGGCCCTCTGAATAGGTGAGACAGTTGGTTGGCTTGATCTGTTTGGGAAGCATCTAGGCAGTGGTACCAGGTCCTGTGCTCATTGCATGAGTTGGCTTTTTGAAACCTGGGACTTATGCAGGGACACTTGGCTCAGTCTTGGGGAGGGGACTGGACCTGCCTGGACTGAGTCTACCAGGTTGATCTCAGTCCTCAGGGGGAGGCTTTGCCCTGAAGGAGGTGGGAATGGGTGTGGGCTGGGGGGAAGGGGGGGCAGGAGGGGGGGGGAAACAAGGGAATCTGTGGCTGATATGTAGAACTGAATGGTATTGTAGAATAAAATAAATGGAAATAAATAGAGTTAGAAAAGGCAAAAAATAAAAAATAAAAAATAAACAAGTATAACCTATGTTATGACTTAAATGTATTTTCTGAATTGTGTTTGTTACAAAATTAATACAAAAATTTGTATATTGATGCTATTCAGAGGTGGATCACCTGATCGAGTAATTGGTTGTATTCAAGGCTCTATGGTCTTGAATAGATTAAGTAAGCCACTCTTGATTGAGGACATCTTGAGGGAGTACTACCTCATGAGTTTCTACTGGACTGTGCCTGGAGACTGCATTTACCTGTCACCATTGAGAAGGCCTATGCTTGATGAGGTCTCTCAACCATTTCCTTCCTAGTCCCCAAAAATGTAAACCATATTTTTTTTCAAATAGCCCAATCTTGGATGCTCTAACAACAGAGAGCTAAGGTAATGTGATATTTTGATTAAACTTGGATAAAATCATCAGTTAATATGCTTCTATTACAGAGACTAATTTTACTTGTTCTGACTTTAACCAAAAAGTGAATTTTTATTCCAGGCATAGCTTATGGAGACAAAGATAAATACACTGTGTGTGAATTTTAATTCATAGCAAATTTTTTCTTTAAATCTAACAGCTTTTTCTAATCCAAGAAACCATGGGACTCAGGCTACAAAGTCAACATATATTCTCATCTGCCAAGAGCACTTGGATGCTTATACCGGGTTCCACATGACTTCTGTGAAACCTGAAAGGTCATAATCAGGCTAGTTGAGAGACCAGCACTGTGACTAACCCAAATCAAATATTCAGAGGACAGTCTTGTCTAGTGGGCTTGAGTTAAGCATAAAGCACTACTGTAATATTTGTTATGTTAATAGGGCATCCAATGAGCTGTGAATTCAGAATTCATTGTCAGGTGGTAGAGTCATACTCATACAGCAGCTGCATTTCACACCTGGACTTCATCCTCACACTTAGTGTCTTCTCCTATGACTATTTAGCTATGAGATTGTGAAAGTCAACAGCAAGGTTTCAGTTAACTTCTGTGACTATCTTATGCAAACCAATAGCCCTAACTGTCAGAACACTGCACAGAGAAAGTATTCAGTCTCTGGCCACATTCATAGTGTTGCCCAGGATATGAGGCCTGTACATATTTTAGGATCTCCTCAAAACTGTTTGCAGGGAAATGCAGAGTTCATCATGTTGTATGCCTTCTTTCAAAGAGCAAGATTCTGCAGTCCCTCATAGAAGTTCTCCCAGGTTTTAACTAATTATACTAAGGCAATTTTAAATTTAGTTCCTATTTTCCTTCCTTGACTAACTGAAAGTGGTTTTAGAGACTGAGGTTGTGGCTCAGTCATAGGATAGTTGCCTCATTTGTGCAAGGCTCTCTATTTGATTGTAACATTGTGTGGATGAAGAGTAGTGAGCAAGGCCTTTGAATACACACCTTCAATTACAGCACCTGGGGTTGAGATGGAAAGGAAGAAGGATGGTGAATTTAAGGAAAGCCAGCTCTACATAGCAAAACATCTCCAGAGAAAAAGAAATGATGAAGAAAATGAGAGAGAAGGTGAAGGAATGGGAGACAGAGGAAACCAAGGGTGAGACACAGGGTTAGCAAGAGGATATTCTGGAAGTACTTCAAAAATATCCTATAGTAAAATCACACCTTTACAAAAGTAATTTTTTTAAAAAGCTGTCAACTAGTCAACTAATTAAATTAAATTATATTTGTGAAAATATACAGAATGCTGGTAATTTTCTAAACTTAGAAAATAAACATGATGGCTATTATAGCTAATTATTATATGCACTTACTTTAAAGTGGAATCTGATCCCTTAATGATATATGTGAAGATTATTTTGAGAGGAGCAGAGTGAAGAAACTCTATGTGTCTAGTAACTTATGAACTTGTGTCACTCATCTTTACAAAGATACATGTGACCCAAAGTTGAAAGTTATTTTGTAATTGTTGTCATATAAGTGTGTGATCTCATAATAATCTGCCTGCTAGTGAACAAAAATCTATGGTTAGAACACAATTAAAGACAAAAATAAAGATGATATCACATCATGAGAGGAAAAAAAACCATGGTAATTCTAAACTCATGGCAAAAATCCGGTTTGAATAAAGAAAAGAGGCTTTATTATAACCTGTGTACATATAATGACAAACATGTACACATACTGTGTCTTCAGAGATGCCCCCCATTTTCAATAGCATTGCACTCCCAAAGAGTGGTGAACTGGAGATGCCCAAGCAATGATCTCTCAACTCCCACTGTAACTTCTCTTCCAGGGAGTAGACAGACACAGAAAACACTCCAAGGATGATGATTGTAACTTTTCTGTGAACAATTTAATGCAGACAGAATAGAAAATGAAAAAAAGCTAGTCTATGATGGAGTTAGACAAATGAATGATAGTAAGCATGTTGTTTAAGTGTTCTGGCGAGATGTGTGAGAACTAGTTTCTGAATTTATTTGGATTGGAAAGAAAATTTATGGTAATATTTTGCAGAGTCCAGGTACAATAGGAGATGTATATGACCACTGGAGATTTCTATGCTGTCTGTTAAATAGGCAGAAGAAAACATTCCACTCCTAATATACGTTTTTGTTGGTTTATGGCATCTGCAATGGAAGAATATAATAACTTTCCACTATTGTTGCTGACAATATAATTTCCCTTCTTTCTTCTTATCTTTTTCATGCATGACATTTAAGGAACTAATTAAAGAAATAACAATAACAAAAAACTTTCTAATTTTAATAATACAAGGGAAAGTTAGAGGTTTAGTTCAAGTTCATCCCAGCTACATAGTGAATTTGAAGCTAGATGGGATTACATGAAACTACATCTCCAAAAACTAAAGCAAAGTTAGGTTATATGACTAAAGATAATAACAAAGTTACTAAACTATGAGCTTTCTACAAAAGACATGTCATCAAAGCAGGAATTAAAATAGAGCAGAGGTAACCATGATACAAACAGAAAGAAATAATCGCCAATGACAGTTTCATAAGGAGGAAACAGATGACATTCTCTCTGTGTGTACATCAAACACGAGCTTTAGAGAATATTAAGAATTAGCCTGATAGACAGACTGTCATTATATCCATGTTTGGAGACAATCACATAGCTTTTCTTCAAACTCATCAAGTCACAGAATGTGATCAATGTGAGTAGCAGAATCTGCCACCCCCCTCATAATATGGTCATTTTGAAGGCTTGTGAATGATATATCAAAATAAACAACATTTAAAAATTAGGAAATCATAAATTTAAAAGTGTTTCAATATAAGACAGTATGCTATATGATAAAGCTGGATTCAAAATAAAAAAACAGAGCAGAAAGATAAAAAGAAAATCTTTAAACACTTAGAAATCAAACATATAATTCAAATAATTCAGTGGTTACATTGAAGAAAAACTAACATTAGCATAAAAGTTGTGAGGCACAGCTAAAGAAATGCTGGGATAGGAATTTATAGTACCTAAATGTTTAAATTCCGAAAGGGAAAACATAGTGAACCCATGGTCTAAGCCCTTGGAACAAGTAATCAGAAGAAGAGTATAACAAGCACTGAACTGGCAAAAAAAAAAATACTAAAACAGTAAAAAAAAAAATAGAAAAAAAAGGAAAAGAAAAAATAGAAGATAAATTAAAGTTTTTTTCCTTTGGAAATATCAATATAATGACATATATAGTTAGACTTACCAAAATGAAAAGAAGAATAACGAGGTGTATTGACTATTTGATAGAGTTAATTCACACCTGACTTTCTAAGTTATAACTATTAACAAAACAGAGGGAAAGTTATGGGAGCCATATTAACTGTTTTTGTAAATTTATCTTATTTTACATTTATATCAAAGCAGAACTGTTATGAGAACCCATGGATCTCAAGAATTTATTAAAGTAAAAAATGGGGAAAATACATTCACTGATACATAACAAAGTAAGTAGATGCTGCCATTTTTGTAGCTGTTGTTGTCCTCCATTTTGGCCAGGGGTTATGGGAACCAACCATCCTGCTCTGTCCACCCAAGAAAGTGCACAAGCCCATCCCTCTGCTCTTAAGTAACCACGTATGCAGGCAAGACCATGCCCTAAAGTTTTCTACTCCAATGCCATTGGCTGAACAAAATGAATTCCCACAACATAGAACATGTAACATTGATTAGTTAAGTGATTGGATGATTTAGGAGAGTAGAAAATAGGGAAATAATTAATTTGATTTTCTATTTATGAGAAGTAGTATATAGAACTATTTTTGTCTATTGTCACAAAGACCACAAACTGGTGGCTTAACATGAAAGAAAATTATATTCTGTTAAAGTCATTTATTTCATTGCTAATTATAATCTACCTGGCTTTTAACATCTAATTTCAAAGGGCTGTATTTCTTTTTCTTTCTTTCTTTCTTTTATTTTTTCATTTTTTTAATTTTTCTTTATTAAGAAAAATTCTACTCACTCTACATACCACCCACAGATCCCACCTCTACCCTTCTCCCACCATCAATCCTCTCCCCAAAGCCACCCTATATCCCCACATCCCCCAAATCAAAGTCTCCCTCCCATGGGGAGTCAACAGAGCCTGGCATACTGAGCCTAGGCAGGTCCAAGCCCCTTCACAGTGTACCAAGGCTGTGCAAGGTGCAGGCACTGTATTCCCAAAGCCTGTCAAAGGGCTGTATTTCATGATGACCTTTTAGATGCCAAAGTTCTCAGACATCATGCCCTCAGACGGCAGGAGACAAGGAATTTGAAAATGTATGTGTTGATATGGTGTTATTTTTCTTAAAATCTCACAAAATTCAATGATGGGGATCCCACCTTGAAGATCATTACTAATGCCTCACCTCTAAACAGTCACTTTAAAGTTCCCACTATTTCACCCATAGCCCCATCCCAGTTGCAAGCCAGCAGGCAGGACTCCTGCAGGCAGGCCTGACTACCACCTGCCTTGTCAGACCCTGTAATATACAAGCCAACCCCTAACCCCCAAATCCATCCATTACTCTGAGACCACAGCTGTTCCCTGAGACACAGACTCCACTAGCTCCAAGTGGATCAAGAGGACCCTATAGCCTAAAAGCCCCAATCCACCTCTCAAACCCACTCATCCTCTGAGATCGCAGTTCCTTCTTGAAACACAGACTCTGCTAGAGTGCTAGCTCTAACTGGGCCAAGAAGTTTGTTTGGAACAAAGACTCCCATTGGAACAAGAACCCCTATTGGACCAAGAGTGTGGATTGGACCAAAAAAGGCTCCAGCAGACAAAGACACCATTTGCACCAATTGGAGGAAGAGATGGGTAGGTGCTGGTGCAATAATACATTCAAGAATATAAAGAGTAATATGGCACCACCAGAACTTAGTGGTTATACATCAGCAAGGCCTGAATACCCCAATGCAGAAGTGGCAGAAGAAAACGACCTTAAAAATGATTTTAAGAAGATGATAGAGGTCTTTAAAGAAAATGAAAAATTCCCTTAAAGAAATCAAGAAAAAAGACAAACAAAAAAATTGGAAGAAATCAATTAATCCCTTAAAGAAAATCAAGAAAAAGCAATCAAAGGAAAAAGGCCAAGTAACATATAAAGGCAGACCCATCATCATAACATCTGACTTCCCAATGGAGACACTTAAAACCATAAGTTCCTGGACAGATGCTATGCAGACACTAAGAGACAATGGATGCCAACCCAGACTATTATACCCAGCAAAACTCTCAATCACCATAGTCAGAGTTAAAAAAAAAAAAAGAAAGAAAAGGAAATGTTCCATGATAAAACTAGATTTAAAGAATACCTATCAAAAAATCAAGCCAACAGAAAGCACTACAAAGAAAAATCCAACGTAAGGAATTTAGATGCATACATGAAAACACAAACAATAGATAATCACACACCAACAAATGCCAAATAAGGGAAACACACACTACCACCCAAACATAAGAGGAATTAACAATCATTGGTCATTAATATCCCTTAATGTCAATTGATTCAATTTGCCCGTAAAATGACACAGTATGACCAAATGGATACAAGAACAGCATCTATCCTTCTGCTGAGTACAAGAAACATACCTAAACTTTAAAGACAGACACTACCTCAGAGTAAAAGGCTGGTAAAAGACTTTCCAATCAAATGGACTCACGAAGAAAGCTGGTGTAGCTATCTTAATATATAACAAAATAGACTTCAAGCCATAATCAATCAAGAGAGATTGGGAAGGACATTACGTATTTATCACAGGGAAAATCCACCAAGATGAAGTCTCAATTCTGGACATTTATGCTCAAATGCAAGGGCATCTGTATATGTAAAAGAAACATTACTAAAGCTTAAATCATACATCAAATCCTGCACACTAGTAGTGGGATAATTCATCAACCCATTCTCACCAAAGGACAGGTCTGCCAGACAGAAAATTAACAGAGAAATAAGGAAAATGACAGATATTATGACACAAATGGAAATAATAGATATCTACAAAATATTCCATCCTAACAAAAAACAATATTCCTTCTTCTCAGCACCCCATGGAACCTTCTCTAAAATCGACCACATACTCAGTCACAAAGCAAATCTCAACAGATACAAAAAATTGGAATAACCTCCTATATTTTATCAGAACAACATGCTTTAAAGTTAGAATTCAACAACACAAATGACAAAAACCCTACAAACTCTTGGAAACTGAATAATGCTCAAATGAATTATTAATGGGTCTCAGAATGAATAAAGAAAGAAATTAAAGATTTCCTAGAATTCAATGAAAATGAATGTACAACACAAGCAAACTAATGGGACACTATGAAAGCAGTGCTAAGAGGAAAATTCATAGCACTGTAGCAGCCTAACATCACACATGAAAGCTCGAGAACAAAAAAAAAAAGCAAACTAACTCAGGAGGAATACATGCCAGGAAATAATCAAATTAAGAGCTGAAATCAATAAAATAGATACAAAGAGAACAATACAAAAAAATCATTGAAATGAAGAGTTGTTTCTTTGAGAAAATCAAAAAGATATAAAAGTTCTTAACCAAACTAGTCAAAAGGCAGAGAGAGAGAGAGCATTCAATTTAACAAAATCAGAAATTAAAAGGGAGGTATAACAGAGACTAAGAAAATCCAGAGAATTATCAAATCATACTTCAAAAACATCTATTCCACAAAACTGTAGAATCTAAAAGAAATGAACAATTTCCTGGATAGGTACTACAGACCAAAGCTAAATCAAGACCAGATAAACTATTTAAATAGACCAATAACCCCTAAGGAAATAGAAATGGTCATTAAAAGTTTCCCAAGAAAGCTCAGGACCAGATGGTTTCAATGCAGAATTCACCCGGGATTTCAAAGAAGAACAAATCCCAATACCCTTCAAATTGTTCCACACATTAGAAACAGAAGGAATATTACCAAACTGTTGGCTACAGTTACCCTGATACCCAAACCACACAAAGATGCAACAACCAAGAAGAATTACAGACAAATCTGCCTTATAAACACTGATGCAAAAATACTAAATAAAATATTGGCAAACTGAATGCAAGAATACATCCAACAGATTATCCACCATGACCAAGTAGCCTTCATCCCAGAGGTGCAAACATGGCTCAACATATGAAAGTCTTTCAATGTAATACACCATATAAACAGACTGAAGGAAAAAAAGCCACACAATCATCTCACTAGATGCTGAAAATTCATTTGATAAATTCCAACATCCCTTCATGATAAAGGTCTCTAAGAGATCATCAATACAAGGAATATACTTAAAGATAAAAAAGACAATTTATAGCAAGATGACAGCCAACATCAAATTAAATGGAGAGAAATTCAAAGTAATTCCACTAAAATCAGGAAGAAGACAAGGCTGTCCAATCTCCCCATATTTATTCAATATAGTACTTGAAGTTCTAGCAAGAACAATAAAACACCAAAAAAAAAAAAGATCATGCAGATACAAATTGGAAAGGAAAAAATCAAACATTCAATATTTGCAGACAATATGATAGTATATATCGTGACCCCAAAAATATTATTAGGGACCTCTTTCAGCTGATAAACAGCTTCAGTTATGTGGGAGGATACAAGATCAACTCAAAAAAATCATTAGCCCTGAAATATACAAATGATAAACATGCTGAGAAAGAAATCAGGGAAACATCACCCTTTATGATAGCCACAAATAATATAAAATACCTTGGCATAACTCAAACTAATCAAGTAAAAGACTTATATGACAAGAATTTAAGTCTCTGAAGAAAGAAATTGAAGAAGATATCTATGGTGGTATTTTATTTGTACTGAAATGTGATTTTAATTGTATGTTAATAAATAAAGTTGCCTGTGGGTCAGAGCTATTAGAGCCATAGCAAGAGTGTGGTGGTGGTGGTGGTGGTGGTGGTGGTGGTGGTGGTGGTGGTGGTGGTGGTGGCACACGCCTTTAATCCCAGCGCTTGGTAGACAGAGCTAGGTAGATATCTCTGTGTGTTCATGTATACAGCCAGCATTGGAGACATATGCCTTTAAGACTTGGAGGGCTGTACTTACAGGGAGTAACAAGGCAGTCATGTGTTTGTGCTTATAACCAATGAGAAGGCAGAACAGAAAGACTGTATTAAAGAAAAACACACACAGGAAGTAGATGTCTTTTGGAGAAGTAGGAGCACCACAGGAGGAGGGGTAAGATTTTAGCTCTGAGCTCTGATCTCTTGGCTTTCTCTTTTACATTGGTTCTGTGTTTCTTATTTAATAAGACAGTTGGTTACATCTACATCTGGCACCCAACGTGACAAGAATCCATTAAAAACCCCTTGGCTTGGCCACAGGTCTGGTTTCCAGCAAGGGCGGTCAACTCCCTAGCCCAGGCGGTCAGCTCCCTAGCCTGGGCCCAGGTCGACTTGGCTTCAGGCTGGACTAACTATGAACTACTTGCTTAAAGCTGGTGCTGCAAACATAAAGCCAATGCACATGGTCAGAGCTTAAGGAAGCCAAAGCCAAGCCTTGACTCCACTCAAGAGGGAACACATGGCTGGATTTAAGCTTTAGCCAGCTACGCTTTCTTGCGTTCTCTCTCTCTCTCTCTCTCTCTCTCTCTCTCTCTCTCTCTCTCTCTCTCTCTCTCTCTCTCTGGATTCACACATTGGACACTAGGTGGATGTTTTGAAATTCCCTTGGATTTCTACTGTTCTACGCTGATTTGATAAGTCACAACATATCAGATATATATTTTTTTTATTTTACGACACCATTCAGTTCAACATAACAGCCACAGATTCCCCTGTTCTCGCCCCCCCTTCCCCCCAGCCCACCCCCCATTCCCACCTCCTCCAGATAAAGGTCTCCCCCGAGGACCGGGGTCGACCTGGTAGACTCAGTCCAGGCAGGTCCAGTCCCCCCCTCCCAGACCGAGCCAAGTGTCCCTGCATAAGTCCCAGGATTCAAACAGCCAACTCATGCAACAAGCCCAGGACCCGGCACCAATGCACAGCTGCCTCCCAAACAGATCAAGCAAAATGACTGTCTCACCCGTTCAGGGGGCCTGATCCAGTTGGGGGCCCCTCAGCCTTTGGTTCATAGATCCTGTGCTTCCATTCATTTGGTTATTTGTCCCTGTGCTTTATCCAACCTTGGCTTCAACAATTCTCACTCATATAAACCCTCTTCTTTCTCACTAATTAGACTCCCAGTGCTCCACCAGGGGCCCAGACATGGATGTCTGCATTCAGATTCCTCAGTCCTTGGATGGGGTTTCTGGCACAACTATCAGGGTGTCTGGCCATCCCATCACCAGAGTAGGTCAGTTCCTGCCGTGTCGCAACCATTGCCAGCAGTCTTTTGTGGGGGTATCTTTGTGGATCTCCGTGGGCCTCCCTAGGTCTCTGCTTCCTCCCCTTCTCACCTTCTCATGTGGTCTTCATTTACCATGGTCTCCTATTCCTTGTTCTCGCTCTCTTTTCTTGATCCAGCTAGGATCTCCCACTCTCTTTCCCTCGACCGTCGCCCTTCATTGTTCCCACTCATGACCAGGCTGTTCATGTAGATCTCGTCCATTTCTCTGTGTCTTTTTTTGGGGTCCCGTTTTCCAGGTAGCCTCACTGGTGATGTGAGTAGCAGTCCAGTCATCCTTGTTCCACATCTAGCATCTTCCTATGAGTGAGTACATACCATATTTGTCTTTCTGAGTCTGGGTTACCTCACTCAGGATGATTTTTTCTAGATCCATCCATTTGCCTGCAAACCATATGATGTCATTGTTTTTCTCTGCTGAGTAGTATTCCATTGTGTATATGGGCCACAATTTATTTATCCATTCTTCAGTTGAAGGGCATCTAGGTTGTTTCCAGGTTTTGGCTATTACAAACAATGCTGATATGAACATAGCTGAGCAAGTGCTCTTGTGGTATGATTGAGCATTCCTTGGGTATATGCCCAGGAGTGGTATAGTTGGATCTTGGGGGAGATTGATTCCCAATTTTCTAAGAAAGCGCCATATTGATTTCCAAAGTGGTTGTACAAGCTTGCATTCCCACCAGCAGTGGAGGAGAGTTCCCCTAGTTCCACATCCTCTCCAGCATAAAGTGTCTTCAGTGTTTTTGATCTTAGCCACTCTGACAGGCGTAAGGTGGTATCTCAGAGTTGTTTTGATTTGCATTTCCCTGATGATTAGGGATGTTGAGCAATTCCTTAAATGTCTTTCAGCCATTTGGGTTTCCTCTGTTGAGAATTCTCTGTTTAATTCTAAAGCCCATTTCTCAATTGGACTGTTGGTCGTTTTGATGTCTAATTTCTTGAGTTCCTTATATATTCTGGATATCAGTCCTCTGTCACATGTGGGGTTGGTGAAGATCTTTTCCCATTCTGTAGGCTGTCACTTTGCCTTGTTGACCCTATCCTTTGCTCTACAAAAGCTTCTCAGTTTCAAGAGGTCCCATTGATTGATTGTTTGTCTCAGTGTCTGCACTACTGGTGTTATATTTAGGAAGTGATCTCCTATGCCAATGCGTTCAAGACTATTACCTACTTTCTCTTCTAGCAGGTTCAGAGTAGCTGGATTTATGTTGAGGTCTTTGATCCACTTGGACTTAAGTTTTGTGCACGGTGACAGATATGGATCTATTTGCAGCCTTCTACACGTTGATATCCAGTTATGCCAGCACCATTTGTTGAAGATGATTTCTTTTTTCCATTGTACACTTTTGGCTTCTTTGTCAAAAATTATATGTTCATAGGTGTGTGGGTTAATGTCAGGGTCTTAAATTCGATTCCCTTGGTCCACATGTCAGTTTTTATGCCAATACCAAGCTGTTTTTATTAGTGTAGCTCTATAGTAGAGCTTGAAGTCAGGGACTGTGATGCCTCCAGAAGTTGTTTTATTGTACAGGTTTCTTTTAGCTATCCTGGGTTTTTTGTTTTTCCATATGAAGTTGAGTATTATTCTTTCCAAGTCTGTGAAGAATTGTGTTGGTATTTTGATGGGGATTGCATTGAATCTGTAAATTGCTTTTGGTAAGATTGCCATTTTTACTATGTTAACCCGGCCTATCCATGAGCATGGGAGATCTTTCCATTTTCTGACATCTTCAATTTCTTTTTTCAGGGACTTAAAGTTCTTGTCATATAGGTCCTTCACTTGCTTGGTTAGTGTTACCCCAATGTATTTTATGTCATTTTTGG